>NW_028274817.1:14917500-15622500 GCF_037043125.1 Eumetopias jubatus
CATAGGAGAGTCCAGGAAGGGTTACCCTAATTGGCGGCAATCTCCAAAATTGGAAAACCACTCCCCCAGGGAAAGGTAAGGTTACTCTCCTCCAAATTTATGGTGAAGCATGGCTCCTCGGGTCACTCTCAAGGAGTTGACTCTTAGCAAGCTTTTGTCTTTTCACTCATGGGCATTCTGCTCAGTGGTGGGACTGTTCATTTGCTATGAATTAGGGGTGATGTACTCCACAGCAAACAAAGTATTGGATTAAGTGTCTTCTCCCTCTCCTTGCTATTACCCTATTGACAAGAGAATGAATTACCATTGAAGCTTTAAGGCAAGGCCATCGACTTAAACCCTGTGGACCACCTACGTGGGAGGCACTTTTGCTAGTAATTGATGAAGAAGCACAATGTCCAAAAAGGTTGGCTCTGCCCAATTTTTGTCCTTTTTGAAATGACTTTTCAAACAATAGATGTAATATGTGCTTAGGTAAAAGGCCAGAGACTTCAGAAGTGCATGAGATTTATTCACCAAAAAATTGGGGTGCCTGGGTGGCTCAGTCGGTCAAGTGTATGACTCTTGATATTGGCTTAGGTCTTGATCTCACAGTCTCGAGTTCGAGCCCTGCATTGGGCTCCATGCTGGGCGTGGAGCATGCTTTTAAAGATAAATAAATAAATAATAAACAAACAAACAAATAAATAATAAACAAATAAATAAATAAAATCACCAAAAATCCATCTACCTAGATTTATATCCACTGTTAGCATTTTAGCATATTTGTAGTTATGCTTCCCTAACTCCCTAGCTAGACTGGGTGGAAAGTCTGCTTGTCTCTACCATGCTATTGCATAAAGTGGCATAGAATAGCCTAGTAAATGGCAGATTTCCAAAGAGCAGACCTATGAGCTTCTGCTAGAGCTCTCCTCGCAGAGTCATACCTCACTTGGACCCTTCTACATCTGATGATGCAGTAACTGAGGTCTGGGCAAGGACTTCACCAGAGGGGGCAGAGAAAGAGATACCAGCTGGAAGCGTGGGGGGAGAGTTGCAGAGAGAGACCAGGACTGTTCTTAGTGCATAAAGGAACCTGTGTAGCCTCCCACTCGGAGGGTAACTTTATCCCTTCCCTAAATGTACCATCTAGGGGGCACCTGGCTGGCCCAGGAGGTGGAGCATGTGACGCTTGATCTCAGGGTCGTGAGTTCGAGCCCCAAGGTGGGTGTGGCGCCTACTTAAACAAATAATAAAAATAAAAATAAATAAATGTACTATCGACCCAACAAGCCCAGTTTCTCATTTTCGCTGTTTCCCTGTGGCTGCTGAGTGGCTGCCTCTCTCAGGATCCTTGTGAAGTGAGGATATATGCCAACAACAGGAGACAAGCCCCGTTTAAGAAAAATTACAGGTGAGGGGAAGGCGCTCCTCCCCTCTGCCCCCTGCTGGAAATTTCAGGCCTGTCCTTGCCACCTCGAGTGCCACCTTCAATCCTCCAAGTGACTAGGTTGTTTTTCTGGAGCTTAGGTTCCAACCACAGATGGGAGACACTAGCCTTGGGAAAAAATGTAGCTGTGTGTATTCTTTCCTGAGAGAAAAAGGGTTCCTATTAAACCAGCCAACACAGGAACCCACGCAGCAACAGTCCTTTTGAAAGAGGCACTAGGAGCACTTGGGTGGCTCAGTCGGTGAAGCGTCTGACTCTTGATTTTGGCTCAGGTCGTGATCTCAGGATCATGAGATCGAGCCCTGTGTCAGGCTCTGCGCTGAGTGTGGAGCTTGCTTGGGATTCTCTCTCCCTCTCCCTCTGCCCCTCCCCCTGCTCACATGTGCACTCTCTCTCAAAAAAAAAAAAACAAACTAGGGGCGCCTGGGTGGCTCAGTTGGTGAAGCGTCTGCCTTTGGCTCAGGTCATGATCCCAGGGTCCTGGGACGAGCCCCACATTGGGCTCCCTGCTCGGCAGGAAGCCTGCTTCTCCCTCTGCCACTCCCCCTGCTTGTGCTCGCTTGCTCTCTCTCTCTGGCAAATAAATTTTTTAAAAAATCCAAAAAAAAAAAAAGAACGAAAAAAGCAAAATGTTTAAAAATAAAAAAAAGAAAGAGGCGCTAACTTGCTGGAAATGGACGTTTTGATGGTGGTGCTGGTGCTGCTGGCAGTGGAGGTGATGGTAACCCTAACCCAATGACTCAAAGCCTAACTAGGACCAGAACTGTGCTCAGCTCTTCATCCGTCTCACTTAATCTTCTCAAAACCCCTATGGGATACACAACTACTTGTATCTCCCTTTTCACAGAGGAGATTGAATATGCCAGCATTCATCTTCATATTTGACGCCGCTCCTCATTCCAGGGGCCGTCTTCATGCTAGTTGTCACACCCTGAACCTTAGGCTTCTCTAGTAGCCATTTTGCTGCCCGTGGTGTCACATGGGACCGTGAAGTCATTCCAGCAGCCACCCTCATGTCTGTCGTGTTACCCTTACCGCAGCCGATCTCTCATGTTTGCTGTCTCACACTGAAGCTCCTTATTCAGCAGTCCGCACTCTGCTGCCTGTTGCCTCACACTGAAACTTCACCTTATGGCCGCGCTCATCCTTATTCCTGGCCCACAAAGCACTGTGACCCCTTGAAGTAGTTGTCTTCATGCCTGTGGTCTCGCACTGAATAAATTGCCTTATTTCAGCCTTCATCGTCATGCTGGGGTCATACACACAACTTCAACTTATTCTGGTGGTCATCCTCCTCGTCATTATCTGCCACTGAATGTGGATCCCACATCTTCGTGCTGTTTGTCTCACCTGAATGTTGCCCTTATTCCAACAGACGTCTTCTTGGTAGTTGTGCCACACTGAATCTTTTTTTTTTTTTTTAAGATTTATTTATTTTTATTTGGGAGAGAGAGAGAGCAGGGGGAAGGGCAGAGGGGGAGAGAGCCCGGAGGGGTTGGAGCAGAGGGAGAAGGAGAGAGAGTCTTAAGCAGACTCTGCATTGAGCACAAGCCTGACACGGGGCTCGATCCCAAGACCCTGAGATCACGACCCGAGCCGAAACCGAGAGTCGGACGCTTAACTGACTGAGCCACCCCGGCGCCCCTGTGCCACACTGAATCTTAACCTATCCCATCAGTAATATTCTAGATTGTTGACACACTTTTTTTTTAAAGATTTTATTTATTTATTTGACAGAGAGCGAGCGAGAGAGGGAACCCAAGCAGGGGGAGTGGGAGAGGGAGAAGCAGGCTTCCTGCAGAGCAGGGAGCCCGATGAGGGGCTCGATCCCAGGACCCTGGGATCATGACCTGAGCCGAAGGCAGACGCTTAACGACTGAGCCACCCAGGTGCCCCAATTGTTGACACACTTTAAACCTAACCTCATTCTGGTGATGTTAATGATTGTTGGGTCACACTGAACTTTAGCCTTTCCCCACCAGTACTCTCCTTGTTTGTGCTGACTTGGTGAGCCTTAACTGTATCCCAGCCCTCGTCTTCATCCTGGTTGCCACTCATTGGACCTCAAACTTATTTCAGTGTCCTCTTCATGCTCTTGTTCACACTGTATATTCACTTCACTCCAGCGGTCAACTGAACGCTTGATATCTCCCATGAGGCAAAACATTCTTCCACTGGTCACCTTCACACATTCTGTGTCATACTGAATCTCACCCACGCTCTAGCTGTCCCCGTCATGCTGGCTGTCTCATGAGGAACTTTAATCTAATACCAGTGGCCATCGTGACGCCTGTTGTCCCTTGCTCAACCATAACCTGATTCAAGCAATCATGACCCTGACAAGGTTCGATCTTATGACACTTACCCTTACCCCAGGGGTCATCTTCGGGTTTGTGGACTCCCATCGAACAACAGCCTGAAGGCCGGGGTCAGCTTCAGGCTTGATGTCTCACAACCTTATCTGTATGGTCTTCGGAATCACTGTAGTCTCACCGCGAACTTGACCTTATCCCAGAGGCCATCTTCATGCTTGTCTTCTCACACTGAAGCCTAACCTTCTTCCAGCAGGCATCTTCATCTTGTTGCCTCACATTGAAGCTATCCCATTTTTGTAATTCTTCGACTTGCTTCTTGTTGCACATTGAAGCTGACTCTTATTCCAGCAGATGTCTTCATACACATTGCCACGTGTTGAACGTTAATCATATTTCAGGTTCGTCATCTCATTCGGAACTTCTGTTGGAGCTGTCAGCCACGTGCTTGTGTGTCACGCTGAGCCACACCTTCATTCCAGCAGAAATCAGATCAGCGTGCTCATTTCTCACAGCAACTGCAACTTTCTTCCAGCACTCAATTCCTTTTTTTTTTCATTTTAAGCATAGTTTATGTATTACTCAAATTGCTTTTTCTAGTTCCAGAACTCTATCTTTTTTTTTTATTGAAGTCTAGTTGACACACAATGTCACACTAGTTCTAGGTGTACAACATAGTGATTGGACAAGTCTATACATTCTGCTGTGCTCCCCACAAGCGTAGCTCCCATCTGTCACCACGCAACGTTATTCCAGTACCGTTGGCTGTAGTCCCTGTGCTTAGGTTTAAAGCGTGTCCTTCCATCCCTGTAACATTCATTCCATAACCGGAAGCCTGGACCTCCCATCCCAGCTCTTTGTCGCACGCTAAAAATAACCTGAATTCAGTGGTTATCCCTACAATCGCTGACTCACACTGAACATGAACCTTATTCTAGCCGCCATCTTCATGCGGTTGTCTCCCTCTGATCCTTAACCATAATCCATCAGCCATCTTTCTGGTTGTTGGGCCACACTGAATTTTATCCTATCCCTGCGGTGACCTAGCTTGTGATCAAACTCAAAGTCTTTGCTGTACTGCAGCCGTCAAGTTCATGGTTTTTGGGTCACACTAAACTTTATTCCCCCAGTGATCTTCTATCTTGTTGTGGCACACCGACCCTAACCTCAGCCAGCTATCAGCTTGATGCTCTCTGTCTCACATGGAGGAGTAAATTCACTCCGGCACTTGTCATTAGCCTGGTGTTACAACAGAAACAATCCTCTCTCGAGCAGACATCTAATTGCTTTTGTTGCAACATTCCCGCAGACATCTTCAGGATTGTTCTTCACGCTGAGGACACCTTTTTCCAGTGCTCATCTTCGTGCTTGGTGTCTCATGCTGGACCATAACCTTGACGCCAGTGAAAGTTGCCTGCTTTTGTTGTACAAGGAACAAGTGGTCATCTTCATGCTTCTGCTTTCAGCCTGAATCTTAATTTCACTCCACCGGTCACCTGCGCTGCTAATGCCGCACCTTACAGTGGTTCCACCGGTCAGAGCTATAAGCCTGTTATCAAACCCTGAACCCTCACTTTATTCCAAGTGCCATCTATACTTGCTGTCTCGCTCTGACCATTAATCTATTTCATGGAGGTCATTTAAAAAAAGTAAATGTGACTGTATCTGTTTGGTGCTTAATATTTAAATAAAATTATCTGTTGAATTGCTACAATTTAAAAATAAATTTTTCCATTCTCTTCAGGAAAAAAACCTGCAGGGGCGCCTGGGTGGCTCAGTTGGTTAAGCATCTGCTTTTGGCTCAGGTCATGATCTCCAGGTCCTGGGATCGAGCCCCACGTGAGGCTCCCTACTCAGCGGGGAGCCTGCTTCTCCCTCTCCCTCTGCTGCTCCCCCTGCTTGTACTCTCTCTGTCAAATAAATAAATAATTTTAAAAAGATTAAAAAAAAAGAAAAAACCCTGCAGCACAAATTGACTCAGTAGAGAGTAGTGAAAACAGAATTACATTTAAAATACATTTAGAGGGTTGCCTGTGTGGCTCAGTGGTTAAGCGTCTGCCTTCGGCTCAGGTCATGGTCCTAGGGTCCTGGGATGGAGCCCCATGTGAGGCTCCCTACTCAGCGGGGAGCCTGCTTCTCCCTCTCCCTCTGCCCCTCCCCCCGCTTGTGCTCTCTCTCTCTCTCTCTCTGACAAATAAATAAAATCTTTATATATATATATATATATATATATATATATATATATATATATATATATATTTAGAAGGGGCACCTGGGTGGCTCAGTCAGTTAAGCCTCTGTCTTCAGCTCAGGTCATGATCTCGGGGTCCTGGGATCGAGCCCCACATTGGGCTCCCTCCTCAGTGGGGAGTCTGCTTCTCCCTCTGCACGCCCCCCTCCTACCCTCTCTTTCAAATAAATAAAATCTTTAAAAAATAAAGTAAAATATATTTAGAAAACAAATGTACTTAGGTTAGCAAGTATGATATATAATTGTTGGTAACAAAACGTAACAAAAATAAAATACAAACATTTGTATCTTATGTTTACATGCATCATAAAGACAATAAAAATGTTTTAAACTTTTACAAGAGATGAATATAAACATATAAATAGACTATTTTCTTACCTCGTACCCAAAAACAAACTCAAAATGGATTAAAGAACTAAATGTGAGACCTAAAACTATAAAACTCCTAAAAGAAAACATAGGCAGTCATCTCTTGGACATCAGCCTCAGCAACATATTTATGGATCTGTCTCCTCAGGCGAGGGAAACAAAAGTAAACATAAACTACTGGGACTACACCAAAATAAAAAGCTGCTGCACAGCAAAGGAAACTGCCAACAAAACAACAAGGCAACATACTGAATGGGAGAAGATATTTGCAAATGATATATCTTATAAGGGGTTAATACCCAAAATATATAAAGAACTTATACAACTCAACACTAAAAAAAACAGTCTGATTAAAAAAATGGGCAGAGAGCTTGAATGGACATTTTTCTAAAGACATACAGATGGCCAACAGACACATAAAAAGATGCTCAACATCACTCATCATCAGGGAAATGCAAATAACCATGATGAGATAGTATTCTGACTAGTATGACTAGCATACTAGTCCGAATGGCTAGTATCAAAAACACAAGAAACAACAAGTGTTGGTGAGGATGTGGAGAAAAGAGAACCCTCGTGCACTGTGGGTGGGAATGCAAATTGGTGCAGCCACTGTGGAAAACAGTATGGAGGTTCCTTAAAAAATTAAAAATAGAACTACCTTATGATCCAGTATTTCCACTACTGGTTATTTACCCAAAGAAAACAAAAACACTAATTCAAAAAGATACATGCACCCCTATGTTTCATGCAACATTATTTACAATAGCCAAGATATGGAAGCAACCCAAGTGTCCACCAACAGATGAATGGATAAACATATGGTACACACACACACACACACACTGGAATTTTACTCAGCCATAAAAAAGAATGAGATCTTGCCATTTGCGACATGTTAGTTTCTTAACTAAAGGGTATTATGCTAACTGAAATGCGTCAGACAGAGAAAGATAAATAATATATGATTTTGCTTGCACGTGGAATCTAAAACAAACAAATTAAAACAGACTCTTAAATACAGAGAATAAATTGGTGGTTGCCAGAGGGGAGGAGGGTGGGAAGATGGGCAAAATAGATGAAAGGAAATAAGAAGTACAAACTTCCAGGATAAAACAAAGAAGTCCTGGAGATGAAAAGTACAGCATAAGGAATATAGTCAATAATATTGTAATAACGTTGTTTGGTGACTACACTTATCACGGAGAACACTGAGTAATGTATAAAATTGTCGAATCACTATGTTGTACACCTGACACTAATAGAACATTCTATGTCAGTTATACTTCAATATTAAATATATATATATATATACATACATAAATTGGGGCACCTGGGTGGCTCAGTCGGTTGAGCGTCTGCCTTCGGCTCAGGTCACAATCTTGGGGTCCTGGGATCGAGTCCCCCATCGGGCTCCCTGCTTAGCAGGGGAGTCCGCCTCTCCCTCTCCCCGCCCCCCACTCATGTTCTCTCTGGCTATCTCTCTCTCTCTCTCTCTAATAAACAAATAAAATCTTTTAAAAAAGTAAAAAAATAAAAATATATATAAATAGGAAAAACTCTCGTTTATTTTTACCCCATATTTTCTTCTATATTCAGTAAGAAAAATTGTTACTTTTCCAAAGTCTATGACAGCTCTCAGTATGAATTTCTCACTTTAACATTCACATTGCATTTTGTGATACACGGTCCGGTGTTCGTGATGCATTTTCACGTGGAATAACTTCAGGCGGGGCCCGTGCTGCTTCCGCGGAAGCCGAGGCGGCTTGCAGCTGGGACTGCGCCCGGTGGGGGCGGCTTGACACACGCGGGCCAGCGCCGCCCGGGAAGCCACGGGACGGGGCGCTCCTCATTCCTCGGATGTTTCTTCTTCAACCTTGGGAACGCCAGGCACATCCGAGGAAAAGTTCATTCCGTCTTTTTCTATAAAGGGTCTTCAGGAAAGGATCTCTCCACATTTATGGGGCCTGATTACATCCCCTGATTCTAAAGACTCAGCTTTCTCTGCAACTCCCACCACCCGAGCAGTTGTGTATTTGCAGCCGGAATAACCGAAGGCTGGGGCGTCTCAGTCGCTTGCTGGTCGCGTACGGTTGGGCCTGACGGTAACCGCACGCACTAGACTTCCGGCTGGGGAGCGTCGGCCGGTGCCCGGGCCGGCTGCAGAAACGAGAGCTGAAGCAGGGCTTGAATGTGGACCAGTCTGAAGTCTGCGGGTGAGCGGATTCCCTCTCTGCCACCAGAGTCTGTGCCACAGAATGTTCCATCCTGCGGGGATTCAGTTGTTCCCATGATCTCTCGTCTTACTATAATTTTTCCTGCCACCTTCGCTCATCATTAAGACATTTGTAATCAATGCTTTACTCCGTCCCCGGTTCATTCAATGATCCAGTGCGATGTGGTTTCTGTAGGGGACCTGGTCACTGAGTACGGACAGAGGAGGGGGAGATGACTGGCCCACATCCCCTTGGGAGCAGCACCCCCCCACACACCCCTGGCCCAGACCTGTAGCAGTCGATCTTATGGTGTTGTCACACACTGGACATTCACATTATTGGAGTCTTGGTCTTAACGTTCCTTGTCTCCTGACCAGTAGCTGTTCCTGGTATCATCATCCTTCTTGTTGTCTCACAATAAACCTTAAACTTACTCCACCGAACCTCCTCATACTTACCTCACTTCTAACTTAAACTTCTCCCGAGGCCAGCTTCATGCTGTGTCTTATAGTGAACCTTACCCTTTCCCGAGCTGGAATCCTAACGGGCACCTGGAGAAAACACTGGGTGCCCAGCACCATCCCAGGCCAGGTCTCCAGGCTGACTGCGTACCTTGCTACTCCTCGGCACCCACCAGGGCACATAGCTGCAGGCCGCCGCAAAGGCGGGAAGAGGCTACAGATGGCCCAGGCTTGAGAGCAGGAGAATTGCTCAATCTCCTGAACCACACAGAGCTCCAATCCAGCATGATTCTCCCAGGAACCATTAGGCCATGACCAAGAAGCAGGCCACCTCTGTACAAGTTTATGCCATGTGGTTTCAAGTCAAAAGGAAGACACTCCTGAAACCAATATTGCACTGTATGTTAACTAAAATTTAAATAAACATTTTTTTTTAAGTAAGACAGAGCACCTGGGTAGCTCAGTCGGTTAAGCATCCGACTCTTGGTTTTGGCTCAGGTCATGATCTCAGGGTGGTGAGATCGAACCCCATGTTGGACCCCACACTGGGCAGGGCATGGAGCCTGCTAAAGATTCTCTCTCTCCCTCTGCCTCTCTCTCTCCCTCCCTCTAAAAAAAAGACTCAAATCCTACAAGCCCACTTGAAACCATGTATTGTTTACTCCTCCAGGGAACAAGGTCATCACACTATCAGGTGCAGACAAGAAAGGGAAACCTTGAATGAGTTTTGTAAAGCGAAATGCAGAGGACTAAGGCTTCACAGATAAAGTTCTGGTAGGCAATACCCCTTTGAGGCAATGCAAGGGCCCCCCTGAGAAGACCAAAACGACAAATGGGTTCGGACTACAATCGCCAATGGCTTTTAGCAGAGGAGAGAAGGAGAGTGCGCCATTTTCTTGAGGGCAAATCAAGTTCTCCATACTAAGGACTAAATCCTGTAGCGACATGCACCTTTACTATGAGCAAATGACTTGTACTAAGAGGCTTTCTGCGTCACGTGGGAGAATTGAATTTTTAGTCCCACCTTTATACCAATATGGGTGACCCCTCTCCTTGTGTATGGGGTATGGTCTTGGTACAACGGCTTTATTAATCCAATGGCTTGTTGATGCTCTTAAAGTCCCAGAGGCCTTTAAAGAGGTGAATCAGAGAAAGTTAAGACATGCCCTCTGAGGGGAAAACCAGACTCCAAAGTGTGGAGATTCCATTGTCAGAATGCAGTGCATTGAGAAGGAGGTCTGAAAGGAACTTGAAGATTGCTGGAGTGGATAGAAGGAGCATCCTGGCTTGAGCTCATCACTCTCAAGGAAGGTGTTGTGGACACAACAGATTTATTCAGCTTCTTACAGTTCTTCAGCAGCTGGAGTGGTTGAAGGATAAGGGGGATGTTGCATTCAGAGGGGTGGTTTGGCTTCTCTATTTCACATATTGACTTCTCTAAACGCGTGAAATCTGGGTCAGTTCATGTGGGAGTCGGAGCAGGGGCTTTGGTGAAACTCAGAGAAAAGGAATTTTGTTTTGAAAGGGATTATGACGAAGTGAGTAGTTCAAGGGATGTAAAAAAGTCTGGCGTGAGGTACAGAGTATTTTTCATCCTAGACATTCTTCTTTGGCACGTAGCACTTCAAAATGCAAGCCATGTGTGGGGCGTCTGGGTGGCTCAGTCGGTTGAGTGTCCGGCTCTTGATTTCAGCTCAGGTCATGATCTCAGGGTCATGGGATCGAGCCCCACGTCAGGCTCCGTGCTCAGCTTGGAGTCTGGCTGTCCCTCTCTCTGCTCCTCCACCACCTCCCCCCAGTCACTCTCTCACTCAAATAAATAAATAAAATCTTTTTTAAAAATTGTTAAACACACACACACACACACACACACACACACACACACACACACACACACAAAATGCAGGCCCTGTTGAAAGGTGAAGAAGCGGGTAGGAGTGTCCAGGAGAGGGAGGGTCATGGATGGAATCCGCATTGCTTTGTCAAAGGGAAATTCTGAGTGCAGCACCAAGTGATTGCGTCCCATCAACATGGACTACTCACATTGTTTGGTTCAAATAAAAATCTAGGGGGATTCTTCAGTGACTCAGTAGCTGTGTGTCTTTTGAATGTAAATTGGTCCTCTAACCTATGAATCAGGTTTTCAGGTAATCCTTGGAGATAAAATTTTGATTTTGCATATCAGTGTTTCATGTATATTGGGGGTTGTGATGGGTTTCACTCATTCGGAGAAAAGAGAAATATTATTTTCGTATCTTTGGATCCTCAAAGAATGTGAACTTAGGCCTTGCAAGACCTCTGAGAAGTCCCGTCTGACAAAGCAAGATGGAAAATGCTGGATAGAGACTAACTTATCCATCACTCTGGTGAGAAAAGAAACTACCACCACCCTTCAATCCCAGTAGTTAAAATTCCAGAATTGGGGTTCTGAGTACATCGATTATTAAGTGCTACGGAGACACTAGGAGGTGAGCGTTCTTCCCATCCCTTCCCTATCTGGGACAGAGGACTAGAGAAGAAGCAGGGGCTGCCCGGGGCTCAAGTGTGAGCTTTGGTAATTTATGAGATGACTCAGCCCATATCCCCAGGCTAGAAATGACAGGAGGCTTCAGGAAGAAAGCTCATGCAGTTTCCTGGAGGTGGCCAGGAAAGGTCATGTGGACTGCAAGTGCAAGAAGGCAAAGGGTAATGCCTCTCCTCCCCCACCTGATAGTGAGCCCTTTGGGGCCGATTCACCTGTATGTCCCCTGATTGCCTGGATTTTAACCTGGACCGCCTCCTCCACACGCTCGGAAGCAATCCCTGCTGATTCAGGAGGGCCACCGTTCCAAAAACGTCAAGGCGCCCAGTGCAGGTTCTCTCTGCTTTCAGGGGTGAGACAGACCGCTACCACATCCGAGGGAGCACCGTCTCGGCTTGGTGCGGAGAGGCTAGGTCTCTCCAAGGTCCTTTGGCCTCCCGCTTTTACTGCCAGCCCTGATAGCTTGGCAGCTGTTAATAATTGCTATATGACATCCAGAATGTATTCCCAAAAAACCTCGCAGCAAGGGAACAGGGGGTCCAAAAATGCAGGGAGGCAGAATGGGGAGCAACCTAATCTCTTCTGTGCCACTGCCGCCTCACAAACACCAAGGACACCTCTGAAGGCATTAAAGTAACTGAGAGGTACACGACTGTATTCTAAGTGTCTGCATTACATCTGGAATCCTTATTTTCTAGGGCTTTAGGATACTTAACCAAATGTTATCACATATACCTCTTTAAAAAAAAAAAAACTAAATGGGGGCGCCTGGGTGGCTCAGTCAGTTAAGGTGCCCAACTCTTGATTTCGGTGGTCAGGATCTCAAGATTTCAGGGTCGTGAGATCGAGCCCCGTGTGGAGCTCCATACTCAGCGGGGAGTCTGCTTCCCTTTCCCTCTGCCCCTCCCCTGCTCTCACACCCATGCACATGCACGCTCTCTCTCAAATAAATCTTTTTTAAAAAAAGTCTAAATGAACTTTTTTTCCTAAATGAACTTTAAAAGCAGAAATAGAATGAACCTCATTTTCTAATCACAATGTGGCAAAATGAAAAGTTAAAAAGAAAATGGCAATATCGTATAGCTTTGGATCAAAGAGGAATTATAATGAAAACTGCAATTACGAATAATTTTGAAATCATCAGTAATAACACTGTGATGATTAATTTAATGTGCCAACTTGACTGGACTAAGAGATGCCCAGATAGCTGGTAAAACATTATTCCTCGGCTTGTCCGTGAGGGTGTCACCAGAAGAGATTATTAGCCTTTGACTCAGTGACTGAGTAAAGCGATCTGCCTTCACCAAGTGGGTGGGCAGCACCGAATCTTGAGGGCCTGAACAGAACAAAAAGGTGGAAGGAGAGCAAATTCCCTCGCTCTCTTTCTTGAGTTGGGATGTCCTTCTGTTCCTGCTCTTGAACACTAAAGCTCCTGGTTCTCTGATTTTCAGACTCTGGGACTTAACACCTGCAACCCCCCAGTTCTCAAGTCTTCCACCTTGGACTGGGAGTTACAACATCGGACTAGGAGTTAACGTGTTCCAACTAGAATTGAATTATATTACCAGCCACCCTGGCTCTCCAGCTAGCAGATAGCCGATTATCTTCGTAACTGTTATGAGCCAATTCCTGTAATCAATCTCTCTCTCCCTCTCCTTTTCTACACACACACACACACACACACACACACACACACACACACACACACACACCACTGGTTCTGTTTCTCTGGAAAATCCTGACTAATACAGACATTATGTATAAAACTATAGAATGTGACTAAAGCCATATTTAGAGGAAAATCCATAACTTAAGGGCTTTTATCATTAAACAGCAAAGAATGAAAAGACAATATCCTGAATATTTATTGAAAAGCTTATACTGTTTAGGCCTGGACAATACACTTTACATTTAACCTTCAGAGCACTTATGGGATGGCTCCTGGTTTTTGTCCTTCAAAACACTAAGGAGGTAGGGACTGTATTTTGCCATTACCTTTTGGAAATGTTCAGAAGTATAAACTACGCACATCCAATAGGATCCACTAGGCACATCCACTGGGATATATGTTTCCAAGAATTATTTCACATATTTCTTGACTCAATGCCACAAATATTGATTAGTGCCTGTTACATACAGGACACTAGAACAAAGAAATAGATAATAGATGTCTTCTAAGCTGCAAAATCCAGTTGTGCGTTTATGCTCCAGATGGGGGGGGGGACGGGGAGGATGCAGCTCGTATGATGACGGCAACTAAGCCTCCTAGCTAAAATTGACTGTATTAAATGCTCAGAATGATGCATAAACCCAGCACCATGGGTGCAGAGAGTAAAGTGACTGCAACGTAGGGTGGGAGCAGGGGTCAATCGTGGTGCTTGTCTCCACGGCTCAGGGAAGTGGTTCTGAGTTGCACAAACCATTATTAATGTGATCGAAGCAGGACGAGCATACACATTTCCACTTTATTAAAATATTGCATAGATACAGAGCAGTTGGGCACATCCTTTCTAAGGCACTGTCCTGGTTTGAATGCAAGTCCACAAGAGAGAAAAGAGAAGCCGTTACATTCCGTATTGTTCATCTCTACATTCAGACTCCTCCCACGTTAACATGTTTATTGCTACTGGGATCTCAACGTTAACCCCACACTTATAGCAGCATCTTACAGGGACCCAGATGACAAGAATTAAAGACACACCCTGGCTCTAGCACTTCATATGATTTGGCACTTAATTCCAAACTCTCTTGCATTGTCCTCCATGTGTTTCCCAACTCTTGTTTAACTAACGATATTATAAACTCCTTATGAACCTGACTCACGGATTAATGTCTTTACTGGTTTCCATTAAGCCTAGAACAGGACTAGTTGGGCACATCGTAGTTGCCCCGGAAATATTTATAGTCAATATCACTTCCGAGAACTTCAATGGAATAGAAAAAAATATATATACTTTCCCTAATTCTAGGTTAGGGAAACAATGACTGGTATCTTCAAAAAGGGAAAATACTTGAATGTCCTACCTCTTGTATTTCACAACAAGGAACTAGGCTGAAGGAATATTTTCAGGTATCAACAGCTATAACTGACAAAGAGAGTTCTTCCCTTGTTACAGGACTTTGAGTCATTACCACGATTACATGAGAATGTTTATATAAGTAGCAATATGTGCGTGTGGTTATAAGTAAATTTCAAAGAGGTTGAGAATCACTGAGCGACATATAAATTATCTCAATTGCTGACCCTCACACCTCCTTAAAATGATGTGTGTGTGTGTGTGTGTGTGTGTGTGTGTGTATTACATAAAAAAAAATGTATATATGTAAAGAACTTTTCATAACACCCTTGAAACAACTGGAGATAACTAGGCTTGGGAGCAACAAGACTATACTGAAAGCTATAGATCTATTTGTTAAAGACAGTGTGTTCCAAGGAATATTTGCAGAATACTAGTTCTGTAGGTTATCACTGGGTGTACATGAAAAGGGGTTCTAGGGTCAAATAGGTTGGCAAAACACTGAGCCAAAAGAGGTGCTTCTGCCACACCTTTACTGGAGGGCCTCTCAGACATTCTCACATGCTGATGGGCACTGTGAATCTAGAAAGTGGAGACAGCAGGGAGTCCCGAAGTTATTTGTAAAATATCTTGTAGAACTAAGTGCTCTATGACACACAGTTAGGGGGACACTGAATTAAAGAATGGGTAAAATTTTAAAAGCACTGAGAGACACAGGGGTGAATACCAAAGGAGAGTACAAAGAACAGACACTGGTTCCTCAGTCAATCTAAATTAAATCAAATTCTACTTGGATGACATCAACTGTCAAATGGATTCTTCCACAAAGAGCTTACTTATTCTGTGAACAAAAGAAATCCTCAAATGAATACTCAGCTCTAAGCAGCATCACTCCAGACCGCCAACTAAGCAGACTAGCCAACTCGGGTTAAAAATCTTAATTTCCTTAAACATAAAAACTTTCTATGGAAATAACCCCGTTCTTACCAGGTAAATGTGTTCCCGACACATTTTTATTATCTGACAAAATACACTGTCTCCTTTCTTGCTACTTACGACACATAAAGCTCTGAACTAATATAATCGCCTTTAACAATGACAGCAGACTAATTCTGGTGCTGCTGTAGGAGATATGTTGATGGACACGATTATCCATCATATTAACCCTACCCTGAAAAGGACTGTCATCAATTATATGCTTTTTATCTACGATACGGTTGGCCTGGGACACAAAACTTTTCATTGTCATAAAAAAAAAAAAATAAGAGACAGAATAAATCGAATCTGGGAACATTGCAAGAGTAGATGGATACTCTACAGTTCATATGCTTTGGAAGACGGGGTTTTAAAATGGTTTTTAAAACCTGTTCTCATAAGCTCAAACGAAAAGATTCTTCCAAGACAAACAGGCTGCTGTCGGTTAAGACTTTTTTTTTTTTTTTTGAGTGTCAATTTCTGCAGGAGCCTGTTGCCTTTAACAATTCTCAAAGAAGTCCTCTAAAGTGAGTGACCTGGTGCATAATAAGGCCTGCCCTCTGCCTGAAGCTTTTAGAACAATGACTACACTTGTATGGCTTCTCCCCTGTATGAATTCGTAAATGAATAACAAGGCTTGGTCTCTGTCTAAAGCTTTTCCCACAGTAATTACATTTAAAAGGTCTCTCTTCTGTGTGAGTTCTCTGATGCAAAGTTAGAGCTGTCAGTCTACTAAAACTTTTACCACAACTGTGACATCTGTGAGGTTTCTCACCCGAATGCGTTTTCAGATGTCTTTTGAGACTCGATCCATGACAAAAGCTTTTCCCACACTCCAGGCATTTGTACGTTTCTTCTTCAGAATGGGTTCTCTGGTGGCCTATCAGGTGTGACCGCCGAGTGAATCGCTTGTTACACACGGTGCACTCATAGGGTCTCTCCCCCGTGTGAAGCCGTTGGTGTCTATAAAGGTCTGAACTACGGAGGAATCTTTTTCCACACTCAGGGCATTTATGGGGTTCCTCTCCTGAGTGAATTCTCTGGTGCCCTGTAAGTTGTGACTTCCGAGCAAAACACTTCCCACACTGAGGACATCGGTGAGGTTTGTCCCCTGGACTCTTTTTCTTCTGGGGCCTGGGGTTGAGAGGTTCTTCCACGGTGGAATTTTCAGGTTTCTCTCCTGCCGGGGGGTCTTGCTGATCTACCAGTTTTGTTAAATCTGTCTGTAAATCCTCTGGGGGGCTCTCCCATTGATTCTCCAACTGTACATAGTCCTTCTGCAAGATGGGCCCGTGGAGAGCATTCCCCTCTAGAGTAACAATAAATGGGTACATGTTCTCCAGTTTTTTCTGTTTTGAAGTATCATCTTCATTTTCTATCCCGATCTCAAAACCTGAGAGAAGAAAGAGAAATGGCAGCTGTCACCATGTCCCATGGAGAAAAAAAACAAAAACACGAGGGAAAGTGAAAAGTTGTATTAAACCACCAGTAGGAAAACAGAAATTCCTATGGAGAATCCCAAACTCTTTCTCCTGATCAAGACTGAATTTTTCTTTTCTCTCTTCTGTGGTATCAGTGAACAATGACTTACCTATCTTGGAATCAAGTAATTGCTTCATTTCTTTGGAATCTTGTAGTTCCTTCACCCACGCTTCTTCCCGAGGCTCCAATGGAAAGCTCACGTCAAGCTTTGGTATTGGATATCCTGGCCGTAAGAAAGACAAGAAGCATAATAGGTCTTTCTTTGATGATATCCTGGACACGTGGCCACTTAGTGTCTACTTCCTCCCCAGTTAGAATGACTCCACCCGGGACTTCTTACGAGAGCCTCTCTTTTTTAAAGATTAAGAACGAAACATAGGGGCGCCTGGGTGGCTCAGTCGGTGAAGCGTCTGCCTTCGGCTCAGGTCATGATCCCAGGGTCCTAGGATCGAGCCCCGCATCGGGCTCCCTGCTCCGCGGGAAGCCTGCTTCTCCCTCTCCCACTCCCCCTGCTTGTGTTCCCTCTCTCGCTGTCGCTCTGTCAAATAAATAAATAAAATCTTAAAAAAAAAAAAAAAAGGAACGAAACATGAAATTCAAGGCTACTCTCCTCTAATCAATGGAAGGGGAGTGAATGTTTCTCTCTGTTGAAATCAATGCCCTAAATGATTTCTGTATCTATTTTGATGTTCGATTATTCAGGTTGGAGCCAAAATAGGAAGTAAATCTTCATAAAGTTTTGGCATATTAAAACTGAGAAATGCTGCTACTGAGTACCAAGTGAAGACAGAGCTAAAAGTAGGGGTTAGGAAACTGTTTACTAGAATCATTTCCATTGAGATTTTCCAATTAAAAGGGAAAATGATGAAGCTGGCAATGAGCAAAAGCGGTTTGCTTCATTCAGCCCAAGTCTAGAAGTGCACTCTCTTGAAATTAACCCAAACAACTCTCAAAGCGTTTCTCACTGCCAATCTAAGAACAACCAGGACAACAGAGCGCCCGGGTGGCTAGTTGGTTGAGCGGCTGACTCTTGGTTTTGGCTCAGGTCGTGAGATCGAGCCCCGCATCATGCTCTGCACTGAGCCTGGAGCTTGGTTAAGATGCTCTCTCGATCTCTCTCTAAAAACAAAAAAAGAATGAGGACAAGATTTGACACTGCTGTCCCCTGTCCCCTGCGTCCTACCACCCCTCTCCCCTCCCCACTGAAAGCGGCTATGGCTTCCGTTCTCCTTCCACGACCCTTCCTCCCCTTCCTCAGCTCCGGCAAAGTATATTGGTCTGCAATAACGTGTGGGAATTGTTGATTTTAAGTCTAGATACAGGGGCAGCTCAGTTAGTTAAGCAGCTGCCTTCAGCTCAGGTCATGATCCCAGGGTCCTGGGATGGAGTTCTGTATCAGGCTCCCTGCTCAGCTGTTCCCCTTGCTTGTGCTCTCTCTCTCAAATAAATAAATAAAATATTTAAAAAAATAAAATAAATCTAAATGCAGGATGCTGTTTAAATAGTAGCATTATTTTCTTAAATATTAGCATTATTAAAATAACGTTAGCAAGTTAATGAAAATTTAAGTTTCAAAACATGTCAAAACAGGAAGGGGACTAAGATACCTTATTTTATATTTTCATGGAAAAAAGACCTTTTAAGATTAACAAAAATGTATTTCAAATGAAATTCTGTTTAAACTCACTGTATTGTTTTTGTTTATAGATTTCAAAGCTATGAGTGGGCTCAAAGGGTAATACGGCACAGGTCAAACTAAACTGGGGGTCACAGATGGAAGGAAGGCTACCATGAAGGAAGAGTGAGAGCAAACAGAAATATGAAATAAGCAGAGTAGCAAAGGCGGAAGTGTAAAATACAGATTTATGACCTAAACATAGCAGGGGAGACGGACTTCGGAGTCTTAAGATTTTATTTTTTTAAAGATTTTATTTATTTACTTAACAGACAGAAAGAACACAGGCAGGGGGAGGGCAGAGGGAGAGGGAGAAGCAGGGGCTCGATCCCAGGACCCTGAGATCACGACCTGAGCCGAAGGTAGACGCTTCACCGACTGAGCCACCCAGGCGCCCAGTCTTTTTTTTTTTTTTTTTTAAGACAGACAGAGAGAACACGAGGAGGGGGGAGGGGCAGAGAGAGAAGCAGGCTCCCCGCTGAGCAGGGAGCCCAACGCAGGACTCGATCCCAGGACCCCAGGATCACAACCCGAACCAAAGGCAGACGCTTAACCAACTGAGCCACCCAGGCGCCCCTCAGGCACCCAGAGTCTTAAGATTTTAAACCACAACAGTTCTCTTTAGTACCTCTCCCAGCTCCACGCTAGACTGCCATAGCTAAGGGCCCCCAGCTCCCTTTCAGAGGGCTAGCTTCCTGGGAGGGGCAGGATGTCAGCATTTCTCAGTCTACCCCCAGCTAACCATTGTTGGTTCTAAAGTCCAAGCAATTTGGCTGAGAGATTGGGAGCTCCTTTTATCTACCCAGTCCCTACTGGTGGCATGAAGGATCTACCCTGGGTGTAGTACTGCTGTGAATCCTAGAGGGCTCCCTGATTGTCCTCAAAAGGCAATTGTGATTGGAAGGCAGTAGTTCTATGCCTGCAGAGGCAACCCAAGAGGACCTGACCCCCAGACCTAGTGCTCAGCTCCTAGAGTGGCAATGTCACTCAGAGATAAGCACACCATTTCACCTACCTCCAGAGCAAGGTATCAGAGATTTGGCCTGGGGCGGGGGGGAGCAGGCCTTAAAACAGGTAGCTCCTAATGTATTCGCACAGAAACTGATTCATTTGCAACAGAGAACGAAAACAGTCAATCCTAAGGATACTCTCAAAAAGAGCAGAGGTTATAATGCAAGGCATCTGCAAAGAATTTGATAGATTTATTGACTATACACCCTAAACTGTAGGCTGACCGGTTTGCGGGAGAGAACTGGGGGAAAAGACAGCCAGGAGGAGCCCTCCTGGGGTCAGGACAAATCTCAAAAATTGACCTTAGGAATTAGCCCCAAAAAGGTGTCTGAAATTGACTGGATTCATCTGCAGAGAAATTATGTTCCAGAGCACTGTTGAAAACAGTAGAGCAATTAGCTGGCAATTAATGGCTGGATCAGGGCAGAGAAAGAGACAGCCAAAGAAAACCCTGTAAAAAGTATTGTCGTTCAAGGGTGACTGTGTGCACACCCAGGGCTGTGCTCCCTGAGGAGTCAAATGCTTAACATTTAGGAGTGGACTAGACTTCACTAAAATAATGCAGCCATTTACCAAACAAATAAACAAACAAGTAACAATAACAAGCCCTGGGGAGGAGAAAGAAGAACAGAGAGTTGCTACAATATATTATCTAAAATGTCCAGTTTCCAACAAAACATGATGAGACACGCATGTGGACAGGAAAGCATGACTCATACACTGAAAAAAAAAAGAGCAGGCAACATAATCTACCTATGTGAGCGACTACACACTAAATTCAACAAAGACTTGAAAGCAGCCATTATGAGTACGTTCCAAGAATGAAAGAAAACCATGGTTAAAGAAGTCAAGTAAAATTATGATGACAAACATCACATCACATCAAACAGTATCAATAAATAGAAAGTATAAAAAAGCATCCAGTGGAAATTCTGGAGTTGAAAAGTACAATAACTGAAATGGAAAACTCACTAGATAGCTCAAGAAGAGATCTGAACTGTCAGAAGAATTAGTGAACTTGAAGATAGATCAAAAGAGATTATACTATCAGAAGAACAGAGAGAAAAAAAAGAATGAAGGGAAATGAATGGAACCTCAGAGAAAAGTGGGGTGCCACTCAGTGTACTAACAGATACATAATGAGAACAAAGAGAGAAGTGAAAAAAAGGAGCAGAAAAAAAAAAATGAACAAATAATGGCCCCAAACTGCCCAAAGGTACTGAAACATTCATCTACACATCTAGGAAGCTCAATGAGTTCCAAGTAAGAAACACAAAGAGATCTACAAACAGATGTATGATAGTAAAACTCCTAAAAGTCACATAAAAGGAAGAAAACCTTGAAAGAGAGCAAGAGAAAAATGACTTGTCACTTACAAGGGAACCCAAATGAAATGAAAAGCTGAGTTCTCATCAGCAACAGTGGAGGCCAGAAGACAGGAGGATAGCATATTCAAAGTGCTCAAAGAAAAATGAAAAATGCCAACCAAGAATCTTATATCCAGAAAAGCTATCTTTAAAAAATGAATCTGAGGGGCACCTGGGTGGCTCAGTTAAGCATTGGACTCTTGATTTCGGCTCAGGTCATGATCTCAGGGTCGTGAGATCAAGCCCCGTGTCAGGTTCTGTGCTGGGCATGGAGCCTGCTTGAGATTCTCTCTCTCCCTCTGCCTCTGCACCTCCCCTCTGCTCACACTCACTCTCTTTCTCAAAAATAAATAAATAATAAAAAATGAATGTGAAATAACATTACTGATAAGCAAAAACCGAGAGAATTCATTGGTAAGCAGTCTTGCCTAACAAGAAATACTAAATAGGGGCACCTGGGTGGCTCAGTCAGTTAAGCGTTGGCCTTCGGCTCAGGTCATGATCCCAGAGTCCTGGGACCAAGCCCCATGTCGGGCTCCCTGCAGGGAGCCTGCTTCTCCCTCTCCCTCTGCCTGCTGCTTCCCAGCTTGTACTCTCTCTCTCTTTCTCTCTGTCAAATAAAATAAATTAAAAAAAAAGAAATACTAAATAAAGGAAGTTCCTCAGTCTGATAGCTAGTGATTCCAAATGGTAATTTGAACCCACATGAAAAAAAACAAAGGGCACAAGTAACGGTGATTATGTAATTATAAAAGATAGTATAAATACTAATTTGTTTCTTTTTTCTCTTAAAAGATTTTATTTTTATTTGTTTTTTTTAAGATTTTATTTATTTATTCGACAGAGAGAGAGAGAGAGAGAGAGACAGCACAAGTAGGGAGAAAGGCAGGCAGAGGGAGAGGGAGAAGCAGGCTCCCCGCTGAGCAGGGAGCCCGATGCGGGGCTCGATCCCAGGACCCCGGGATCATGACCTGAGCCGAAGGCAGCCGCTTAACCAACTGAGCCACCCAGGCGCCCCTCTCTTAAGAGATTTTAAAAGCAATTGTATAAAACAATATCTATGTAGTGCATTGTTGGGCAAATAATCTAGACATGTAATATATGTGCACAAATGAGGTGGATGAGAGCAAAACTGTACTGGGCTAAAGAAATGACTCCAGGGGCACCTGGGTGGCTCAGTTGTTAAGCGTCTGCCTTCGGCTCAGGTCATGATCCCAGGGTCCTGGGATCGAGCCCCACGTTGGGCTCCCTGCTCGGCGGGAAGCCTGCTTCCCTCTCCCACTCCCCCTGCTTGTGTTCCCTCTCTCGCTGTCTCTCTCTCTCTCTCTCTCTCTCTCTCTGTCAAATAAATGAATAAAATCTTTTAAAAAAATGACTCCAGTTAATAACTAAAATCTACAGGAAAAATGAAGAAAACCAGAAGTATAAATAAGGTTAATACAACAAAAGTGTAATATCTATTTGTATTCCTTCTCCCTCTAGCTCTTTTAGAAGTGTTAAAATTATATAAACTAATACCTTTAACAATATACAATTGAAAAAAAATATACAATTGAGTGTCTAACATTTTTAATGTAATATGTATGAAAGCAATACCACAAGAAGGGAGAAAAGAGAATAAAGCTATATAGGAAAAATATTTCTTGTTTTAGAGGGGGGAGGGGCAGAAGGAGAGGGAGAGAGATAATCTTTTAAGATTTTATTTATTTGTCAGAGAGAGAGAGTACAAGCAGGGGGACCAGCAGGCAGAGGGAGAAGCAGGCTCGCCGCTGAGCAAGGAGCCCCACGTGGGACTCGATCCCAGGACTCCAGGATCATGGCCTGAGCCGAAGGCAGACACTCAACTGACTGAGCCGCCCAGGCGTCCAGAGAGAGAGAATCTTAAGCAGGCTCCACACCCAGTGCAGAGCCCAACACTGGGCTTGATCTCACAAACCTGAGATCATGACCTGAGCCAAAATCAAGGATTGGACACTTAACCAACTGAGTCACCCAGGTGCCCCAGGAGAAATATTTCTATATTTTACTAGCATTAAATTAATATAAGTCTAAAGCTGATTATGTTAAGATGTACATGCTAATCCCTAGAGTAACCACTAAGGAAATAACTTTAAAAAAATGCTGAAAATTCATTTACGTAAAGTGTTACATTCAAAACATTTACTTAGTGCTAAAAAGAAATCAGCAAATGAAGGAAAGAGAAACAAAAAAGATATGAGACATATAGGAAACAAAAAGTAAAATGGCGGATGTAAATTATACCGTCCCAAAAATAAGATTAAATATGTATTGATTAAACAATTCAAAAGGCAAAGACTGCCCTACTAGATTTTAAAAATCCAACTATATGCTGTCTATGGGAGACACTTTAGATTCAAAGATACAAACAGACTGAAAGTAAAGGGATGGACAAGATGTATCGTGTAAACAACCATAAGATAGCCAGAGTGACTACACTAACAGCAGACAAAATGGACATCAAAACAAAAAAAGTTACTAGAGATAAAGAGGATCATTTTATAATGATAAAATGACCAATCAGGAAGATATAACAATTATAACCATATGTACACTTAAAAACACAGTACCAAATACATGATTACAAAAACTGACAGAAATAGTAAAAGAAATAGACAATTGAGCAATGATAGTTGGAGAATTCAAACCCTCTTTATACTGCTGGATAGAAAATTAGGCAGAAGATCAACAACAGAAGACAAAAAATTATAAACCAACTAAATGTCACAGACATTTATAGAACACTCCAACCAAGAAGTGCAGAATATGCATTCTTCTCAAATGCACATGGAAAATTCTCCACGTCAGTCAAGATGCTATACCATAAAAAAAAAATGTTCAAGAATGTAAAAGGATCGCAATTACAACTTATATTCTCCCAGAAAAGTGGAATGAAATTAGAAATAAATAACAGGAAGAAATTTGGGGAGTTCGCAAATACATGGAAAATAAACAACACACTACTAAATAGACAATCAAAGGAAAAAATCAAAAGGGAAATTAGAAATATTTTGAAATAAATGAAAATGAACATACAATATACCAAAACTTAGGAACATACCTAAACCAGTGCTTAAAGGCAAATTTATAGCCATGAATGACTTTATTAAAAAGAAAGAAAAATCTCAAATTAATAACCTAACTTTGTGCCTTAAAACACTAGAAAAAGAAGAGCAAATGAAACCTAGAACAACGAGAAAGAAAATCATAAAGATTAAAGCAGGATTTAATGAAATATAGAACAGTAAAACAATACAGAAAATCAATGAAACCAAGGTGGGTTCCTTGAAAAAAATTTAACAAAATTGACAAAACTTCAGTAAATTGACCAAGAGAACAAGAGAGAAAACTCAAATTATTACAATCAGAAATGAAAGGGGAGACATTACTACTAACCTTATGGAAATAAAAAGAATTATAAAGTAATACTATGAACAACTGTATGGAAAATAAATTAGATAAATGAAATGTACAAATGCCTAGAAACATACAAACTACCCAAAATTGATTGAAGAAATATAAAATTGGCATAGACCTGTAACTAATAAAGAGACTAAATTAGTAATCAAAACACTTCTCACAAAGAAAAGCCCAGGCCCGGATGGCTTCAATGGTGAATTCTACCAAACCCTTAAAGAATTAACACTGAGGGGCGCCTGGGTGGCTCAGTTGGTTAAGTCACTGCCTTCGCTTGGGTCGTGATCCCAGGGCCCTGGGATCTAGTCCTGCGTCGAGCTCCTGGTATTTATCTCAGGAATGCAATGTTGATTTAACATTCAAAAGTTAAGGAAATAGGGGCACCTGGGTGGCTCAGTGGGTTAAGCCTCTGCCTTCGGCTCAGGTCATGATCCCAGGGTCCTGCCACATCAGGGTCCTTGCTCAGCGGGGAGCCTGCTTCTCCCTCTCCCACTCCCCCTGCTTGTGTTCCCTCTCTCTCTGACAAATAAATAAAATCTTTAAAAAAAAAAAGTTGGGGTGCCTGGGTGGCTCAATCGTTAAGCGTCTGCCTTCGGCTCAGGTCATGATCCCGGGGTCCTGGGATCGAGCCCCACAGCAGGCTCCCTGCTCAGCGGGAAGCCTGCTTCTCCCTCTCCCACTCCCCCTGCTTGTGTTCCTGCTCTTGCTGTCTCTCTCTCTGTCAAATAAATAAATAAAATCTTTAAAAATATATATATAAATATACATATTATTTGGACCGTTACTGTGCAACTTATACTAAAATTATTTGAAAATGAATTAAAGGGTTAAATGCAAGCTGAACCTATAAACTCTTAGGAGAAAATTTAGGTGTAAATTTTCACAACCTTGTATTAGGCAATGATTTCTAAGATATGACATAAAAAACACAACCAACAAAAGAAAAAATAATCAAATTGGACTTCATCAAAATTTTTAAAAACTGTGCTACAAAGAACACTATTAAGAAAGTGAAAAGAAGGGCACCAGGGTGGCTCAGTTGGTGAAGTGTCTGCCTTCAGCTCAGGTCATGATCCCAGCCAGGGTCGTGGGATCAAGCCCCGCCGTGGGCTCCCTGCTTAGCAGGGGTCTGCTTCTCCCTCTTCCTCTGCTCATGCTCTCTCATTCGCTCACTCTCTCTCAAATAAATAAAATCTTTTAAAAAAGAAAGTGAGACAGACCTATACCTCTGAAACAAATAATACATTATATGTTAAAAAAAAAAAAAAAGAAGATAGTAGCAAGGGAGAAATGAAGGGGGGGAAATCGGTGGGGGAGACAAACCATGAGAGACTATGGACTCTGAGAAACAAACTGAGGGTTCTAGAGGGGAGGGGGTGGGGGGATGGGTTAGCCTGGTGATGGGTATTAAAGGGAGCACGTACTGAATGGAGCACTGGGTGTTATACGCAAACAGTGAATCATGGAACACTACATCAAAAACTAATGATGTAATATATGGTGATTAACATAACATAATAAAATTTTTAAAAAAAGAAAGTGAGAAGACAAACCACAGAACGTGAAAGAATATTTACAAGTCATATATCTAGTAATAGACTTTTATCTAGAATATACAAAGATCATACACAACTCAATAATAAAAATACATATAATCCAATTTAAAAATAGGGAAAAAATCTAAATAGGCATTTCTCCAATAAAGGTATACAAATGACCAATAAGCCCATGAAAAGATGCTCAACACCATTAGTCTTTGAAGAAACACAAATCAAAACCTCAATTAGATAGCACTTAACACCTACTAAGATGACTAGAATAAAAAGGTCAGATTCTTCTCAAGCGCACATGAGACAGTTTCTGGGATACAGACCATATGTTAGGCCACAAGTTAGTTCCAATATATTTAAAAATATAGATATCATTCAAAGTACATACTCCAACCACAATGGGATGAAGTTAGAAATAGAACAGAAGGAAAACTGGAAACTTGACAAATTTGTGAAAATTAAATAACACCTCTTAACCAATGTATGCAAGAAGAAATCACAAAGAAAATTAGAAAATACTTAGAGATAAATGAAAATGAAAATGCAAAGTACCAAAACTTATGAGACACAATGAATGCAATGCTCAGTAGGGAATTTACAGTTGTAAGTACTTACATTAGTAAACAAAAAAGATCTCAAAACAGTAACATAAATTTATAATTTAAGGAATAAGAAAAGAAAAAACTAAACCCAAAGCTAGCAGAAGGAAGGAAACAATAAAGAATAGGCAGAGATAAACAAAATAAAGACTAGAAAGACAATAGGGAAAATCAATGAACCAAAAATTGGTTTTTTGAAAAGATCGATGAACTTGAGAAAACTTTAGCTAGATGAACTAAGGAAAAGAGAAAGAAGGCTCAATAAAAAGGAAAAATAAAATAAGATGAAAATAGGGAGGCAAACCATAAGTGACACTGAACTCTAGGAAATAAACTGAGGGATGCTGGAGGGGAGGTGGGTGGGGGGATGGGGTAACTGGGTGATGGGCATTAAGGAGGGCACTTGATGGAATGAGCACTGGGTATTATTTGCAACTGACGAATCACTAAATTCTACCTCTGAAACTAATACAGTATGTTAACGACATTGAATTTAAATAAAGAATTAAAAAAATTAAAGTGGTGGTATTACCAATGATTCTACATAAATAAGAATTATAAGAGTACTATGAACAATTGAACATGAACAAACTGGATAACCTAGATGAAATGGATAAATTACCAGAAACACAAAACCTACCAAGACTAAATCATAAGGAAATAGAAAAGTCTGAATACACCTATATCCAGTAAAGAGATTGAAGCAACAATCAAAAATCTCCCAAAAAAGAAAAGCCGTAGACCTGATGGCTTCACTGGTAGATTCTACCAAACATTTAGAGAAGAACTAATACAAACTGTTCTTAAACTTTTCAAAAAGGCACACCTGCGTGGCTCAGTTGGTTAAGCATCTGCCTTCCGCTCAGGTCATGATCTCAGGGTCCTGGGATCAAGCCCCGTGGTTGGGCTCCCTGCTCAGTGGGGAGTCCGCTTCTCCTTCTCCCTATGCCCCTCTCCCTTCTGTGCTCTCTCTCTCTCAAATAAATAAAATCTTAAAAAAAAAAAACTTTTCAAAAAAAAAAATGAAGGGGAGGAGACACTTCATAACTCATTCTCTGAGGCCAATATTACCCTGATACTAAGCCAGAAAAGACACTATAAGAAAATAACACACCAATATCCCTTATGAACACTGATACAAAAAAAACCTGAAAAAAATATTAGCAAATTGAATTCAGCAGCATATTAAAAGGATTCTATACCATGACCATGTGATATTTGTTCCTGGAAAGCAAGGATGTTTCAACATATGAAAATCAGTCAGTACAATGCCACATTAACAGAATGAAGGAAAAAAACACATTATCATCTCAAATGATGTAGAAAAAGCATTTGACAGAATTCAACACCCTTTCATGATAAAAAAAAAAAAAAACCATGCTCAACAAAATAGGAACAGAAGGAAATTGCCTCCACATAATAAAAGCCATATATGAAAAACCCACAGGGAACTTAATACTCAATGGTGAAAGACTGAAAGCTTTCCTCTAAGGTCAGGTAGAAGGCAAGGATGCCTGCTTTGGCCACTCTATTCAACACAGTACTGGAAGTTCTAGCTAGAACAATCAGGCAATAAAAAGAAATAAAAGGCATTCAAATTGCAAAAGACGAAGTAAAATAATCTCTACTGGCAGATTATATGATCTAATATGCAGACACCTTGAAGATTGCATTAAAAATCGTTAAAATTCATAAATGAATTCAGCAAAGTACCAGGATACAAAACGAACTTGCAAAAATCAGTTCCATTTCTATATGCTAACAATGAACAATGAAAAATTCTGGAAACTATGAAAACAATTCCATTTACAATAGCATTGAAAAGAATAAAATACTTAGGAGTTAACAAGTATGTGAAAGACTTGTACAATAAAAATTACAAAACACTGGTAAAAGAAATTAAGGAAGATATAAATAAAGGAAAACACATCCTATGTTGATATTGTTAAGATGTCAATACTACCAAAAGTGATGTACAGATTCAATACAATCTCTATCAAAACCCCAATGAGCGGGGCGCCTGGGTGGCTCAGTTAAGTGTCTGCCTTCGGCTCAGGTCATGATCCCAGGGTCCTGGGATCCAGCCCCGCATTGGGCTCCCTGCTCAGCGGGGAGCCTGCTTCTCCCTCTCCTGCTCCCCCTGCTTGTGTTCTCTCTCTCTCTCTGTCAAATAAATAAATAAAACCTTTTAAAAAAAATAATAAAAATAAAAATAAACAATGATACTCTTTTTTGCATTAATAGAAAAACCAGGGGCCCCACATCAGGCTCCGTGCTGGGCATGGAGCCTGCTTACAATTCCCTCTCTCCCTCTCCCTCTACACCCAACTGCTGTTCGCTCTCTCTTAAAAAAAAAAAAAAAGTTTAATAGAAAAATCCATACCTAAAATTTATATGGAATCTCCAGGGATGCCCAAACAGACAAAAAAAAATCTTGGAAAGGACAAAAAAAGCTAAAGGTCTCACACTTCCTGATTTCAAAACTTAATAAAAACTAACAGTAATCAAAATAGTTTGGTACCGGCATAAAGACAGGCATAATAGACCAACGGAATAGAATAGAGAGCCCATAAATAAACCTTCATATATATGGTGAAATGATTGTTAACAATGATAGCAAGATCATTCAACAGAAAAACAATACTCTTTTCAACCTATGTTGCTAGAAAAACTGGATTATGCATGTGCAAATGAATGAAGTTAAAACCTTACATAACAGCACATGCAAAAATTAACACAAAACGGATCAAAGACCTAAAATTAGGACCTAAAATTATAAAACTCTTAGAAGAAAACATAGAGGAAAAGCTTCAAGTCATTGAATTTGGCAATAATTTCTTGGATATGACACCTAATGTATAGGCAACAAAAGAAAGAAGTGGACACAGAGTACTTCATGAAAAATTTTAAAATTTATCCATCAATAGCTTCAACAGAGTAAAAAGGCAACCCACAAATGGGAAAATTTTTGCCAATCCTATCTGATAAAGAATTAATATCCAGAATATACAGAGAACTCTAAAATTCAACGACAAAAAGCAACCCGATTTTGCAATGTGCAAAAAGGAATGTAAACAGACATTCTCCAAAGAAGATATCCAAATGGTCAATAAGCACATGTTCAATACCATTAATCACTTGGGAAGTGCAAATCCAAACTACCCTGAGATGCCACCTCACACCGATTAGGAATGCTACTATCACAAAACAGAAAGCAACAAGGGTTGGTGAGGATGTGGAGAAACTGGAAAGGTTAGGCACCGTTGCTGGGCATGTAAACTGGTGTAGCTGCTGTGGAAAGCAGCGGGGCTGCTCCTCAAACAATTAAAAATAGAATTCCCATATGACTCAGCAATTCCACCTCTGGTCATATGCCCCAAAGAAGTAAAACCAGGGTCTCAAAAAGATATCTGCACACCCATGTTCATACAGGCATTATTCACAACAGGTAAAACATAGAAGCAACCCAAGTACATGCTTATGGAAAATGGATAAACAAACTGTGGGATAGACACACAGTGGCATATTATTTGGCCTTTACTTGGATGGAAACACTGACCCTCACTACAACCTGGATAAACCTTAAGGTTATTCTGCTAAGTGAAATAAGCCAGTCACAAAATGACAGAGACTATATGATTCCATTTATATGAGGGTACATAGAGTCCAATTCAGAGAGACAGAAAGTTGAATGGTAGTCTCCAGGGTCTGGGGAGACGCGAAGTTATTGTTTAAATGAGTATGGGCTTTCAGTTTTACAGAATGAAAATAGTTATGGAAATGGATGGCAGGGATGGTTTCACATTTCTAATGTATTCAATACCACTGAACTATACATGTCAAAACGATTACGATCCTAAATCTTATTTTATGTGTATTTAACAACAATAAAAAAATTGAAAAGAGAAAAATAGGCTTTTTGAGCGGGGTCATTAGCTGAAGGGGTTTTGAATCCCATCTGACGTCCCGTGCTTTGTTCCCAGAGAGGCACCCCCCCTCCTACCCTTTATCGCAGCGGCCCGCTTCCATCCAGGACTCGGTGTTTCTAACCCACCCCAAAGCTGGGGAGCTCTCGAGCTCTCCAACTACGAACCGCAGAAAGGAAGTCAACCCCTTGCCTTACCAGGGTCCAGGAAGGGCCGGCAATCCTCGGCAGCACCGTAGCCCAGTTCCGGCAGCCCCGCCTGGGGCATCCAGGCCTCTGCCACGGGGGCCTCCGGGGCGGGTCCCATCACTTGCAGTGGGGGCGACTCCAGGTGGATGTTTGGTGGTACGTGTGCCGGGCCCACTGGTACCAGCTCCTCCAACAGCATTTCCTGCCTATCGATCTGGGGGAAATGGCACAACCCGTCACTCTCCAGTCTACACCGGCACCGCCCGGTGCCAACAATGGGTGGGAGCCACCCACGTCGTTTTCATTGTCCAGGACCCGCATAAAACAAAGAAGACATTGGTGAAGTCAGTCCTGACGACATGCATGATTCCACCAATATGGCTGAGATACCACACTTTCAGAACGTAACCACTATGAACAAGTATTCATGAGACATCTCACCTACTTTATCTTTCGTACTCAGTCTTCTGAACGTGATGAGCATCTTACACTTACAGCACATCTCAGTTGGGACTAGCCACATTTCTAGAGCTCAAGAGCCACGCCTGGCTGGTGGCTACCATACAGGGCAGCGCCACGATTAGGCCACAGGCGGATAAAAATCCTATAGAGCAAGCCAAACCCAGGAGACAGAGAAAGGGAGGGCGCACCATAAACTCACTCTATCCTGGGGGGTCGGGGGGAGGCGGCAGGAAAGTCTGCAAGACTCTGGTTCGGGCGGGCTACCTGCAGAGCCCTATCAACACACAGTACCGAAGCCCTTCCTCCCTTCTGCCAAAGGTTCTGCCCTGTGCCAGGGGCTTCTGAGCAGGGGGCCCTGGCGCCGCCACCCAAGGCGGATGCGGCACGATGGCAGGTGGCTGTCAGGACCCGGCGGGCAGAGACAGGAGTGGGTATCATTCCCAGTGCGGAACTGTTCCGGGTCCCCACCAACTCTGGGGTGCCCCCGCAAACTTGCGTCGAGGGAGAAAGAACGTGTCAACCTCACCCTGGGGCGCGTATAGACACAAGACATTTCTGCATGATTTAGCACGACTTGCTACTTCTAGGAAAGCCCGCCTTTGGAATTCAAGCAACCACTCTCTTGCTCATTGCTCAGATTTACCGACACGTGTGGCCACTTTGGAAAACCACAGAGCAGCCGTGCCGGGGGCTGTCGCCGTCACAGTGAGTCTCTGCACAGGCGCGAGCACGTGACAACCTTGTGAGGTCTGCCGGTGCGGTCCAACCCCAACGTGTGTGTTCACATGCTCACTCCACGATGACAAACTACATTCCCTTTCCTTTATATTCTTTCCGGGCTCCACTTGACTCGGGTTGGCAACATTTTCTTAGAAAGGGTCAGATAATAAATAATTTACACTTTGTGGGGCATGTTGGTCTACTGCCTACAGTTCTTGTATTAACAACCCTTTAAAAAGGTAATAACCAGGAACGCCTGGGGGCGCCTGGGTGGTTCAGTCAGTGAAGCGTCTGCCTTCGGCTCAGGTCATGATCCCAGGGTCCTGGGATCGAGCCCCACATCAGGCTCCTTAATCAGTGGGGAGCCTGCTTCTCCCTCTGCCTGCCACTCCCCGTGCTTGTGCGCTCTCTCTCTCTCTCTCTCTGACAAATAAATAAACAAAATCTTTTTTAAAAAATAAAAAGGTAATAATCATTATTAGTCACAGGCTGCAGAAAACAGGCCATGAGCTCCATTTGTCCCATGGACCACGGAGCACTTTTTTTTTATTTTAGTTTTTATTTATTTATTTGACAGAGAGAAAGAGAGATAGCGAGAGCAGGAACACAAGCAGGGGGAGTGGGAGAGGGAGAAGCAGGCTTCCTGCCGAGCAGGGAGCCTGATGTGGGACTCGATCCCAGGACCCTGGGATCATGACCTGAGCCGAAGGTAGACACTTAACGACTGAGCCACCCAGGCGCCCCACAGAGCACTTCTTATAGCAATGTTTTTGATTTTGCGTATGTAAGCAGGTTACATTATACATCAATTTCATTTCAGGATGGCAGAAGAGGCAGTATGAAATATCTGGTACAGAATAGGAGTTGTGTTTAATAGTTGAGAACTGCTGAGCCATATATGCTAATTCCAGCAGAAGGGAAAAATGAAAATCACTTTAGGGAAAGCATGGAGCTCAAAACGAAATGTCTGATCTAGTATAAGATGTCTCTGCTACTTCTTTTTGTCTAATTACCAAGATCCCAAACTCTTTTCTCACCTGTTGCTCTGGTATCTCCAGTTCTCTCTGTAAGTCTTCAATCAGTGACACAACTCTTTCTCTATTCTCTGGGCAATGTTCCCTCACCCAGGTCTCTATCTCTGTGGGCAGAATGGTTAGGAACTGCTCCAACACCAGCAGCTCCAGGATTTGTTCCTTAGAACGCAGCTTTGGCTTCAGCCACTGACAGCAAAGCTCCCAGAGTTTGTTGAAAGCTTCATGAGGCCCGGCCGCTTCTTTGTACTGGAACTGCCTAAAGCGCTGACGGAAGACTTCACAGTCGGCATCATAGTCTTGAAACACGGAGCCCTGATTCAACGAGGCCTGGATCGCGCAACCCAGGGCCACCGCCATTGCACTGTTCTGGTCGTGTACACTTTCTCTGGGGCCTGAAGTCTCAGATTCCAGTCTGTTTGTGGAGGCGTCAGGGGGAGCCACCCACAGCTGAGGACAGAACAAAACAAAAAAGGAAACAGGAGTGGTTACCCCAGGCCATACTCACTTCCCTTAACTTGCTTACATTCCACCAAGCCCTAGAGCAGCAAACCTTAATCTTCTTTGGTGATTTTGAAACTCTAATAAAGGCCATGGTATCACTTCCTAGAAAAATACACAGACACATCTAATTCTGCATCCGTTTTCCAAAAATTTACAAAATGTTCTAGAGCATACATGGACCCCATTTCAAGTTTAAATTCATTGAGAGGCACCTGAGTGGCTCAGTCATTAAGCATCTGCCTTTGGCTCAGGTCATGAGCCCTGGGTCCTGGGATCGAGCCCCGCACATCGGGCTCCCTGCTCCGCGGGAAGCCTGCTTCTCCCTCTCCCACTCCCCCTGCTTGTGTTCCCTCTCTCGCTGTGTCTCTCTGTCAAATGAATAAATAAAATCTTTTAAAAAAATAAATTCATTGAAGTTGCATTCAGTTTCTCATTCAAATTAGCCACATTTCAAGTGCTCCATACATAGGATGTCATTGTAGAAAGTTCTACTGGACAGCTCAGCTCTAGAATTCCATTGATCCAAAGCTAAGAACCTCTTCCCGTAAATAAACCACCACAGATGTGCTGGCCTGTAACCCCACTCACAGTTTAATACAAGCTATCTTGTGTCTCTGAATATACACAGGCACTGATGAAGAACCCTGAAAGTCCATGTGCCTTTCAATAACCCATAGTCACCTTCAGTCACCAGCATCTTAGCTAGAGCCTTGCGTCCAAAAGCTACAGATCCACAACCCTTCGTTCTTCTCCACTCAAGGGATGTGCACTTCAGCCCACATCAGCCTGACCCTCGTGATGGCATGTCAAGTGGCTTTCTCATGAGAACGATACACTGCCACAGGGCAGGCCACCAGCCATCTGGGATGTATGAGTAACAAAGGACACTGATCACATTCCTCTTGCTATGTCCACGTGCTGTTCAAAGTCTCCCGCATATGGCAGGTCCAGGTCACGTAGCTCTCACCCAGAGCAAGGACGTGGGGACTAGTATGATGCCCTGAGTACAGATGAGGGGACTGAGATTGGAGGCTCAGGAGCACTGAATGACTTGTCCCAGGTCACACAGGAAATGCCAGAGGGAAATGGTGAGAAGGATGGAATGAAGAGATCTCTGCAACACTCATGTCTCAAATCATCCAAACGTTCTTAGTGCAATGTCTGAGGTCAAAGACATGGTCACACGCAGGTCTCAATATCGGTACCCACCTTATGCTACAGATCCTCTCTGTATTTGCCCAGATGCCTCATGTACCTGTCTTCTTCCCTGCAGTGGCACAAGTTAAAAAATACTCATAATCTTTCCTACCTAGCCATCCCAAATGTACATTGGGAACTTATCATCCTTTATCTTGATGGTAACCTGAACTTCAGCAGCAGACCCATCCACGTGCGATAACCTGCTGGCTTTGTGACCCTGACACCCAGTGCTTCTGTCTGTAACATGAAAATAATCATAGCATCGATTTCATAAAATTTCCTGTGGTGCATCCAACTGTGTGGAAGCGAACGGCAGCTGCCTGGCCTGGCACAGAGGAAGCGCTCAAGCAAGGTTACTGCTCCCCAGCACTCATTCCTAGAAAGTTCCACGTCCCCCCCACCCCACTGCAGGCATCCAACCCTCCTCCCTGGATGGCATCCAGGGACCGGCCGGCTTGAGCTGTGGAACCGCCCTGACCCTGCTCAGCCTCGCAGTTGGCCGCCCTCCCCAGATGGGCCCGAACCCTCCACCACGTCCAGCAGGGCCCTGATTGTCCCGCCGGCCCTCCAACCGCCCTTCCGCAGGGAAACATCACTGCATCCCAGGACTCACGGCTTCTCCCCAAACCGGCCCGAGCGAGCCCGCGCTCCCACGGCCCACGGATAAAGAGGGTGTGCGCAAAGCGGGCACTCGGGGAAAGGCGAGGAGGGACACGTCGCGGGAACTTCTAAAAGCCGGTTACAAATCGGCCGCCCGGGGCGGGGGCACGGCCCCTGCGCGCTCCCCACGGGATGTCCCGGCGCCCCGACGGGCGCTCCAGGCCCCGGACAAGCCCGGGAAGGCCCGGCCGGGTCGCAGGGAGCGGCAGCGGGGACCCGGCCGGACAGGGGCCCGCCGCCCGCCGCCCGTCGCTCGTCCACGCGCTCGCCGCCGGGTCAGGGCTGGCGGCAGCCGGTTGGTGTAGCCCTAGCTGGATGGGAGCCCCGCCGCCCGCGCCCGCGCCCGCGCCCCAGGGACGGCCACGCCCTCTGGCCGCTCAGGGACTCACCGCCTCGGCGCCCACGGCTTTCCCAGGCTCCCCGGGGCAGGCGCGCAGGACGCAGGCGCGCGGCAGCCCTGAGGACTACATTTCCCGGCAGGCCCGGAAGCACGCGCCCCGCCGTCTGGGCCCGAGAGCATGCTGACGTGGGAGGGACGGCCACTTCCTTGGCCTCCTAGGGGCCTCCTGCCGCCTTGGAAGCGTTCCTGTTTCCGGTCTTAAGCGCTTCCAGAGCCCAGGGGGTTGGGTGGAACGTCCCGGGTTCCTGATCCCAGCAAGGGCTTCTATTCCATCCGCCCCAGAGTAACCCGAGTGGTGGGGCCTCCTTTAACTCTTTTATTCCTGGATTACTGATTCTCCAGCCACTCAGTGCAGGAAGAATTTCTTGGGAGGCCCTGGTAAAACTTGAGATTTCTGGGCCCCGTCCCGATACCCTGACGCACCGCATCTCGCATGACGTGGAGAATGCGCATTTTGTTTTTGTTTTTTTTAAGATTTTATTTATAAGAGCGGGAAAGCACAAGCACAAGCGGGGGTGGGGTTGGGGCGGGAGGGGCAGAAGGAGAGGGAGAAGCAGACACTCACCAGGGTAGCCCCAAGGGGCTCCAAGCCAGGACGCTGGGATTATGACCTTAGCCAAGCAGAACCCCCGCAACACCCCCGATAATTAGCATTTTATTGTATTTATTTCTTTGAGAGAGAACACAAGGGACGGGCAGAAAGAAAGGGAGAAGCCGACTACCTACCGAGCAGGGAGCCCCTCTCGGGACTCAATCCCGGGACCTCGGGACCACGACCACAGCCCAAGGCAGAGGCTTAACCGACTGAGCCACCCGGGCGGCCTGAGAACTCGCATTTTAATCAGTTTTCCTGGGCTTAGGACTCTACTCTTCTTCTCGCGGGTCACACTGGCCTTGAGCTACCTTTCTAGTTTCCTTCTTGAAGACCCGAGCTTCGACCTCGCGCCACCCCGTGCGCTCCTCTCCGCCCGCGGCCACCACCAGCGGGCTCGTGGGTGTTCGGGTTCCCCCGGCGGCCCGCCTCTTGTCCTCCAAGTGGCCCCGCCGCTGGGGTCACATTTTCCCTCCCTGGTGAGTTGGCGCGAGGCCAGAGACGATGCTGTCACCGGGGAGACGTCGTCCTCACATTGGTCCCCAGCTGGTGCCGTTGGTGTTGGGACACCAGACTTTAGTGCGGGGACTTCCCTGGTGGGAGCAGGACCTAGTCCTGCGTGGGCCCCGGACAGAGAGGAGACAGCAGCCTGCGGTTGTGCCTCCCAACCCCGGGCGGAAGCGGGTCGAGGGGCAGGCGCCCCACCGCCCCGAACGCACAGAGGTCACGGCGCTGGAGACAGCTCCCCCCCCGGGCTGGGGTTGGGCTGCTGCGCTGGGACGGGGAACCCAGGGCACGCTGATCCTGCTGTTTATTGAAGCCCGGGGCGCCTGGCGCCTTCGACGGCGGTCCCAGCTGCCTTCAGGGTCAAGAGATCTAGGAAACCTGATCCTGGCGTCCGGCCCAGGCTCCCAGGAGCGAAAAGGCTCCTGATGAGACACCCCAGGAGCTACTGCGCCTGCCGCCAGGAGCTGGCCCGCCTCCCCACCTCCGGGCGCAGCCTGGTGGCCTCCCGCCTGCTCTTGGGGCTTTTGCCGCTGGGCCCCGGGAAACCGTCAGGCGGCTCCCGGAGCTTTGCCACCGCTCGGTGGCTTCGGCCTGAGGTGCGCACCCTGGAGCAGGTCCTTGAGCTGTTGGTGTCCGAGCGGTTCCTGGCCCTCCCGTCGCAGGACATCCACAGCCCGCTGCAGAAGCTGCTTCCGCAGAGCTGCGAAGAAGCCGTGCCTCTTGCGGCGTCTACGCGGAGAGCTTGCGGGATGAGGGAAGCGGGCAGAGAGACAGCGAGAGCGGGCGTTTCTGGTCTGGTTTGGGTTGGTCCGGAAGACGGAGACACCGCGGACTCTTACTCCCGGTTCGGATTTTCTGCATCGCCCTGAGTAGACCTTACTTGGGCAAGTGACTTTTTGTAGGTTGGTCTGGAACGTGGACCCTGCAGATTTTCCGCGGGCGCAGAGTGAGCGGCAAGAGCGCCTGTGCCCAGCGGGAGGCGGTGTTGCTGCTGCCGGCGTCAGGGTGCGCTCGCCCTGGAGCCAAGGGGCTCCGAGCCTGGCTCTGCTCGCTGCCCACTAACGGTGGGACTTTGGGTAGCTTACTGTCCCCCCTGGGGACTGTCCCTCGCCGTGGCTCAAAGGCTCCTGGGGTGGTTTTGAGGACGAAGAGGGGAGCAGCGTGTACGTGTGACGACACTGCTGGTGCGTCGTAGCTGGTGCTTGAGACTCGGCTGGCCTGGCGTAGTGGCCGCGCCCGGAGTCGCCGCGACTCGCGAGGCCGAGGCGGCAGGGTGGCGTGGGCCGGCGGGCGCTGTGCCGGTCGGTGTGCGGGCTACGTTCGCAAGTTCGCCGTCCCTCTGGCGAAGCTCCCAGAAGCGGGAGACTGCCAGGGTGCCCAAGGAGGGGTGGGCCCGCCCGGGTCGGAAACGGAGCGGGTCCAGATTGGCGTGGGGCCCGGCAGTGGGCTCGTGCCCGTGCAGAGCCCGTGCCTGCAGCCTGGGCCACACAGGGAGACCCGTCTCCAAACAAACGCAGCGCTTCGCTGTGGTTCTGTCTGGCTCGACGGTCCGGCCTCGTCCGCGGAGCTGGGTCTCAGTTACTGGTGAGGTCAGAGAAACAGTTTGGCCTTGAGGCTCTGAGGTCACGCTCCCCAGGCCCCCCCAGGTTAGCCGACCTAGCAGTGAGGCAAGGGAGCCACCGGAAAAGGGGGGGAGGGAAAGAGGGAGTGCAGAACTTCAGGCCATCTGTGCACGGGGAACGAGGACCCCCTCCCGCGCCCCCCCCCCGTACAGTCACATACACACATTTTCACTGAAACCCCTATAGTTTAAAACATTCTTTTTCTCTTGTTGTGTCCAGAGTGACTGGCCATGGTCTTCTGTGGACTCTGTCTTCAGATCCTTGTAATAATTTCCCTTGCCTTGTTGGGCCCTTTTATGATGATAAGTGATGGCAGGGTGGCTTTTAGGTCAGAAACAATGGGCTGAGAACAAAAATGCTTTTAAAGCAGCCTTTGCTTCAGGAGACAGCATGCAAGTCGCTGAGCTTCAAGCTGGAGCCCGGTGACACTCAGGGAAGCCCCGGCCGCATTAGCCATGGGGCCTCAGCCCAGAAGAACCCACAGCAGTAAAGGATACAGGTGAGGAACAGAATGGGCGGGTGGGAGGGGAGAAGGGCTGTGGAATGGCCTCACTGACACCGGCCCCTAGAACATAGCCGCTAACGAGAGGGAGTTTCTGAAGTCAGTTTCCGGAAGGACCTCAGAAAGAGTGGTCTGGGTTTTTCTGGAGGAGGAGGAATTTCTTAGTAGTGTCCCTCTTTTAAATTAAACTTTTAATTTTGACATTATTATAGATTGACATGCAATTGAAAAAATGGACGGGTATCCTGTACCCTTTAGGTAGTTTCACCAATGCTGACATCTTGCACAAACTATACTACAATCCAGGGTATTGACATGAATACAGTCTGCATAGAGAACAGTTCATCCCTGCAGGAATCCCTCCTGTTGCTCTTAGAGGCTCAAACCCAACCCCGCCTCCTCCTGCCCATCCAACTCTTTTACCCAGTCCCTGATCTCTGGCCCCTGACAACCACTTTTCTGTTTCCCCCCGTTTTTTGTTTTTTTTTTTTTTAAGTAGGCTCCATGCCCAGGAGCCCAGTGCAGGGCCTGACCCCACGACCCTAAGATCAAGACCTGAGCTGATATCAAGGGTTGGGCACTCAACCAACTGAGCCACCCAGGTGCCCCAGTCTGTTCTCCCTTTATATAGTTTTGTCAATTCAAGAATGTTTTATAATTGGAATCCCATCATCTGTAACCTTTTGAGAATGTCTTCCCCGCCCCCACTCAGCATAATTCCCTGGAGATTTTTCCAAGGCATTCTGTGTAACGATATTTGTTTCTTTTTATGCCTGTATAGATATACAGCAGTTTGTTGAAACAGTCACCCAGTGAAGGACCTCTGGGTTGTTTCTAGCCGTTGCCTATTACAAAGAATCTGGTATGAACATGTAATTGCAATTTTTCAAAAAAGATTTTATTTATTTACTTGACAGAGACATGGGAGAGAGGGAACACAAGCAGGGGGAGTGGGAGAGGGAGAAGCAGGCTTCCTGCCCAGCAGGGAGCCCGATGTGAGGCTCCATCCCAAGACCCTGGGAGCATGACCTGAGCCAAAGGCAGAAGCATAACGACTGAGCCACCCAGGCGCCCATAATTGTTATTTTTATGATCGATGCTTTAGCAGATAATTCTGACATCTCGTTAATTTTGGAGTTAGAGGCACTTGATTGTCCTTTCTCTTTCAGGTTGAGAATTTCCTGGTTCTTTGTATGAAGGATGATTTTCCATTGTGTCCTGGACATTTTGGGTATTATGTTGGGAGCCATTGGGTTCTATTTAAACTTTGTATTTTAGCAAGCAGTCCTCCTGTATGGTTTGGCCTGCGGGTCCTGGGCTACTCTTGTGGGCTGTGGTTGTAAGGACAAGATGATTGTCAGAGCCTCTGTGGTGCTTTTTTTTTTTTTTTTTTTTTAAGTAATCTCTTCGCCCAGTATGGGGCTCGAATCGTGACCCAGGGATGAAGAGTTGTATGCTTCGCTGTCTGATCCAGCCAGGTGCCACTATGTGGTGCTCTTTTGGTATGCTTGGTTTATGCTGCTGCTGGGACTTCCACATGTGCCTGTGAATCTCGCTTGAGGAAATAGAAGAAACCTATCCAGGCCAGCCTACGTCATGATTCTCGGTGGGGGATGGGATCCCACTGCCTTCAGAAAAAGCAATGTGTCCAGTGTTGGAGGTTTGGGAGGCAGGATGCCCTCTGCCAGTGGAAGGTGGGGAACATTCTGGGCCAAGCCCTAAGCCCTTGTTGGGGCCCGATTCCCCGTGCTGGTGCCTCCCGCCCTCAGAGAGTCTCAGGGTGGGCATTTTGAGGCCCAGGGGTGAAGGAGAGGGTTGCTGGGCAGGCTCTCCGTTGTGGTGGGATTCCCCCTTGCTGGTGTCCCTTGGTTTCAGGGGGCCTGTCTGGGAGTGGGGAATCTCAGGCTAGGTTGAAAAGGAGAGCGCTTCCCGGGCTGGGTGCTTGCTGTGTTGGCATGTCCTTTGCTCATGCCCCAGTTACAAGGTATCTCTGTGTCAGGAGGGGAGCCTTGGACATGGTGGGGAATAGAGTCCTTTTCGAGGCTGCTGGAGGGCCAGCCGGATGATGGGAGGCTTGGAGCACTGCAAGCTAGCGGGGAAGAGAGCTGTTATTCCTTCCCTGTGTCCCCATCATTTCAGATATTATTCACCCCCAGTTGCCTCCTCTTTAGAGTATGTAGCCCTAAGGAGCAAGGGCCAGGTTTGGCGGAAGGCATTCCATGTGGTACTAATCCACAGGATGCTACAGAGTAGGGATGCTGTTGTCATTGGGATTTCTCTCACCTTCATCGTTATCTGTCCTCTGACTTCTCCGCCCCCCCCCAGGGGGCCACGGGAGACAGGATGGTGGAACCAGGTGGTATGGAAGATGCTACTGTGTTCCCCCCACCCAGTGCCCTTCCTCCTTGCTGCGTGCTCCTCTCCTAGGGGCTTCTCCTGCCACCTGCAGAGGGTTCTTTTCCTCGAGATCATTGACATGTCTCACGCCCCCCTCCACATTTTCCTCCCGCCAACATCTCAGATGTGGCCCTGCTCCCCTTCTCCGCCATGAACCCTGGTCTCAGCAAGTCCATATTTGCCCCTTTTGTGAAAATGGGTAATGGGAAACCTCACTAAAACGGAGTCAGGAGGCTTTGGCAGGGGGACCTCTCAGCCCCTACGACTCTCGGTCAATTGCAAACCTAACAAGAACAGCCGGACTTGACCATACATGGACTTGAACTTGCACGTGGATACCACTCTACTATTGCAGCCAGAGGAAGAGATACTCTCCTTATTCCCCCACCCCACAACAGCTCAGGCATCATCCTCGGAACCCCCAGTTTACTCCAGTGGACTTAGAGTTTATAACAGCCTTCCCAATTTTCCCCTTTTCTCCTTAAAAAAGCCTACCTCTCGGGACGCCTGCACGTCTCATTCGGTTAAGCGTCTGCCTTCGGCCCAGGTCATGATCCTAGGCTCCTGGGATCCAGTCCTGCATCGGGCTCCTTGCTCAGCAGGGGGCCCGCTTTTCCCTCTGCCTGTCCTGCTCTCTGTCTCTCTGACAAATAAAAAAAAAAAATCTTAAAAAAAAAGCCTACCTCTCCTTTGTTCCCCAGACCCGCCTATGGCTTTACCACAGCTTGTTTGCCCTGGATTGCAGTTTTCTGCTATTCCCAAATAAACCCAACTTTTGCTGGTAAAATAACCGGCAGTTTTTATCTTTAAGGTTAGCACTCTATTCCATGGCTCTGCTAAGAGGCCTCCCTTGATCTCATGTTGCCTTGTGTGGGAGCAGCTCAACATGGGCCACATGGCACAGTAGCCCTGGAGTCAAGCCTCAGCTGGAAGAGCTTAAGTAAGGGAGGCTGCACCATAGTGGACGCCCTATGGCAGGTGGAAGGAGTGGAATCCAGTGACAGCACTCCACACACACACACACAGAATCCATCTCCGATACTGTGCCTGCTCTAAGTCGTTTTTGTTTTGTTTTTTTAAGATTTTATTTATTGGGCACCTGGGTGGCTCAGTCGGTTAAGCGTCTGCCTTGAGCTCAGGTCATGATCCCAGGGTTCTGGGATTGAGTCCTGTGTCAGCCTGTTTGCTCAGCAGGGAGCCTGCTTCTCCCTTTGCCTCCCTCTGATTTTATTTATTTCTTTGACAGAGAGAGAACAAGAGAGCACAAGCAGGGGGAGTGCAGAAGCGGGCTCCCCGCTGAGCAGGGAGCCCGACGCGGGGCTCCATCCCAGGACCCAGAGGTCACGACCTGAGCCGAAGGCAGACACTTAACCGAATGAGCCACCCAGGCGCCCCCTAAGTTGTTCGTTTGTTTGTTTTTAGATTTTATTTATTTATTTGACAGAGAGAGACACAGCGAGAGAGGGAACACAAGCAGGGGGAGTGGCAGAGGGAGAAGCAGGCTTCCCGCGGAGCAGGGAGCCCGACGCGGGGCTCGATCCCGGGACCCTGGGATCACAACCCGAGCCAAAGGCAGACACTTAACGACTGAGCCACCCAGGCGCCCCTCCCTCTAAGTTTTTGACTCCTCAAAATTTCAAGGTACTTTTTTTTTTAATTCTCTTATATATTCTCCATTAATATCTTTAGACCCTCCTCTAATGACAAAAATTTCAGGAGAACTGGCTCAGTGTTCCAGCTTACCAGCTGTCCTGTCATTTGGGAAGGAGGGTCTGTGTGCTCAGGGATTTTCATCAAGCATTACTTATCATTTTGGAAATCGGGAACCGAGGACTATGTCCAAATTAGGAGATTGTCTAAATAGGGTACGATGCGGCAGCGTGATGAACTATTACGCAGAAGGGTAAAACAATGCCCTAGAATATGACAAAAAGCTAATCGTTGGATTTTGGGTGGCGGGTATACAATGTGCATTGCCCAATGTTTCCAGCTTTTCTGTATGTAGCAGAATCCTCATGAGAAACAGCCGGGAAAAGTCTTAAGAAAAATCATGGTTCATGCTCACCTAGGGATGCAAAAGAAGGCGGGGAGGGAACCCCATAAAACAAGACCCACGTACCTTACGATCAGAAGTGCATCGAAGCACAAGGAGGAAGGAATAACCCTTCCATTTGCTTGCATACATCAAGTACAGGAAGTGAGTCACAGCTGTGAAAACATCGCCACTAATTCTGCAAAGGGGTCACAGCCCCTGTTTCCTTTGCCCGGGATGGTCTCCACTGTCTCCACGTCACTCTTCAGCCGCTGTGCTGCCCCAAGTCGAGCCCAGGCCCTTCGGGGAGCGCCAGAGACAGACAGGAGTCCGGACCCCCACTTCCCGGCCCGGGGCTCGTCTGAAGTCTGTCTGTGGCCGGCGGAGGCAGGGTTTGCTGCTGCTCGTGGCTCGGCACCCGCCGCTTGGGGTGTGCATTCTTCACTTCATCTTCCTCTGGACCCCAGATCCCTTTCTGGCTACCCATCTTTTTTTTTTTTCCCTCTCCCTCTGGAGTTTCCCAGGCACATGCAGTTCTATTTTATATCGACGCATAAGAATTAGGCTCTTTTTTATCCTATTAAACCCGGGTTTCAGGGTGTCACCCACCCACACATTGTAACCTCCCCCAGGAGGATCTGCCCGGGTCATCAAAGCGCTGTTCCTCTTCCTTGAGGCATTGCACATGGAGCCTAGAAGAGTGAGCAGCCCCAGACACTCGAGGGGCACTAGAAAGGCACCCCAAGGGGAGCCCTTGCCCAGCCCCCAGTCTTGCGCCCCTACTGGCAATCGGCCCAGGCGGAGCTGCTGTCTGCTGCTTGCGTGAGATGGTGCTACACGGAACATCACAAGTAAAACACCCGGCATAAAAAAAAATAAACACAAAATAAAATGAAATATAAAACACTCAGCGCAGAGCCTGGTGCATACGTGCGTGTGTGCCCACGGCGGGGCAGATAAAGCTGGCCCATCTCCTTCCTTCTAAGTCCCTGCCCCTAGAGTCAGTATGAGGTAACACTGGCAGGACCTTCAGGGAATCACCTGCCCAGGGAAGTCAGGATTGATGACCTCCCATTCTCTCCAGGTGGTATTTCAAGCAGCAGGTCCAAGCCCCTCCCTCCAGGGTCCCGTGAGGTCACGAGAAGGGACAGCTAAGTTTTTTATATTCCTACTTTTACATCACATATTATACACTTTTTTTTTTTTTACTTGCATGCTCTAATATTCCTGCAAAAGAATCCGGAACAGAGTTCAACTGGTTTTATCTAAAAGTGAGGTCCATGCCGGGGACAATAAAGATCCCTGGCCCCTAAGACCCAGTGGAGACAACACAGTGTCTGTGACACAGGGACTGACCCTGTGCCAGAGCCACGCCTCCTCCTGGCTCAGGTACCCAGAGAGGCTAGCAGGAGGCTCCCGGGTAGAGAATCAATCAGGACCACATTTATATAACAATGGAAACAAAGCCCTAGGACCAGACCTAAGGCGTGAGGTGAAAGAAGTTTTATAACAACAAAAATCACTGAATTATTTGATTTTTTTCAAGAAGTCGCTTTATCTAAAAATTTTTACTGCAGCAATTAAGGAATGCATGGATCCAAACATCATAATCAGAAATTTGAGGTTAGGGGCGCCTGGGTGGCTCAATTGGTTAACCCGCTGCTTTGGGCTCAGGTATGATCCAGGATTCCCGGGATCAAGCCCCACCCAGGGTTGGGCTCCCTGCTCAGTGGGGAGTCCGCTTGTCCCTCTTCCTCTGCCCTCCCCCCTAAGCGTGCACCCGCCTGACCTCTCTCTCTCAAATAAATGATTAAAATAAATAAAATCTTTCTAAAAAAATCAAGATTACTGTCGAAAACTGTATCAACACACACAATTTTAGAATGCCCAAAATCACCCCTGCTGGTTTAAGAGTTACAACTTCTCCAAACATTTCACAAGCCTTTGAAATAACTAAGTCTTAACATATATTACAGGGAAACCTACTAGCAAATTTCTTAGCAATAGAAGAATTCCTAACTCTGAAAGTCAGGAGCTCAAGAATAGCAAGAGCAGCTGAATGCGGGGGGGGGGGGGGGGTGCATGTATTTTGAAACATATTTTAGCCTTCAAACTAGCTTGCCAGCACTTTTAATAAAAATTCACTGCCGAAGGAAGTCTCATTTCTTTCTGATAATATTACTTCTTACTAGGAATGGATTACATGCATTTCTTCCGCAAGAGAAAAGGCGTAAGGTTACCAGCTGCCGGACGGTGATAAACAGTAGGTGTGCAGAGTACGGCTTAGTTAAGTTCAACAGTGTCACACACTTGTTGCTGATGAAAAATATTCGGACTACACCAAAAAGAAACCTGATAAATCTTCCAGTGAACATTAATATCCTCAATTTATTCCTCACCCTCGTAAAGAGTATCTGTGAAAACCCCACAGCTTAATGGTGAAAGGATAAATGCTTTACCCCCATGATCAGAAACAAGACAAGGATATTTTATAGATTTCGCTATTCTATGAACGGAATCCTATAAAATGTGGCCTTTTTTCTGGCTTATTTCACTTAGCACAATGTTTTCGAGGTTCATCCATGTTGTAGCATGGATCACTACATCATTCCCTTGCATGGCCAAATAATATTCCATTGTGTGGATATACAATTTGTTTATCCAATAATCTTTTGTTGGACATACGGGCTGTTTCTTCTGTTGGGCTATTCTGAATAAAGGTAAAATTTCCATTTGCCTGCGAGTGTCGGTGTAGACATGATTTCATTTCTCTTGGGTATATGCTAGGCCATTGGTAATTCTGTGTTTCTTATCTGAGGAAGTGCTGGACGGTTTTGCAAAGTGTCTGCACTATTTTACAGTCCTATAACGTATGAGGGTTCCCGTTTCTCCATATTCTCTCCAGCACATGTTAATTTCTGTTTTGTCTTGTTTTTTGGCTAGCCTAGTGAGTGTGAAGTGATACCTTATTGTGGACTGGATTTGCATTTCCCCAGTAACTAATGACGTTGAGCATCTTTTCATGTGCTTGTTGGCCATTTGTATATCTTCTTGGAGAAATCTCTATACAAGTCCTTTGCCAATTTCTAAGTTGGGGTTTTGATTTTTGTTATTCAGTTGTAAGAGTTCATTATATATGTGGGCTATTAGAATAAGCAACTGATTTTTGCCAAAGACACCAAGACAATTCAGTGAAGAAAGGAAAATCTTCTTCACAAATAATCCTGGGACAGCTGGGTAAGCACATGCAAGGGATAAAAAAGGACTCTTACCATACAAAACTTAGAATGGATCAAAAGACCTAAATGTAGGTCCTAAAACTATAAATCTCCTAGAAAAAAACATAGAGGTGAATTTTCACGACCTTGGATTTGGCCCTGGTTTCTTACCTACAATTCCCAAAGCACAACTGACTAAAGAAAACAAATAGATAAACTGTGCTTCATCAACAATTTTACCATTTTTGCATCAATGGACACCAGGCGCCCCAGGGAGATGCGCGGTAGGCGGTGCCGGCCGCTCTGGGGCGTCCCGAGAGCCCCCTGCTGCGCCGGGTCGGGGACCCTGCGCTCACGTGGGCGCCCGCGCTGCCCGGCACCACAAGGTACATTGCCACAGCCCTCTGCGCCGCGCTTCCCGTCGCTCGAGGGGATGGCAGTGGGACTCGTCCCGAGCGTCGCGGCCCGTCGCGCCTCCGTTGGCTGTGAGCGGCGCGGCAACCCGGTGCGCGAAGCCGCCCCGCCGGGGACCCCGGAGGCCGAGTCAGACCGCGCGCGGCGAGGGGACAGGCCCGGGGAGGAGGTGACCGGACGTGGAGGGCTGCAGCGGTCCCGCTTCACCGGCGGCCGGAGGGGCGGGGAGGAGGGGGGGGGGGATGGTGGAGGACCGTCCCCGCCCGGCAGGGGGCGCAGGGACAGGCCGCGGCCCCACCGCCCGGCACACGCGTGTCCGCCGCGGCGCTGCTCCCCCGGCTCCACCCTCGCTCGGGTCCCCTGGTCGTGCCCCCCCACCCCCCCACAGCGCCTCCCCTCGTCCTCGGCCCGCTTCTCCACGCCCCACGTCCTCACTCGCGTGCCCACTTCCCCGAGGGCCTGTCGCCCCCCTCAGCCTCCCGGGGAGGGAGGGGGGGCTCTGTCCCGGGAGCCGGCACCCCAGTCCTGCTGAGACGGGCTGGGGCCTTCAGTCCGGCACAGTGTCCGCAGCCGCCGCCCGCCCGGCTTTACCCCACCCCGCTGAGGGGCCCGGCCATGCACACCTCGGGGGGCAGTGAGAAGAGCCATTACCTTCAGGAGGCTTGGAGGGTATTGGTACCAGACAGAGAACCGGTTCCCAACTCAGGTTCAGCTCCTCGCCAGTGAAAAAGGAATACTCAAGAAAGAAGTAATAGGGGCGCCTGGGTGGCTCAGTCGTTAAGCGTCTGCCTTCGGCTCAGGTCATGATCCCAGGGTCCTGGGATCGAGCCCCACATCGGGCTCCCTGCTCCGCGGGAAGCCTGCTTCTCCCTCTCCCGCTCCCCCTGCTTGTGTTCCCTCTCTCGCTGTGTCTCTCTCTGTCAAATAAATAAATAAAATCTTTAAAAAAAAAAAAAAAGAAAAGAAAGAAGTAATAGTGGGAAAGGAAAGGTTGCTTTATTCAGGAGGTCAGCAGCCTGGGAGGATGGTGGGCAGAGGTCTCAAAGACCATCTTCCCCATGCAGCGGGAGCCTGGGGGTTTTAAACGGGAAGGCTTGGGAAAGGTGGGGGGGCTGTGCACAGGAGAAGCAGGTGCCCTGGTGGTTAGTCCTATATTGACCTGTCCTTGGACAGACTTGCTGACATCAGTGGGGGCTGTTTTCCAAAGCAGTCAGGCCTTATCTTCTGGGAAAATCTAGTCCTTCACTCCTCAAGGCCAGTGGGCTGCAAATCTCAAGGAAAGTAGGTTAGTTCCACTACAGTCCAAGAGACTTAGGTCAGTAAGCAAGGAACACCTAAGCTTAAAGCAAGTTCACCCTTGGGCGCCTGGGTGGCTCAGTCGTTAAGCGTCTGCCTTCCGCTCAGGTCATGATCCCAGGGTCCTGGGATCGAGGCCCACATCAAGCTCCCAGGGAGCCTGCTTCTCCCTCTCCCACTCCCCCTGCTTGTGTTCCCTCTTTCGCTGTGTCTCTCTGTCAAATAAATAAAATCTTAAAAAAAAAAAGCAAGTTCACCCTTAAGATGGGTTGGAGTGCTGTTACAAAGTAACCTTCCCATATTAAAATGCTGTGTGCTCTAAATGATATTCTCATGAGCCTCAGAATGAAAAATATGGGTATCCTCAATTTCCCTAGGGCTCGAACCCTGTTCTTAAACAATGTCTTTCACCAGGGTAGCAACTAGGTTTTCCAGGGGGACACAGCCGGTGTCTGCTCAAATGCCTAGGGACAGGACTCTCCGTTCCCCGAGAGACCCACTTCTATCTACATCACCGGTCCCTGGCTTTTGTTTCAGGTTAAAGGTGGACGAGATGTGACCTGCCGTGAGATCTCACCACCTCCCAGGCTGTGCGAGCTGCCGCATTCCACATTACCATGCATGGAATCCCCTGTCCCGCGTAACTAACCCAAGAAAGCTGCTTGGTCATAAAAACGAATCAAACCATAGGAGTGAAAATGCAGCTTTTATTTTAACAGTGGACGCAAGGCTATTGTTATTCTAAACCTGTTTGTTTGCACTTTCCAAAATTGCGCACAGGCCTAAGCAGGTACGTTATGTGACTTTTTGGCAAGGGCCATCTCCACCCTGGTGTGGCTCGTGTCAGCATCCACAGCCAGTTTGACAGATCCAGATCATTTCTGTGGCTTCCTAGTTGCCTACCAAGTAAAAAGCTCAGCACGTTTTCCAGGCCAGGGTGGGTTTTAAGTATGCATCTGCCTTCCTCTTGATGCTCGGGATGGGTATGCTGGGATGGACTTCAGAGCGTCCTTTCTCCATGATTCGCTGGTGCTCCAGATGGCTTTGGAAAGAGCACAACAGAGGAAGCCTGAAAAAGTTGAGTAAACCCAGCTGATCCAGTGGGCCCCAGGGCTTCTCCCCCCTGCCACCTCCCCACCACACACATTGTCCAGAGTAGTCAGAGGATGTTGCTCTGGGTCACCATCTGGGGCACACATCTTGCCTATTGAGAATAGTGCTGCTATGAATATTGGGGTGCTAATATTTCTTCGGAATCCTGATTTCAGTTCTTTTTATTATTTTTTTTAATTTTATTTATTTAACGGAGAGAGAGAGAGCACAAGCAGGGGGAGCTGCAGGCAGACGGAGAGGGAGAAGCAGGCTCTCCGCTGAGCAGGGAGCCTGACGCAGGGCTCGATCCCAGGACCCTGGGACCGTGACCTGAGCCGACGGCAGATGCTTAACCGACTGTGCACCCAGGCGCCCCCTGATTTCAGTTCTCTTGGATGACTACCAAGAGGTGGGATTCCTGTATCATAGGGTAATTTGCTCTTTAATTTTTGAGGAACTTCCGTACTGTTTTCCATAGAGGCTGCACCATTTGGCGTGCCTAATAACAGTATATGAGAGTTCCAATTTCTCTCCATCCTTGCCAACACTTGCTGCCTTTTGTTTTTTTGATAATAACCATCCAAACAGGTGTGAGATGTTATCTCATTGTGGTTTTGATTTGCATTTCCATAGTGATTAGTGACACTGAGCATCCTTTCATGTACCTATTGGTCATTTGTATGTCTGCTTTAGAGAAATATTTATTTAAGTCCTTAGACCGTTTTTTTTAATTGGGTTATTAGGTGGTTGTGGTTTGGTTTGGTTTGTTTGTTTGTTTGTTTACTATTGAGTTATAGGAGTTCCTTATATATTTTGCGTTTTAACCCCTTTATCAGATAAATCATTTGCAAATTTCTCTCCTATTCTGTAGGTTTTTTACTCTTTTGATGGTTTCCTTTGCTATGTAGAAGCTTTTTAGTTTGACTGAAGTAATTACTATTGACAAATGGTGATTTCTTTTTTTTTCTTTCAGTAAGTTGTTTATTGTAAGATAATTTACAAACATCTTGCTGTCTTTAGTAGTTTAAACAATGGACCAACAATTTCTTCTGACAAGGTCAGCAGTAAGCTAAAAATAAAATCAGCTGGCTGAATTTTCCTTCTTTATCTCTTGTCTGAGGATGAAACTTGGTTTTCATTAATCCAGAGCTGCTGCACCGGAAATGATTTCAGTCAACTCCTTCGTGATGACAGCCTGGCGGGTGCGGTTGAACGTCAAGGTCAGTTTGTCAATCATCTCGGAAGCGTTCTTGCTAGCGTTGTCCATGGCCGTCATCCTGGCACTTTGCTCACTCGTGGTGGATTCCTTTAGAGAATAGTAGATGATGTTGGCCAAATTGTATTCTTGGTAATTCTGCAGCACGTCAGCATCAATATCATCATAGATACTCATGCTCTCAGCACTTGCAACGGTTTCAAGGGAAAAGATGGGCTTTTCTTCTGTCTTGTAGGAGATGACAGACCTGAACCGATTAAAGATGATAGACCCTTCATCAAATTCATATCCGGAATTTAGTAGTTCAAGGGCAATGACGGACGCATCCCCAAAAGTAGGAGGTTTTCTTCCCACTTCTTTGAAGGACACCAGAAACTGGTCAGAGTGAGTCCTATGAAGTATACCCCTGATTTTATCACCAATTCCAACAAGCATGACTTCTTTCCCAGCTGCCGTGAGCGTGGCCACCTCACTTTTCATCTGTTTAGCAACCGAGGAATGAATAGCACCACAGAGCCCTCGATCTGAGGACACACCAATAAGAAGGTGTTTCTTCTTGTCTTCAGGCACCTTAATATCAGCTTTTTCATACAGAGCCAAAGATCCTGTCCCATATACTCGAGCTGGTTTCAGCTCCCTCTCAGCTCGGGCATATTTTGCTGCCGCTACCATTTTCATAGACTTGGTGATTTCCTGGATGTTTTTGATTGACTTTAGTCGCCTGGTAATATCTTTTAAAGTTGCCATATTTCGAACCTGGATCCATTGCGGCTGCACGGCGCAGCCCGAGAGCCCTGCGACGCCCGCCCGAGAGAACATGGTGGTACCGGCCCGGCTTCACAAATGGTGATTTCTTGATATCATCAATCCTTCTACATGTATTAGTTGGGTATCTACTATAAGGAAGACCTCCCTCTTCTCCCCCATTGACTGATCCATTCATTTATATCTGTCACTGTGGACTCATGTCCCTACTTGTTCAGAGGTTTATGATATGTTACTGTCATTATCCCACATTTGGCGCACGGGAGCCCCTTCAAACTGGCTTCTGTGCTATCATTCTTAGAGTGCTTCTTTACTTTCTGGAACAACAAGGTGTTCCAGGCTCATCTTGTTTCCCTGCCCCAGCTGGGGAATCAGCCATTTGTCCAAAGACTCCTGGTTCCTTTTGGTGAAAATTGCGGTGTTTTTGAAACCAAGATCTACAAGCTAGGTGCGCTTGCTGGTATTGGGGTGTAGTGGCTTTCTCAGTGGGCAGTGCTAGGATATGTGTATGTCTAGATGAGTGTGTGTGTGTGTGTGTGTGTGTGTATGTGTACACATACATACAAACATCGTATATATACATATATACGATTGAATAGTGCCCCGCCCCCCCCATGCATGTCCACTCAGAACCGGAGAATGTAACTTTATTTGGAAATAGAGTCTTTGAAGTTGTAAGTAGTTAGGGATTGAGATGAGAGCATACCGGGCTAGGGTGGGCCCCCAATCCAATGACTGGTGTCCGTACAAGAAGAGGAGAACACGCAGAGGAAAAAGCCACGTGAGGACAGAGGCAGAGATTGGGGTTATTCAGCTATAAGCCAAGGAATGCCTAAAATTGCCAGGAGCCACCAGAAGCCAGGAAGTCAAGAAAGATTTTTAGAGTATTCAGAGGAAGCACGGCTCTGTTGACATCTCGATTTCAGACTTCTGGCCTTCGGACATGTAAGAGAATAATTTTTGTTGTTAGACACCCAGTTTGTGATCATTTCTTACAGCAGTCCTCGGAAACTGACAGAGCATCCACAACGTCAAAGCAAGACCTCCAGTTCCAGTGCCACAGCAGAGTTCGTTCTAGTCTTCCCCCTTTCCACATTAGCACCTCCCTTCTCTAATGAGGCAAATCTAGGTCTCGTTTTATTCATTCCCCTGTATGGACTCAAACCAATCCTGCTAGCCTGCTGCCTGACTCCTGTGTAAGCTCCGAACCCCCACTCAGGCCTGCCACCCCCCTTCTCTGGCACCATCCGGCCTTATACACAGGCCCCGAGCCCCAGCCCTCCCACTCAGACCTACCTGCCATACCTGTGTGCCCAGCTCATTTGGGGAAGGGCCTGGATATTGTTTCAGTCCAGAGGCTTTCAGTTCACGTGACAGAGATCCAACTAAAACTAGCTTATGAAAGCTGTCTCACCAAATGGAACCCCATTTGAGAGAGTTGGCCTCAAGCGCAACTGGGATGAGTAACTCAGCATTGTCCCATTTTGCCAGGCTTGCTTCTACGCATCTTGAAGCTTCCCTTAAACATGTACCACTGATTCTTCTGCTCTGCTCCCATATTAACCTGTACATATCTGTTTGTTGCTGCACTTAACACCTTGCCATAAAATTATCTGCTTAATAGTTAGCCCTCTCCTACTAAACTGATTTTCTGAGGACTGGAACTCGGTCATCCTCCGTACCTATCATATTCTTAAGAACAAAAGAAGCCCCTGAAGATGATGAAAGGAATGAATCACTGTGGGTGGGAGGCAGTCTAGGAGAGTGAATAGGGTTGACAGCATCGAAAGTTCTAGTGAGTTTAAATGGGCGGCCATGACCTGTTGGCTAGGAAAACAGGGAAGCAAGGCTAAGAAGGCCTTCATTCCCTTTTCATGAGCTGTTCCCCCAGTCTCCCCACCCGGGTGCTCAGGACCCAGATCTGGCTGTCACCCCCATCCCCCCACATTCAGCCAATCACCAGGGCCTGTGTCTCCTGCCTCCTAGAGCCTCTCAAACCCTTGCCTTGTGTGCTCACACCACCGCCCTGATCTCAGCCCACCTCTCCCATCTGCAGCAGCCTCCTTGCTAGTTTCCCTGTCCCACATCTCGTCTCCCCAAATGCCCATTCAGGAGTCCGAGGGAGCTTTCTAAAAGGAATAGCTCACCTGTACCTCTCAACAAGAGCCTGTGGCTTCCCGTGAGTGTAGACTGAGCTGCAACTCCCTCAGGCGCATTACCAGACCTGCCATTACCGGGCCTCTGCCCTGCATTCCAGCTTGCCCTCCAGCCCCTCTGCACTCCGCTCCTCAGGGCTTTCTAGGAAACATCCCTGCTGCCTGGGATGCTATTCTTAACATTCTTGCACGCCTCCATGTGACAGGCTGGCAAAAATGTTCTCTTACCATCTCGGTTGTTTTTTTGTTTTTTTGTTTTTTTCCCTAAGCCCCAAAGGCCAAGGACAAAACGGAAGTGGCAAGTACTCTCCCATTCTCAAGTTATCTTGACCCGGATCTCATACCATCTGTAACAGAAATCAAATCCAGGTGAAATGTGATCTCAATGTGCAAGGTAAAATAAGACAACTTTAAAAGGAAGATGTAGAAAAGATGTTCCTGATCTTGGGGTTGACAAAAATTTCACCAGGATTCAAACAGCACTAATAATAAAGGTGGGGAGAGATATATTGGCGTAGGTCACAACCAGGAACTTCTCTTCATCGAGGTACGCTAATGAGTGAGTGAAACCACAAGCCACGGAGTGGGAAAAGGGAATTGTGGTACATTTTGCCAGTATCTAGATAAGGTGAATAAATGTAGATTACAGGACGCGCTCCTAGGGCACGCCCTACAAACGAGACTCTTATTCTCTATAGCCTTGGTAAGTCAGTCTTCAAGAAACTAGATGAACTTCACCGGCGCCTGCGTGGCTCAGTCGGTGAAGGGTCTGCCTTCGGCTCAAGTCATGATCCCAGGGCCCTGGGATCGAGTCCCGCACCGGGCTCCCCGCTCAGCGGGGAGCCTGCTTCTCCCTCTCCCACTCCCCCTGCTTGTGCTCCTTCTCGCTCTGAAAAATAAATAAATAAATAAAATCTTTAAAAAAAAAAAAGTGACTGTGACACATGATGTACCTGGGAGCCAAGGGAAGTGATCTTTGCCACTGTTAGGGAGGCATCTGCGTTGCTCCAACACCCAGTTAGTGGGAACAAAACAGGAAGAGCGTATGTTTCCACATGACTTAAATATCGCATAGATCGAGGTCAATGGGGCGCATCCCTGTTTACTGAGAAGCTGGCCCTAAATCTGGAAGGATTGCTTCTCACTTACACCTATGTCGTGGTTGGCGTTGGACAAAGACATTTTCATCATAACAATTAAACAGATCTAGGACAGTGGTAAGAGTCGGTGAATACTCTAGAATTTGCATGCCTTGGAAGATGGGTTTGAAACGGAGTAAAACATAAAGCTGTCCTTAGGAATAAGGTCTGGCAAAACTGTTCTTCCGAGATAGCCTCGTGCAGGTGAAGGATTTATGAATGAGCGTTGATTGATGGGGTGTAGGAGCTGTTTCCCTCAACCTTTTGTCGGAGGATTCTTCTCTCAAGTGAGCAGCTTGGTGCATCGTAAGACCTGCTTGCTTTACGAGCTTGTAGAACAATGACTACACTTGCAGGGACTCTCCCTTCTGTGTTTTTTAAATGATTAACAAGGCTTGATCTCTGTCTGTAGCTTTCCCCACAATACTCGCAGATAAATGGTCTCTCTTCAATGTGCGTTTTCTGGTGCAAAATGAAGACCCCTCTGCCGGCTGAAACTTTCCCCACAACTGGGCTATTTATGGGGCTTTCCTCCTGCGTGCATCTTCTGATGTCTCATAAAACTTGATCTATCACAAAACCTTTTCTTATAGTCAAAGCGCTGGTTCGTTTCTCGCGGGGGATAGGCTCTCTGGTGTGCTATGAGGTGGGACCCCTGAGTGGATGGCTTGTTACATAGAGAGCATTCATAGGGTGTCTCCCCTGTGTGAACTTGACGGTGCCTAAAGAGGTCTGCTTTACGAAGGACTCTTTTCCCACATTCCAGGCACTTGCGAGGGAACTCTCCCCAGGGAATTTGCAGGTGCTTATTGAGTAGCTTCTTTTCAGCAACACATTTCCCACACTGCATACGCTGGGGTGCCTTCCCTCTGGGACTGTTTTGCTCCTGGGCTGTGGGGGCTGAGAGGTCTTTCCCGCTTGGAGCTCTCGGCTGTCTCTCGAAGAGAGAGGTTCTGAAGGCGGACAGGTATTGTGCAATCTCTGGGTAGCTGTTCTGCTGGGATTCCCAATGGATTCGTTACCCGTTCGGAGAATTTGGGCACATTGGGACCAAGAAGCACATTTCCATCTAAAGAAACAGCAAATGGATACATGCCCTCCAGTTTTTTTTTTTCTGCTTTGACATCTTTTCTTCATTTTCTCCCCCCCCCCCGCTCCCCGTTATCAAAATCTGAGGGAAGGAATAAAAATCACAGATGTCACCATGTTCCCAGGAGAGCGGACATGGGGACTAAGAAGAGATCCTCAGCAGTTTGTGGGAAGACAGAAACTCTCAAGTGGCACCCTGAACCTCTTTACCCCGGGATTAAGGTTGAACCTCTCTTTCTCCCCGAGTGCCCGATGAACCCTCACCCACCTATCCTGGGGGGTGGTGGTCTTGGAACTGTTCTTTCACTTTCTTGGAATCCTGCAGTTCCTGGCACTTCGGCTCTTCTCTGTGCTCCACTGGGCACCCCGGGTCAGGCTTTGGTCTTGGCTCTCCTGGGCAGAGGAGAGACGGGAGGAGGGGTGCATGGAGTGGCCACGGGTTTCTCCCGAGTCCTGGCTGCTTCCTGGCCACATGGCCTCTCAATAGCTACCTATTTCCTTCTCACGGTTTCCTTCTCACGGTTGCCTCGCCAGGAGCCTCTGACATGTCATTTTTGTTGTTTTGTTTTTGTTTTTTAGGATAAGAACAAAACCCAAGTGGATGGAACTAGAGGGTATTATGCTAAGCGAAATAAGTCAGTCAGAGAAAGACAAATACCATATGATTTCACTCCTATGTGAACTTAACAAACTTAACGGAACTTAAACAAAACTTAACAACTTAACGGAACTTAAACAAAACAGGATCACAGGGGGAAGGGAGGGAAGAATAAAATAGGACGACTTCAGAGAGGGAGACCAACCGGAAGAGACTCTGAACTCCGGGAAACAAACTGAGGGTTGCTGCAGGGGAGGGGGTTGGGGGAAAGGGGTCACTGGGGGATGGGCATTAAGGAGGGCATATGATGGAATGAGCACCGGGTGGTATATGCAACCGATGAATCACTAAATTACCTCTGAAACTAAGAATACACTATATGTTAATTAATTGAATTGAAATAAAATTAAATTAAATTAAAAAAAAAAGAACAAGACCCAAATGAGGGGAGGGGAAGATCCCACTGTGGGATCTTCAATCTGTGGAAGGAGAGCGAACCAATTCTGGGGTGATGTCAATGCACATCATTTTGAGAGTGGATTTAGGCGAAAGCCAGAACACGAAGCGGCTCTGCCTCCAGAGCTGGCTAACAAAAACAGAAACGCTGGCTTGCTGACTGCCACGGGAGGAAAGTGCAAGGCCGGCTCCCGACCCTGTCGTTAGTTTGCGCCCCCCAGCCTGTGCCCACAGCCCCTGTCAGCTAAGGCCACTAACCATCTCCTCCGGCCCGTCCCCCACCCTCCTGACCTCAGTTCCATCCTCTACTCTCCTACCTCCCGTAAAACACCATCAGGAATGCCGAATGAACGTGATGCTTGTTAAAAAAGGTGTGCACAGAGAGCAGCCCTCCTTATGTCTGCCAACCTGGGGAAAACAGCCACGGCGCTCATCACAAGACAAAGCTGGTGAGCGAAAGCAGCAACTGGCTCTCTCCTAGGTTGTGCCGGGAGCATAAATGGACACAATCATTTGGGAGGACATTTGACCATGTATATGCCCACTGACCAACCGTTCCTATTCTAGAAATTTGTCCTACCAACACAGGCCCATAGAAGGATGCTCCCTGTGTTTTATAGCTTTGGCCCCAGGGTATTTTGGTCAACAGCCAGAAGTCATGGCTCTATGCCTACTTCTGTTGGTGAGTCTCTTCTCCTCATCTTCATCACCAGCCAGTCTGGGTTACCACATAACCAACCACCAGATGGGTTGTTCTAGAAATGAGCCTAAGTGCACAAACGCGCCCTCTTGTATTGGCCCCTCGGTTGTTCATCTCTTCCCTGCAGGCTGAGATTCCTTAGCTCCCAAGCCTGCCGTCGGTGCCAAACTCAAACTCTCACACATCCAGTGATTTAAAAATTAGCCCCCAGGGGCGCCTGGGTGGTTCAGTCGGTTAAGCGGTTAAGCGTCTGCCTTTGGCTCAGGTCATGATCTCAGGGTCCTGGGATCGAGCCCCATGTTGGGCTTCCTGCTCAGCGGGGAGTCTGCTTCTCTTTCTCCCTCTCCCTCTGCCCTTCTGCCCTTCCCCCTGTTCATGCTCGCTCTCTGTCTCACGTGCACTCTCTCTCTCAAATAAATAAATAAAATCTAAAAAAAAAAATTAAAGTTTACCCCAGAAGCACACTGTTAGCCATTTAGACCATGCCTACTTTGCATATCACAGAAAACTTCACCCCCCATCTGCCAGCCATTGAAAAGATGGAGCTTTTTTTTGTTTTGTTTTTTGTTTTTTAATTTCTTTTTATTAGTTAACATAGTGTTACATTAGTTTCAGGTGTACAATATAGTGATTCCACAATTCTATGCATTTCTCAGTACTCACCACTGTAAGTGCACTCTTTTTTTAAATTTTATTATGTTATGTTAATCACCATTCATTACATCATTAGTTTGTGATGCGGTGATCCACGATTCATTGTTTGCGTATAACACCCAGTGCTCCATGCAGTACGTGCCCTCCTTAATGCCCATCCCCGGGCTGATGCATCCCCCCTCCCCGCTCCCCTCTAGAACCCTCAGTTTGTTTCTCAGAGTCCATCGTCTCTCACGGTTCGTCGCCCCCTCCGATTCCCCCCTTCATTTTTCCCTCCCCGCTATCTTCTTCTTTTTTTTAAACATATAATGTATTATTTGTTTCAGAGGTACAGGTCTGGGATTCCTCAGTCTTTCTATAACCCCACGCCTCTGCAACCCTTCAGGATTCTCTGGCCCATCAGCTGCCCGGTGTGCTACTGGGCTATAAGATCATAAGAGACACAAGTCCTCTCTGTGAGCCCTTACTCCCTGGGGAGTTCCCTTGTCCTCCCTTTGGGACTCTGGACTTCTCCAGCAAGCAAACCCCACAGTTGCCACAAACCTTGTGCTCGCTGCTGCCACCTCCTGGTCATATCTTTTTCCTTGCCATCCCCAGATCTCTCAGACCTTCTCCAAGTGGTAAGAAGGATGGGATTTTGGTGATCAGGAGGTGGATATGAGGACCTCCCAGTCAGTAGGATGAAGCATATTATATCACCTTAAACAGCGATGAGAAAGGGGTCGTTGCCTTTGTTCCCACTAGGTGTATTTTATTTTTTGAATTCATCCTATATCTCGTTGAATATACTGGACCTTCCTGTGCTTTAGAGAGCAAAGTATTGCAGCCAAGAACAATATTGCTGCTGGGCATCATATGTGATCTTGGTACTTGGCGCTGTTGCTAAGAGGAGCAAGTTAGCATGGGGAATGGGGATGCACATGCAGAAAGATTTATATTTAAATATGACTGGCTAGGTTCTGCCGCTGGTCGCAGGCATATACACAAAACACAGATTTTACACACCTTGATGACAGACCAGAGATGTAGGTCAGGCAAAGACTGGAATATAAATAACAATATTTTATATAGTTTGGCTTTGACCATAATAGATACACATACGTACTTGTGGGTTTTTCCTCTGTCACTGCTATTTTTTTAAAGTAGGCTCTACAGCCAACGCGCGGCTCGAACTCACAGCCCTGAGATCAAAAGCCACAGGTTCTCCCATCTGCATGAGCCAGCCACGCACCCTTCTCTGTCACCTCAATTAAAAACGAGACAGAGTCCGTGTCTTCTACATGCCCAGGACTCATTACAGTAAGCTACAGAATAGGGTACCTGGACGAATTGATTAAATGTAGAAAGGGGCACAAAGTTTGTTGCCAAGCAGCCCACCATAATGGTAGGAGTTGAATTCTACGGGAGTTATGGCACTGTATAGACAATGTACAGTCCTAGTGTTAGGTGTGCAAGGACCAAGCCATTGCCTCCAAGGAGAGCGTGGAGTCCCGCCTGTGCCTCCCCCATAGTGGGCCAGGGACCTGGAGAAGAGAGGTGGCACTCCGAACAGAAACCAGAAGAGATGGGGACGGGGCGGGGGGAGCCAGAGGTAAGCACTGGAGGGAGAATTATCTGTTAGCTTCAAGAGCAAATGGGTCAGAGTGTCTAGATGTTCTCAGATGGCCAGAGAGGGCCCTGGAAAGCAGGGAAGCCAGACAAAGTCACTGCAAGTTTGAAAGAGCTTGGAATCCACATAAAATGGCCATTTCTGACATGTTTTCTCCCAGGCTCTGCCCAGAGGACCTCGTGCTTTCTTACTCTACACCATCCCCCAAAGACCTCGACCATCTTAGAAGCTTCTGTCACCTTCTCTGAGCCTTTGGCTTGCACATCTTTATCCCAAACCCCAATCTCTCTCCTGAGCTCTGATTCCACATTGGCCACCTGGAGACCCATAAGCCTCCCAAATTCCTCATGTTCAAATCGAAACTCACTTTGACCCCCGCCCTCCAAATCTGACTCTCTTCTTGTGTTCTACCCAGTTCACGAGCCAGAAACCCGGATGCTGTTCTCAACGTTCTCTTCTCCATCACCCGAAGCCCAGCCGAGCACCAAGTCCTGAATTTTACACAGGCCACTGAGCTTTTGAATTGGTGCCCAAAGCTGTTCGTGACCCAGGACGCTGCTTCTCTCTCCAGCCTCTTGAGGGCCGCTCAAGCTCCTCTGTGCCCCTCTCAGCACACATGCTGAGCATTCTGCCCAGAGCCCTCTCCCCTCCCCATTTCCCCCAGCCAGCAGCTTACTCCAACTCACCGCGTAGGTTTCCCTTCCTCCAGGACAACTTCCCTGTCTGCAGGGAAGGCAGCCCTCCTATAGACCCCCATAGCATTTGCCAGGCCTATTTACACCACATACAGGACCTACAGTCCTAGTTACATATCAGAGCAGTGCCTAGTTCTTAACACGTGCTTGTATCTATTGGTCGAATGAATAAACGTTAAGATGTGGAAAGGGACATGGTTTCAAAGCCCAGGCACTGGGTTGGTTATGGATCGACCAGATACCAACGTTTTGTAACTCGGACTATTCTCGGTATGTTCATTTTTCATGTCTCTTTGCTTTCTCAGCATTTCAGTGTCTTAAAAATGCCAACATGTTGAAGCGGTGCCTGAGAGAGTTAGAAAGGAGGTTTCTGGCCACACTTCGGCCAAAGTTCATGGGGGCGGGGAGAGCAGAGGGGTGTTGGGTAGAGACAGGAATTGTTGGTAGCACTGTGGGAGAATCCCCAAAGGAAAGTGAAACGCAGGAACACAGGAGCTACGAAGTCCAGCTGCCTTTCTCTGCCTGGACGTTCTCCTTCTAGTATAAACTCTAGGAGGGTCTGCAGCAGAGGTTCTCAGACTGTAGTGTATATAGGTCTCACCCAGAGAGCTTGAGAAAATGCACCCTAGGTGACCCTGATACACATAGGCTGCTTGCTACACTTGGAGAAATGCTCTCGTAGGTTCTGATCGAATGAGCTAGGTATTGGCTTTACACTCTGGTACGTGATTAAATCGTCTTCAAGGATCTGAAGCGAGTATATTCATAAAGTACCAGTCTGAACGAGGCTCTTAACGCTGTAAGAGCAACTAAGGAACCCACAACATCACAGACCCCATTAATTAAAATGTGCTGGCAAAATCAGCCTTATCTGCAGTGTCCATACTCTCCAGGGTTTCCTGCGTAACATTCTTCATCAAAATGTTCCTGAGCGGGGTCATTAGCTGAAGGGGTTTTGAATCCCATCTGATGTCCCGTGCTTTGTTCCCAGAGAGGCACCCCCCCTCCTACCCTTTATCGCAGCGGCCCGCTTCCATCCAGGACTCGGTGTTTCTAACCCACCCCCAAAGCTGGGGAGCTCTCGAGCTCTCCAACTACGAACCGCAGAAAGGAAGTCAACCCCTTGCCTTACCAGGGTCCAGGAAGGGCCGGCAATCCTCGGCAGCACCGTAGCCCAGTTCCGGCAGCCCCGCCTGGGGCATCCAGGCCTCTGCCACGGGGGCCTCCGGGGCGGGTCCCATCACTTGCAGTGGGGGCGACTCCAGGTGGATGTTTGGTGGTACGTGTGCCGGGCCCACTGGTACCAGCTCCTCCAACAGCATTTCCTGCCTATCGATCTGGGGGAAATGGCACAACCCGTCACTCTCCAGTCTACACCGGCACCGCCCGGTGCCAACAATGGGTGGGAGCCACCCACGTCGTTTTCATTGTCCAGGACCCGCATAAAACAAAGAAGACACTGGTGAAGTCAGTCCTGACGACACGCATGATTCCACCAATATGGCTGAGATACCACACTTTCAGAACGTAACCACTATGAACAAGTATTCATGAGACATCTCACCTACTTTATCTTTCGTACTCAGTCTTCTGAACGTGATGAGCATCTTACACTCACAGCACATCTCAGTTGGGACTAGCCACATTTCTAGAGCTCAAGAGCCACGCCTGGCTGGTGGCTACCATACGGGGCAGCGCCACGATTAGGCCACAGGCGGATAAAAATCCTATAGAGCAAGCCAAACCCAGGAGACAGAGAAAGGGAGGGCGCACCATAAACTCACTCTATCCTGGGGGGTCGGGGGGAGGCGGCAGGAAAGTCTGCAAGACTCTGGTTCGGGCGGGCTACCTGCAGAGCCCTATCAACACACAGTACCGAAGCCCTTCCTCCCTTCTGCCAAAGGTTCTGCCCTGTGCCAGGGGCTTCTGAGCAGGGGGCCCTGGCGCCGCCACCCAAGGCGGATGCGGCACGATGGCAGGTGGCTGTCAGGACCCGGCGGGCAGAGACAGGAGTGGGTATCATTCCCAGTGCGGAACTGTTCCGGGTCCCCACCAACTCTGGGGTGCCCCCGCAAACTTGCGTCGAGGGAGAAAGAACGTGTCAACCTCACCCTGGGGTGCGTATAGACACAAGACATTTCTGCATGATTTAGCACGACTTGCTACTTCTAGGAAAGCCCGCCTTTGGAACTCAAGCAACCACTCTCTTGCTCATTGCTCAGATTTACCGACACGTGTGGCCACTTTGGAAAACCACAGAGCAGCCGTGCCGGGGGCTGTCGCCGTCACAGTGAGTCTCTGCACAGGTGCGAGCACGTGACAACCTCGTGAGGTCTGCCGATGCGGTCCAGCCCCAACGTGTGTGTTCACATGCTTCCTCCACGATGACAAACTACATTCCCTTTCCTTTATATTCTTTCCGGGCTCCACTTGACTCGGGTTGGCAACATTTTCTTAGAAAGAGTCAGACAGGAAACATTTTAGGCTTTGTGGGCCACATTCAGTCTGTATCTTACTGTCTTTCATCCTTGTTTTTAAAAAAGCAACCCTTTGGGGGACACCAGGGTAGTGCAGTCAGTTAAGCATCCAACTCCTGGTTTTGATTCAGATCCTGATCTCATGGTCCTGAGATCAAGGCCCACATCAGGCTCTGCGCTTAGTGCAGAGTCTGCCTGGGATTCTCTCTCCCCTGCCCCTCCTGCTCGTGCTCATTCTCTCTCAAATAAATAAATAAATCTTTTTTTCAAAACATTTTCTTAAAGATTCTATTTATTTAGTTGAGAAGAAAGAGATGGAGAGCACAAGAAGGGGAGAGGCAGAGGGAGAAGCAGACTCTCCAGTGAAGGGGGAGCCTGATGGGGGCTTCATCCCGGAACTCCGAGATCATGACCCGAGCCAAAGGCAGATGCTTCACCCACTGAGCCACTCAGGCGCCCCTCAAATAAATAAATCAGTCTCAAAAAAATAAAAAATAAAAAAGCAAACCTTTAACAGGTTAAATCTGCTCCAGCTCCCGGGGCGTACACACACAGGCCGTGGCCAGATCTGACCAGCACCCCGCACAGCACGATACTGATGTTATTGGAGGATGGATGTGGGTAGGCTGTGTTCCCTTTGAATTCCATTCCAATGTATTTAAGGGGACACAACAGACTATTTGCTATAGGAGGGGACTGGGTCTGATACGCGGAGAAGCAAGCCATACACTGATCCGAGCAGAAGACAAATACAAAGGACCGGGCCGAGATCCTGGGGCCGAACAGGACACGGAGACAAACGTCTGACCCAGCGCCAGGGGCCTCTGCTCCTTCTCGGGGTCTCACCCCCAAGACGCCAAGGGCGATGCCCACCCTCGGCTCTGGTAGCCCGGCTTCTGGGCAGAAGTCTTCTCTCACAGACACGACCTTGCTCTGTGCTGCCGGCCCAGCAGCCCCATCCAGCTCTCTGTCTCCGTGGGCAGGATGCTGAGAACGGCTCCAACACCAGCAGCTCCAGGACTGGGTCCTTGGAGCGCGTGTTTGGCTCCAGCCGTGGACAGCAAAGCTCCCAGAGTCTGTGGAAAGCCCAGCGAGGCCCGGCTGCTTCTTCATGCTGGAGCTGCCTGGAGCGCAGGCGGAAGGCCTCTCAGTCCGCATCAGACTCTTGAAACCCGGAGCCCATCTTCAGCGAGGCCTGGATTGCACAAGCCACGGCCACGGCCCCCTTCTGGCGGGATGCGATGGCTCTGGAGCCCCAAGTCTCAGATGCCAGTCAGGGGGAGCCACCCATAGCTGAGGACAGGACAAAAGCAGAAAGGGGGAACAGCAGTGGTTACCCCAGGCCAAGCTCACCTCCCTTCACTTGCTCACTTTCCACTAGAGCCCTAAGCACAGCGGACGCTGAGGGCAAAGCCATGGACTCACCTTCTAGAGAAGTACACGGACACATCCAATTCTGCGGCCAGTTTCCAAAAGGTTCATAGCATGTCCAAGCCCATCCCCAGACCCTCAAGCACTGTGCTGCCCAAGAGGGTAGCCACTCCAGCCACGGGGACATTCAAGTCCAAAGTGATTAAAGTACACAATTCTGGTCCTCGCTACATTTCACATGCCCCCCAGCCATCAGTGCAGGACGTTCTCTCGAGCAGCTTGGCTCTAGAATTTCACCAAGGCTGAGAACACCTGCCTTAAGGAGGACCCACCACCCACGTGCTGGCATGACACCCCACTCCCAGTCTCATGTGGGCTGTCTCCTGTTTCTACAGATACACAGGACACAGAGGAAATGGGGAGCAATACTGACAACTCTGGTGAGTCACCCTGAAAGTCCATCTGGCTGAGTCACCTGCAGCCACAGACATCTTAGGTAGTTAGAGCCTTGCCTCCAAAGGCTACAGATCCTCAACCCTTCGTTCTTCTCCACTCAAGGGCTGTGAACTTCAGCCCACATCAGCCTGACCCTCGTCCTGCGATGGCATGTCAAGTGGCTTTCTCATGAGAATGATACACTGCCACAGGGCAGGCCACCAGCCATCTGGTCCGCATGAGTAACCAAGGACACTGATCACGTTCATGGCACTGTGTCCACGTGCTGTTCGAAGTCTCCCGTATATGGCAGGTCACGTAGCCCTCACCCAGAGCGAGGACGTGGGGACTAGTATCATGCCCTGAGTACAGAGGAGAGGACCGAGGTTGGAGGCTCAGGGGCACTGAATGACGTGTCCCAGGTCACACAGGAAATGCCAGAGGGAAATGGTGACGAGGCTCCAATGCACAGACCTTGCAATGCCCATATCTACAAACATCCAAATGTTCTAAGTGCAACGTCTGAGGCCACACTTGTGGTGACAGAGGTGGTGACAGAGGTGGTCACATACGTCTCCATAGGTCTAAAGACCTGTACCCACCCACGTGCTCTCCCTCTATTTGCTCTCACACAACTCGTGGACCTGGCCTCTTCCCTGGAGGGGATCAAGTGAAAACATCCTCATGACTCTTCCTGCCGGGTCATGGAAAACGACACTGTTCCCATCCCATCCCTGGGCAAGTGTCTGTTCTTGAAAGATTGATTTATTTATTTGAGAGGGGGAGGTGGCAGAGGGAGTGGGTGAATGTCAAGCAGACTCCTGGCTGAGCTGGAGCCTGACCTCACGACCCTGAGATCATGACCTGAGCTGAAACCAAGAGTCAGAAGCTCAACCAGCTGAGCCTCCCAGGCGCCCCACCCCGGCGCAAGTTTCTTAAAGGACACCCAGTGTCTCTCCTTGTACATCAGCTTCAGAAAATTTCCTGTGGTGGATCCAGCTGCGTGGAAGCGAACGGCAGCTGCCTGGCCTGGCACAGAGGAAGCGCTCAAGCAAGGTTACTGCTCCCCAGCACTCATTCCTAGAAAGTTCCACGTCCCCCCCCACCCCACTCCAGGCATCCAACCCTCCTCCCTGGAAGGCATCGGGGAACCCAGCCGGCTTGAGCTGTGGAACCGCCCTGACCCTGCTCAACCTCGCAGTTGGCCGCCCTCCCCAGATGGGCCCGACCCCTCCACCACATCCAGCAGGGCCCTGACTGTCCCGCCGGCCCTCCACCCGCCCTTCCGCAGGGACCCTCACTGCACCCCAGGGCTCCCGGCTTCCCCCCAAACAGGCCCGAGCGAGCCCGCGCTCCCACGGCCCACGGATAAAGAGGGTGTGTGCAAAGCGGACACTCGGGGAAAGGCGAGGAGGGACACGTCGCGGGAACTTCTAAAAGCCGGTTACACATCGGCCGCCCGGGGCGGGGGCACAGCCCCAGCGCGCTCCCCACGGGATGTCCCGGCGCCCCGACGGGCGCTCCGGGCTCCGGACACGCCCAGGAAGGCCCGGCAGGGCGCAGGGAGCGGCGGCGGGGACCCGCGCTGGACAGGGGCCCGCCCCCCGTCACTCGTCCCTGCACTCCTTGGAAGGACAGAGGCGCGTCACGGGTCGCGCCTACTCCCACTGCATCCCACGTCAGGGATGGAGGCGACCGGGTCCCGCGGCCTCGGGGAACGAAAGGGGCCCAGCTCCCCGGGCAAGCGTCTCTAGGACGCACAGGGCCGGCCAGGAGCCGCCCCTTTCATTCCCGCGCCCAGGGACACACAGGGTCCTGCCTTCTGTTCCTTTCCCGTGTTGGGGACGCACAGGGTACCGCTGCCGCTTCTATTCCCAGGCTCGGGACGCACAGCGACCCGCCTCGCGCCGCCCCTTCCATTCCTGCTCCCAGGGACGCACAGGGACCTGCTCCCGTTCCTTTCCTGCGTCCAGGGATGCACGGGGATGAGCCCCGCAATCGTCTTTCCATTGTCCGGCCCAGGGATGCACAGGGACCCGCGCCCCTTCCATTCCTGCGTCCAGGGACGCACAGGGACGATCCACGCGACGGTCCTTCCATTCTCCCGGCCACGGATACACAGGGACCCGCCATGCAGTGGCCTTTCATTCCCGGACCGGGGGACGCACAGGGACCCGCCACCCCTTCCATTGCCAGGCCCGGGGACGTGCAGTGGCCCTGTGCTGTCTCTCCTACCCGCTCCGCCCCACGGTCAGGGCTGGGGGCAGCTGTCGCGGGATGTGAGCCACCCAAGAGAGCCCCGCCACCCCCCCTTGGGGAGTCCGCGCTTCCGGCCCCAGGACTCCCTGCCTCCAGGCTCTCTGCTGCTGGGGCTGGGGCTGGGGCTGGGTCCGCTGCTGCCAGGGGTCAGTCGGTTGGCCTCCGCCTGATGGGAGCCGCTGAGGCCGGGCGGGGGAGTCCTGGCGGCACCAGGGCGGGGCCAGCGGGGGTCTGCCCCACGTGCCAGCTCAGCAGGAGGCGGGGAGGGGGTGAGGGGCAGGCCGGGCGGGGGCCCCACTATCTCCCAAATCCGCGCTCAGCACTCTCTACCTTCCACCGGGCCAGGGGAGAGGTTCTTGCGAGAGCCTGTTGAACATTTAGAGTTCTTCACCACACCTGGACGCCCTGAGGCGTTGGCTCTAGCTTGGGCTCCAATACGGGCATTTTAATAAGTGTTCCTGGGGATTTGGTCCATTATTGCGCTCAAATTTGCGTTTTTGAGCTTTTTTTTTTTTTTGGCTTATGGAACATGACCTGAAATTATGAGAAATGATTGACCAGTCAGAATACGGAATGATCTCACTTATATTTGTAATCTTAAAAGAGCCAGGGGCGCCTGGGTGGCTCAGTCGTTACGCGTCTGCCTTCGGCTCAGGTCATGATCCCAGGGTCCTGGGACCGAGCCCCTCATCAGGCACCCTGCTTGGAGGGAAGCCTGCTTCTCCCTCTCGCACTCCCCCTGCCTTGTGTTCCTGCTCTCGCTATCTCTCTGTCAAATAAATAAATGAAATCTTTAAAAAAATAAACTTTAAAAAAATTTTTTTTAATTTAAAAATTGCCAAACGCAAATAAACAATGGTATTGGGAGGGGCAGGGTTGCAGGAAATGGGGAGATATTGGTCAACAGGGACAAAATTCCCATTATAAGACTAATTATAACTTTAATAACTTAAATAATTATAATTTTATAGCTCATATAATTTTATAATTTTTATATTGTATAGCTTCATATAATTTTATAACTTTAAATAACTATAATTAATTATAACTGAGTTCTGACTATCTCATGTACAGGAGGTTGTCTCTAGTTAACAATATTGCATTATGCATACCTGAAAACTGCTGAGAGAGTAAATCTTAAATATTCTCACCACAAAGAATAAGGTAACTATGTGAGGTGACAGAGGTGGCTAACACTATTGTGATAATCATTTCGAAATATGTGCTTGTATCAAATCACGTTGTACACTTTATCGCATATAATGTTATATGTCCAGTAGAGCTCAATAAAGCCGGGAAAAAGAAAGAGGGAAGGGAAGGGAGAGAAAGGGAGAGAGAGAGGAAAAAAAGCGAATCTTCTGGCAGGGATCAAAGTCTTACATTTCTGTTTCACAAAAACTTAGCCACAAGTGAGAGGCTTCTGTTAAGGACTGAACCTGGGGGCAACCATGCATGCCCCCAGGAAGAGGACGGCTGGACTGTCTTCAGCAGCCCCAACAACAGAAACCCTGTTACTGCTTCTGCCTCTCCTCCCGCCTCCCCCTCCTGTGGGTGACAGGAGTTCCTGTCCCCGCGCCAAGCTCTGGATGTGCATTTCTGGTCATTCCATTTACTTTTGGTCCTGAAGCCTTCCACGCCCTTTTTCCTCTGTCTGGGATTCCCCACTGGCCCATGGAGATAGTTATCTCACTTTTAGCTGGGGATAGATCTTTTTTACTTCTTTATAAAATATAACTCCCACTTGCAACCGCACAGATGGAACTGGGGGGGGGAGGATTATGCTAAGCGAAAGAAGTCAATCAGAGAAAGACAAGTATCATATGATCTCACTCATACGTGGAATTTAAGAAACAAAACAGGATCATAGGGGAAGAGAGGAAAAAATAAAACAAGATGAAATCAGAGAGGGAGACACACTATTAGAGACTGTTAACTCCAGGAAACTGAGGGTTGCTGGAGGGAAGGACGGTAGGGAGATGGGGTAACCGGGAGATGGGCATGAAGGAGGGCACGCGATGGAATGAGCACTGGGTGTTACGTAAGACTGATGAATCCCCGACCTCTACCTCTGAAACCAATAATACATTATATGTTAATTACTTGAATTTAAATTAAGAAAATAAACAATTCTGCAATAAAAAAAAATGTAACTCCTGTATCATTGCCGTGGACTTTGAGGGAGATGGGAGGATTTTTCCTCATTGAAAGATGACCACCCTGATATGAATTGACCCCTTCTTCCCTCGTGTAACATAGCAGAAGTCAGGATTTGTATTATGATCGATGACATTTTAGGGAAAATGTGATATAGAATTGTACAGTTTGTTAATATTTGGTTTACACTATTCTATGTATAATTGGTCAGATTTGTAACATTTATCTATAATTTCTTTTGGTTTTGTCTGTTTCAAAGGTGGAGAAAAGCAGAATTCTTTAGCAAAGGACTGATCTGATGATATAAAGGTTGGATTGGTATGTATGTGTGTATATATGTATGTATTATAAGGAATTATCTTACAAGATGATGGAGGCTGAGAAGTCCCAACACCTGCAGTCAGCAAGCTGGAGACCCAAGAGAACCAATGATTAAGTTCCAGTCCACAGGAAAGAGAAGACGGATTGTCCTGGCTCAGGGAGTCAGGAAGAAGTTCCCTCTTACTTGGCCTTTGTTCTACTTTGGTCTTCAACTGCTTAGATGAGGCCCACCCACACTGGGGAGGGCTATGTGCTTTACACAGTCTACCAATTCAAATGTTCATCTCAACCAAAACTGCCCTCACAGACACATCCCAAGGAACGTGTGACGAAATGTCTGTGCACCCTGTTGCCCAGCACGCTGACGCCTAAAATTTACCATCACACCTTCCTGCACTGCAGTCCTTGCAGAGTGGTGCTCTTTTCTGTCTTCCTAAAGGATGGGCCAGTTTTAGGAATTGGGAAGAGACGGGCATCAAACAGAAAGTTTCACTGCCTTGTCCCTCCTAATGAGAGGTGCAAACAAGGGAAGGGTGACCGTGTGTGCGCGCTCATGTGTGTGCACGATCCTGTGTGTGTGCACGCACGCGCCCATGCACACGCAACCTTTGGTGCTGCCTGCAGTGCTCTCAGCCTCAGGCACCTGAACCAGGTTGCACTTCCAGTACCACCAATCCTGCTCTTGGCCACTTAGCATATCCTGTTTCCTAGGCTTCCCCAGACAAGGCTCAGCAGCCCTGGCATCCTCTTTTCTTTGAGTGCCTTGAATATGGAAATGCCATCGCAACCTGCAAAATCACACCAGGAAAACAAAATACCAGCCAGCCCTGCCGAATCATTGCTCCTTTAGAGAAGGCGCTAACTCACCTCCGTGTTGCTTTGCCCAAGTCCATCTGTAGCCGTGACTGGGTGATGGCGGTCTCTGCCCCTTCCTCACCAGCACTGTCACGGGACCCCACTGAGTCCGGAGGAGATGAACTAGAATCCTCCCAAGCTGGAAATGTTTGCACAGTTAGCAATTCACAATTAGTTAAATTAGATGTCTGTAATTCTTTAGTGGTTTTTTTTTTTTCTTCTCCATTGCATAATACACTGCAAGGTCTGTGCGCCTTGCTTGCCCTGTAATGTAGTGTCTGGTACACACGGTAGGTACTCAACAGATACTCGGTTTGCACAGACTGAGCCTTTCCGAACACAGATGGATGTCCCACGGAATGTTGATTTCCCACGAGGGGAGCTTTCTCCATAAAATTAATCCACACGAGGTCAAATGATGAGAAAAAAAATAACTATTGAATATCATTGCTGTCAGTTTGCACATTCCTCTCCCCTTTTTCTGGTTCCCTGTGCTTCTCAGTAAGAAGGAAAACCACAGAGCCTGCACTCCCCTTCTTAACCTTGGCACATTTGGAAAGTGGGTGAGAAGGCAAACTCCTTGACCTGATAATGAGAATGGTGGGAATGATAACCTTGGATATTTGTAAACTGATTCGTAATTAAAGTGTGATTTCATAGCCATAAACGTGACCCTAGAAGCCATCCAGGAAAGTGAGTAGAGCACGTACGATTACCTTAGCTCAGAAAGGCGGAAACCCAGGCTCGTTGGGGTAACGTGACTTGCTCCAGGTCTTGCAGGTCAACAGGAAACATGGACACCCAGTTCTCTGACCTTTGACTCTTATTCTAGCACCCTTTCCATCTGGCCGCACCACATCTTAGCACTTCACAGTGGAAGAAGTGAACACAAGTGCTTCCTACGAAAACCATGCGTATTCACGTGCCAGGGCTACCGTAACAAAGTGCCACAGACCAGGGCGGGGGGCTTACACAACAGAAAGTGACTATGCGATTCATGATGTCAGAGCTACACACCGAGTTAACACTGGTCTGGCTTCATAGAGCTCCTAAGCTCGGCCTGCAGGTCTGTATTGTCCTTATTTGTGTCAGACAGACATATAGAGGCCGTGACTTTCTTGCATCGGGACTCTTGATGGCTGACTCCCCTTTAGCTGTCCCTGCCTCTAATTTGGACCCAGGGGAAGGAGGGCCAAGAAGATGACCCACCCCCTCCTGGCTACATGGAGAACATAAAAACGGTTGGAGAGTAAGAGGAAAAATATGAAAATAGGGCTCGGGGGAGATAAAAAGGACGAGACCAAGGTATGTGACCAAAAAAGAAAAACATTCACAGCCTTATTACAAATCGTTGAGAGCTTGCTTGGAAAAACATGGAGGTGTGTGTTTATTTACCCGGCAGACATTCAATGAGCACCTTCTGTGAGCCAGGCATTGGCTGTGGACCAATGAATCAAATATGATCCTTGCCATCACAACAGACTGAGAGGTCCCACCAAATGAATAATCCAATGGAATTCAGTTTCTTAAGTACATCAGTGGTATTGCCACGTATCAATCATCCATCTTCAATTAGGTAGCAACAAGCAGAAAGTGTCATAAAATTAAATCAAAATAGTACTAGCCCCAACGAACAATTTTGAAAGGAAAGAAGGCACAATTTGTTGTTTGGGTTTAATGGTGGGGGGGCCTGACGAGTGCTGGTGTTTAGCTCTTTAAAGCATTTTCTGGCTTTCTCCTATAAGTCAGGTCCTGGGCTAAGTATTGAAGATGAAAACACCGAATGGAACACATTTACTCATTATAAAAGAGCACACAGGGGTGCCTGGGTGGCTCAGTCAGTTAAGCTTCTGACTCTTAATTTCGGCTCAAGTCATGTCTCAGGGTCAGGGGATCAAGCCCCACCTCAGGCCTCTGCGCTGGGCATGGAGCCAGCTTAAGATTCTCTCTCTCCGGGGTGCTTGGAAGGCTCAGTCGGTTGAGTGTTCAGCTCTTAGTTTTGGCTCCAGTCAGGACTCAGGGTCTGGGATCAAGCTCCGAGCTCAGCAGGGTGTCGGCTCCCCCTCCCCCTCTCCCTCTGCTCCTCCCCCCAGCTCTCTCTCGCGCGCGCGCACACACACTCTAAAATAAATAAACCTTAAAAAAAAAAGATTCTCTCTCTCCCTCTCCCTCTGCCCCTCCCTCTGTTCTTTCTCAAAAAAAAAAAAAGAGAGAGAGAGAGAGAGAGCACACAGTAAAATGGAGGCAGACATGTAAACTAGCAAACATATCTTATAAAGTGTGTTGTTCAAGAGTGGACCACAGAATGCTATCGGAGCACAAAGGACATTTTTAAAGCAAACTTGAAAGAAGGAAAGGGTTTCCCAAAAGACATGATGACCCTTCAAGTAAGTTTCAGAGGATGGTGAAAAGGAGTTAACTAGGTTTTATAGAAGGCAAAGAAAGATGAGTGGAGACATTCAGAAAAAAAGAACAGTTCTTGGGCAAGGCACAGATATTCAAAATAGTATGTTAAGAAGTTTGTTAGATAGACGTTAGATACACTTGTGGCTAAGTGGACAAAGATGAGGCTAGAGAAGTAGGCAGAGGCCAGATCAGGAAGTATCTTGTGTCCTAAACTAAGGCATTTGAACTTCATGCTGAAAGCACTGCAGATCTCCTGAAGAATTTTCAACAAAGACTGTTTTCATAACTGCACCCTGTTCTACTCTGAAAAGCAGTGTACGGGATGGGTTGGCAGGGGCCAGAGCAGCGGTAAGGAAGTCAGGAGGCTAGAGTAGGCACATGCTCTTTGTCCATCATGGTCACCAAAACACCAACTCTCTCCCATCCTAATATCCTTCTCCGCCCACATGACTCAGGTGGGGCTCATGTGCTTTCTTCCAACCTCAGAAGTGGACAAACGACCAGAGGCCTGACCAATCACAATACCTCTTTATCATCTTCACCCCTGCTCACTCTTTAGCCACAGTGACTGGGTTGGGGTTGGGCATGTAGCCCAACCCAAATGATAAAATGGCTTTTGCTGAAGCCATCAAGAAAGATGCTTAGCTCTTTTTTGGAAGGGTTAACCAAAAGGCTTGTGTAGGCTGAGGGCTGCCGGTGGCCATCTTCCCACGATGGAGAACGGCACGGGGGGGGGGGGGGGGGGCAGAGTCCTGGCAACACGGTATGAGCCTGAACATCCAGGAAAGCCTGAAAAAATTCTACTCCTCTGACTTCTCAGTTACACCAGCCAGTAAATTCTTCCTCCTCTTTTTCTTTCTTTTTTTGCTTAAGTTAGTGGGAGTCCAACTTCTTGGACTGAAAACCCAGAGTTCTGATTTATACGAGGTCCATCACAGTAATCCAGACCAAAAATAGAATTAAAATAGGGCCAGAGCAGGGGATGCCTGGGTGGTTCTGCCAGTGAAGCGTCTGCCTTCGGCTCAGGTCATGATCTTGGGGTCTTGGGATCGAGCCCCACATTGGGCTCTCTGCTCACTGGGGAGTCTGCTTCTCCCTCTCACTCTCCCTCTGTGCTCTCTCGCTCTCTCTCTCTCTCTCTCAAATAAATAATAAAAATCTTAATAAATAAGTAAATAAATAAAATAGGGCCAAAGCGGGATGAAGAGGGAAAAGAGACACAAGAAAAAAAATAAGGAGGCACAATTTAGAGGATCTGGTGGTAGATTACATAGTGGGTGAGGAGAGGTAAGAGTCTTTGATGATGTCATGCTCTTTGGCTTGGAACGCTCTGTGGACAGTGGTGACATCTAATGACAAAGCGAATATAGGTGGCAAAACAGGTTTCAGAGGAAAAATAGGAAGTTCACTTTTGGGTATGTTTATGCAGATAAGGGTCAGAGACTTAGGGAAAGAGTCCAGACTTGGGTTCTAGCTTTAGGAGTGGTACACAGAGCTATCACTGTGGACATGTTCAACCAGGGCAAATAGAGTGAAAAGATCACTTTCCAATGAAGAGAGAGTGTCAAGGACAAAGCCCAAGTGGATGACTGTTCCATGACAGCGAGCAGAGAAAAAGGAGCCACAAAGGAGCCTGAGGAGAAGACACTGGGGAGGCTGTGTGAAAACCAGAGCGTGTGCATCAAGAAGTCTGGCAGTAATTGAGGAGTGAGAGTTTTAAGAAGTTCTGAAGTTCTATTCAGTAGACTTAGTGTAATAAAAAACAAGTGAGGGGCGCCTGGGTGGCTCAGTCGGTTAAGCGTCTGCTTTCAGCTCAGGTCATGATCCCAGAGTCCTGGGATCGAGCCCCGCATTGGGCTCCCTGCTCTGCGGGGGGCCTGCTTCTCCCTCTCCCTCTGACCCTCCCCCTCCTCTCTTTCTCTCTCTCTCTCTCAAATAAATAAAATCTCTAAATCTTTAAATAAAATCTTGAAAAAAAAGATTATAAAAAACAAGTGACTTGTTCCCAGTTCTGACTTCTAAAGTGCTTCTAAAGTGCTCCTGTCCGCAACAGTAAGGAAAATGTGACTAAACTGTAAATCATCACCTTTTCTCGTACTCCTCAGAAAATTCAGGTTGTCCCCAAATGTAGGGACAGTGCCAAGAGAGACAGTCACAGCCAGAGACGGTTTGCCTGGAGTCCAAGCCACTGGAGCCATACGCTGGTAGGAACACTTACCCAGGACCTTTAACAAATGACCAGAGGCCGAGCCCGACTAGCAGGAGAGTGAGAGAGTCCTGGGGGCTGCGGGCTTAGGAGGGCTGTCGGCTTAGGAGGGCTGTCGCACTTTAGGGGGGAGTCTTACCTCCAGAAACCCCACCAACTTTTCACAGGAAGACCTAAGGACACCTCATGTTTCTGACGGACTAGGCCAGAGGGGGCTAATGTTAAATATTTTGAAATACAGGCAGTGCTTTTCTACATGACAAAGTTCCCCTATTCAGCAGGGAAAAAGACTTTACCAGAGTTTTGTCATACCTGCGAAGGGAAACTACTCAATTCCACCCCCTCTAGCCTTGCGGTCTTAAGTAAGAGGAGGGTAAAAAAAGCTGAGAAATGCCAGTGAAGGTCACAGCCCAGGGACATGGGCCTACTAAAAGATACAGATTTAAACATAAGATTATAGAACACTTGGGGCACCTGGGTGGCTCAGTCGGTTAAGCGTCTGCCTTCAGCTCAGGCCATGATCCCAGGGTCCTGAATTTGAGTCCCACATCAGGCTCCTTGCTCAGCAGGAAGCCTGCTTCTCCCTCTGCCTGCCACTTCCCCTGCTTGTGCTCAGCCTCTCTCTCTCTCTTTCTGACAAATAAATAAATAAAATCTTAAAAAAAGAAAAGATTATAGAAGACTTGACTTCCCCCCCCACCCCACATCATACCACCACAGTAACAGGGTCTAGAAGAATAGCAGTGGATTATTGGACTGTTACACCACAGTGAGAAGGGCTGCAAGGCCCAGCTTCTTATTTAAGGAGGAGTTTTGAGAGACGGCCAAAGACAACAGGAGAGAGACAAACAAGGATGCTGAGGAAATCGCAGCCTTGGCACGTACATCTAGACAGCTAGAACAAGCACTGAACGAAGCCCAACTCCTAGGCAGATCAACATAAAACCTCACACCACAAGCCTATTTCCTTAGCTCCTATTATCCAATATGTCGTTCTGGCTTTCGGTAAGAAGTACGGCGTATGCTACCAGGCAAAAATATACAGAGTCTGAAGAAACAAAGCAAACCTCAGAACAACATTCAGATAGGACACGGATTTTAGAATCATCAAACAGGGAATTTTAAGTAACCGTGATTAATAATGTGAAGGGGCGGGTGCCTGGGTGGCTCAGTCGGTTAAGCGTCTGCCTTCGGCTCAGGTCATGATCCCGGGGTCCTGGGATCAAGTCCCACATCAGGCTCCCGGCTCAGCGGGGAGCCTGCTTCTCCCTCTGACCTTCTCCCCTCTCATGCTGTTTTTCTCTCTCTCTCTCTCAAATAAATAAAAATAAAATCTTTAAAAAAAAATAATGTGAAGGGGCATAGTGGAAAAAAGAATGGGCGATGGGCAGGAACAGAGAGGTAGAAGAGCCCTAGAGTGACATCTGCAAAGACAGTAGAGTAGGGAATCTGAAGGGCCTGCCCCTTCACAGAAACACCAAAAAATGGGCAAAAACCGGTCAGAATTAGTCAGACTCTAGGAAATAAAGATTTATAGCAACCAATAAATGTTGAATAAACACAGAAGACTTAGGAGAGCTTTGCGAGCCTTGCCGCACCCGCCTCCCCTCCACCCCAACAGTCTTGAAGACAAGAGCTGACCTTCCTCACATAGGGAGTTTGTTCTGGAGGGAGCAGAGGAGACCTTGTTCCCAAGGAACTATATTTGTCTACTTTTAGCTGTCTGGGGTTTCCCTGAGGACCGACGCAAGGGGCTTGCCTTTTCTCACCTAACTCCGAACTCTCGTGGTGAGAGTGGCTGGATAAAGGCAAAGAGAAAGAGAACCTTGAGAGCTGCAAGAAAGAAGGGACTCATTAGGTCAAAGGAAGCCTCAAAACGGTTCAGTCAGTTTCTCATAAGAAACCACAGAGGCCATGGGGCGCCTGGGTGGCTCGGTTGGTTAAGCGTCTGCCTTCGGCTCAGGTCATGATCCCAGGGTCTTGGGATCGAGCCCCCCATCAGGCTCCCCACTCAGCAGGGAGTCTGCTTCTCCCTCTCCCTCTCCCCCTGCTCTGCCTGCTGCTCCCCCTACTTGTGCTCTCTCTCTAGCCAATAAATAAATAAAATCTTTAAAAAAAAAAAAAAGAAACCACAGAGGCTAAAAGGTGGTGGGATTGCCTATTTAAAGCTCTGGCAGAAAAAAAAAAAAAAACCTGTCAATGTCAACCAAGAATTTGTATCTGGCAAATCTATGCTTCCAAATGGGAAGAGAAATTAAGACATCCCCAGATAGACAAAAGCTGGGAGAATCTGTTGCTAGTAGACCTGCCTTACAGGAAATGCTACGGTTAGTCTGGCCGGCTACAAGGAAAGGATCCTAAGCAATAAATGGAAGTCATACAAAGAAATAAAGAACAGTGGTAAAGTAACAATACAAGTAACTACAAAGCCACTTGTAACATACTTCTGGTTTGTAATGTCTCTATTTGCCCCATATGACTTAAAATGCAAATGCATAAAACAATACTTATAAATCTATGTTAATGGAAATAATATATAGAAATGTAATTTGTCACAGTAACTACAAAAGTGGGGACAGAGCTGTATAGGAGCAAAGCTTTTTTTTAAAGATTTTATTTATTTATTTGACAGAGAGAGACACAGCGAGAGAGGGAACACAAGCAGGGGGAGTGGGAGAGGGAGAAGCAGGCTTCCCGCGGAGCAGGGAGCCCGATGCGGGGCTTGATCCCAGGACCTGGAATCATGACCCGAGCCGAAGGCAGACCCTTAACGGCTGAGCCACCCAGGTGCCCCTAGGAGCAAAGCTTTTGTAAACTACTGAGGCTATGCTGGTATTCATTCTAACTAGATTGTTCAAGTTTAAAATGTTCATTGTAGTCCCAGGGTAAATGCTTAGAAAATAACCTTAAAGATGAGAAAGCAATCAAAACGGTACCTGCAAAAAATCAATTATAAACAAGAGAAGGCAGTATTGGAGGAATTGAGGAACAAAAAGATATAAGATATATAGGAAACCATGATAAAATGGCAGAAGTCCTTCCTTATCAGTACTGACTTTATTTTTTTTTCAGTACTGACTTTAAATGTAAATGTATTAAACTCTCCAAAGGCAGAGATTAGTAGAATGCGCTTAAAAAACAAACCATGATCCTTCCATAGTCTGTCTACAAGACACTCATTTTAGACCCAAAGACATAAATAGGTTTAAAGTGAAAGGATGGAAAAGATATTCCATGCAAACTGTAATCAAGAGACCTGAGGTGGCAATGCTAATATTAGACAAAATAGACTTTAATCAAAACATGTTACAAGAGTCAAAGAATGACATTACATGTTGATAAAAGAGTCAATTTATCAAGAATTAAATACAATAATTATAGGCATATGCACACCTTACAAGAGAGTCCCAAAATATATGAAGCAATATTTGACAAAATCAAAGGGATAAATAGTTTTACAACATCAAAAATTTCACTTCTCACTTTCAGTAATGGATAGAACACCCAGACAGATCAATAAGGAAATTGAGGACTTGAACAACTCTATAAGTCAACTTGACCTAACAGACATATATTCCACTCCCAATAAGTAGAACATACATTTTCATGTGCACATGGACCATTCTCAGGATAGACTATATGTTAGGTCACAAGTCTGTAGCACACTTTTTATTAGTTTTTTTGTTGTTAAGTTGTAGGAGTTCCTTATATATTTTGGATGTTAACCCCTTATCAGATACATGGTTCACAAATATTTTCTCTCATACCATAGGTTGCCTTTTAACTCTGTTGTTTCCCTTGCTGTGCAGAAACTTTTCAGTTTGATATAGTCCCACTTGTCTATTTTGGCTTTTGTGGCCTGTGCTTTTAGTGTCATATTTATGAAATCATTGCCGACACCAATGTTATGAAGCTTTCTCAATATATTTTCTTCTAGGAGTTTTATTTTAAGTCTTATATTTAAGTCTTAAGTCCACTCTGAGTTGATTGTTGTGTAAGGTGTAAGATAAGGGTCTAATTTAATTATTTTGCATGCGGATATCCAGTTTTGCCAATACCACTCGTTGAAGAGACTATTACTTCCCCATAGTGAATTCATGGCACCCTCATCAAAACTCAGTTGACCATATATATACATGGATTTATTTCCAGGCTCCCTATTCTGTTCCACTGGTCTATATGTCTACTTTTATATCTGTATCATACCATTTTGATTACTGTAGCTTTGTAATATATTTTGAAATAAGGAAGAATTATGCCTCCAACTTTGTCCTTTTTTCTCAAGATTGACTTCACTATTCATTGCCTTGTGTGGTCCCATATGAATTTCAGGATTGGTTTCTTCTATTTCTATTTTTCAAAAAGCCAGTGGGACTTTGATAGGATTGCACTGAATCTGTAGATTGCTTTGGGAAATATGGACATTGAAACAATATTAAGTCTTCTGATCTATGAACATGGGGTGTCTTTCCATTTGTTTGGATTTTTAATTTCTTTCATCATTGTTTTTTGGAAAATGGGCTAAGACCTTGAACAGACATTTCTCCGAAGAAGACATACAAATGGAACAACAGATATATGAAAAAATGCTCAAAATTACTCATCATCAGAGAAATGTAAATCAAAACCATAATGAGATAACCACGTCACACCTGTCAGGATGGCTTTAAAAAAAAAAAAAAAAGACAACGAGGGTTGGCAAAGATGTAATGAAATCGGAACCCTTGTATACTGTTGGTGGGAATGCAAAATAGTGCAGTCGTTATGGAAAACAATATGGAGGTTTCTCAAAAAATTAAAAATAGAATTACCATATGATCCAGTAATCCCATTTCTGAGTATTTATCCACAATTACTGAAGTCAGGGTCTCGAAGAGGTACTAGCACTCCCATGTACACGGAAGCACTATTCACAGCAGCCAAGATGTGGAAACAACCTAAATGTCCATTCACAGATGAATAAAGAAAATGTGGTATATACATGCAATGGAGTATTATTCAGCATTAAAAGGAAGGATGCTCATTTCAGCAGTACATGTACAAAAACTGGCCCTTTACAGAGAAGATAAGCATGGCCCCTGCATAAGGATGGCATGCAAATTTGTGAACTGTTCCGTATTTTTTAAAGAAACGCCACACAAAAAAGGAAATCTTGCAAAATGTGACAATATGGAAGAACCTTGAGGACATTCTGCTAAATGAAATAAGGCACTCACAGAAAGACAAATATATGAGGTATCTAAAATAGTCAAATTCATAGAGTCAGAGTGGAATGGTGGTTGGCTGAGGCTGGGGGACAGGGGGAAATGGGGAGTATGCTAATCAACGGGCATAAAGTTTCAGTTAAGCCAAGATGAGTAACTTCTAGAGATCCACTGTACAACATTTGTACATATATTCAACAACATTGTATTGTACACTTCACAATTCACAATTTTTAAGAGGGTAGATCTCATATTCAGCATTTTACAAAAATTAAATTTAACTTAATTGGGGGCACCTGGGTGGCTCAGTTGTTAAACGTCTGCCTTTGGCTCAGGTCATGATCCCAGGGTCCTGGGATGGAGCCCCACATTTGGGCTCCCCGCTTGGCAGGAAGCCTGCTTCTCCCTCTCCCTCTGTCTGCCACTCCCCTTATTTGTGCTCTCTCTCTCTCTGTCAAATAAATCAATAAAATCTTTAAATAAATAAATAAATTTAACTTAATTTAAAAGCCCCCCTAAAAAGTCCCAATAAATTTTAACTGACTGAAATCACACAAAATATCTTCTCTGACCACAACAGAATGGAGCTGTAAGTCAAAACCAGAAGGAAAACTGGAAAATTAACAAATATGTGGAAATTAAACAACACACTCTTAAAACACATTGAGTCAAAGAAGAAACCAGAAAGGAAATTAAATGTATGAAATTAAATCACAACATAACGAAACTTATGAGATGTAGCAAAAGCCGTGCTCAGAAAGAACTTGAGGGGCACCTGGGTGGCTCAGATGGTTAAGCGTCTGCCTTCAGCTCAGGTCATGATCCCAGGGTCCTGGGATCGAGTCCCGCATCAGGCTCCCTGCTATGCGGGGAGCCTGCTTCTCCCTCTGCCTCTGCCTCTCTCTCTCTCTCTCTCTCTCTCTCTCTCTCTGACTTTCATGAATAAATAAATAAAATATTAAAAAAAAGAAAGAACTTGAGAGGTGTAAACATATACATTAAAAAAGAAGAAATATCTCAAATCAGTAACCTGACATTACACTTTAAGAAACCCCCCCCAAAAAAGATCTAACTAAATACAAAGCTAGTAGAATGAAAGAAATAATAAAGATTAGAGTGGAGATAAAGAAAAGAGAGAACAGAAAAATACTACAGCGAATCAACAAAACAAAAAGGTAGCTCTTTGAAAAGACCAACAAAGTTGACAAACATTTAGCCAAAGTAAGAAAAAAAGGGGAAAGACTCAAATCACTAAAATCAGAAATGATAGTGGTGACCTTACATAAGTATAAAGGATTATAAGCAAATACTAAGAATAACTGAACACCAACAAATTAGGTAACCCAGATAGAATGGACAACATTCTCCTGGAAGTTCTAGCCACAGCAATCAGATAAACGAAGAAACCAAAAAATCCTCAGATCGGAATGGAAAAACTATAACTATATTCACAGATTTCATGATCTTATAGATAGAAAATCCTAAAGAACTCACACACAAACTACTAAAGCTAATAAACAAATTCATCAAAGTTGCAGGATAAAAGAGCAACACGCAAAAATCAGTTGTATTCTTTTTTTTAAGATTTATTTATTCTAGGGGCACCAGGGTGGCTCAGTTGGTTAAGCAGCTGACTCTTGGTTTTAGCCCGGGGCCATGATCTTGGGGTCCTGGGATCGGGCCCTGTGTCAGGCTCTGAGATTAGTGGGAAGTCTGCTTGGGGGTTCTCTCTCTCTCCCTCTCCCTCTGTGCCTACCCCCACTCACACTCTTTCTCTAAAATAAATAAGTAAACTTTAAAAATAAATAAATAAAATGGCAATACTACACAAAACAATCTACAAAATTCATTACAATCCCTATCAAACTTCCAATAGCCTTTTTTTTTTTAAGATTTTATTTATTTGACAGAGAGAGACACAGCGAGAGAGGGAACACAAGCAGGGGGAGTGGGAGAGGGAGAAGCAGGCTTCCCACCGAGCAGGGAGCCCGATGTGGGGCTTGATCCCAGGACCCTGGGACCGTGACCCAAGCCGAAGGCAGAAGCTTAATGACTGAGCCACCCAGGCGCCCCTTCCAATAGCCTTTTATGCACAAACAGAAAAGCCAACCCCCAAATTGACATGAAATTGCAAGACAAGTCGAATAGCCAAAACCTTGAAAAAGAGGAACAATGTTGGAGGCCTCCTACTTTGATTTCAAAATTTATTATAATCAAAACAGTGTGGTACTGGCATAAGGATATATACAGAGAAATTGAATAGAACTGTGAGTCCAGAAATAAGCCTATACATCTACAGTCAGCTCATTTTTGACAAAGGTGCAAGATGATTCAATGAAGAAAATTAGGCTTTTTACAAAATGATGCTGAGACAAGTGGCTAGTCACATGAGAAAGTATGAAGCTGAACCCCCTACTTTACAATATATACAAAAATTAAATCAAAATGGACCAAAGACCGAAATGTTCAAAGAGCTGAAACTTTGAAATTCTGAGGAAAACAAAGGTCAAATCTTCATGACTTTGGATTTGACAGTGATTTTTTTTAGATATGACACCAAAAGTACAATCAACTAAAGGAAAAATAAATAACTTGGACTTCAGTAAAAGTAAAAACTTTTGTGCATCAAGAAAGAGATGCATTTCTCCAGAATGGGAGAAAATATTTCCAAATCACATATGTAATAAGGGCCCATTATTCAGAATATATGAAGAACTATTACTATTCAACTACAAAAAGACAAACCACCCAATTAAAAAATGGGCAAAGGGCTCTAACAGACATTTGTTCGAAGAATATATACATATGGCCAATAAGCACACGAAAAGATACGCAACATTATTAGTCACTGGGGAAATGCAAGTAAAAACCACAAAACCTCACACCCACTAGTACGGCTATAATTAAAAACAAATGGAAATTAACAAGTCTTGGCAAGGATGTGGAGAAATTGGAATCCTTGTACTTTCTGGTGGGAATGTAAAATGGTGCAGCTGCTGTGGAAAACCATTTGGAGGTTCCTCAAAAAGGTAAACATACAATTACCAACTGACCCAGGAATTCTACTCCTAGGTATACTGAAAGAATTGGATTTTCAATTATTTTGAAAACTATCTCAATTATTTTGAAAACAGGCATCCAAACAAATACTTGTACATGAATTTTCATACAGCGCTATTCACAAAGCCAAATGATGAAAATAAGCCAAACATCCTTCAGTGGAAGAATGAATAAACAAAATATGGTATATCTATTCAGTGGAATATAATTCAGCCATAAGAAGGAATGAGGAACTGATACATGGACCTCCAACGCGGATGGACCTCAAAAAAAAAGTGTACAATAAAAGTAGCATTTAGTACCTTCACCATGTTGTACATCCATCATATCTACTTTGAAAACATTCTCATTACCCCAAAGGAGACTCCCATCCTCCCCAGCCTCTGGCAACCACTAATCTATTTTCTGTCTCTATGGATTTACCAATACTGAATATTTCATATAAATGGAACCATACAGTATGTGAGCTTTGGTGCCTGATTTCTTTTACTTAGCATATTGTTTTTTGAGGTTCATCCACCCACATGTTGTAGCATGTGTCCATGTGTCATGTATCCATGTGACAATATTTCATTCTTTTTTTGGCTATGTAATTATCCATTGCGTATACCACATTTTGTTTAAGAAGTCAATTCCAGATGAATTTTAGATCTAAATGTATAAGGTAAAATAATATGACTTGTAAATGAAAATAGGGGAAAATGCCCTAAGAGCAGGAGACTCTAAGTATCAATGTGTTTCTTTTGATTATTACAAGTATTAAATAGTATTGATTAAATAACATAAACATATTATAAATTTGGGTACTTATAAGCAAAAATAAGTATTGAAAATCCCACTCCTAATGATATAGATGACTTCCTTGAAATTAGTTCATATCATGAATAAATATTAGTTATTTCCAGAATGAGGCCTGGCTCATCACCAATTATATCCCTATTTCTCATTTTCAGAGATATGTCAATGGGCACGGACAGAATTTTGTTATAGCAGGGTCACCCAAAATTTTAAAATTTCCTTTAGAGTTATATGGCATAAATCAAGTACTGAGCCACCCCCAAGTTTTTCCCAATGATCTATCAGCTGATCAGTTCATTAATAAGTCCTTCAATTCTGTCTAAAGGAAAACACGGGAAACTATTCGATATGCAGGATTCCCTGCCCAGTCATTCATCATTCAGTTTCCCAGCCAGGATATTTTAATGCCTCTTTGGCTCCTCAGACATGTTAAACTCTGGGGCAATGCACCATGGGAAGACCAGAGCAGGGAAGAGCGGTGGAAGGGTGGTGATGAAGGGGAGGGTGGGGATGTAGGACATCCCTTTGGGTTTTCCTCACATCAGTTTCAGAAAGAACGTATGGAACTAAGGATTCAGAAATAGATTTCTGTTGGGGCACCTGGGTGGCTCAGTCATTAAGTGTCTGCCTTCGGCTCAGGTCATGGTCCCAGGATCCTGGGATCGAGCCCCGCATCGGGCTCCCTGCTCAGTGGGAGGCCTGCTTCTCCCTCTCCCACTCCCCCTGCTTGTGTTCCCTCTCTCGCTGTGTCTCTGTCAAATAAATACAATCTTTTTTTTTTTTTAAAGAAATAGATTCATGTAAAACTATCCATGCCCCCAATCTCCCTTGGGCGGTCCTGACGCACCCCTGCCAGGCACAAGTGAACCTTGGTCACTAAAGGACTCCTCAGAAGTGGCTCCTCAGGGGCGCCTGGGTGGCTCAGTCGGTTAAGTGGCTGCCTTTGGCTCAGGTCATGATCCCGGGGTCCTGGGATCGAGCCCCACATCCGGCTCCCTGCTCAGCGGGAAGCCTGCTTCTCCCTCTCCCACTCCCCCTGCTTGTGTTCCCTCTCTTGCTGTGTCTCTGTCAAATAAATAAATAAAATCTTTACCAAAAAAAAAAGAGGCTCCTCAGATTGCATCTCCAAGAGGCCTCTCTGGGTCCTGAGCACCCAGGCCGCTGCTGACCTACAGGGGCTGGGGAGCTGCAGGCCACAGCGCGGGTGCAGGGTCTACCTTACTGCACCAGTTGCCAAGTTCACCTCTGGAGCACTGGATGTTTTTTGCCCTCACTCATCTCCAAAATGAGGAAGGAGTTAAGAGCCCTGAGAGAAAGGCCAATCTCCCTGGAGACCACCAGGCCCCTGTGCTTCCCTAATGCATCATTTTGGGGCTGCTCGATGACCTCTGCCAAGGTCAGTTTTCAGCGAGGACAGCATGCTGGGTAGGCTGAGCTGCAAAAGGCTGGCAGGCTGGCAGGCGGGCAGAAACATCGAAGGAGACACAGCATCAGGAAGGAGAAAAACCAGTTTGCAGAGATGCTTCCGAGGTGTTTCGGTCAGAGCCACTCCCAGAGGCCACCAGATCCCAGGGGTCTTGAATGCAGCCAGCTTCATGGTGACTGATCCACCAGTGCCCCAGCCAGTGTGGGCCCAAGTCCAGAGAGCTGGAGGAGGGCCAGGCACGCTGGCAGTCCCAGAGGCTGAAACCGACAGCAAGATCAGGGAGACGGGACGGAGGCCTCAAAACTCAGGAAACACCGAGAGCCTTTACAGCCACACTTCGTTTTTGGTAGTGATTTGCCAGTTATAGAAGAGTGAAGTGCAGCTTAAGTTCACATTTAACCCTAAAGCAGCGAGCCCCACACATTCAGGGAGTTTATATTGACATCCAGCCCTGGGCCAGCCGTTGCCAGTTCCTGAGGTTCTAAGACCATCTCTGCCCACAAGAGAAAGTACACGAGAGGTGTTCTAAGACAGCGGTTCTCAAAGGGGGAGTGCTGGAGCATCAGCATCACGTGGGAACTTGTCAGAAATGCCCATTTCCTGGCCCTACCCCAGGCCGACTGAGGTAGAAATTCTGGGGGTGAGGCCCGGCCATCAGTGTTTTAACAAAACCTGGGTTTTAAATGCTGTTCTAGGGGCGCCTGGGTGGCTCAGTCGTTAAGCATCTGCCTTCAGCTCAGGTCAGGATCCCAGGGTCCTGGGATCGAGCCCCGCATCGGGCTCCCTGCTCCACGGGAAGCCTGCTTCTCCCTCTCCCGCTCCCCCTGCTTGTGTTCCCTCTCTGGCTGTCTCTCTGTCAAATAAATTTAAAAAATCTTTAAAAAATAAAATAAAATAAATGCCGTTCTAAGAGGACAGTCAGTATGGAGTGAGTTTGGGGAGCAAAAGGAGGAAGTGATGTGACATGAGAAAGAAGGATCTGGACAGGTCGGGAGGCGCTATTGGGGGCTAAAAACAAAGGCTAACTGAAGGCGCATTAACAGTATGGCTCAGCATCGGGTCTGTGAGCTGGGGCACAGGAAACCCGAGTAGAGGCAGAACATAAAGGATGTGGGAGCTGGGGGCTGCTGGGGGCTTGAGTGAAGACTGACTCAGTGAGCACGGTGTTGGGACGAAAATTCAGGAATATGTAGCCCAGAAGTAAAGAGGTGGGGCGTTCGGAGAGCCTGCCTCTCAGGGGCCATGCCCCCCATGCCCAGCTCTTCCCGTGACTCTCCTACAAGTCCCAGACCCCTCTGGGTGAGAGAATGGCTGGAAGGGGGATGGCTCCCTGGTCCTAGTCTATGTAGAGGGACAAGATGTACTTTTGGAGGACTGGCACCCCCTGTTAACAGGGCAGCTCTTTTGTAAAGAGCTCAGATGTGGAACCTCCCACCTGAGGGGTTATCTTGAGAGAACAGGGTTTGGAGTCCTCCAAGAACAAAGCAGACCATGGCTCAGAAGGGATTTCCTCACCCTGTGGGCGACAGCCAAGAGGCTGACGAATGACACTTTCCGAGAAGCCACTGCCGGGAGCTGAACGTATCCATCCTGTCTGGAGAGAGAGGCCTGGGGCTGGGGAGACTATTTCAGTCCCTCCCTCTGCCACAAGGCCCTGGGAAGGGAACCCCCCCCAAGCTCCAGTTGCCTCTTCTGTAACATAAGGAGTGAGGTCTCCTTGGCTTCCAAGGGCCCTTCAGCCCCGGTGTACTACGAGACTGGAGGGAGTAGGGGATACAGCCCCAAGCGATTGCAACAGTCACTGCGGAGGGACCCGAACACGCTCCTGGGTGGCGGCCGTGCCCTGGTTTGCTGGCAGAGAGAAGGTCAAGACCTGGGTCCTACACGAACGGGCCTCGGCCCCAGCAAGTGGTGGCGCTGTGCTCTCTGAGCCAGGGACAGGAGCATCGGCACTGGGATAGCAACCCACAGCCCTCACACGGGGCTCAGGCCAGCCTTTGTCTCCTCGGTCCCGTCCCTGCCCGTGGGATCTGAACTGGGAGCCTCTGGCCTCCCGGCTCTGCCCGTCGGATGACTCATCAGCCTGCTTGTGCCGTCTCCGAGTGTTTGTGTGTCTTCCCGTCGCGTCCTCAGAAAGGCAGCGGAGCTGAGGCCTCTTAGCCATATGCTGGGGAGGTGGCGGGCGATGTAAAGCAGCAGGACATCGCTCTCCTTTATTCCGTTCGGCCATTTCTTTCCCTAGTGCCCGTTGTCTCTCCTCTTTCTGAGACAGGGCTGACATGATGGTCAGGATGCTTGGGGAATGGGGGGCCCTGGGAAGCTATGTCAGAGGGCTGAAAGGGAAAGAATGGGTACTGATAGGTCAGCCAGGAGCCCCAAGTTCGAAATCCTGTCCCACAACCGCAGGGACGAGAATGTCCTTTCTTCCTGGAGCCCTTGCATGCGAAGGGCAGTGGAGTCTGAATTCAGAACCGGGAATCCTCAAGTCTCTTCCTGTCTCTGCCCACTGACATCCAAAGGCCTTCCTGCCACTTGCCCTAAATAACTGATCTCTACAATAGGCCCCAGGCCCCCTGGTTCTGGCCTCTCCTGGGGATGCCAGTGTAGACAAGGACCTCCGAAATGAGCTTTCAGGCTAACAGGTGTGATAACAGGGTTGGCAGCTTTAAGAAAATGGGAGTGGCCTTTTGCGGACTCATTTTCAGGCACTCTGCTGACTCTCGTAAGCAGGCAGTAACGGGGGCGCCTGGGTGGCTAAGCGTCTGCCTTCGGCTCAGGTCATGACCCCGGGGTCCTGGGATCGAGCCCCGCATCAGGCTCTCTGCTCCGCGGGAAGCCTGCTTCTCCCTCTCCCACTCCCCCTGCTTGTGTTCCTTCTCTCACTGTGTGTCTCTCTCTGTCAAATAAATAAATAAAATCTTAAAAAAAAAAAAAAAAGCAGGCAGTAACGGCTAGCTCCACTGATAGAGAACTTCCTTCAGTTTTCACGTCAGTCTCCTCTCCTACATGCTACGTGAACAAAGGCCCTTTCAATGGTGCGGTATGACAGCAGCTGTCCGGGGTGGTACTGGACGCAGAGCCATGCAAAGAGAGTGCCCTCTGAAAGAAGTTGAATTTCCCCCTAATTCCAAGAGTACAGTCTCAGTTCTAGGAGGGAGGGTGGGGCCGTCAGTCTACAAGCCTTCAGGATCCTTTTCTTCTGGGTCACTTCCTCCTCCGGGCTGAGCCCTTGCATTCTTTGTAGCGTCCATTTTAGTCTCCTCTTTCCTCTCCCACTAGTTTGAGGACGGACACACCTAATAGTGCAAATACCGTCCACAAAAAGTCCACCATTGGCCATCGCTTCCCCGCCACACTGCAGGTATGTCAAGTCGGGGGCTTCTAGTCTATTTGGGTTGTCACTTGCTAGGGCTATATCTAGCTCACTGGGGGACATTAGCTTATTACTTCACACTGACTAGAGAGAAGTATCTCTAGAAAAGAATGGCATACCAGGCTACCCTTCTGACCACCACAAAGAGGCTTAAAAAAACAGCTGGGAGGGGCGCCTGGGTGGCTCAGTTGGTTAAGCGACTGCCTTCGGCTCAGGTCATGATCCTGGGGTCCCGGGATCGAGTCCCACATCGGGCTCCCTGCTCAGCAGGGAGTCTGCTTCTCCCTCTGACCCTCTTCCCTCTTGTGCTCTCTGTCTCTCATTCTCTCCCTCTCAAATAAATAAATAAAATCTTTAAAAAAAAAAAAACAGCTGGGAATGATGGAAACACCATTAATTAAGGATGCTCAACTTTCCTAATTAATTTTCTTTTTAAAATAACTAGCTGAGGGAAGCCTGGGTGGCTCAGTCAGTTAAGTGTCTGCTTTCGGCTCAGGTCACGATCCCGGGGTCCTGGGACTGAGTCCCGCATCAGGTTCCTTGCTCGGCAGGGAGTCTGCTTCTCCCTCTCCCTGCCGCTCCCCCTGCTTGTGCACACACGCGCTCTGACAAATAAATAAAATCTTTTTAAAAAGTAGCTGAAAGATGAAGGAAGAATGTTCCAAATGTTTATGGAACACCTACTGTGGCCCATCAGAGTGAGGCATGCTCACACCTCATTTGATCCTCACAGCAGCCAACAGGATAGAATTATCATCTCCATTTTACAAACCTGAAAACAGGCGTAGAGGGGTCCCTTGATGGAAAAATATGGAGATATCTATGCTAAAAAAGTGACTGCCATCTCTGGGTGATTTAGTAACCATGGAGTTTTGTTTCATGTTTAATATGAAACATTTCATGTCATTAAAAAAGTAAAATTTTATGAAATAATAAAGGTAGCGAAGCCTTGACCAACATCTTAAACTAGGATGTGACATAGCTATAAATCCATGTCCTCCAACTTCCCTGCCCTGCCCTTGACATGACATTGTCTTCTCAGGAGACAATCCCTGAGGCCAATGGGGAAGGAAGAGAAAATACCAATATCACAAGACAGTTTCTGGGTGGCTCAGTCTGTTAAGCACGTCTGCCTTTGGCTCAGGTCATGGTCCCAGGGTCCTGGGATCGAGCCCCTCATCGGGCTCCCTGCTCTGCGGGGAGCCCGCTTCTCCCTCTCCCGCTCCCCCTGCTTGTGTTCCCTCTCTCGCTGTGTGTCTCTCTCTCTGTCAAATAAATAAATAAAATCTTCAAAAAAAAAAAAAAAAAAACAAAAACCAAGACAGTTTCCATCTGACCTAGTTCTCACTGGGGCCATCCCACTAGGCCGTGGGCCTGACTCTGCCCTGACACTTCTGGATGTTCCCTCCTGCTATCCAATGTGTGCTGAGACCATGAGGCCACGGGGCTCACCTTGCCATTCTCAGTATATCCGTTTACAAAACTTCCAGACTTTCCTGCACAGCATCCCAAGTGTATGGGGTTGTAGCTGAACAGCCATAAAAACCGGCTTCCCTTTAGGCCCTGGAGCAGTGTGGCACCAATTTGAAAACCTCTAGTCCACATGGTGAGAAGTCAAAAAAATAAAAAGAAAAAGGCCATTTACCATGGCCCTGGGATTTCTACAAAGAGATAAATCTGTGGCTGAGGGCCCAGACTGCTTCCTTCATCATTTCACTCTATATACCTCAGTGCTGAGAGGGTCAGCAGGAGAGACATCAAGGGCGTGCAAGGTCCCTAGGTCTGTGGCGGCATTCAGGCCTCCGCTTGCTGCTTGGGACTCTGACAGAAAACACTGTGGTAGTGGGCGCTGAGGGGAACGGCCACTGGAATGGGGGCACTTCTCCCAGGGCAAACACCGAATGCTCTCTTCCTGCTGGAGAATAAAGTTCCCTCAGCCCTGGGCTTGGTTGGTCATGTCGATAGAATGATAGCCATAGAAACTCTCTCCAGCTTAGCAATTCTTTCTAGGCTCCCTTCAGAGGACCTGAACACTCTTATTTTCCACCTCTCTTGAGAAAGAATGAGAGTAGGACTCATGGCCATCATGTGTTTGCTGAGCACCTGACACTTGAAGAACTTAGATCACCGAGGGTGGGGAAGCTGAGTAACCAGACAGATAGACAGATAGATAGATGAATAGATAACTATAGATAGCTGATAGCTATATTTCCACTTTTATTGATCAAGTAACTCATTGTGTATCAGTCTCGTGCTAGGCACTGAAGATACAATGCTGAACAAGAGAGACAGCTTAGATTCCTTTCTGTGAAGTAGGACACGAACCCCTCCCAAATTTCCTGTGGGTGACCAATTCCTATCATTGGTGCCTCACAGTTTTATACTCTTTCGTCACCTCTAGGGTCAAGATCCACATGGTGACTTTCTTCAGACTGGAGACACTGGGCAGGACTCCCTTCTCCTGTGGAGTTTCTGGTGCCTAAGAAGGCTTGACCGCCTGCTGAAGTTTCTCCTGCATACGCTACAAGTATACGGCTGCTCACCTGTGTGGGTTCTCTGGTGCTTAATAAGGTGGGAGTTCTGAATGAATCTTTTTCCACATTCATAACATTTAAAGGGCTTCTCTCCTGTGTGAATTCTTAGGTGTGTGTGTAGATTTGTATTGTGACTGAAGCTTTTCCCACACCATGAGCATCTGTATGGTTTTATTCCTTGGTGTGCCATTAAGTGCTTATTAAGATCTGAACTCCACCTAAACCTCTTATCACATTGTTGACATTTATAGGGCTTCTCTTCAGTGTGAATTCTCTGGTGCTTAATAAGGTCAGAGCTAACTCTGAAGCTTTTCTCACATTCCTGACACTTAAAAGGTTTCTCTCCTGCATGGCCTTTCCCTTGAAGATCCTTATGTTTTGGAAGCTCTTGTTTACAAGTTGAAAGTTTCTTTCTTTTCCTCCCTAGAAAAGCTCGGTGCCGTCTCCGTACCCTGCGTGTACCACCATGATTTTCTTTGCCTGTTGTTTTCTGGGCAACTTTCATTCTGGCCTTTCTTAATACTTTGCATCCTGATGCTTGCATTTCTAATGCAGAAAGAGATATAGGTTGGTCATTTCCAGTGTCATTTTTGAGCTTTAACCCTGTTGGAACAAACAGAAGAGTCAGCCGTCTGTGTCCCAGAACAAGAAAACTATAGGAATGGAGAGAAAAATCAATGATGATTGCCTTTAAAAAACAAAGAATAAGTGATTTCTTGTCCAATATGGACAAAATGGCACAGATGCATTTCCTCCTGATCCTCCCTGCTGGGCACAACAACAAGCCAATGAAAGAACGCAAGCCACAACCAACAGAGAATTCCAAAACATGGTAAGAAGAAAGCAAAATGGTTTGGGATGCCAGGCCTAGCAGAGTAACACAGCAGGGTGTCCTGCATCCCCAGAGCCGCCAGGAGAAGGCAACCCGAGCTAGCATCTTCCAACCCTCAACCTAGCAACACAAAGCTACCTAGACAGCCTTAGCTCTGAATGAGAAGCCTGCCAATATCAGAACCCCAGTTAAGAGACACCAGAGTGGGCAGGCGGGACGAGCAAGAGGCACCTAGCCACAGTAGCCTGGCCTAGGAAGCCTCTTCATCCCTGAGGGTCTGAGATTCCCCTTTCCCACTGAGAGGCACTCTGGCCTGTGTAAATACCTTCCTCACCCTCAGGCGATACCAGCAGGGGCATATGGGAGCCCTAGTAGTACCACATAAACCAAGGAAACCACAGTATCACCACAAAGGCTCTGAAAATTAAACTGTCACTAGAGGGGCGCCTGGGTGGCTCAGTCGTTAAGCATCTGCCTTCGGCTCAGGTCATGGTCCCAGGGTCCTGGGATGGAGCCCCGCATCGGGCTCCCTGCTCGGCGGGAAGCCTGCTTCTCCCTCTCCCACTCCCCCTGCTCATGTTCCTGCTCTCGCTGTATCTCTCTCTAATAAATAAATAAAATCTTTAAAAAAATAAAAAAATAAAACTGTCACTAGAAGTATAACCCACAAAAGTAGGAAAGAACTATGTGCTAAACTAAAACAGGGTGACTGTTAAATTAAAATATTTAAAAAGGACCCAGACTCTTCTAAAATAATAGACAAACTATCAGGATACAATCAAAAGTCACCTGTCAGGCCAAGAAACAAAAAAAATCACAACTGGAGTAAAAAAAGGCAATCTAACAAAAATGGCATCAGACTGGAAATCAAAAACCCAAAGACAACAGGAAGGGCGCCTGGGTGGCTCAGTTGTTGGGCGTCTGCCTGAGGCTCAGGTCATGGTCCCGGGGTCCTGGGATCGAGCCCCGCAACGGGCTCCCTGCTCAGCGGGAGACCTGCTTCTCCCTCTCCCACTCCCCCTGCTTGTGTTCTCTCTCTCGCTGTATCTCTCTCTGTCAAATGAATAAATAAATAAATCTTTAAATAAAAAAAAAAGAAAGACAACAGGAAAATCTAGAAATATGTGGAAACAAGGGGCGCCTGGGTGGCTCAGTTGGTTAAGCCTCTGCCTTCGGCTCAGGTCATGATCCTGGAGTCCAGGGATCAAGCCACACATCGGGCTCCCTGCTCAGCGGGGAGTCTGCTTCTCCCTCTAAACCTCCCCCCTCTCATTCTCTCTCTCTCATTCTCTCAAATAAATAAAATCTTTAAATATATATATATATATATATATATATATATATATATATATACTTCTAAAATTTCCATGGTTCAAAGAGAAAGTCTCAAAGAAAATTTAAAAATACATAGCTGAATGAAAATCAAATTCCAGGGACATTTGGGAGGCTCAGTTGCCTAAGCGTCTGCCTTTGGCTCAGGTCATGATCCCAGAGTCCTGGGATTGAGCCCCGCATCGGGCTCCCTGCTCAGTGGGAAGCCTGCTTCTCCCTCTTCCTCTGTCTGCCGCTCCCCCTGCTTGTGCTCTCTCTCTCTCTCTCTCTCTGACAAATAAATAAATAAAATCTTAAAAAAAAAAAAAAAAGAAACAAAGAAACAAAGAAAATCAAATTCCAGAGGTGCCTAGCTGGCTCAGTCAGTGGAACAGGTGACTCTTGATCTCAGGGTCGTGAGTTCAAGCCCCATGTTGGGTGTAGAGATGACTAAAAAATAAAATTTTTAATAAATAAGTAAGAAAAAAAAGAAAAGAAAACTACAATATATCAAAATATGTGGAATGCAGCTAAAGAAGTGCTCAGAGGACAAGGTACAGCCCTAAGTGCTTACAAGAGAAAAGGGGAAAGGTCTCAAATCAATAATCTAGGTTCTACTTCAATAAACCAGAGAAAAAAGCAAAATAAACCCAAAGCAAGTTAAAGAAAGGAAATAATAAAGCTCAGAGCAAAAGTCACAACCGAACAAAAAGCTTGTTCTTCAAAAAACTTAATAAAATTGATAAACCTCTATCACCACTGACAAAAATAAAAGGAAGGAAAATCCAAATCACCAGTATCAGGAAGGAAACTGGATATATCCCTACACATCCCGCAGCAACTAAAAGAATGGTAAGAAAGGCGCCTGGGTGGCTCAGCCCGTTCATCTGACTCTTCATTTCGGCTCAGGTCATGACCTCAGGCTCTTGAGATCAAGCCCTGCTTCTGGCTCTGCACTTAGCAGGCAAGTCTGCTTCTCTCCCTCTCCCTCTCTCTCTGCCCCTCCCCCTGCTCACACACTCTCTAAAAAATAAATAAATAAATCTTTAAAAAAATAATAAAAATAGGGCGCCTGGGTGGCTCAGTTGGTTAAGCGACTGCCTTCCGCTCAGGTCATGATCCTGGAGTCCCGGGATCGAGTCCTGCATCGGGCTCCCTGCTCGGTGGGGAGTCTGCCTCTCCCTCTGACCCTCTTCCCTCTCGTGCTCTCTATCTCTCATTCTCTCTCTCAAATAAATAAAATCTTTAAAAATAATAATAAAAATGAATAAAAGGATGGTAAGATAATACTATAAACAATCTTATGTTCATGACTTTTAAAAGTTAGGAAAAAATGGACCAATTCTTCAAAACCACAAACTAACAGAATTCAACCAACATGAAACAGATCATCTGAATAGCACTATCACCATTAAACAAATTGAATTCATAGTTTCAAAGCTTCCCCCCCAAATCCAAGTCCATATGGTGAGACTGGAGGAGTCTACCAAATATTTAAAGAATTAACACCAATTTTACACACTCTCTTCCAGAGAGGAGGAGGAAATACTACCCAACTCATTTTATAAGGTCAGTATTACCCTGATAGCAAAATCATATAAAGACAATACTAAAAAAGAAAACTACTGGGGTGCCTCGGTGGCTCAGGTGGTTAAGCAGCTGACTCTGGATTTTGGCTCAGGTCATGGTCCCAGAGTCCTGGGACTGAGCCCAAGGTCGGGCTCTGTGCTCAGCAGGGAGTCTGCTTGGGGGTTCTCTCTCCCTCCGTCCCTCCCCTCCCACCCCCGCTCATGCATGCATGTGCATGCTCTCCCTCTCTCTCTCTCTCTCTCTCTCTCTAAAATAAATAAATCGTTTTTTAAAAAGGAAAACTACAGACTAACATCTCCCATGACCTTAAATGTGGAAACACTCAACAACATACTGGCAAACAATGTAGCAATATGTAAGAATTATATATCAGGATCAAGAAAGATTTACTGCAAGTATGCAAGGCTGATTCAACAATTGAAATCAATCAGCATAACATACCACATCAACAAGCTTTGAAGATCATACACCTATCAAAAGACACAGGAAAGTGTTTCACAAATTCCATATCCATTCATGATAAGAACACTAAGTTAGGAATTATACTGACTCAATAATAGAATATCAATATTAAAAAAACCATACCAATGTAAATAGGTAATGGTGAAAAACTTAATGTTTTCATGATAAAATTGGGACAAGATAAGGATGTCTGCTCTTTCCACTCTTACTCAACATAGCAGGAAGTTGGAGCTACTGCAGTTACGGCATTAAAAAGAAATTAAAAGGCAGTGCAGATAGTGTGATTATCTATGTGTAAAAATCTCAAGGAATCTACAAAAAAAAAAAAAACCTCTTAGAATTAAGTGAGTTAATAGGATCACAGAATGCAAGATCAAAATACAAAATCAGTGGCATTCCTATATAAAAAACAATGAACACATAGAAACCGAAATTAAAAATAGTACCATTTACAAATGTTCCTGTGAAAATGAAACGCTCTGGCCTATATTTAGCAAAACACATAGAGGATCTGTACGCTGGAAATTACAAAAAGTTGATGAAAGAAATTAAAAACCTAAATAAATAGACACACACTGTGTTCAGTGATCAAAAAAATCAACATAGTTAAAGACAACAATCCTCCTCAAACTAATACATAGGTTTAATGTCATATCTAGCAAAATCCCAATAAAGTTTCTTGTAGACATAGGTAGGCTTACTCTAAAATTTACATGGAAAGGCACAGGCCCTAGAAGGGCTAAAATAAAATTTTATTTTACAAAAAAGAATAAAGTGGGAAGAATCGGTCTATTTGACAGATATTAAGGCTTTGATATTACATACCTACAGCAATCAAGACAGTGCAATACTGGCAGAGGCACAAACACAAAGCTCAATGGAACAGAAGAGATGGACACAAATATACCCAACTGCTCTTTGACAAAAGTGCGAAAACAATTCAGTGGAGGGGGCGCCTGGGTGGCTCGGCCGGTTAAGCGTCTGTCTGCCTTCGGCTCAGGTCATGATCCCAGGGTCCTGGGATTGAGTCCCCAGTTGGGCTCCCTGCTCAGCAGGAAGCTTGCTTCTCCCTCTGCCTCTGTCCCTCCTCCTGTTCCTGCTCTCTCTCTCTCTGACAAATAAATAAATAAAATCTTTAAAAAAAACAAAACCAAAAACAAAAACAATTCAATGGAGGAAGGACAGCCTTTTCAAAAAATGGAGCTGAAGCAATTGGCCCTCCATAGGCCAAAAAATGAACTTCATCCTAAACTTCACACCTCATATAATAATTAACCCAAAATGGATCACGGACTTAAATACAAGACTATAAAACTTTAAGGAAAAAATAGCAGAGGGGTGCCTGAGTGGCTCAGTTGGTTAAACGACTGCCTTCGGCTCAGGTCATGATCCTGGAGTCCTGGGATCGAGTCCCGCATCGGGCTCCCTGCTCAGCAGGGAGTGTGCTTCTCCCTCGGACCCTCCCCCTCTCATGATCTCTCTACCTCATTCTCTCTCTCAAATAAATAAATAAAATCTTAAAAAAAAAATAGCGGAAAATTTTAGGGATCTAGGGTTAGTCCAAGTTCTAGCCTTGACACCAAAAATACAATGTATAAAAGGAAAAAATGAAAAATTGGTCCTCATCAAAATGAAAACCTTTTACTCTGTGGAAGCCCACGGGAAGAGGATTAAAAAGACAATATACAGACTTGGAGAAACTATTTGCAATCGACATATTCGACAAAGCACTAGAATCTATAATATATAAGAAACTCTCAAAACTCAACAGTTAAAAAACAATCCAATTAAGATGTGGGTGAAAGATATTTCACTGACGAGAAAATAGAGATGGCAAGTAAGTGCATGAAAAGCTATAAAACATCACTGGCCATTAGGGAAATGCAAATCCAAATCACAACGTGATAACACTACACACCGATCAGAATGGCAAACATAAAATGGAGATAATATAAACACTGGCAAGGACATGGAGAAACTGGACCACTCATCCTTTGCTGCTGGGAATGTGGAATGGTACAGTCACTGTGGAAAACAGTTTGGCAAGTGTTCAGGAAATTAAACATGTAATTGCCATATGAACCAGCAACTGTACCCTTAAGGTATTTATTCTAGAGAAATGAAAACTTATCTCCATAAAAAACCCTGCACACAAATGCTCCTGACAGCTTTATTCACACTAGCCCAAAACTGAAGACAGCAAAGATCTCTTTTCAGTGGTGAATGGTTACACAAACTGTGGTCTCTCAACATCATGGCATGCTACTCAGTATTAAAACAAACAAACAAACAACTATTGATACACACAACAATTCAGATCAATTTCCAGGGAATTATTCTGAATGAAAAAAGTTAATGCCAAAGGGTTACACATTTTATGGTTCTATTCATGTAACACTTTTGAAACGCCAAAATATCAGAAATGTAGAGCAGATCAGGGGTTGGCATGGGTCGGTGATGGGGTGAGGTATAGCGGACACGTGTGTGATGATAAAAGGGCCACAAGAAAGGTCCTTGTGGTAATATAACTGTCCAGTATCTTGACTGCAGAGGTGAACGTGCAAACCTACACTTGCAATAAAACTTTACAGAACTAGGGGCCCCTGGGTGGCTCAGTTGGTTAAGCCTCAGACTCTTGATTTCGGCTCAGGTCATGATCTCAGGGTCAAGAGATTGAGCCCTGTGTTGTGCTCCCCCCACTCAGTGGGGAGTCTGCTGGAGAATCTTTCCCTCCGCCCCTCCCCCTGTGCACGCTCTCTCTCTCTCTCTCTTCCTAAAATAAATAAATCTTAAAAAAAAACTTTACTGAACTAATTACACACACAGACAAATAAAATGGAAAATATGAAGGTCAGAAGACTGTATCAATATCAATATCCTGGTTGTGACATTATATGATACTTTTTGCAAAAGTTACCATTGAGGGAAACTGGGTAAAGCGTATATGGGTTCTCTCTGTATGATACTTTAAATCTGCATGTGAATCTACAATTATCTCAAGAAGAAGTTCAGAAAGAAAAACCCAGGAGTAGAAGCTTGGAGTGTTAATCCCCTGTAAAGGTGCTCATCAAGGAACATTTCTCTTCTTCCCGTGTATATACTTACCTGTAGGAGACTCTCCAAGACTGTCCTTGAACTCTTGGGGACCTTGGACCTATGGTTCTCTTCCTTGTTCTAGGCAGATTACTTCAGGTTTAGGGGGTAACAATAATGCTCTGCGTATAAAACCTTGAGGTCGTGGGCTGCCATCCTAATTCCAGACTCGTTTTCAGGAAGAGTGAATGACTCTTTCATACTTTCATTTACTCCGAATGTCTAAATGGGCAGAATCTTAGATTTAGCACCTTCCTTCTAGTCTACAGTGATTGTGGGTGGAGACGCAAGGAGGAAGTGGAGAAGGAAGCCTCAGGAGGGCACGTGGAATGGGATGGGGAATGGGAATCCAGGGCTACTGAAGCAGATAGGGTCAGGGCTGACAGCAGCTTGGACGAGGCTGCTAAGAGCAGAAGACGGGGAGACAGGCTGGTAAGTCAGGATCTATTCTGAATCGTCTGGATATGCCTTGCCTTTCCCCCACAGCGTCAAAGTGAGACCCAAACAGGTCCTCGAACACGGGGACTCTCCCACAGAAGATCGTCTTCCATAAACCGCGGCCAGATTACTCAACTTCTACACAAAGGAAAGGAAGAATCTTTACCTAGAGAGATGACAGTCTCATAGTTCTCCTGCATTACATCATTGTAAAGGATTTTCTGAGTAGGGTCCAGTAACTTCCATTCTTCCTCAGAAAAGGACACTGCCACATCTTCAAATGTCAACAGGCTCTAAAGAAGAGAATGGGTTTCAGTTCAGTACTTGCCACCACAGAAGCCGTCCTAGCACTCATCTCTGAACTACGCAGCAGGCCAGTCACCAAAGAAGAGTATTAAGATTCGGGTGGGGGGGAGGAAGTAAGATCAGAAAAGGAAAAAGCCCGAGATCCCGAGATCAGGAAACAGTAAACAGCGTGCGAGGGGCCTGGTCCCCACCGTGCCCAGCCTAGTCGCCTAGAGGTGAACATCCGGGGCTAACATGCCTCAGAGCACCCGCCGAGCACCATGGGTCATGGGCAGCAAAGAAAAGCACAGACAAGGCCAGGTGCAGGCTGCCTGGAAAAGCTGGAAAGTACAGCTCACCTGGAACTCAGGCAAGATGAGCTCAGATGCCATCTTCCAGTTTGGGGGGCTTTTCTGCTCAGAAAAGGCTAGAATCTGTTGAGCAGGCACAGCTGTGGATGGAAAAGAGCCAGAGAAAATGTCTCTCTTTTTTGTTTACAAATACCCTGAGCTGACTTCTAGAACACGGAACCTCAGGAGTCCTTCAGTAAGGATAGCTCACCTTCACAAGTGTGTGTGTGGTGCCAGAGGTGGTCTTCTCATTGGACATGAGAACCAAGTATCTACCACTCCAAAGAACTGGTTCCCCAGCTGGCTGTTTCCCCCCAGATTTCGTGAGAGAAATTAATGAAAGGAAATCCATTATTTTTTTTTTCCTCTCATAAAATAAATGGTTTACCAGGCTAGGCAAGAACTAGAGGTGAATGAAAATGAAAGACTCAGGTCCCCCAGTGTAGCTGGTTTCTGTCTTCCCCCCACCCCCCGGGGCACAATTCTCTCCCCCTTCTGCCATGATGACCCATTTCTGATCCCAGTTTCTTCTCTAACATAGAAGGGTGAGATGACCCCACCTGTCCCTAGTCCATCTTCTCTCCAGTTTCTAAGAAGCAAGGTCCACGGTGTGAATACCAGGGTTCTCTGGTTTGGACATGCGTGCACCCCAGGCTGACCCTCACCTTCACCCACCATTGGCCTATTGTCCTCGCACATGAGAGACATCCTAACAACTGGCAAGGCTGGGCACCTGGAACATTCCCATGACATTCCAGCTGAACCGATTCCTATCACAGCGCCCAGGAGAAGAGAATTATTATGAAGCTCCTCACCTCTTTCATATACAGGCTGGGTTTCTTTGTGAGTATTCCAGCCCAGCTGTTCCTGTAGTACCCGGTATGTATTCCAACATTCTTTCTGGAACATACCCATTGGTTGGGGCTCTGCTGGCTTCCACTTAAAGCCTGGGGCCACTGCTGTTCCTCCCAAGGGCACTGCCTCCTTTCCCAGCTCATGGGCTGTGACCTAGAAATAATCCCCATCCTCATTAGCACAGAACTTTTCGTTTGGGGGTGGTGGTGGAGGGATGAACAAGAGTAGAGCCCGGATTCAGGAAGTTGTGACATTCAAGGAAGTAATAAAAAAAACTAAAGAGATATTGTGCCACCAATTCCCCACAAAGAACCATACACATCATCTGGGGCAGTCAGACAGCCACAGCTCAAGCCACTGGCAGGGTGGGGGCACACTGCCTCCTGTCACAGTGCCTTCACTGGCTTGCATTCTTGCCTTGGACCCTTGCCTAAGGGCATTTTTAACTTCTCAGTTTTCTCTAAAACAGAAGGAGTTGAATAAAAAAAAAAGATTCCCAGGGACGCCTGGGTGGCTCAGTCGGTTAAGCACCTGCCTTCCACTTAGGTCGTGATCCCAAGGTCCTGGGATGGAGCCCTGCTTCAGGCTCCCTGCTCAGCAGGGGAGTCTGCCTCTCCCTCTGCCGCTCCCCCTGCTTGAGCTCTCTCTGACAAATAAATAAAATCTTTAAAAAACATAAAAATAAAAAAAGATCCCCAGCCAGATTTTCCAATCCTTCCACAGCCAGGGAAGGATTTCATGGAGAAAGGGGATGCAGCGGAGGAAAAACTGGAGGAAAGTTTGGACTCTCACTTCCTTCTATGTGATTCCATTGTAGTAAAACGCCAAAAACATACCCTGCCCTGTCCTCCTCAAAGTGGGCTCCCGAGGAAAGGAAGGGTGCTGCCATCTCCCAAGGGCATACCCCGGTTCCCCACTTCCCAGCAAGGCCAAGGGCAGACCACTAAGGGAGGGCAATGGAGGCTCTTTTCTTCTGGCCCAGAGATAGGCGCTCCCACTAGAGAGGGCCCTACCCCTCTTGGCACCCTGATTCTGCCCACTCCGCTCTTGGCAGTTTTCTTCTTTCTGTATCCTTGCTTCCTTTTTTCTTTCCATTTCTTCTCTTTGTGGTCTTCCCAAAGTTGTCTGATTAATACTTCTGTTTGCTGCCCTCTCTCCCCTTTGACCTCTAAGTGCTGTGCATTTTTTCTTCAGATTCCCCACCCCCCTTTCCCAACTCTGCCTTGCCTTCTATTTCTCTGTTTCTAAGAACTCAAGTCCTCCCTTCCTTGGCCACGCCAGCCGAGGCCCACCACCCCCAGTTTGCCCTGGCCCGAAAGAGGGCAAAATGCATTTCTCTTTTCCAAGGGCCAAGAAAGATGGCCAGGGGCTCTGAAACCTGTCATCCACTACGGCTGCACATCTGTGGCTTCAGATCCTGCCTGGCTGTCCCCAAGGAATGACAGAAGAGTTACCTACTCCACCTTGTTCCTCCACTGCCCCTCCCCACCCAACGTGGATAATTCCACCTTTACCCTATTTCATTGTCCACAGAAAGCATCTCCTCACCTCATCACTTATTCCATCAGGTTCTCTCTGAAAGCGCTCTACCAGGGCCACAGCCTCTCTGATGCTCTGTGGACGATACTTCTGCACCCAGTTCTGGGTCTCCCTGGGTAGAATAGTCAGGAACTGCTCTAGCACCAGCAGTTCCAAGATCTGCTCTTTCGAGTGGATTTCTGGCCTCAGCCACTGGTGGCATAATTCCTGAAGTTGGCTGACAGCCTCAAGGGGTCCAGGTGCTTCATGATAATAGAAGCTCCGAAAGTGCTGGCGAGCGCTCTCAGGACCAAGACTGTCCGTTTGTGGGCTGGATTTCTTACTCTCACTGGAGCTCTCTTTCAGAGACCCCTCAGTCCCCCACAAAGCCTCCATGTGTGGGTACAAGCATGCATTCACCTCCAGATGTCTCATCATCATTTGCTCTAGGAACAGTTTTACTCCTATGTGTGACATCCTCCTGGTGCCACCTTTGACAACTGAGGCCTTGTCAGGTTTGGTATAAAACCAATGAGTGGATCTTCTCCCCAAGGGCACTGAGGGAGGGGAGAAAAAAAGTACATGTCAAGAAGAAAGGCACAGGACACATATTTACTTGCTATTTATAGTTATCAGAGAAGAATGAACAGAAACAAAACCTGTCCAGTCTACCTTTTAAAAATCAACTGCCAAGTATTAGGACACTCACGATGACAGATTACTTCAGGACATACATTTCTTTTTGTCACTCAGCCTTGAAACAAAGCACAGCTCAGAGAAGACAAATATTTGTCAATCGACAACTTTCCTTTTTTTTTTCCTTAAAGGTCAAGGAAAAGGTGGTGGATGAAAACACTCACCCACTTGCTAAAAGAAGCTTTGAGAATATCCAACGTTTAATCTGTGTGCTTCCTGTCCCATCTTCACAAATAGGGCATATCTGAGTTTCTCTAAATTTTAACAGATCCTCTCCGTTCTTTTGTCTTTAGTTAGGGGGAAACAACTACTTGCCCCTTCATCCTCTTATGAAGACTGAAACCTTTACTTCATGGAGCATTTGATAGTCTCCTTTCCATTGTATTAATACTGGCAGGAGAACTGAGGCAACCAGATCAGAAAAAAAGTAAAGCAATTAGGGAAAAAAGTAACCTTATCCCTCACAGCAAATACCCCCCAACTGGGCAACCAGATGTCAACATTTTGCGGGGGGAGTACTTTTGGGGAAGATGATCAAGGGCACGGTGCAGATTTGTACCTGTGCATTAACTTTTTGCTTACTTTACTGGAAAGACAAGTTGGCCTTGCTTACCAAATACAATGTCAGCTTGTAAAAAATGAAAGAGAAAGGGTGATCATTAAGGTTCTTCTGAGACAGGAAGGGTCCTAGTAAAGGTAACCCTTCTCCTGACTTTACACTTCCTCAGGGGCACACAGTAAGGCTTAAGTAAGGCTAAGGGTGGCCTTGAGAGGCTGATTTTCCGAGGTATTCCAGCAGAAACAGCAACAAAGTTCTTCTGAGGATGCCACGAGTCCTCAGAGAAACGCCTGGTTCCTTGCTGCCTATGCAGGCTCAGAAGGTATGGGGGAGCCTCCTCTATTTCCATGTCGGCAGAAGCTAACGCCTTTGAAGCTGAAAGGCCCCTTTCTCCGGCGACCTGACCATCAGCCAGCGGAAACGGGGGTGTTTCGCCGGGTGCAGCGGGAGACACTGCTGCCCCCCCCCCGGCCCCCACGAATCCGCGACGCCCCCGGGGCACAACGCGGGCGGCCGGCCCCCGAAGGCGCCGGGGAGCGTCCCCGGGCTGCACGTGCACCTGGGGGACAAAGAGGTTGCCGGTGGAGGCTGCACGGGGCGGTCGAGCCCGCGCACCCGCCCGGCCCGCGCCGCCGCGGGGCTGGGATCGCCCGACGCGCCGCGGCAGGCTGCCGGCTCCGCCCCGCCCCCCCCCCCCCCGCTCACCGCCCCGGGGGGCCGCCAGTGGCACGTGCGGCCAGCGCGGCCCGCAGCCGCGCCACCAAATCCCAGGGGCGACGCGGCTTCTCCATTACCTCCGCCCAGCCCCGGCTTCCGCGGGCGCCACTTCCCTCTTCCTCGACTCGGCAGCAATGTCGCCACGCCTCCCCGCCGCCCTGAGGAGCAAGCGCCCGGTTCCCGCGCCTCTGCGGGCCTGGCGAGGGCAGCTCCGAGCTCGGGAGCGCGGGGTGGGAGGGGGGGAGGCTTGGAGGACCGGTCCCCCACCTGATGCCTCTAGCTCCCCGAGACCGTACCCCGACTCGCCATTTTGGGGTCGCGGTCTGTGGACCTGGCCCAACCGGAAAAGAAAGAATGCGCTTCCGGCGGCTTTGTGACAGCCACGCCCAGCCGTCTCCCCCTCTACCTGTGGCGTCTGGGCGCAGCCCGGCGGAAACCGGGCCGCAGCTCCTCTCTGCGCCGGGGGCGCGGCCTTCTGCTCCGGCTCAGGCCGGGACGCGAACACGCCTTCCCCAAGGCCCGCTGGAGGCCCAGGGGGAGCCCCGGAAGCTTCTAGTCGCCTGGGAGGCATGTAGCCCACCGACTCCAGGTGCCGCGATCTTGTGGCCCTGACTTGCCAAGTGCAGATCGTTCAGCTCGCGTTCTGGCCCTTTCTACCGGGAACCCCCCCCCCAGTGAGGGCCGCCGCCCCTGAAAGTCGCCACTAGACTTGTCCCGAGCCTCCTGAGTTGTAGGACATGACGTCCTCAGGGTCACAAGGATTGCCAGTGGCAGTTTTTGGACAAGAGTTGAGGTCTCTTGCTGCTATATCCCTTGCTTTTTCTATTGCATTATGCCTCCCTGTTAGATAGGAACCTTGTTTCATCGCGTAACTCCTGTAATGCTCAGCATAGTCTTCTGGGTAAGTCATCTTTCTAGGAACCTGAGTATCTTGGGTTGTCAGCGTCTCCAAATCATCAGTGTTTACCTAATGTTGAGCCATTTGGATGAAAACTGTCCCTACGAGTCAAAATAGAAGAAACTGTGTAGCTCAGTAGGGCAGTGGGGGTGAAACCGACATGTTTCGGAAGTCAGTGCAAGAAACTACCCCGCAAACAGAAAAGAGACCTGCAGGCCTAGGAGAAAAATAAACAGAGCACCTATCTGACTTTTTACATGCAAAAGCCAAGGAGACTCAAGTTAAAGTCAGTCTTCACTTGAAAAACACAGCTGCCCAAAAGCAAGCAAAAAGATGATGAGGGAGCAGAAGGCTAGCTGAAGACTAAGCATAAGCTGACACCCTGCAACCTCCCCCAACCCCCCACTCTGGGTGGGACACATGTGACAGTCTTCCAGGGATCTCCCAACTACCTTAATGTTAATACCTTGCTAGAGGGGAAAAAACATTAACTTGACAATGGCAAGACCTCTGGTATCTTGTAGGTATCTAGTAGGTCGGTTGTCTTTAGCATATGGAAGTTCTTTTGAAACCTCCGTTTTTCCTTACTTTCCCCAACCCCCAAGTATAAAATCACCACTCAAGACCCCGGCTCAGCAGCTCTTTCTGCCCATAGGTCCTGTCCCCATGCTTTAGTAAACCACCATTTTTGCACCAGAGAGGTCTCAAGAATTCTTTCTTGGTCGTGGGCTCCGGACCTCACACCCCCAAACCTCACCTATACTCCAAAACCCCATCAAAGACACAGTGCATTATCTGTGATATGTAACCCTAGTAAAGATGTTTGCCTCACCAGAGAAATGCTTTCAGAATCATCCTTTCAAACCTCTGTTCCTGAGGTTAGGCATTTTTCAACCTAATGTTTTTTGACAATGAAGAAGTCAAGGCATCATTACTTCTGAACAATTCCTGGGCTTAGCCTTTCAATTGAATCATTCACTAACCAACGTAGTTAGATAAAAGGCATTTTCTATTTCTTTGTTTTTTAATCTTACGGTTTTTTACACCATGTGAAGTTCATATATTAATCTGCATAAAGTTATTCCTTGTAATTGTCTTCAATAGAGATTATCTGTAGATTAAACAGTTAACCATTTAGAATGAATATAGAGATAAGTAAAATGCTCTCTTCAAATTACTATGGTTTATATGCTTGAAGAAAAAAAATCTTTCCTTTTTTTTTTTTAATCTAGTTGTCTGAGAGAGAGAGAGAGCACAAACAGGGGAGCAGCAAGCAGAGGGAGAAGCAGGCTCCCTGCTGAGCAAAAAGTCCAATGGGGGGGACTCAATCCAAGGACCCTGGGATCATGACCAGAGCCAAAGGCAGCCGCTTAACCAACTGAGCCACCCAGGCACCCTGAAGGGAAAGATCTTTCAAATGACTATAGACTCCAGGAAGACAAGTTGTAATTTACTTAAAACAAATTTCATTGTGTATTGTTAATATGGTTATTAGTAAAACCAAACATTGAGCAGTGTTGTCATTTATAAAACTGCAAAATTAAAGGTTTCTAATTAAACTCTTAACACCTAGATGCCATTTATAGTTAAAGTTTGGCTAATATATTTGAAACACCAGAAGAGAAAGTATGTAAAATCTACAGGGCAGGGGCGCCTGGGTGGCTCAGTCGTTGGGCGTCTGCCTTCGGCTCAGGTCATGATCTCAGGGTCCTGGGATCGAGCCCCAAATCGGGCTCCCTGCTCTGCGGGAAGCCTGCTTCTCCCTCTCCCACTCCCCCTGCTTGTGTTCCTTCTCTCACTGTGTCTCTCTCTGTCAAATAAATAAATAAAATCTTAAAAAATAAAATAAAATCTACAGGGCATTTTCCTCCCTTTAAACACTTCATCCTTGAATCACCCAAGGAATCAAGGTGTGATCCTGAGCTGCAAACGACTCTCTAGGTGGAAACAACTTGAAGAAAATCGTAATTTTGAATAAGGTTACAATGAGCAAGACAAGGAAAAAGAGTTTCCAGAATTAAAATCCACAACACAAAAATGTTGAGATTTTTAACTGGGCCAAGAGCTGGGATGGAGTAAAACAAAGAACTATAGCAGCTTCGTAGGAAATCTTTACAGAGAGGGACCTGACTATGATCTGAAAGGCTTAGGAAGAGGGCAACTGTAGGGGTGCCTGGGTGGCTCAGTCGGTTAAGCGTCTGCCTTCAGTTCAGGTCATGATCTCCAGGTCCTGGGATCAAGCACCATGTTGGGCTCCCAGCTCAGTGGGGAGTCTACTTCTCCCTCTCCCTCTGCCTCTCCCCTTGCTTGTGCTCTCTCTGTATCGCTCTCAAATGAATAAAAAAAAAAAAAATCTTTTAGCAGGAGAGGAAGAATGAAGGGGAGTAAGTCAGAGGGGGAGACGAACCAGGAGAGATGATGGACTCTGAAAAACAAACTGAGGTTTCTGGAGGGGAGGAGGGTGGGGGGATGGGTTAGCCTGGTGATGGGTATTGAGGAGGGCACATTCTGCATGGAGCACTGGGTGTTATGAACAAACAATGAATCATGGAACAGTACACCAAAACAAATTATGTAATATATGGTGATTAACATAACAATAAAAAATTTTAAAAATCTTAAAAAAAAAAGAAGTGGGCAATTATAGATAAATTCTTGGGAGGGGCGCCTGGGTGCCTCAGTCCTTAAGCGTCTGCCTTCGGCTCAGGTCATGATCCCAGGGTCCTAGGATCGAGCTCCACGTCGGGCTCCCTGCTCAGCAGGAAGCCTGCTTCTCCCTCTCCCACTCCCCCTGCTTGTGTTCCCTCTCTCTCTGTCTCTCTGTCAAATAAGTAAATAAAATCTTAAAAAAAATTCTTGAGAAATAGGGAGAATTAGAAGCCAACTTGGAAAAAGACAGGGTGTGGCTAAATGGGAATGAAGAAGAAAAGGCTACCTCCAAAAAGCAAAGTTGCAATTACAAAGGCAGTTGTTCAGAAAAGAGGAGAGACTAATGAAGAACAGAGTGCTGAATTTAAAGTATCATCTGTGGGGCGCCTGGGTGTCGTAGTCAGTTAAGCACCTGACTCTTGGTCTTGGCTCAAGTCATGATCTTGAGGTCGTCATGATCTCGAGCCCCGCGTTGGGCTCCATGCTCAGTGCGGAGTCAGCTTAGGATTCTCTCTGCCACTCCCACACTCGCTCTGTGCATGCTCTCTCTCTCTCAAATAAATAAACCTTTTTCTAAAAGTATCTGCTGGGGCGCCTGGGTAGCTCAGTTGGTTAAGCGACTGTCTTCGGCTCAGGTCATGATCCTGGAGTCCCGGGATCAAGTCCGGCATCAGGCTCCCTGCTCAGTGAGGAGTCTGCTTCTCCCTCTGACCCTCCCCCTTCTTGTGTTTTCTCTCTCTCTCTCTCTCTCTCAAATAAATAAATAAAATCTTTTTTAAAAAATAAAAATAAAAAAGTATCTGCTGTATGATGGTTTGGACTACCGCCTTGATTTTGTTGATGCTACAAGTGAATCTCAAAGGTTTCATTTTGTGCTGAAGGAGATGCAACAAGTAGTAATCAAAAAAAATGGTTGCAGAATAGATTCCATTCTAACATTGGTAGCTTTTGAAACTGAGGCCTGACTATATTAAAAGAGCTATTATTTTTTTTAGTAGGCTCCACACCCAGTGTGGAGCCCAATGCGGGGCTCGAACCCACGACCCCAAGATCAAGACCAGAGTAAAGTCCAAGAATCTGACACTTGACTGAGTTGCCCGGGGAACCCCTATATTAATAACTTATTAAACATGACTTTGACTTCTGGTTCTAGTAATTATATTTTTAACAGCTTTATTGTGATATAGCTCACAAATCATGTGATTCACTCAATTAAAATATGCTACAAGTCAGTAGTTTTTAGTATATTCACAGAGTTGTGCCACCAACATGGCAATTGATTATAGAATATTTACATCACCCCCAAAAAGAAAACACCAAACCCTTTACCCGTAACTCCTCATTTCCTGTAATTCCCTTTCACCTACCTTAAGCAGCCAATCATCTATTTTCCATCTCTATACATTTACCTATTCTGTATATTTCATATAAATGGAATCATACAATATGTGACCTTTTGTGTCTGGTTTGTTTCATTAAGCCTCATGTTTTCAAGCTTCATCCACGTTGTAGCACAAATCAGTACTTCATTGTGATGTAGTTTTTGAATGTAGGTGAGGTCCTGAGCCCACGACCAAGAAAGAATTCTTGAGACATCTTTAGTGCAAAAACGTGGTTTTATTCTATAAAAGCTGGTCAGGACCCGTGGGCAGAAAGAGCTGCAGCACCAGGGTTGTGCGGAGTGACCGATTATATAACTTGGGAGTTGGGGGAGGTAAGGAAAAAAGAAGGGTTTCAAAAGAACTTTCATATGCTAAAGAGGACCTACAAGATCCTGGAGGCCTTGCCATTGTCAAGTTAAGGTTGTTTTTCCCTCTAGTAAAGCATTAACATTAAGATCCTTGGGAGATTCCTTCTGGAAGTTAGGTTATTGGTAAGAATGCTTTTTTATTGTAAATCACGAAGACATTTGTAAAGCGAGGGAGACCCTTGTCCTGCAGGACTGTGATCTCTATCAGTTAACCATTTGCTTTTCCTTCCCTTAGCTTTAGGGCAGCCCGGAGTGCCTGAGAAATGTCACACAGATCCCACCTGGGATTGGGGCGGGTTGCGGGGTGTCAGCTTGCGCTTTGTCCTCAGCTTGCCCTCTGTTCCCTCAATTGTATTTTATTGCCGAATGATTTTGTATAGGTATATACTATACCATTGTATGGGTATGCCGCCTTGTATGAATATACACACTGAACTGTTCAGGAAGAAGAAAATGCCTTTAATTAAAGTTTACATAGTTTCTCCTTTTACTTAGTGTTTCACAAGGTGGTATATCCACACAAAGGTATGGATAAAGAAAACTGGACCAGTTAAAGGATACTGGGGTTTTTTTCTACCTTTGGCTACTATACATAATGCTGCTATGAACATTCATGTCCAAATTTTTGTGTTGACATGTTTTCATTTCTTTTGCATATATAGGTCAAGGTACAATTGCTGGATCATGTGGTAACTCTATGTTTAATCATTTGGGGGAATTGCCAGACTGTCTTGCAAAGGGGATACACCATTTTACATTCCCACGAGTAGCGTATGAGGGTTCTAATTTCTCCACATCCTTACTAACACTTGGTATAATCTTTTTCATCACAGTACTGTGACAGGGTGTCTCACTGGGATTTTGATGTGCATTTCCCTGATAGCGAATGATATCGAGCATATCTGCATATGCTTACTGGCCACTTTGTATAAGGAGATTAATGTTAGCAGCAAGATTTATCAAATATTTTGTGGGTATGGAGATGCCTGGGTGGCTCAGTCAGTTGAGCGTCTGCCTTCAGCTCAGGTCATGATCCTGGGGTCCTGCTCAGTGGAAGTCTGCTTCTCCCTCTGCTGCTCCCCCTGCTTGTGCTCTCTCTCTCTCTCTGACAAATAAATAAATGAAATCTTTAAAAAATAAAATAAAATATTTTGTGGATGTGATATGAGCAAGTTTTCATCAGTAGCCATTATCTAATATTGTTCAATTTCCCTAGGTCACTCCTCCTGCTGCCTCTTCTCTGTACCTGTGTCAGGCAAGAGACAATCTGAAACTCTTCTTATAGAAGAAATACATATAATCCCTTCTTTGTAAGGACTTACATGATCACAAGGAAACAAATCTTTTTTTCCAGAATGGAAGTCAGTTTTTATTCAAAAGTGCTTGTAAGGGGCGCCTGGGTGGCTCAGTCGTTAAGCGTCTGCCTTTGGCTCAGGTCATGATCCCAGGGTCCTGGGATCCAGCCCCGCATCGCATCGGGCTCCCCTGCTCTGCGGGAAGCCTGCTTCTCCCTCTCCCACTCCCCCTGCTGATGTTCCCTCTCCCGCTGTGTCTCTCTCTGTCAAATAAATAAAAATCTTTTAAAAAATGCTTGTAAGCTAGACTGAAAGATAAAGGAAAAATGCTTCAAAACAAACATTTTTCCTTTCACTGACCTTGATCTTGATATGCTTGAGCTCCTGGGGAGAAAGAAAAGTTAGAAATTCTCTTAGTGCTAGAGGCTGGCTCAGTTGATTGGGTGTCTGACTCTTGATTTTGGCTCAGGTCATGATCTCAGGGTGGTGGGATTGAGCTCCTACACTGGGCTCTGCACTCAGCAGGGACTCAGCTGGAGACTTTCTCCCTCTCCCTCTGCCTGTCCCCCTGCTCATGTTCGGGCACTCTCTCTCAAATAAGAAATAAATAAATCTTTTTTAAAAAAAATAAAAATTTTTTTTAAAGATTTTTTTTATTTATTTATTCATGAGAGACAGAGACAGAGAGAGAGAGAGAGAGGCAGAGGGAGAAGCAGGTTTCCCGCTGAGCAGGGAGCCCGATGCGGGACTCGATCCCAGGACCCCGGGATCATGACCTGAGCCGAAGGCAGATGCTTAACCATCTGAGCCACCCAGGTGCCCAAAAATAAAAATTCTCTTAGTGCTAATAAATTTGCTAGTTGGTTTTCTTATAACACATATTTAGGACTTAGGTGTTTCAACCACTTGCAAAACATCTAGATCAATGGCACCCCCCAAGCAGTGGTGGTGATACTGCACATTCCAAAATGATATGAATTAATGTAGCAATTCAACTGTAAGCTTTGAAATTCTTCTCCAAAGGATGCTGACTTTAAAACCTCAAATTTCTCATTATGATATTTAGAACTGTATGGTCCTTTATTGCAGAAAAAATTTTTAAATGATTTCCTGGGGGAAAAAAATCAGCTTGATTATTGCTATAAAACTTCTTCCACCTCCCCACCCTAGGTCTGGTACTAGGGCTTTGTTTCCATTGTTATAAATAAAGATCCTGGGCCCCTAAGACCCAGTGGACACAACAGAGTGTCTCTGACCCCGGGACTGACGCTGCCCCACATCGGGCTCCCTGCTCAGGGGGGAGCCTGCGTCTCCCTCTCCCTCTGCCTGCCACTCCCCCTGCTTGTGCTCTCTCTCTCTCTCTGACAAATAAATAAATAAAATCTTAAAAGAAATATGAAGAAGCAACATATCCATGTAAGGGGACATTTTGACTATAAATACCAAGAGTTTGAGAGGACTATCCAAGAGTGTTTGGTCTGGACAAGGCCACACTTTGGTGATCTAAACAGTTCTCCAAAGACTTTGGGGGCAATTAGCTACTGCCACAGTAAAGACATCTCTTTTTTCCAACAGTGATGAAAGCCATGCCCTGGCCATGGGAAGGCCATCTTCTTGCCTAGCAACATTGGTGGCACCACTGGTTCCCTAGCAACCTGCTCTAGCAACAGGGGACTTTTACTTTTGCGCTGCTAGCTGGAGGTCAGCTCTCCATTGGCTAAGTCATCTCTCCCTAGTACCAACTCATATAAAGGTACACCTCAACTAAATCTGGACTTTATTCTTTTCCTCTTCCTTACCTGGAACAATAGTGTGATCGATTTGGATTGTGATGGTTCTGTATTAGTCTATTGAAACATATTATCCTGTATGCTGTTGGCTTATGAAATCCCTAAGCAAACCTGTGCTGAATACATTGTTCAGGGGCACCTGGGTGGCTCAGTTGGTGTAGCATATGTCTTTGGCTCCGGTCATGATCCCAGAGTCCCACATCAGGCTCCTTTGCTCAGCGGGGACCCTGCTTCTCCCTCTGCCTGCCGCTCCTCCTGCTCATGCACATCCTCTCTCTCTCTCTGGCAAATAAATAAATAAAATCTTTTAAAAAAAAAATACATTCTTCAGTCTCTGGGCATAATTTGTCTCCCAAAACAAAACACCCATGCAGTGACCTCACGGGTTCCTGGGGGAAGGGGCTTGGACCTGCTGCTTGAAATACCACCTGGAGAGAATGGGAGGTCATCAATCCTGACTTCCCTGGGCAGGTGATTCCCTGAAGGTCCTGCCAGGGTTACCTCACACTGTGATCCCAAGGGCAGGGACTTAGAAGGAAGGAGATGGGCCAGCTTTATCTGCCCCCCCCCCCCGTGGGCACACACGCACGTGTGCACCAGGCTCTGTGCTGAGTGTTTTATATTTCATTTTATTTTGTGTTTATTTTTTCTGTGCCGGGTGTTTTACCTGTGATGTCCCGTGTAGCACCATCTCACGCAAGCAGCAGACAACAGTTCCGCCTGGGCCGTTTGCCAGTACGGGCGCAAGACTGGGGGCTGGGCGAGGGCTCCCCTTGGGGTGCCTTTCTAGTGCCCCTCGAGTGTCCGGGGCTGCTCACTGTTCTAGACTCCACGTGCAACGCCTCAAGGAAGAGCAACAGCGGTTTGATGACTCAGGCAGATCCTCCTGGGGGAGGTTACAATGTGTGGGTGGGTGACACCCTGAAACCCGGGTTTAATAGGATAAAAAAGAGCCTAATTCTTATGCGTCGATATAAAATAGAACTGCATGTGCCTGGGAAACTCCAGAGGGAGAGGGAAAAAAAAAAAAAAAGATGGGTAGCCAGAAAGGGATCTGGGGTCCAGAGGAAGATGAAGTGAAGAATGCACACCCCAAGCTGCGGGTGCCGAGCCAGGCGCAGCAGCAAACCCCGCCTCCGCCGGCCACAGACAGACTTCAGACGAGCCCCGGGCCGGGAAGTGGGGGTCCGGACTCCTGTCTGTCTCTGGCGCTCCCCGAAGGGCCTGGGCTCGACTTGGGGCAGCACAGCGGCTGAAGAGTGACGTGGAGACAGTGGAGACCATCCCGGGCAAAGGAAACAGGGGCTGTGACCCCTTTGCAGAATTAGTGGCGATGTTTTCACAGCTGTGACTCACTTCCTGTACTTGATGTATGCAAGCAAATGGAAGGGTTATTCCTTCCTCCTTGGGCTTCGATGCACTTCTGATTCTAAGGTACATGGGTCTTGTTTTATGGGGTTCCCTCCCCCGCCTTCTTTTGCATCCCTAGGTGAGCATGAACCATGATTTTTGTTAAGACTTTCCCCAGCTGTTTCTCATGAGGATTCTGCTACATACAGAAAAGCTGGAAACATTGGGCAATGCACATTGTATACCCGCCACCCAAACTCCAGCGATTGGCTTTTTGTCATATTTTAGGGCATTGTTTTACTCTTCTGTGTAATAGTTCATCACGCTGCCGCATCGTACCCTATTTAGACAATCTCCTAATTTGGATATAGTCCTCGGTTCCCAATTTCCAAAATGATAAGTAATGCTTGATGAAAATCCCTGAGCACACAGACCCTCCTTCCCAAATGACAGGACAGCTGATAAGCTGGAACACTGAGCCAGTTCTCCTGAAATTTTTGTCATAAGAGAAGGGTCTAAAGATATTAATGGAGAATATATAAGAGAATTTTAAAAAAAAGTACCTTGAAATTTTGAGGAGTCAAAAACTTAGAGGGAGGGGCGCCTGGGTGGCTCAGTCGTTAAGTGTCTGCCTTTGGCTCCGGTTGTGATCCCAGGGTCCTGGGATCGAGCCCCGCATCGGGCTCCCTGCTCCGCGGGAAGCCTGCTTCTCCCTCTCCCACTCCCCCTGCTTGTGTTCCCTCTCTCGCTGTGTCTCTCTCTGTCAAATAAATAAATAAAATCTAAAAACACACAAACGAACAACTTAGGGGGCGCCTGGGTGGCTCATTCGGTTAAGTGACTGACTCCCAAAGCTCCAACACTGGAAACATTGCTTTTTCTGAAGGCGGTGGGATCCCATCCGCCACCGAGAATCATGACGTAGGCTGGCCTGGATAGGTTTCTTCTATTTCCTCAAGCGAGATTCACAGGCACACGTGGAAGTCCCAGCAGCAGCATAAACCAAGCATACCAAAAGAGCACCACATAGTGGCGCCTGGCTGGATCAGTCAGAGAAGCATGCAACTCTTCATCCCTGGGTCATGATTCGAGCCCCATACTGGGCGAAGAGATTACTTAAAAAAAAAAAAAAAAAAGCACCACAGAGGCCCTGAAAATCATCTTGTCCTTACAACCACAGCCCACAAGAGTAGCCCAGGACCCGCAGGCCAAACCATACAGGAGGACTGCTTGCTAAAATACAAAGTTTAAATAGAACCCAATGGCTCCCAACATAACACCCAAAATGTCCAGGACACAATGGAAAATCATCCTTCATACAAAGAACCAGGAAATTCTCAACCTGAATGAGAAAGGACAATCAAGTGCCTCTAACTCCAAAATTAACGAGATGTCAGAATTATCTGATAAAGCATCGATCATAAAAATAACAATTATGGGCGCCTGGGTGGCTCAGTCGTTATGCTTCTGCCTTTGGCTCAGGTCATGCTCCCAGGGTCTTGGGATGGAGCCTCACATCAGGCTCCCTGCTCGGCAGGAAGCCTGCTTCTCCCTCTCCCACTCCCCCTGCTTGTGTTCCCTTTCTCCCCTGTCTCTGTCAAGTAAATAAATAAAATATTTTTTGAAAAATTGCAATTACATGTTCATACCAGATTCTTTGTAATAGCCAACGGCTAGAAACAACCCAGACGTCCTTCACTGGGTGACTGTTTCAACAAACTGCTGTATATCTATACAGGCATAAAAAGAAACAAATATCGTTACACAGAATGCCTTGGAAAAATCTCCAGGGAATTATGCTGAGTGGGGGCGGGGAAGACATTCTCAAAAGGTTACAGATGATGGGATTCCAATTATAAAACATTCTTGAATTGACAAAACTATATAAAGGGAGAACAGACTGGGGCACCTGGGTGGCTCAGTTGGTTGAGTGCCCAACCCTTGATATCAGCTCAGGTCTTGATCTTAGGGTCGTGGGGTCAGGCCCTACACTGGGCTCCTGGGCATGGAGCCTACTTAAAAAAAAAAAAAAAAAAAAAACAGGGGGAAACAGAAAAGTGGTTGCCAGGGGCCAGAGATCAGGGACTGGGTAAAAGAGTTGGATGGGCAGGAGGAGGCGGGGTTGGGTTTGAGCCTCTAAGAGCAACAGGAGGGATTCCTGCAGGGATGAACTGTTCTCTATGCAGACTGTATTCATGTCAATACCCTGGATTGTAGTATAGTTTGTGCAAGATGTCAGCATTGGTGAAACTACCTAAAGGGTACAGGATACCCGTCCATTTTTTCAATTGCATGTCAATCTATAATAATGTCAAAATTAAAAGTTTAATTTAAAAGAGGGACACTACTAAGAAATTCCTCCTCCTCCAGAAAAACCCAGACCACTCTTTCTGAGGTCCTTCCGGAAACTGACTTCAGAAACTCCCTCTCGTTAGCGGCTATGTTCTAGGGGCCGGTGTCAGTGAGGCCATTCCACAGCCCTTCTCCCCTCCCACCCGCCCATTCTGTTCCTCACCTGTATCCTTTACTGCTGTGGGTTCTTCTGGGCTGAGGCCCCATGGCTAATGCGGCCGGGGCTTCCCTGAGTGTCACCGGGCTCCAGCTTGAAGCTCAACGACTTGCATGCTGTCCCCTGAAGCAAAGGCTGCTTTAAAAGCATTTTTGTTCTCAGCCCATTGTTTCTGACCTAAAAGCCACCCTGCCATCACTTATCATCATAAAAGGGCCCAACAAGGCAAGGGAAATTATTACAAGGATCTGAAGGCAGAGTCCACAGAAGACCATGACCAGTCACTCTGGACACAACAAGAGAAAAAGAATGGCTTAAACTACAGGGGTTTGAGTGAAAATGTGTGTATGTGACTGTACGTGGGGGGCGCGGGAGGGGGTCCTCGTTCCCCGTGCACAGATCGCCTGATGATCTGCACTCCCTCTTTGCCTCCCCCCCCTTTTCCGGTGGCTCCCTTGCCTCACTGCTAGGTCGGCTAACCTGGGGGGGCCTTGGGGAGCGTGACCTCAGAGCCTCAGGGCCAAACTGTTTCTCTGACCTCACCAGTAACTGAGACCCAGCTCCGCGGACGAGGCCGGACCGTCGAGCCAGACAGAACCACAGCGAAGCGCTGCGTTTGTTTGGAGACGGGTCTCCCTGTGTGGCCCAGGCTGCAGGCACGGGCTCTGCACGGGCACGAGCCCACTGCCGGGCCCCACGCCAATCTGGACCCGCTCCGTTTCCGACCCGGGCGGGCCCACCCCTCCTTGGGCACCCTGGCGGTCTCCCGCTTCTGGGAGCTTCGCCAGAGGGACGGCGAACTTGCGAACGTAGCCCGCACACCGACCGGCACAGCGCCCGCCGGCCCACGCCACCCTGCCGCCTCGGCCTCGCGAGTCGCGGCGACTCCGGGCGCGGCCACTACGCCAGGCCAGCCGAGTCTCAAGCACCAGCTACGACGCACCAGCAGTGTCGTCACACGTACACGCTGCTCCCCTCTTCGTCCTCAAAACCACCCCAGGAGCCTTTGAGCCACGGCGAGGGACAGTCCCCAGGGGGGACAGTAAGCTACCCAAAGTCCCACCGTTAGTGGGCAGCGAGCAGAGCCAGGCTCGGAGCCCCTTGGCTCCAGGGCGAGCGCACCCTGACGCCGGCAGCAGCAACACCGCCTCCCGCTGGGCACAGGCGCTCTTGCCGCTCACTCTGCGCCCGCGGAAAATCTGCAGGGTCCACGTTCCAGACCAACCTACAAAAAGTCACTTGCCCAAGTAAGGTCTACTCAGGGCGATGCAGAAAATCCGAACCGGGAGTAAGAGTCCGCGGTGTCTCCGTCTTCCGGACCAACCCAAACCAGACCAGAAACGCCCGCTCTCGCTGTCTCTCTGCCCGCTTCCCTCATCCCGCAAGCTCTCCGCGTAGACGCCGCAAGAGGCACGGCTTCTTCGCAGCTCTGCGGAAGCAGCTTCTGCAGCGGGCTGTGGATGTCCTGCGACGGGAGGGCCAGGAACCGCTCGGACACCAACAGCTCAAAGACCTGCTCCAGGGTGCGCACCTCAGGCCGAAGCCACCGAGCGGTGGCAAAGCTCCGGGAGCCGCCTGACGGTTTCCCGGGGCCCAGCGGCAAAAGCCCCAAGAGCAGGCGGGAGGCCACCAGGCTGCGCCCGGAGGTGGGGAGGCGGGCCAGCTCCTGGCGGCAGGCGCAGTAGCTCCTGGGGTGTCTCATCAGGAGCCTTTCGCTCCTGGGAGCCTGGGCCGGACGCCAGGATCAGGTTCCTAGATCTCTTGACCCTGAAGGCAGCTGGGACCGCCGTCGAAGGCGCCAGGCGCCCCGGGCAACAATAAACAGCAGGATCAGCGTGCCCTGGGTTCCCCGTCCCAGCGCAGCAGCCCAACCCCAGCCCGAGGGGGGAGCTGTCTCCAGCGCCGTGACCTCTGTGCGTTCGGGGCGGTGGGGCGCCTGCCCCTCGACCCGCTTCCGCCCGGGGTTGGGAGGCACAATCGCAGGCTGCTGTCTCCTCTCTGTCCGGGGCCCACGCAGGACTAGGTCCTGCTCCCACCAGGGAAGTCCCCGCACTAAAGTCTGGTGTCCCAACACCAACGGCACCAGCTGGGGACCAATGTGAGGACGACGTCTCCCCGGTGACAGCATCGTCTCTGGCCTCGCGCCAACTCACTAGGGAGGGAAAATGTGACCCCAGCGGCGGGGCCACTTGGAGGACAAGAGGCGGGCCGCCGGGGGAACCCGAACACCCGCGAGCCCGCTGGTGGTGGCCGCGGGCGGAGAGGAGCGCACGGGGTGGCGCGAGGTCGAAGCTCGGGTCTTCAAGAAGGAAACTAGAAAGGTAGCTCAAGGCCAGTGTGACCCGCGAGAAGAAGACTAGAGTCCTAAGCCCAGGAAAGCTTATTAAAATGTGAATTCTCCAGCTCATGCGAGATGCGGTGCGCCAGGGTATCGGAAAGGGGCCCAGAAATCTGAAGTTTTACCAGGGCCTCCCAAGAAATTCTTCCTGCACTGAGAAGTTTGAGAATCAGTGACCCAGGAATAAAAGAGTTAAAGGAGGTCCCCACCACTCGGGTTACTGTGGGGCGGATGGAAGAGAAGCCCTTGCTGGGATCACGAACCGGGGACGCCCCACCCAACCCCCCGGGCTCTGGAAGCGCTTAAGGCCGGAAACGGGAACGCTTCCAGGCGGTAGGAGGCCCCTAGGAGGCCAAGGAAGGGGCGGTCCCTCCCACGTCAGCATGCTCTCGGGCCCAGGCGGCGGGGCGCGTGCTTCGCGGCCCGCCGGGAAATGTAGTCCTCAGGGAGGCCGCGCGCCTGCGTCCTGCGCGCCTGCCCCGGGGAGCCTGGGAAAGTTGTGGGCCCCGACGCAGTAAGTCCCTGAGCCGCCAGAGGGCGGAGCCGGCCGCGGACGCGGGCTGCCGGGCCCCCATCCCGCTAGGGCGACGCCAACTGGCCGCCGCCAGCCCTGACCCGGCGGCGGGCCCCTGTCCAGCGCGGGTCCCCCCCGCCGCTCCCTGCGACCCGGCCGGGCGTTCCCGGGCTTGTCCGGGGCCCGGAGCGCCCGTCGGGGCGCCGGGACATCCCGTGGGGAGCGCGCAGGGGCCGTGCCCCCGCCCCGGGCGGCCGATGTGTAACCGGCTTTTAGAAGTTCCCGCGACGTGTCCCTCCTCGCCTTTCCCCGAGTGCCCGCTTTGCGCACACCCTCTTTATCCGTGCGCCATGGGAGCGCGGGCTCGCTCGGGCCGGTTTGGGGGGAAGCCGGGAGCCCCGGGGTGCAGTCGAGGGTCCCTGCGGAAGGGCGGTTGGAGGGCCGGCGGGACAGTCAGGGCCCTGCTGGACGTGGTGGAGGGTTCGGGCCCATCTGGGGAGGGCGGCCAACTGCGAGGCTGAGCAGCGTCAGGGCGGTTCCACAGCTCAAGCCGGCCGGTCCCTGGATGCCATCCAGGGAGGAGGGTTGGATGCCTGGGGTGGGGTGGAGGGGACGTGGAACTTTCTAGGAATGAGTGCTGGGGAGCAGTAACCTTGCTTGAGCGCTTCCTCTGTGCCAGGCCAGGCAGCTGCCGTTCTCTTCCACGCAGTTGGATGCACCACAGGAAATTTTATGAAATCGATGCTATGATTATTTTCATGTTAGAGACAGAAGCACTCAGTGTCAGGGTCACAAAGCCAGCAGGTTATCGCACGTGGATGGGTCTGCTGCTGAAGTTCAGGTTACCATCAAGATAAAGGATGATAAGTTCCCAATGTACATTTCGGATGGCTAGGTAGGAAGATTATGAGTATTTTTTTAACTTGTGCCACTGCAGGGAAGAAGACAGGCACATGAGGCATCTGGGCAGATACAGAGAGGATCTGTAGCATAAGGTGGGTACCGACATTGAGACGTGCGTGTGACCATGTCCTTGACCTCAGACATTGGACTAAGAACGTTTGGATGATTTGAGACATGAGTGTTGCAGAGATCTCTTCATTCCATCCTTCTCACCATTTCCCTCTGGCATTTCCTGTGTGACCTGGGACAAGTCATTCAGTGCTCCTGAGCCTCCAACCTCGGTCCCCTCATCTGTACTCAGGGCATCATACTAGTCCCCACGTCCTCGCTCTGGGGGAGAGCTACGTGACCTGCCGTATGCGGGAGACTTTTAACAGCACGTGGACATAGCAAGAGGAACGTGATCAGTGTCCTTGCTTACTCATGCGGACCAGATGGCTGGTGGCCTGCCCTGAGGCAGTGTATCGTTCTCATGAAAAAGCCACTTGGCATGCCATCGCGGGACGAGGGTCAGGCTGATGTGGGCTGAAGTACACAGCTCTTGAGTGGAGAAGAACGAAGGGTTGTGGATCTGTAGCTTTTGGACGCAAGACTCTAACTACCTAAGACGCCCGTGGCTGAAGGTGACCAAGGGTGACTCAGAGCCACGTGGACTTTCAGGGTCATTCACCAGAGTTGTCAGTATTGGTCTGCATTTCTTCTGTGGCCTGTGTATCTACAGAAACAGAAGATAGCCCATATTAGACTGGGATTGGGGTTTCAGGCCACCAGATGTATAAGGGTTCATTTAAGGGATGGGGCCCTTAGCCTTGTGCCCATGAAATTTTAAAGCCAAGCTGTCCAATAGAACTTTCTGCAATTATGTCTATGGAATGCTTGAAATTTGGCTAGTATGAATGAGAAACTGAATTTTTAATATTAATTAAACTGAAACTGCCACGTGGGACTATCATATTGGGAAGCACAGTTCTAGAGGGCCCGTGGATGTTCGAGAACATTTTGTAAACTTTTTAAATTGGTTGTGTGTGTGTATTTTTTCTAGGAAGTGAGTTCATGGCTTTCATCAGCTTCTCATAACTACCAACAAAATTAGGATCTGCTGCTTTATGGCTTTGGCAGAAAGTAAGCAAGTTGAGGGAGCTGAGTATGGCCTCTGGTGACCACTGCTGTTCCTTCTTTCTCATTTTGTCTTGTCCTCAGCTGTGGGTGGCTCCTCATGATGAACCGCTATGCTGTTTACTTCTTCATAGCAGGCTAGGACCGTTAGCCCAAAGGCCACTGATGTCAAACTGAAACTCTCATACATTCAGTTCTTTTAAATAGTCCAAAAAACACATTTTCAAAGCCATTTGGAGCCTACCTATTTACATACTCCATAAAACCTCACCCATCACCTGCAAACCACAGGTAAGTCAAATACTGGGGTCCATAAAAGACCCCAGACTGCTGCCATGCTTTGGAACTGTCTGACCTGGGGGCCCCCCACCGAGCTGCTCAGTGTCATTACCTAAACACAAACATTTCCTCTCTCATTTCCCCTTCTTCCCTGCAAATGTCCTTGCCCTATTCCCCATCTGGGCCGGGGCGGGGTTGGGGTGCGGCGCCCATGCCTCTGTCTCTGGAAGGTCTCTCTTTTTTTTTTTTATATTAATGTTTTATTGGAAAAGGTACATGAAAACCACGCAAGGTGCCACACACCTTCGTTTGTCTTATAAAAGCTTGACTTCTTTGGAGTAATGGCTTGCCCATTCCAGCAACAGTGTCCCAGTTAACTTGGCTCCTTTTCTTCCAGGCTCAAAATAAAATCAAACTCCTCTCGAGTCAGGGGCTGAATTGAGAGTCTCTGGCGAGTGAAGAGAGCCATATTTTTTAAGGGGCCTCCAGTGGTTTTGTGAGCTTGGTAATGGGTTTTGAGCTCAGCCAGGGTGATGTAACGCTTCATCATCCGAACAAACTGTACATCCACCATGGACCATTTGGGGTTGTCTTCTTTGCTGGATGGGTCATAATGGGGATTGTTTTTCTCAAACTGTGTGTGGCCTGGGTAAGCCTCCTTCACAATCTTCACAAGTCCTGCGATGCCTGGCTCTTTGCAGTTGCTATGGTAGAAGAACGCTTCTTGCCCCAGCTGCATGGCTCGCAGGAAGTTCCGGGCCTGGTAGTTGCGAACACCATCCCAGCATGCTGTCTGCTTGGGCTGTGCTTTAAGATCCTCAATGCTGAACTTCACATCTACACCTTTCTCTAGTCGGCTTTCTGGCTCAGACTTCATCAGCCAGTAACTGCTTAGATTCTTCCCACAGTTTTTAGAGGCTGAAGTCTTCTCAGGGCTGGAGTTACCCAATGTAGCTGATGTCCCTACTGGGTTCTTAGTCTTGGTACGTTTTCCTGCTGGCCCCTTATTGTCTGGCCCGGCAGGCCCAGCAGCCCCGGCGAGCCTCTTCCGGGGTTTCGGCATGGTTTCCCTGCGGGGACTGCGCTAAAGTCTCCTCGGTTCTCTCCCTGATCCTTCTCTCATTCAGTCACCATTCTCCCAAGCCACTGATTCCACGATTCCGCAGACAGAACCCCACCCAGGCGCCGAAAGGCCGGCACTCTCTGGAAGGTCTCTTGCCGGGAGGGAGTTCCCCTCTCAGACAACCCTGACCTTGTGCTGCCCAAACAAAGCTTGTTTCTGCCTCTCATGGTCCTGTGTCTTCCTTGATCACCACCCCCCCGCCCCAGTCCCTGAACTCACCACGAATCCTTTAAGAGAGAGACAGGAGGAGCAGGGTTAGTAGTGGGAGATATTACTATGGAAGCCAGTAGGTGGTGTGGTGCCAGGAAGGGGTCATGAAGCAAAGAATGTAGGCAGCCTCCGGAAACTGAAAGAGACAAGTGAAATGGATTCTTGCCTGAAGCCTCCAGAAGGAACGTCACCCTGTAACAACTTGAGTTTAGATTTCTCACCTCCAGAAGGCTAAGAGGGAAAAAAAAAGTTTTTATTTTAAGCCACTATGTTTGTGATAATTTGTTACAGCAGCAATAGGAAACTAACATGACTTGTATGTGCCTACCTGTAAATATTTCTGCATCTATCCATCTCTCTCTGCTAAGATAAATATGACTTCATACCCACGTCTCCAACTCTGATCCATTACCACGTGGGTCATTCTAGCATTCCCTTCTTGCTTAAGTATAACCGCACTCACCAGCCCTGGCTCCCACCATCCAGCATCCATAAACTGAATTTGTTCAACCGGTATGCATGTAAGGCAGTTTCAAAAATGTTCAGCTAGGGGCGCCTGGGTGGCTCAGTCGTTAGGCGTCTGCCTGGGATCTAGCCCCGCATCGGGTTCCCTGCTCGGCGGCAAGCCTGCTTCTCCCTCTCCCACTCCCCCTGCTTGTGTTCCCTCTCTGTCAAATACATAAATAAAATCTTAAAAAAAAATAGATAGTATGAGAAGCTCTCCCCTGGGAAAGTCCTTCATATTTTCTCTTCAAGGTAATTGTATAACCCAGTCATCTAGTTCCAAATCTGCACTCAAAACCCTGTTGTGACTTCTGATTGGGATTGCACTGAAATCACAGATTTAGAGGAGAATTGATACCATTTCAAAGATTAGTCTTCCGTCCCCCCCCGTAAAAATAATTTAAAATATTATTTTAGTGTCCAAACAGGAAGTGCATAAAAAGGTTCATGTATATTTTCCCTAGGTTTCTTTAAAAGTTAATTATATTTGTAGGTGTTTCACCATGCTTGTGACTAATGAGAATCGGTTATTTATTTCCATTCTATTTCCTAGAGGGAGTGTATGGAAAATTTATTGTGTGTGTGTGTTTAACTTTTATCAACTGACCTTTCCTGATCTACTTCCTGGGTGGTGGCTTTGGTTTTTCTAGGAAGGAAATCCCTTTAGAGAAAGGCAGTTTTGCTACTTTCTTTTGGTGACATGATACTGGACACTAATAATAGGTCTTATCCCTTTCTGAGGTCTTTTAGACCCTGATCGCGGTATCTGAATGTCTTGACGTGGCTCTACAGGGGATGGGAGGAAAGTGGGCGGAGTGGGCCTTCCCTGCCTCTCAAGACAAAGAGTGTGTGACCTGGCTCTCACTGACTTCAACTGTTTCAAGTGTCACATGATTGAGGATAAGAGCCGTCCCTCCTCTAGCACCGCTCGCCCACTCACTGTCGTCAGCCCTGAACCAGAGGTAACCCTGGTAATAACGTCCAGTGTTCGGATCTTGCACGTGGCCGCAAGGTTCTGAGAGCCATTGTGAGTCACCACGACACCTCTGGGGCTTAGCCAATCAGGCCTTAGGGCTCAGGGAAGAAGAAAACAAGGAAAGAATTTTTCCTCTCGCTCCTTGATCTCTCTTCCGGACCTTTCTCTACAGAAACCTGAGTGGTCTCTGAGGTAAGCCATCGTCTGTAATATGGTTTGGGACCGTTACCACACTAACCCACCTGATGAACCCCAGCCCTACTGGATAGAAGAGGGAGGTTACAGGACTGTCATTTGCTCAAACTGGCACAGAGACGGTCTGTAGAGAAGTGGTGCGGAGCAGGGCCTCTAGATCCGGCCTTTTTACTTCTGTCCCAGCTCTGTGTGTAGCCCGAGCCAGTGCCTTCATTTCTCCACTGAGTCAACAACTGAGAACACAGTAAGTACCTGCCCCCAACCCTGGCACTGGGTCAGATTCAAAAAATACTGCCCAAAGCTTTGGGAGGCAGGGCAGTCTGGGGGTCCTGGTGAGGTATCAGGGGTGTGGGGCTCATGGTCAGCTATCGGGGTGAGTGCAGTCTTCGAACACGATTGGTCATGACGCTCACAGACAGCCTCTCCAGGCCTTAAACTGATCTGTCAGCACCTAGTTCCCAGCCTTAGATCTTTTCCTTCTTGAAATGCCTTTCTCTTTAACCTTTCTTGACTGATGGGGGGAACGAGGCAAAAAAAAAAAAAAAAAAAGCCATCTCTTAGGACTACGCTGGAAAGAAGCGTGTGTGGCGGGGAGGTGGCCGGGGGAAGAGGCAGGAGGGTCCCCGGAATCCACTTGAGTTTCATCATCTTTTTCAGGCTTCCTCCGTTGTGCTCCTTTTGTGAGGCCATCTGCGGCACTGGCCAGTCATGGAGAAAGAGAACTCTGAAGTCAAACCCAGCACATGCACACCGGGCGATGAGAAGAAGACAAGTGGCAGCTCAAAACAAACCGTGCCCACCCAAAATGTGCTGTACTTTCTACTGGGGAGGCAGGTGGGGAGGCACAGGGGTGATGTGGATCTGTCCAGGTGGGTGTGGATGCTGACCTGAGCCACACAGCAGGGTGGAGCTGGCCCTTGCTAAAGAGCATGGGTTCTTACCTGCTTATGCCCACCCACAATTTCTGAAAATGCAAAACAAAAAAAAATTGATTTAAAGTAATATACACCTCCCTTGTTTCAGCTACTACAATAAAAGCTGAGTTTTCATCCCTTTCGGTTTGGTATGTTTTTCTTGCCCAAGCGGCGTTTTTAGGTTAGTTACGCGGGACAGGGGATTCCATGCATGGTAAAGTGGAATGCGGCAGCTCGCACAGCCTGGGAGGTGGTGAGATCCCACGGCAGGTCACATCTCGTCCACCTTTAACCTGAAACAAAAGCCAGGGACCGGTGATGTAGATAGAAGTGGGTCCCTCGGGGAACGGAGAGTCCTGTCCCTAGGCATTTGAGCAGACACCGGCTGTGTCCCCCTGGAAAACCTAGTTGCTAACCCTGGTGAAAGACATGAAGAGCGGGCCACGAGCGGGCTGGGGAAGTTTAGGATGCTGGTTTTGGTTTGTTCTTTTATTCCGACGCTCTCGGGAATATCATTGAGACACTACCGCATTGTGTCTTGGTTTCTGTTTCATATTTTTAAAAAATCAGAGCACACGGCATTTTAGTATGGGAACGTCACACCTTCGGGGCCTCCTGAAGGTAACGGCTCTTCTCACTGCCCCCTGAAGTGTGCATGGCCGGGCCCCTCGGCGGGGTGGGGTGGGGACCTTGGAGGTTAGAGAGGCCTCCTCACAGAGCCTCCACCATGTGCTGATCGATCGTACTGGACGGACGTCCCCCCACCACAAAGTTACTGGTTTCAGTGTCCATGTGGAGAGCTCCATTTGTGTCTCCGGAAACCAGAAGCACACATAAGACATTCAAAAGGGCAGTGGCTGGTAGAGACAGAAAGACAGGAGAGAGAGACAGAAAGGGGCGAAGGAAAAGGAAATTGACCCCAGAAGTCGATCCTGGGCACCCCCTGCACAGGACTGGCCATGTCCACACCCATCCTCCTTAAGAGTCTTCTGCCTTCTGGTTTGTCTACGGGCTCAGACCCTCTTCTGAAAAGAATCCTTCCTATGGGGCTTGACAGCGTCTCCTGTCCAGTGCCTGGAGAACCAGAACCAAACGTCCAAGGAAGATGTTCCATCCTTCCCAAAGGCTCCGGAAAAGGGGTCACAATGCCCACCCTTCCTCTGTCTTCCTGGGGAGCAACAAGAAGTGAAAATGAAACCAGGAAGTGGTGGGCCACCAAATCTCTTTCCCACTTTTCAGTTGGCTGCCCGCCTCCCCTTCTCTCTACCCCAAGTCTGAGACAGCTGGAAGGAAAGGGGATGAAGGGGCTCCCTGGTGTGTGTAATGGGGTCTGTGCTCCAAGGGATACGGGAGACCGTTTAGCGGAAGGGTACGTGGACACATCGCTTGTGCATTATGGATACATTTATAATTGTAAAGAATCTTTCTAAGGAAAAGATACATCTGGGGGGGCCTGGTTGGCTCAGTCGGGTAAATGTCTGACTTTTGGTTTCACCTTGGGTCAAGATGTTGGGGGTTGTGCGATCGCACCCCGCTTGGGCTTAGCGCTGGGCGCACAGCCTGCTTGAGATTCCCTCTCTCCCTCTGTCCCCCACACCATGCTCGAGAGTTTTGTCAAATAAATAAATGAATAATTTTTTGGAAAAAGAAAACATACCTCTGTCTAGGAACAAAAGTTCTGGAGTGCCTGGGTGGCTTAGTCGGTTAAGTGTCTGCCTTCCACTCAGGTCATGATCTGGGGGCCTAGGTTGAGTCCCCCATTGGGCTTCTTGCTCAGCGGGGAGCCTGCCTCTCCCTCTGCCTGGTGCTCCCCCTGCTTGTGCTCTCTCTCTCTCTGATAAATCAATCAATCAATCAATCTTTTTTTAGAAAGTTCTATTAGTATCAAGTACAGTCTCTAAGACTATAACTTCTTTCTGAAAGCAAAATTCCCATAAAAAGCACTTTGTTCTTTTGGATGGACTCTTCTTTAGTGAGCTGAACACAGATCAATGTGAGGCGGTCAATCAATCAAACAAACATAGGCAAAATATTTTTGCCTGCTCATTTTCCTAGACATAGTACAGTTACAGAAATCTTTCAAAAACCTGTCTCTTTTCCCTGAAATAATTCAATTATGATTCATGAAATCATGAAGTCACGTTTACTGTCAAAACATTTTAGAGCTGTTGAAAGCTTAGAATGTATTTTCTCTAAACCCTTCATGTTATACATACAAAGCTGAGCCATAAGTAGGGCATAATGACTTGGAGCTTTCCCCAGTCTGTTCCTCAAACATCGGGATGGAGGCCCTCGGTCCTAGAACTGTATACCTTGTTTCTCCATGGGGTTGCAACAGATATTTTTAGTCTATCCAACTTGATTCTAAGTGGCTTTTTGTAGAATAGAGATTAGAAACTCATTGTGATAGAGGTAAACAAAAAATTAAAATATTGGGAATAAAATTCCATTTACAATAATAGTAGGAATCGAATCAGCCACAAACCACATATAAAGGAAGAATGCAGGGCCGCCTGGGTGGCTCAGTTGGTTAAGCGTCTGCCTTTGGCTCGGGTCATGGGCCTGGGGTCCTGGGATCGAGCCCCCGCATCAGGCTCCCTGCTCTGCGGGGTGTCCGCTTCTCCCTCTCTCTCTCCCCCTGCTTGTGTTCCCTCTCTCTTGTGTCTCCCTGTCAAATAAATAAATAAAATCTTTAAAAAAAAATAAAAAGAATGCAGAGCTCTTACTAGTCTTTTCAGATATTATGTAATGTGCAGATTTCATTAAAAGAAGAAAGGGGCGCCTGGGTGGCTCAGTTGGAGGAGCATGCAACTCTTCATCTCGGGGGTTGAGCCCCACGTTGAGTGTAGAGATTACTTAAATAAATAAACTTTGAAAAAAACAAAAGAAGGAAAGATGAAGGCAAGCAGGCAGACAGGCAGGAAGGCAGTCAGGGAGCCCAATAGGTTCTAGTTCCAACAAGAGGGAGTAAAATCAGAGATGGGAACCACTTGAGAACTACCTTTTTAAGTACCAGTGACCTTCCCTTTGTTCATATTCCACACACCCCCCTCCCCTCCCTGATCTGTTATTAAGCAATGTAAGGCTGAGTTAAGTTTGCTGTGATTCAAATCAAGTAGTAAGCAGAAGTTTAAATAAAGGAGATGGTGGGCTGATGCTATTAGAAAAAAAAAAGTAAGAAACAAAGAAATAAGAAGAACAAGATAACACAACAACGAAATACAAAAGGCAGAAAAAGTATAATTCTAGGAAAAAGAATTACTCCCAGGTGGTATAAGAGAAAGTTAGACATATTCTTTTTTTAATAGCACTAAGAAATATTAAATCATGGGAAAAAACTAAATTAAAGAAGAAATGATATGATAAAGAAGAAAATAAACAGACAACAATGAGCTAGCAAAGTCCATGTAAAAAGAGGAAGAAATAAAGCCATGACTTAAATGAAACCACATTGGAAGCATCAGGAATCAGAATGGAGAGTGCTGAGGAACAGAAGAAACAGGGCTGGTACAAGGAAATAGAAAAGAAAAGAGAAAACCCAAAGAAATAAAAGCCACTCAAAGAAAGCCAGAGATGGGTAAGGAAGAGAACAGTGCCTTAACCTATGGGTTCTTGTTACCCCTACAACCATTCCCAACCGGAAAAGTCATTGTTTTACAAGGGGGAACTAGCATGCTGCTTTTTCTTTTTTTCTTTTTTAAAGATTTTATTTATTTATTTATAAATAAATAAATATTTTGTTTATTTGCAGAGAGAGACAGGGAGAGAGGGAACACAAGCGGGGGGGGGGGGGGAGGGAGAAGCAGGCCTCCCGCGGAGCAGGGAGTCTGATGCGGGACTGGATCCCAGGACCCCAGAATCATGACCTGAGCCGAAGGCAGTCGCTTAACTGACCGAGCCACCCTGGCGCCCCGCATGCTGCTTTTTCAATTCTCTTCTGCAATTTGTAGTGTCAGAAGGTTTATTAGTTTGCCACAGACTCAGTGGATTAAACAACAGAAATGTTTTATCTCTCAGTTCTGGAGACTAGCGGTCGGAGATAATGCATGGGCAGTGCTGTTCCTTCGGAGGGCTGTGAGGGAGATTCTGTTCCAGGTCTCTTGCCATAGCTTCTGGTGGTTTGCCGGCAAGATCTGGCATTTCTTAGTGTAGTATTCAGGGTTCTCCGAAGACACAGAGCCAATAGGACAGACGGACAGATGGATGGATGGATGGATGGATGGATGAATGGATAGATGGACGGACAGATGGACAGACAGATCAATAGATGATAGGTAGATGGAGACAGATTTATGGGAAAGAATCGGCTTGTGTTATTATGGAGGCTGAGTAGTCCCAAGATCTTCTTCAGTCAGCAAGCTGGAGACCCAGGAGAACCAATGGGGTAGGTTCTAGTCTGAAAGCCAGCAGGTTTGGCACCCAAGAAAAGCCTATGTCTCAGTCCAAGTTGGAAGGCCAGCAAAGATCAATGTCCTTGCTCAGTCAGGCAGGAGGAGTTTCTTCTTATGAATAAGAGGGTCAGTGTTTTTGTTCTCTTCAGGTCTTCAACTGAGTGAAAGAGGCCCACCCACAGTAGGCGGCAATTTGTTTTACTCAATCTACCAATTCAAATGTTAATCTCATTCAAAACGCCCTCACAGACACACTCACAATAATATTTGACCAAATATCTGGGTACCCTGTGCAGGCAGGTTGATATGTAAAATCAACCCTCACACTTATAGCTTCTGCTTCATCACCCTGATCTCGGCTTCACCTTCACATGGCAGTCTCCCTGCATAATACGTGTCCAAATGTCCCCTTTTTAGGACACCAAGTTGTATGGAATTAGAGGCCCACCCTAGTCTAGAATAACCTCATCTTAAATCATTGCATTTTCAATGACCCTATTTCCAAATAAACTCACATTCTGAGGTATTGGGGATTAGGATTTCACCATATGAATTGGTCAGGGGCACAATTCAACACATAACGGAAAGCACGTCAATGATTTTTTTCAGAATTAGGTGGGAGGAAATGTGCATAACCTCGTGCTTCTGGAGGCATCATGCATATTCCATTCTAGGTGAATAGGGCCCCCCAGGCTTACATAATGGTCATTTGCCTACTTTGTAGGCAACAAAAGATCTTCACAAGTATGTGTGGTGTCTAAACGGGGTGTCTCTCTCAGCCAGATGGGGGCCCTCAAATGTGGGCCAAAGATCGGTGGGGTGGAAGCCGGTGGTGCAGGCAGTAAAAGGATTCACCTGAGGCAGAGCAAAGGAGATAGAAGTTTCTCGAATACCTGCGGGCAGGACAGCAGAGGGGAGGCTGCCTGCCAAGAGGCCCTGGGTGGGGGTCGTTTTTAAAGGGGGTATGGTGACCTATGGAATTCTCCCATTTTTGCAGCCCACTGGTCACTTAGGGCCTATGGATATCTTGAGGTGGGTCGCCCAGTGCTCCTGCCTGGATTCAGCCAGGGGGTCGCTGTGGGCCATTTCTACGCTCCATCCCTCAAACCTGTCTGCCTAAAAGCAGTCTCTAGGCACCCATGAACCCGTCTTGCAAAACTGTCTTTAAGGCAAAGTAGAATCAGTCATGACCTAAATCAAGGAAAATGATTTAGGACTGGATGAACAGTTACGTTAAAAGGAGAGCAGGATTGTGGTTGGAAGTGTGTGGAATGAGAACTACCTTTTACTTTATGAAAGTATACACAATTCCAGTATTTTTATATTAAGCTTGTATTAATTTGTCATCAAAACCTGGTTTTTAAAGCCACTTTGTTTAGTTCTATTTGAGCTAATAATACTAAACACAAGTCTTTTCAAATGAGCACTATCACTGTGTCCTTTGAACAACATCAGGTATCATCCTAACAATTCATATTTGTATATTGCTATAGAATTTTCAAGGTAATTTTACAATATCATGTTAATATTCACAGCCACCTAATTACATTGGTGCATGTATGTTAACTCTGTTTTAAATATCTTGCCTCAGATCATTTAGCTTTAAATTTGAATCTGGAATCCATTTAGTACACAGTTCACTGAAATGTGTTTAAAATATTTTGCTGAATAATGATTGTGAAAGTCTTGGCTAAAATAGAGCTAGTCTTCGTTGAAAAGAACACTCAAAAGGAGTTCTTTGAGGTATATAATAATGCTAGATGTGGCTGTGGGTGGACATCAGTATATAAAATTTAGCTTTATATCAGCATCCAAATAAATTCTCTTTTCCGTGAGCCTTTTGCTTGATTAGATTTTACATTTTTTACTTCTGTTGAACTGCAATCTCATTTCAAAAAATGAAATAATTTGAATAAACATGTTTGTTAAACAGCTGTCCATCTTTGAAATAAAAACAAAGTGGCTTTAAATATGAACTCTAGACAATCTTGATTCTATCTCTTACCTTTGAATAACCAAGAACATGAAGCCATAAATTCAGTTTTTAAATTATTATACAATTGTCTGGGTTTTTTTTAAATAAGATACAGATGACTGAGGATCCAGATACAAATTTGTGGCAAAGAAATGGAAGATTAGAAAACTAGAATTTACTAGGCAGGCTCGTGGGCTGGATCTTTTGTGATGAATATTGCCCCAATAATGCTAATAGGGATCTAAATCCACGGTTGTGGTGGAGACTTTTGTGCCTGGCTGAAATCTAGTCTTTTCTTTATTAAGATGGCAACCACTTGGCTTGTGATGTCTCTGATGCATCTTGCTTTGCATTCTCTTAAACTGCTTGCATAGGAATGCAGAAATGAAACTGTATTAATTCATTGTCCTGCCTCTTTGCCACTGATTCTCCACTACATTTGTGATTTTTTTAAAGTTCATCTATCATTCATTTTAGCCATGGTACGGGGAGGGAGAAGATGAGTAGAACGTCTGGAACTTCCTGCCCTGTTGCCTGGGAATGAGAAATGTGACCTCTCATCTTTGTTTGCCTAGACAATAGTTCGTAAGTATTTAAAAACCATTCCTTTGCAGACAATATAGAAGGGGTCAAATTTTAAAAAATGAAAACTAAATGTATTTATTCTTTAAATGCTTTCATTATTAATGTTGTCTTTTATGATGATTTTAGCTAAAATTTTAACAATTTGAGAGTTTTGTGTAGGAAACAAAGTAATAATTTATTTCTAGCCCCACAGGTGTCAGTTCACTCTATTCAGAGACTCAACTATTGATATAAGTTAGAGCCAAATCGCCAAATTAAACAAAAAGCAGTTTTAAGAATTGATGTGCCAGGGTGCCTGGGTGGCTCAGTCGGTTGAGCCTCTGACTCTTGGTTTTGGCTCAGGTCATGATCTCAGGGTTAGATCAAGCTCAGTGTTGGGCTCTGTGCTCAGCGTGAAGTCCGCTGGAGATTTTCTCTGCCTCTCTGTCTGCCCCTCTGGCTCATGCGTGCGCACTCTCTCTCTCTCTCAAATAAATAAATCTTAAAAAAAAATTGATGTGCCATTTCCATGTGCCAGGTTTGTGAAAGAACCATTGTCACCATTTAATAACTGTTTCCAGTAAAAAGTGTTGTGCTGTAAATACATACTCTAGATTTTATGAAAGTTCCAATTATCCATGATTACATAGAAATTTATAACTCAGGATGAAGTCATCCAACCAGTGTCTGTATTTAATCTGATAGTATTTTGTTATATATTTGGGGCCACATTAAAGAAAATCAATTTTATCTTCTACATTATCATATCAGAAGCAGAAAAAGCACCTTTCCTCCCTGCTGTACACCTATTGTTTCAACAGGAAATCTCACAGACATGGTAATTGCTTGGCAGAACATCAATGTAAGTGCAAGTAAATCAGGTCCCACAGCAGCCTGAAACTTGTACTCAAACGCATGGGTGAGAGAACCTTTAACATATCAAAACAGATTCTTAGTTTTGTCCTGGTAACCTCAAAAAATAAAAGTGCCAGTTACTTTACCAGCAAAATGGGTTTATTTGGGAATAGCAGAGAATTACAATCTGGGATAAGGAAGTTACACCAAAACGATAGGGAAATCTAGACAAAGAAAGAGAGGAAGGCTCTTTTATCGAGGGAAGCGGGGCAGTGGGAAGGGCTGTTGCAAACAAGAAGTCCATTGGAGTAAACTGGGAGTTCCAAGTATAGTGGCTTCTCACTGACTGAGTTGTAACCGTCTCTCATTGGCTGGGCTGTTGCCAGGGGGAAGAGGAAGCCTTCCTTCCTCCTGCGGGGGTAGTAAAGCGGTATCCACCTGCAAGGTCCTTCTCTTCGTGCTGGGTTCTGCAATTGACTATGAGTGGTAGGGAGTGAGAGCTGCCCCTGCCCAACCTCCCAACTCCATTGTAGTGAAGTTTCCCTTTATTGATTTTCACACCTTCAAACTGTTACGAATAATGTTCCTATATATTATTTTTAAATGACTCAGAAACTTTCAATGACTCGTTACTGCCTAAAGAATCAAGTCCAGGATTCTAAACACTCAATGACCTGACCTCAACCCACCTTTTTAGTCTCCTGTCTCACTGTCTAGGCTTCTTAAGTACAGGCGGACAACTGTGAGACCATCACAGCTCAGCCAATGAGAAGCCACTATACTTCCAACTCCCAGTTTACTCCAATGGGCTTCTCGTTTACAACTGCCCCCTCTCCTCTAAAAGAGCCTTCCTCTCCTTTGTTATCTAGACTTGCCTATGGTTTTCCAGCAGCTGACTTGTCCCAGATTGCATTTCTCTGCTACTCTTGAATAAACCCATTTTTGCCAGTAAAGTAATTGGCAGTTTTATTTTTAAGGTTAACAAAGGATATCTTAGAGGCAAAGAGAAACTGTTATGGGCTAGCATTCTATGAAGAAATCCAAGTTTCCCAAGTATCCCAGTTTGGAGCCTATCAGAATGGTCCAGATGAAACGATGAGGGCCCAAATTAGGTTGATGACTGTGTGAAAAGAAAGAAGAGCACAGCTCAGTTTCAAGGTTTAATTTTTCGACTTTTTTGACAAGCCTTAGCAATTCATTAGATGTGAAGTTTGAGAAGGAAGTAGATAAAGACTTAAAAATCAATTATGGGCCTCACTGGCTAAAACAGTAGAAATTTCCGGGTGCCTGGGTGGCTCAGTGGGTTAAGCAACTGCCTTCGGCTCGGGTCATGATCCTGGAGTCCCGGGATCGAGTCCCACATCGGGCTCCCTGCTGAGCAGGGAGTCTGCTTCTCCCTCTGACCCTCCCCCCTCTCATGTACTCTCTCTATCTCATTCTCTCTCTCAAATAAATAAATAAATAAAATTTTAAAAAAATAAATAAAACAGTAGAAATTTTGTTAACTGAAGTAAGGCATAGAAATGGAGAAATGATTTTTGAATTTAAGGTAATGGATTAAGTTTTGGACAGATAAGGTGTTTGAGAAACATCAGTGAGGCAATATTTACCAAGCAGTTAAACAAAAGCTATTATTTATAGAGGGTTTGCTATGTGTCAAGTACTTTCCTAAGCCCTTGACATGCATTGCATTGCTTAAAACTTTTGTTAGCTTTATGAGAAAGGTTTTCTTTTTTTTTTTAAAGATGGTATTTATTTGAGAGAGAGAATGAGAGATAGAGAGCACGAGAAGGAAGAGGGTCAGAGGGAGAAGCAGACTCCCCGCTGAGCAGGGAGCCCGATGTGGGACTCGATCCCAGGACTCTAGGATCATGACCTGAGCCGAAGGCAGTCGCTTAACCAACTGAGCCACCCAGGCGCCCGAGAAAGGTTTTCTTAACATCTCTCTCTTAGAGATCAAGAAAATGAGCCTCAGAAAAGTTAAGTAACTTTCTCTAAGCCACATACTTAATAGTAACTGAACCAAGGTCGAAACTGAAGCAATCTTACCGTATGGTCCACCCTATTGGCTACCACCCTGTATTAGCTCCCTAATATGTAAGATTTGGAGCTTGGGAGAGAAATCAGGGCTAGGAAAGTACATTTGGAAGTTTATTCCAGAAGCCTCTATTGAACTCCTGCCAAGCTTCAAGTAACAGTGCTCTGCGTTTCAAGCACACAAAAGCCATTGGCATGGTCCTAAAAGTGAAAATTAAAATAATGGATTTGAATTAAGGAGTGTGAGCAATAGGAAGAGAAGAAGCTAAAGTTAAGAATCCTGGGGTGGGCACATGAGTAGACCACACTCAAAAAGAGGAAAAATAGGGGATCCTGGGTGGCTCAGTTGGTTAAGCAACTGACTCTTGGTTACTGCTCGGGTCATAATCCCGGGGTCCTGAGTTCGAGTTCTGCGTCAGGCTCCACACTCAGCTCAGAGTCGGCTTGTCCCTCTCCCTCTGCTCCTCCTTCTGCTTCCCCCCATCTCTCTCTTAAAATAAATGAAATCTTTTTAAAAAGAAACATTATAAAAAAAAAAAGAAGAGGAAAAATAAGTAGTCGGAGAAATTGGAAGAAAACTCGATCCAGGTGGCAAGTGAACTAAGGAAAGAGTGACCAACTCTGTCAAGTGCTCCAGAAAATACTTAAAGATTGAGAGGAGCTGTTAAGTTTTATAATTTTTGGTGTAATTATCTTCCCAGCCACTGGCCTATCATGGCTTTTTAAGAGAATGTGAAGGACAAATGTGAAGATATATGTAAACCAATATACAGTTGAGCCCTGAGCAACATGGGGGTTAGGGACGGCCACCCCTCTGTTAAGTGGACAATCCATGTATAACTTTTGGCTCCCCCAAAGCTTAACAACAAATAGCTTAGTGTTGACTTATGGATAACATAAACAGTCAACACATATTTTGTGTGTTGTATGTATTATATACTGTGTTCTTACAATAAAGTAAGCTAGAGAAAAGAACGTGTTATTAAGGAAACCACAAGAAAGAGAAGATACATTTACAATACTGCGCTGCAGTTATTGAAAAAAAAAATCCACCTATAAGTGGACCTTGAACAACCCAGGTTGTTCAAGGCTCAACTATACTTCATCATTTTGAGCCTGAAAAGAAAAACCGGATACAAGAGGTTGGCTTAAGGGGGGAGGCCAAAATTGAAGAGAAGGCTCTGTCGGCTGCTTTCTGCCGCACAGGTGTTCCCCTGATTCTAGAGCCTGAGGGAAGCGTATTCTATGCAAAATAGAAGCACTTTGTTCTTACAAAATCAGAACTGATGCGTAGATGATTAGGCAATTGAAAATGCAGATTCAAATGCAAAATCATATAGATAATGATACCTGCATACATTAAGCATCGTATTTTAATGTGAAACCTGTAAATATTCATTTACTGACCAACTTTTTGCTATGCGGCCAAGGCCTTTTCTTTTTTTTCTTTTTTTTTTTTTTTAAGATTTTATTTATTTATTCTTGAAAGACAGAGAGAGAGAGGCAGAGGGAGAAGCAGGCTCCCAAGGAGCAGGGAGCCCGATGCGGGACTCAATCCCAGGACCCTGGGATCATGACCTGAGCCGAAGGCAGACGCTTAACCATCTGAGCCACCCAGGCGCCCAGCCAAGGCCTTTTCTTGCACAAAGGCCTGCCAGTTGCACTTCCTCGTCAGTCTTCCCTATCACCACATTCATGTGCAGCCTCGGCCCGCCCTGTTCCAGTATGGTCTCTTTATTTTATTTTTTTTAATTTTTGGAAAGATTTCATTTTTATGTAATCTGTACACCGTGGGGCCTGACTCGCAACCCTGAGACCCAGAGTCTCATGCTCTACCGACTGAGCCAGCCGGGTGCCCCCGGTTTGAGTCTCTTTAAAGAGAAGCGGACCTGAGTCCCCTGTGAAGCAGCTCAAGTACAGAGACCTTCTTGATTTTCTTAGGATCCTTTCTTTTTTTTTTTTAAGATTTTATTTATTTATTTGACAGAGAGAGAGAGAGAGACAGCGAGAGAGGGAACACAAGCAGGGGGAGTGGGAGAGGGAGAAGCAGGCTTCCCGCGGAGCAGGGAGCCCGATGCGGGGCTCGATCCCAGACCCCGGGACCATGACCTGAGCCGAAGGCAGATGCTTAACGACTGCGCCACCCAGGCGCCCCTTTAAGATCCTTTCAATCTTTTGCCATTTTCTTCGTTGTAATAATTCAATGATTTTAGATAATGAATTTCCAAAGACTTTCTCTAGTTTAGATAATGAATTTCCAGAGACTTTCTTTTGTTATTATTATTTTTTTTTTAATTTCAATTCCAGCATAGACTTTCCAAAGGCCTTCAATCTAGTCTTCATAAAAGGATCAACTCTCTTTTCACATCAATGTTTCACCTATTTATACACTGACTCAAGCCTCTACCAGGCCTCCAGGCAAGCAATTGGGGAAAAGGGTCCATGGTAGCAGAGTAGGGGGCACTGAGAAGAAAAAATTGTCCTGCCTTTAGGACTACAGGGTGAAAAGAGGGATGTTTCCCTGCCTGGGCCAAACTCGGACTCTGAGTGAAAGCCTTACTGGGTCTTTTGGGAAAGGACCCCACCCAAGAGAACTGCCAGGAGCAGGAAAAGCTTAGTAAAAGGGGCAGGGAGTGGGAGTGTGTCTTATGGGAAGAACAGAGCCAGGTTCCATGTTGAAGGAGTGGCCATCAGATGTTCCTAGTGGAAGAATCTCAAGGAAATCCGTGAAACGCATCCCACAAAGGAAAGAATCAACTCTCGTCAGCCATATCCAGACCAGATAGTATAAGGCCAAGTCATGACACTACTCTTCAGATAAGACTCTCCCATCCTCAACATTCATACTTCATTCCACCTTGACCCTGGAGATGTGTGACCCCATTCAGCAAGCACAGGTATAAAGAAAAAGTTTCCATGGTAGGAAACTAGAAGCCAACCACGTCTCCACTTTACTACTAGAGAGTTTCCAACTTAAGTAGGTCTGAACTGGGACAGAAACATGACAAAATTTTATATACAGTGAAGGAAAGAAAAATTCTTTTCTACCCTCCAGACCTGCCCGCTGGATTAAGAATTAAATTTAGGAGTGCCTGGCTGGCTCAGTCAAAAGAGCATGTGACTCTTGATCTCAGGGTCATGAGTTCAAGCCCCACGTCTGGTGTAGAGATTACTTAAATAAATAAAACTTTTTTTTTTTATTTGCCAGAGAGAGAGAGAGAGAGAGAGAGCACAAGCAGGGGAAGGGGCAGACAGAGGGAAAAGCAGGCTCCCTGCTGAGCAAGGAGCCTGATGTGGGACTTGATCCCAGGACCCTGGGATCATGACCCGAGCTGAAGGCAGACACTTAACGACTGAGCCACCCAGGCGTCCCAAATAAATAAAACTTTTTTAAAAAAGAATTAAATTTGTATGAGACAGATTAACAAAGAAAAAAACCAAAGTTTTATTATGTGCACACGGAGGCCCAATACTGAAATTGAGACCACAAAAAATGACCATGGCAGGCAGTTTTCCTTTTAGACAAGGAAATAATAAATCTGTGAGGAACTGACAGAACAAAAAAAACTTAACTTTGGGAGCTTCAACTAGTAAGGAATTCTAAGCAGAATTTGGGCCAGGGTTGTACATTAGTACAAAGTAACAAGGGTTGTTTTTTTTTTTTTAATTTTTTATTGTTATGTTAATCACCATACATCATTAGTTTGTGATGTAGTGTTCCATGATTCATTGTTTGTGCATAACACCCAGTGCTCCACGCAGAACGTGCCCTCTTTAATACCCATCACCAGGCTAACCCATCCCCCCACCCCCCTCCCCTCTAGAACCCTCAGTTTGTTTTTCAGAGTCCATCGTCTCTCACGGTTCGTCTCCCCATCCGACTTACTCCCCTTCATTCTTCCCCTCCTGCTATCTTCTTCTTTTTCTTTTTTCTTAACATATGTTGCATTATTTGTTTCAGAGGTGCAGATCTGTGATTCAACAGTCTTGCACAGTTCACAGCGCTCACCATAGCACATACCCTACCCAATGTCTATCACCCAGCCACCCCCTCCCTCCCACCCCCCACCACTCCAGCAACCCTCAGTTAAGGGTTGTTATTACAGTCTTCTCTGCTCTGAATTTCCCACCTCTGGTGATAAGGATGTCTCTTTACCTCTTGGTCCAGGAAGGGCACCTTTCACATGGGAAATTTATTTCTTGCTTTTAGGGGGACACAGGAGGTTCTGGGTGTCCTTCTTTCATAGGCTGTTTCTTTCTTTTCTTTTTCTTTTTTTTTAAAGATTTTTATTTATTTATTTGAGAGAGTGAGAATGAGAGAGAGAGAGCACATGAGAGGGGTGAGGGTCGGAGGGAGAAGCGGACTCCCCACCGAGCGGGGAGCCTGATGCGGGACTCGATCCCGGGACTCCAGGATCATGACCTGAGCTGAAGGCAGTCGCTTAACTGACTGAGCCACCCAGGCGCCCTCATAGGCTGTTTCTTAAGCAACTTTTGTTTTAAATAATATGCCAAAGTGGCACATTTTGGGGAAGCCCACCTTTGGCCCCTACAATAGTTTGGGATTTTGACTGTTTTTAAAAGAGACTGGATATTTTATTTTATTCTAAAGATTTTATTTATTTATTTATTCATTCATTCATTTATTTGTCAGGGAGAGAAAGAGAGAGAGAGCACAAGCAGGGGGAGTGGCAGGCAGAGGGAGAGGGAGAACCCGATGCAGGACTTGATCCCAGGACTTCAGGATCATGATCTGAGCTGAAGGCAGCCACTTAACTAACTGACCCACCCTGGTGTCCCAATAGTTCTTTTTTCTCTTTAAGATTTTATTTATTTGAAGGGGCCTGGGTGGCTCAGTTCGTGGTCCCAGGGTCCTGGGATCGAGCCCCGCATCGGGCTCCCTGCTCAGCGGGAAGCCTGCTTCTCCCTCTCCCTCTGCCTGCAGCTCCCCCTGCTTGTACTCTGTTTCTCGCTCTCTCTCTCTGTCAATAAATAAATAAAATCTTAAAAAAAATGATTTTATTTATTTGAGAGAGACAGCGAGCATGAGTGGAGAGAGGGGCAGAGGGAGAGGGAGAAGCAGGCTCCCCGCTGAGCAGGGAGCCCGATGCAGGACTCGACCCCAGGACCCTGAGATCATGTCCTGAGTTGAAGGCAGACGCTTAACTGACTGAGCCACCCAGGCTTTCTGAGACTGGACATTTTAATTACTGAAATTATCTTATTCTTTTTTTTTTTTAAGATTTTATTTATTTATTTGAGAGAGAGAGAGAGAGAGAATGAGAGACAGAGAGCACGAGAGGGAAGAGGGTCAGAGGGAGAAGCAGACCCCCTGCCGAGCAGGGAGCCCGATGCGGGACTCGATCCCGGGACTCCAGGATCACGACCCGATCCGAAGGCAGTCGCTTAACCAACTGCACCACCCAGGTGCCCTGAAATTATCTTATTCTTATGATAAATTGTGACCTTAGAACTTTTTACTATCTAAAAGTTTTCAAAATAGTAATAGTAATCGTCATCATCACCTAAGGAGTGGAGACCCAGTTTGGACCCACAGAAGGTTTAAGGAAATTTGGAGGTGAAGTGCAGGAAGGGAGAATCAAGTTCTCTGGTTGTCCCCTATATAGTTATCCTATTCTCATGCAAAATGTACAAATAGCGATCAAAAACGTGTTTTAACTTCCAAATGTTGATTATAAACTGAATGTTACTTTTGCTTTTATTTTATCTTTTGTACTATGATAACCATTATTAAACTTAAAAATAAATATGACAGGGTGCCTGCGTGGCTCAGGTGGTTAAGTGTCTGCCTTCGGCTCAGGTCATGATACCAGCGTCCTGGGATCGAGTCCCGCATCGAGCTCCCTGCTCAGCGGGGAGCCTGCTTCTCCCTCTGCCTCTCTCTCTCTGTCTCTCATGAATAAATAAAATCTTAATAAACTGGGAGTTCCAAGTATAGTGGCTTCTCATTGGCTGAGCTGTGGCCATCTCTCATTGGCTGGGCTGTTGCCAGGGGGAAGAGGAAGCCTTCCTTCCTCCGGCTGGGGTAGTAAAGCAGTATCCACCTGCAAGGTCCTTCTCTTCGTGCCGAGTTCTGCAATTGACTATGAGTGGTAGGGACTGAGAGCTGCCCCTGCCCAACCTCCCCACTCCATTGTAGTGAGGTTTCCCTTTATTGATTTTCACATCATGCTTCAGGATGTAGTATAGTCATTTAAATAGTACAGTCATTTAAATGTAAACAACGGGGCGCCTGGGTGGCTAATTTGGTCGAGCCTCATACTCGGTTTTGGCTCAGGTCCTGATCTCATGGTTTCTCAGTTCAAGCCCCCTTTTGGACTCCATGCTCAGCAGGAGTCAGCTTGGATATTCTCTCTCCCTCTGCCCCTTCCCCTGGTCTCTCTTTCTCCCTCACTCTAAAATAAATAAATCTGTTTTAAAAAATGTAAACATTAAGGGGGATCCTGGCTGGGTCATCGGTAGAGCGGGTGACTCTTGATCTCAGGGTTGCAAGTTCAAGCCCCATGTTGGATGTACAGCTTACTTAAAAAAAAAAAAAAAAATCTTGGGGCACCTGGGTGGTTCAGTCGGTTAAGCATCTGCCTTCAGCTCACGTCATGATCCCAGGGTCCTGGGATGGATGGAGCCCCGCATTGGGCTCCCTGTTCAGCGCGGGGGCGGGGGGTGTTGTCCGCTCCCTCTCCCTGTGCCCCTCCTCCCTGCTTGTGTTCTCTCTCTGACAAATAAATAAAATCTAAAAAAAACCCTCTGAATAAAATAAAATCTTAAAAAATAAACATTGATTTGATATAATTCATGCATGGTTTTCCTTTCTGAATGATTTCCCTTCTTGTACTACCCTCTGAATGGCTTCCTCTCCCAATATCAGGGATCGGAAATAGAGGTTTTACTCTAGTTTTAGCTTTTTTCCTATCTCCTACGTATTATAATATCCTTATTCATTTCATCAATGATCATCACAAGGTACTTACCAAGGCCTTGAGGAGAGCACAGGCATGTATTAACAGAAAGAGACATAATGCCCGGTCTAATTGTAAAACCTGTTGTGCTCCTCAGCACTCCCTGGTTTGCCTAGAGCTTAAGTGGATGCTCATTGTGTTCGCACTGTTAGGCCTGATTCTGTCTTTGTGTGCAGTTAAAGCTGCAAGAACTGTGTCCTTTGAATAAAACAATATCAGAGGGTCCCCATTTGTGCCATTCGAATCCCTAACAAAGATTCATTTATTTTTTTTTTTTTTGAAAGCTTATTACCACCTGGCTGACAGTTCGTGAAATTTGTCCAAAATAAAAGCGGAAAGCAAGACTGTAAAGCAGTATATGGAAACCTCAATAAATTCATCTGTGCAGACAAATCTGCACTCGCACCAAGCATTGTATATAGAATGAAAACTTAACATGGCTTGCATATATATGGACCTTTTTTTACGTTGTGTAGATGCTGTCATAATTAATAAAATGATTTTATTTTTTATTTTTTTTAAGATTTTATTTATTTATTTGATGGGGTGGGGAGAGAGGGAGAGCAGGGGAAGCAACAGGCAGAAGGGGAGGGGGAGAAGCAGGCTCCCCGCTGAGCAGGGAGCCCAATGCGGGACTCGATCCAGGACCCCGGGATCATGACCTGAGCCTAAAGCAGAAGCCTAACAACTGGGCCACATAGGCGCCCCCAAATAAAATAATTTAAAAATATATTTTATTTATTTATTTGACAGAGAGAGAGAGAGAGAGAGAGAAGGAGCACAAGCAAGGGGAGCAGCAGAGGGAGAAGCAGGCTCCCCGCTGAGCAGGGAGCCGGATGCGGCGCTCGATCCCAGGACCCCAGGATCATGACCTGAGCCGAAGGCAGACGTTTAACCAACTGAGCCACCCAGGCGCCCCAAATAAAACCATTTAAAAACAACAAAAACAGAAGTAACCTGTGACATTTGGGGACAGACGCAACTGATCTTTCAATTGAAGGTACTATTGCTAAACCAAAGATGATATTGTAGAAGTAAAGGGTTTATAATCATAATTTGGTTTTGACAGAGCAGAATACGCAAAGACACGCAGACTTGCAGCTTGCATTAAGCATGTAAGTATATCCTTACCTTGTTCATACACTTGATTTGAAGGAGTCGTGACCAGGTGTGCTCTCCCCACCTACACAGCATCTGCAGTCTGTCTTGGGTGAGCGCAGAAGGGGCACAAGTAAGCCGCACTGAGATCTTCTAAGTGCCCTCCGTGAATGCTCAGAAATGCTCTCGTGCCGGCATTTGTAGGCTTCTTTCTGTTGCCTTACACGGTTTCACTCACTGACACTATTTCTGAGGTGGGTATAACAATCCACATGTCAATTAACTGTTCATATACTTTCAATATTATTAAAACTTATTTGAGTCCATCCTTGATGTTAAAATACAAATCAGACACTTGGATGTATGCATTCACTTCCCCAGTACACAGTCACTGTATTCCCATTGTGTGGAATACACTTTGCCTCCATGTCCCACCATGAAACTCCTACCTGTATTTCAAGGTCCCTTCTTTCATGTTTTCCTTAATAAACATCTTTGGAATCTTTCTCAGCCTTTCTGTAAACACAGCGGAAGAGAACACAGTGGAAGGGTCATAGGAGTTGAGATGTTTAGAAGACGGATTTAGAAAAGAGACTATATAGAGTCCTGTGAGGATGATGGGCCGGGGGTTGGTGTGGTCCCAGAATTCCCGGGCTTTGTGTGGCGACTGATGTGAAGGTCTCAAGACAGACTGTGGTGGTGAGGCAGGGAGTGTTGGGTGTAAGGCTTGCTAGGAACATCCGGAGTTCTTGGGCGTCCTCCTCACTGTCTTGGGGCAGAGCAGACCTCTGCACAGTCAGTCTTGGGGGGCTCCTACTTCAGCTTCCCCTCAGCTCTCAGGAATGGGTTGACAAGGGATTTGAAGAAGTGAGCCCGGTGAGAACAAGAACTGTGCCTTTCCATCTTTTTCACCAGCATTCGCTGAGCATGTAACAATATTACTTTAAAAAGTTAACAAATGAGGGGCACCTGGGTGGCTCAGTCGTTAAGCGTCTGCCTCCGGCTCAGGTCATGATCCTGGGTCCTGGGATCGAGTCCCAGGATCCTGGGTCCCTGCTCAGCGGGGAGTCTGCTTCTCCCTCTACCCCTCCCCTCTGCTCATGCTCTCTCGCTGTCAAATAAATAAACAAAATCTTTAAAAAACAGTGACGGGACTCCCTAACCTTGACCATGCTTTTGAGGATTAAATGAGAGAGTGGATGTAAGTTGCTAGTCCAGTGTTGTGAGGACACTAGGCAGTCAAAATTCATGACCATTTTGTTCTCCGTCCTCCCTGAGAACAGAGCCCCAGTACCATTCTCATAGCAAATATCATTTTTAGAGCCTTCATCTACTTTCTGGTTGACGTAGTACACATAGTGCTCTTAGATACTATAGGAAGGCAGTATGAGGTATGGAGCTTGGAACTAATGAACCCTTACTTCCCTAACTGATATTCTGGTTAAGCCCCTATTTCACGTTTAGGCTTGCCTCTGGCCTGAAATAGATGGGATTTTTACAGGCAACGGTGGAATTGTAAAGAATATAGAGATGAAATTCACGAAAAGAGTGAACAGCACCAACAAGAGTAAAGCACACGTAAAGCAGAAGGCACGTTTCAAGAGCAGTTCATGTCCCCTTTGGATGAAGTTAGCTGGTCCTAGTCACTAGGACGTGGAATATAGTGAGTCCAAGGTGTAGTTCCAGACATGGATGAACAATAGTCTTATGACCCTTGAGTTTGGGCTCAAGACGGATTGCAGTAGGCGAATGGTTACACATTTTAACAGCTTAAGCAGCACACCTGCGTAGTGAATGGCAATTTGAAATTCAGATCGCAAGCGGCATCTGATGCCATGAGTGACCAACTGGATGCAGTTGGGTCTCAATGTTTGTCGGGCTTCAGAACCACTTGAAGAGCTGACTTTAAAATGTGTATGTGACTCTATCAAAAAGGTGAAATGAGCGTCTGCCTTCGGCTCAGGTCATGATCCCAGGGTTCTGGGATTGAGCCCTGCTTCTTCCTCCCCCTCTGCCACTACCCCCCGCTTGTGCTCTCTCGCTCTCTCTCTCAAATAAATAAAATCTTTTTTTTTTTAAAGGTGAAATGTGCAATCCAATGTTTCTTCCTGACATAGTGTGTTTTCAAGAGGGAGTGAAAATGTACTAAAATTAAGATTGTGGTAGTGGTTGCATACCATGGCAGATAGACTAAAAACCATTGACTCGAATACTTTAAATGGGTGAATTGTAGGTTATGTGAATTGCCTCTCAGTAAAGCTGTTTGGACTAATACAGACATAGATCAGATTTGGTACAAGGGCTGTAGTTGGCCGATGCTGCTCAAGAGGACTGTCTTAGTTCCTTTCCTTCACTGCACTGATCCCTAAGGGAGCTGGGGTGGGGGGGGTACTTGTACATCAGCCCATCTGCTACTCGCTCCCAGCACACCAGTTGGCAAGCTCTACTGCAGAACACCGGGGCCTGGAAACATGAGGTGCCAGGTCCCTGGGTTTTCATGCAATTTATTAAAACCTCGTTGCTACCACAGCCCAGACGGGTACTTCCTGCTCCCTGGTCCTGGTGCCATGACATCATCCATTCAGGGAGGCCAGGGCAATGCCCTGATGGGGGCGAGATAGTTGGCCAAGGAGCATGGTGAGCCCCTGTCCGTCGCAAGGACACGCTCCCCCACGTGAACCCGGGGGGAGAGTGCGGGGCAGCGGGGAGGTGGGAGAATCCATGGCCCCTGCGTCTCTCCTGTGCCACGCGGGGCTTCTCGCTGGTTCCCACGGGGGTGCTACTGCTTAGCAGGATGACTTTCATGGGGACCCAGAGCCGACGCTGCTCCCACTTGCCCCGTCCTGTCCCGGGACTGCATGGGCTCAGGAAGCCGGGTGGGCATGAACAGAAGGCAAGTTCCCTCGGGGCAGAGAATTTGGGCCTTTGCGTTCAAGGCTATAACCCCAGGAGCTGGCACACAGAAGGCAATCACTATTTCTAGAGTGAATCAATGAGTGAATACCTAAAATCTAGAAGATACTAACTCCACCTACCGACCATAATGTGGGGGAACTAACTAACCACTACAGGGTTGGGGGATCTCATCGACCTGTAATGCAAATTCAGATTAAAAAACAACAACTTATGGTGCACATTGTGTTTTAAAAATAAAGGTTCTTAGGGGCGCCTGGGTGGCTCCGTCATTAAGCGTCTGCCTTCGGCTCAGGTCATGGTCCCGGGGTCCTGGGATCGAGCCCCGCATCGGGCTCCCTGCTCGGCGGGAAGCCGGCTTCTCCCTCTGCCACTCCCCCTGCTTGTGTTCCCTCTCTCGCTCTCTGTCAAATAAATAAATAAAATCTTTAAAAAAATAAAAAATAAAAAAAATAAAGGTTCTTAGGGGCGCCTGGGTGTCTCAGTGGATTAAGCATCCGCCTTCGGCTCAGGTTGTGATCCCAGGGTCCTGGGATCGAGTCCTGTGTCAGCCTCCTTGCTCGGTGGGGAGCCTGCTTCTCCTTCTCCCTCTGCCCCTCTCCCACCTGCCGGCTAGTGCTCTCTCGCTCACTCTCTCAAATAAATCTGACGTCAGCTCAGATCATCTCAGGGTTGTGGGATCGAACTCTGCATCAGGCTCTGCGCTTAGCGGGGAGTCTACTTATCCCTCTCCGTCCCTCCCCCCACCCCGCTCATGTTCTCTCTCTCTCTCTCTCTCTCTCTCTCTCTCAAATAAATAAATAGTCTTAAAAAAAAAACAAATCCACTAAAAAGAGAAAATCAAATATAAGATTATTACAAAGGATTACGATGAAAATGTCTTTAATCAATAATGGAAAATGCTGGCCACTCTCCAGAAGGCACACTCCATTTAGCCAACCTACACAGAACTTGAAAGGTTGTGCCTGAATTAACTGTTGAGGCTGACTAAGCTATTTTTCACAAAAAGCATTTAAACCAGGCCCTTTGCTGACAAGAGAAGGAAAGTGGCACAGGGAATACAAATGCTGTTTTCTTATTACCGCCTTTTCACTGGAGTCATAGAAATCGCTCTCCAAGTGTAGCAGGACTGACTGCTCTCCACCACGACAGCGTTAACAATGTCAGATATCTGAGGTGTGTAACCATCAGGCAGCTTCAGAGATTCCAAGGTGAAAAAGATGCTATCATCTATCACCCCATTTCTTCCATGTAGGCTAGTAATGCAGACCTGTAATTACAGATAATAGAAATGTTGATGTAAAAGCACGGTCCGCTGTAACCCGGCCTGCACCTCCTCGCTCTCGCTTTAATCTGTAGGTCGCTCCATTCCCAGCCTGGCCGCCATGTTTGAAACACCGGGAGCGCTCTGTACAACGACCCATGGTGACCCCTACCTCAAGACACTAAGTCAGAAGCCCTGCAGACCTGGCCCTGGTCGAGGATTAGAAACTCTGCACTAAACACACCACACAATGTCCATTAACCTCTCTGGCAATAGTTGAGAGAGTGAAAGGGGTAGAGCGAGAAAGGAACGTGGTGGCCAACAGAATGCCATTTCTCCACTTCCTGGGTCACATCCCAAGCGCCATCTGTCCCTTTGTGCAGACCGACTTTCCCATTTATTTCCAGTCTCCGTTCCCCAAGTCACACCCAGCATTTACTGCAGGCGCTGGTCCCCCCCACCATGCCATTCATTCTTCCCCCACAATTCCCTCAACACGATCTGTTTTCTGTTCTGGTTGCTCTCGGGGCATTTTAATACCTCCCAAGTAGACTACCTAATTGAGATCTTAATTATATGTGTGTTGTATATTATTCTCAGGTTATGTCCGTTTAGAAGCACAGCCTGTTCAATAAGGAAAGAGACTCCTCTTTGGCAAAGAATGGTTTTGCCAACACACCCCATGGAATCCCGAGCAGCAGCAAGGATCACTAGAGGAAGGAGAAGCAGAACCAAATAACAAGAGCTACATGCAGACGGACTACCTCATGCACATGCTTATGTCTCAGAGGCTTCACCGAGAGGGCCTTTCTGCTCAACATGTCCGACTGGGTGCAAAACTCAACTTCTACTCGGTCCCCCTGGTAAGGCTCGAAACCTAAAATAGCCACAGAGAGAAACTGAGTTGGAATGATTTCTTAGTCTTGGTAATGTTCAGTTTCACAGTTACTCTGATGTTGTAAGATCCTAAAATAATTTCTATTACATCGAAAGTATGTTTTGAACCTTTTAAAACAGGTAACCTGGAAGTCTTCCTGTCAGAAAGGATGTTTGTAATCCTCTAGGCATTGATTCTCTCACTGGTTTCCCAAAGTCTGTTGGGGAAAAGCCTCAACGGGGCCTCACAGGCCAAGCTCTTTGAGAGCAGCACGGGATTCATTAAACCATTGGTCATGTTCACAAGTCCCTCTGGAGACACAGGGAAGTACATAAGTCGGGGCACAAGTGTGAATCTGGCTGCCTGGGTTCAAACCTTGATGCTGCCACTTACTCAACTTGCAACCTTGGGCAAGTGACTTACCCTCTCTGTGCCTTAATTTCTTCATCTATAAAATGAGAGCATAATTGTGGGACTTACCACAGAAAGTTGAAGGGAGAATTAATCAGTACCTATAAAACTCATAGAACAGTGCCTGGCACATAGTCAGCCCCAAATACACACCACAGCCTAAAAATGGCAAGATTCTGCCAGGCTATCAAGTTGGGGGGATCGCCGGGAAATGTGAGGTACTCTAGGTTATGTTTACGTGAGACATTTATAGGAAAACTCAACTCCGATGTCTTGTCATGCAGCGTAGAGATTAGTCTGAATGTTCTTGCTATAAACCTAATAACTACTTATTTGTTTAATAATTTGGTAACCCCTTTTTTAGTTTTCAATAAACCCTTTTGGCAGCAATGAGCAAAAGAACAGATGCATGTTTAGGGAAAATGAGTAATGAATTAATTTTCCAAGAAAGTTAATTCATACGTGAATTATGTCATTCATCTGGGCTATGGACTGAATGTGTCCCCCTAAAATTCGTATGTCAAAGCCCTGACCTCCAGGGTGACTGTATTTGGAGATGGGGCCTCTAAGGAAGTAACTAAGATTAAATGAGCTCCTAAGGAGGGGTACCTGGCTGGTCCAGTCAATAGAACCTGTGACTCTTGATCCTGGGGTCATGAGTTCAAGTCCCATGTTGGGTGTAGAGATAAATAAAAAAATAAATAAATGAGCTCATAAGGAAGGGACCAATCTGATAGGATTAGTGTCCTTGTAAGAAAGGTCACTGAGAGCTTTGTGCTCTCTCTCCCCCTCACACACACCAAAGAAAGGTCATGTGAGGACTCCGTAAGCTGGTTAAGCATCTGCCTTCAGCTCAAGTCATGATCCCAGGGTCCTGGGATCGAGCCCCATGGTGGGCTCCCTACTCCGCAGGGAGTCTGCACTTCCCCCTGCTTGTGCTCTCTCTGTCTCTCTCTCTCAAATAAATAAAACTTAAGAAAAATATATTAATACTATTTTAAATGTCCAAACCTAAAACCAATTTGTTAGTCATATGTAAAAACTTCAAAAGCCAATTTAACTTTAATCAACTCTAACACCCTTTTTTAGTTCCCAAAATGACTCAGATTGGACAACAGAGGATACGACCACCCCCTATAGCTACAGATGTAGGAGAGGGGTGCCCTACACAAGCTATAGCCTTTGGTAGATGTATCAAGTCATTGCCAATGTGAGGCCTGGAAATGAGATTATCTAGGGGAATAAATATTCCAACATCTCCCTGCCCACTCCAGTCTCCTGAATCCAATCCTAAGAATGTCAGCAGCTGAAGAACAGGGTCTTTTAGTGACTGTTGGTCACTGCAGAGGCATATTGAAACGGGGAAGCTACCTCTGAACTGAGTTAAGATGCTGTACAATTGGGTAATTCAAGGCATAAGGGAAAGTCCAAAAAGGGATAAGAAGGTTACATGGAGGGATGCCTGGGTGGCTCAGTCGGTTAAGCACCTGCCTTCGGCTCTGGTCGGGACCTCAGGGTCCTGGGATCGAGTCCCGCACTGGGCTCCTTGCTCACTGAGGAGCCTGCTTCTCCCTCTGCCTGCCGCCGCCCACCCCCTGCTTGTGCTCGCTCTCGCTCTCTCTTTGACAAATAAATAAAAATAAAATCTTAAAAAAAAAGTTACATGGAATTTCTTTTTTTTTTTAAGATTTTATTTATTTATTTGACAGAGAGAGACACAGCGAGAGAGGGAACACAAGCAGGGGGAGTGTGAGAGGGAGAAGCAGACTTCCCATGGAGCAGGGAGCCCGATGCAGGGCTCGATCCCAGGACCCCGGGATCATGACCTGACCGAAGGCAGACGCTTAACGACTGAGCCACCCAGGCGCCCCGGAATTTCCTTTTAATCTTTCAAGTGGGCACTCTTATTTTTGTTTTTTATTTTTTTATAAAAGAAAATGTTATTTATTTATCTGAGAGAGAGAGACTAAGTAGGAGAGAGAGGGAGAAAGAATCTGAAGCAGACTGCCCGCTGAGCGGGGAGCCCGACTCGGGCTCAACCCCAGGACCCTGAGATCACGACCTGTGCCAAAGGTAGGTGCTTAACCAACTGAGCCACCCAGGTGCCCCTCAAGCCAATATATTCTGAAAAATAAAGAAATAACCTTATTTATGACCCCAGGCTTCTAACTCAGGTCGTACCGGTTAAATAAGGATATGTAGGATGTTATAGGACTGTATTCGTGCATAACCTGAAAAATAAAGGGGAATGAAATACCAACATTGTGTACTTGGTAGACTCCCCACCCCTGCCCTGAGGCTGAACGCTCACTTCCATTTTAGCATCCTTCACCTAAATGGTTAAGATTTATTGTTTATTCACATAAAAAACACAATCTTGGACCCATTATTGATGTTAACCATTTCCCACAAGCAAATACTCATGGACCTAAACTCTCACATTTTGCCTGCAAAATGGGGCTGATCGCCACCATCCATCCTGTGAAGCAGGTCAAAACAAATGGGATCTCGGGCCCCGAAGCACTGACATAGAAACACTTCCACGCCGTGCGCAGAATAACACGCACGCTCACCCACCCCCTCTCCCATGCTCCTGTCCCACGTGGTCTCCATATATTCACTTCCCACTCCTTCCTCAACCTACTTACGATCGTTTCTGTCTCTATCCCATCCTACTAGAACTGACTGCATCAAGGTTACCTCAGAAGGTTCTCGATAGGATTAAATCCAGTGTAAATTATGCACTTCAGGGGCGCCTGGGGGGCTCAGTCGTTAAGCGGCTGCCTTCGGCTCAGGTCATGGTCCCAGGGTCCTGGGACCGAGCCCCATGTCGGGCTCCCTGCTCGGCGGGAAGCCCGCTTCTCCCTCTGCCTCTGCCTCTCCCCCTGCTTGTGCTCTCCCTCTCTCTATCTCTATCAAATAAGTAAATAAAATCTTTAAAAAAAATTATGCCCGTCACACAGGACCAGACTGTACTCCATCTGGATCTTACTGGCACTTAGAACCCCATCTCATACCATCCCTCATTCAGGTCATACCGCACATACTCACCACACAACCCTGTCCTCCCTTCAGTTCCTACAACAGGCCACGATTTTCCCTACTTAGGACTTTTACAGCGACTCTTCCCTGATTTAGAATATACTCCCCAGCTAACTCCTTCTTCTCCTTCAGGTCCAAGTCTCTTCCTCAGCGAGGCTTTCCTTAATCTGCTATCAATAGCAAACCCCACCCCATCCCACTCCCAGTGGTACTATCACAGCACCTGGTTCAAGTCCTGGAGAGTAGAACAATCTGGAACTCTCTTTGGGCAGGGGGCGGGGGGCACACTTACTGGTTGCCCATCTGAGATCTACCTCATTAGAATGCAAATATTAGGAAAAAACAGTACCTGGAACAGAGCCAGGCACTCAAATATTCCGTTGCATGAACATCAACAAGAATATACGCTGGCTCCCCATTGTGTGGGACAAGAAAATTTAATGCAATTTTTCCCTCTTTTAGATTCCCATTATGTTTTTTAAAAATATTTATTTATTTATTTCAGAGAGAGAGAGAGAGAGAGATGGGGGGAGGGGCAGAGGGAGGGGATCCCAAGCAGACTTCCCACTGAGGGCAGAGCTGGCGGTGGGGCTCAATCTCAGGACCCATGAGATCATGACCTGAGCTGAAATCATGAGTTGGACACGTAACCGACTGAGCCACCCAGGCGCCCCAATTCCAATTATGTTCTTGATTTAAGATTTACTTATTTATTTTAGAGAGAGAGGGAGGGAGTGTGTGTGTGTGTGTGGTGGGGTGGGGGGGGCAGAGGGAGAGGGAGGGAATCTGAAGCAGACTCCTCAATGAGCGTGGAGCCCAACACGGGCTTGATCTCATGACCCTGCGATCATGACCTGAGCCGAAATCAAGAGCTGGACGTCATTCCCTTAACCGACTGAGCCCTTCCCATTATGTTTTATTATTATTTTTAAAGATTTTATTTATTTATTTGACAGAGAGATAGTGAGAGCAGGAACACAAGCAGGGGGAGTGGGAGAGGGAGAAGCAGGCTTCCCGAGGAGCAGGGAGCCCGATGCGGGGCCCGATCTCAGGACCCTGGCATCATGACCTGAGCCGAAGGCAGGCGCCTAACGACTGAGCCACTCAGGTGCCCCCCTCCCTCCCGTTAAGTTTTATTTATTTATTTTTTAAAGATTTTATTTATTTATTTGAGAGAGCGAGAATGAGAGAGAGAGAGAGAGAGAGCACATGAGAGGGGGGAGGGTCAGAGGGAGAAGCAGACTCCCTGCTGAGCAGGGAGCCCAATGCGGGACTCGATCCCGGGACTCCAGGATCATGACCTGAGCCGAAGGCAGTCGCTTAACCAACTGAGCCACCCAGGCACCCTCCCGTTAAGTTTTAAATTTGGAACTTGTCTTTTGTCATTTTCATTAGGTTTCATAATCAGATTAACAGCAGCTATTTTGACAATGCTAATTATGACTGATTAGGTGCTCAGGTCTTTTTTAATACACTCTCTTTTTCACCCTTGAGAGGTCTATTACTCTGATTTGCTCAATTTATTTTGCAGCAGAAAGTCCCTTCACCTGCGCTTTGGGCCCGGCCTCTCTTTATGCCTCAGGGCCCTGGTTCTGTCGGTCCTTCCTGCTCTCTCCTGCACCTTCAGTCACTACCTTTGGCATTACAAACATGTTCAAGTGTTTACCAACTTGAGAAGAATTCTCCTAGCAAGGCTATGGTTGGTGGTGCCTCCTGTTGGCACGGTTAGAGGGACCAGGAAATTGACTTTGGAGCTTAGCCATCCCAGGGGCCTTTTCTCCTTGAATTGGCTATTTCTAGCTAAACGTGTCTTAAAAGCCCAGCTGCCACTAGATAATCATCTTTGGGGACTTCCACGGTCACCAACTACGGTCAAGTCCTGGCTTTTAAAACCCAGAAAAATTCAGTGGGAAGCTGCCTGGTGGGGCTGAACTAACTTCCCCCTTTTATATTCAAGCTACATGGTGGCTGGTTGCGCTTAAACAGGTACAAAAGTTTTACTTCTATTCATCTTTCCAAAGCCAGCCTGGCAGAGGCTGGGAAGGTATAGAGTCCAGCTGGGAAAGCATCTTACCCAGGTAGCCTTCCCCAAGTCTCCCCATAGTGGGTAGTCATTCTGTCTTCTCTGCTCAGTAGTGTTGTTTTCATCACGTTCTTTTCACGTGCCCACCTCTCCCAATTAGACTATGAGCTCTTTACAGGCAGGGTTTAATAATAACGTCTTATTTGTCTTGTCTTGCCAATACCTAGCACTCCATCACGAGCTGAGTTAAACTCAAATAGCATAAACAAACTAACAAATTATTGCTGTAGGCATAAAACAAAATGATAGACCTGATAATTACAAGTGGAATTCAACAACAGTACACACACACACGCATAGAAAGTGCTGGAGGAGGTCATCAAGAGGACGTGACCATCAGTTGACCTACCAGCGGGACCCTGGGGCTTGGAGGCTCCTCACCCCCTGCCCTGTCCTGGGAATATATTCCCACAGCTGGAGGTCGCAGCCTTTAGAGAGTAAGGTGTGGCCGAGACCATCTGGACAGTGTATGTGACTGAACCCAATTAAGGCATCTATGTAAACTTTTAACATTCTGGCAGGTGGGTCCAGAGATCTACTCCTTTTGGGTCCCCCCACAGACAAGCCTCGTATGTAAGTTCCCTTGTTTATTACACCGGCCACCTACCGATTAGGAGTGGCCTGCCTCTTTCTTTGGTCTCTCCTTGCCCTCCATGTATGGGGGCCAGTTTGCAAACCAACAGAAAGGTACAAGGCTATCTCCAAACCTTATTTTAAGGCATTTGAGATATATATATTTTTTAAAGAGTATGCCTGTGCGGCACCTGGGTGGCTCATTTGGTTGGGCATCCGACTCTTGGTTTCGGCTCAGGTCGTGATCTCGTGGTCCTGGGAATGAGCCCCACATGGGGCTCCGCCCTCAGCGGGGAGTCTGCTTCAGGATTCTTTCTCTCCCTCTCCCCCACTCCCCACTTGCTCTCCCTCTCAAATAAATAAATAAATCTTTAAAAAATTAAAATAAAATAAAAATAAAAAGAATATCCCTGTATACCTGTAATGTTTTTCAGTTAGATTAGAAATTCAGTGCCTATATGAATGGAAAAATTACATCAATACTAGCAGCTACATCCAATAAATGAAACGTCAACAAATGATAGCCTGAGTTTTTAAGAACATTATGTATCTGTCCCTTGCTGCACATTATTTTCAATTCCAAAGGCCCACCTCAAGTATCAGAGAGCCTCTGATTGGAGCCAAGGACACTAGAAGTAGTTCTAATCCGAAAATCCTCTTGCCAAATAGCATGTTCCAAATTCGACCCTGGAAATGGTGCCTGTAACCATCTCCAACGCCAATCGATAAAATTAAAAGATAGGTAAAACCTAGTTTTAAATTTTAAAATGTGTAAACTGTACCTTTACAAATGACATCTAGGGAGAAGTAAGTTGCGTGATCAATGTAGTTAGCACCTTCCACTACAGATGAAATACTGCCAAATGAAACTCTAGCATAGGAGTTTGAGGGTCCATTGCCATGGCAACTATCACAGAGCGCATCCACCTGTGAGAAAAGGAAACCATTACAGCAAACCCATAACACAAGTTTAAAAAGCAGAAACATGCTCAAATCATTGTCGTTCCAGAAGTGGTTTAAACAACTATAATAAACAATGCTGAATAGATTTCACCTGATGAACATATAGGCATGAGACGATGATAACAATAATGAATGAGCTTTATATATTTTATTACTTTATTTTTTAGAGCAGTTTAGGAATACTGAGCTGAAGTTTCCCATACATTCCTTCCCTCTATGCTTAGTTTGCCCTATTACTAGCACCTTGCATTTGTTGGACTGGTATATCTGTTCAAGTGATGAACCGATATTGATACAGTATCTTTAACTAAAATCCATAGTTTAAATGAAGGTTCACTCTTTGTGTTTTTCTGTCATATATAGTTTTTTAAGATTTTATTTATTTTGGGGCACCTGGGTGGCTCAGTGGGTTAAGCGGCTGCCTTCGGCTCAGGTCATGATCCTGGAGTCCTGGGATCGAGTCCCACATCGGGCTCCCTGCTCAGCAGGGAGTCTGCTTCTCCCTCTGACCCTCTTCCCTCTCGTGCTCTCTATCTCTCATTCTCTCTCTCTCTCAAATAAATAAATAGAATCTTTGAAAAAAAAGATTTTATTTATAAAAAAAGATTATTTGTCAGCGAGGGTGGTGAGAACAAGCAGGGGGCGGCAGGCACGGGGAGAAGCAGGCTCCCCACCAAGCAAGGAGCCCAATGCAGAGCTCAATCCCAGGACCCTGGGACAATGACCTGAGCCAAAGGCAGATGCTTAACTGACTGAGCCACCCAGGTGTCCATGTTGAAACATTTTTTTTTAAAGATTTTTATTTACTTGACAGAGAGACAGCGAGAGAGGACACAAGCAGGGGGAGAGGGAAAGGGAGAAGCAGGCTTCCCGCTGAGCAAGGAGCCTGATGTGGGGCTCGATCCCAGGACCCTGGGTTCATGACCTGAGCCGAAGGCAGATGCTTAATGACTGAGCCACCCAGGGGCCCCGAAACATTATTTTCAAGGTTCGTAGGGCATCCCATTAAATGGGAGTGCCGTATTTATTGACTCAACTCCACATAGTTGAACATTTGGCTTATATCCTAAAACACTGCTACTTGCCCGATTTCTTTCTGTAGGATAACCTCCTAGGAGTGGAATTTCATGTTCAAAAGTTTCTAATGGGAACTTGATCCATGGAGGTGTCAATTCATTTTCATGTGTTGTTTCTTTTTAATAGCCTAATTCACGGCCTATTTCCATTTCTCTATGCATTTCCAGCTGACAATGCCAATCTCACGGTCATTTCCCCCTCATTCATTTTCAGTGAGGAATCAAGCACCAGGCTTCCAACTATGTATCCACCACCACTTCTGTCAATATCCAAATGATGATCTATAAGACCCCCTGACCTCTCTGTTCCCCGACTCTCTACTAACCACCATACCGAGTAAACATGCCTTCTCACAATCTGAAACTATCTATCCACACCTCACAACTATAACATCAGCATGTTATTTTTTAAATTACAGAAATATTTTATGTTCATTAATGCAGAAGTAGTCAACACAGATATTTTCTCTGAGCAAATAAAGGCCACTGGACAAGACCGCCTGTGTCAACTTCCTGGCACCTATCCTGGCTTTCTCTGCCTTCCCTCCTACAATAACGGAGGGTCAACCAAGCCGCTTACCCAAGGCCGACCCCCCCAACTGGGCACATGGTACTATTCCCTCTTGCCTCTGTGTAGACTTTGCCCCTATATTATTGTTTCTCTTCCCCCTACATTGACAATTCTTCTTTCTAATGAATCAACATACATTCTCTAAACTCTCCTATCTTTTTTTCTGATAACTATCTTTGCAAATTTTATTGAGTTTACCTTAAATTTATGGACCAACTTAAGAACTAAAAGAAAGGTTTTTTTTAAAGATTTTATTTAATTTATTTATTTAAAGATTTTATTTATTTATTTGACAGAGAGAGACAGCGAGAGAGGGAACACAAGCAGGGGGAGTGGTAGAGGGAGAAGCAGGCTTCCCGCTGAGCAGGGAGCCCGATGTGGGGCTCGATCCCAGGACCCTGGGACCATGACCTGAGCCGAAGGCAGACGCTTAACGACTGAGCCACCCAGGCGCCCCAAGAACTAAAAGTTTTTAAATATCCTTTCCATCCAGAAGCACAGTCTGGCTTTCCATTCAATCAATTCTCTTCTTATTGCCATCAGGAATGTTTTGTAGCTGTCTTCATTTTTATTTTAGTTTTTTAATTCCAGTATAGTTAATATACAGTGTTATATGAGTTTCAGGCATACAATATAGTGATTCAATTCTATGCATTACTCACTGCTCATCATACGTGTACTCTTAGTCCTATCTTTAAAAAAACACACACACAACACACAAACCTCCCTTGATCTTATTTCTCCTTCAGTCTCGTTTCTTTGCTCCTCCTCCCAGCAAAAGATATTTAAAGAATCATCTATACTCACCCCCCCCATCTCTCATGCGCTCCTCACTGCTCTCCAATCAGGACTTATAGCCCCGATATGCCTCTGAAACTGCCCTTAAAATCACCAGCAACCTCCAGGCTGTCAAATCCAATGGTCAATTTTCTCTGCTCCCATCACTCAACCTCTTAGCATTTGACTCAATTGAAAAACTTTGCCTGGCTTCTGTGTGACCACCCTCTCCTGGAGAGGCTCCATCTCAACCTCCTCTGTTAACACTCTCTTCCTGTTTCCTGTCCTTGAACTCAATACACCACGTTACAGACATGGTGTCCCATCAGTATCTCAAGCTTGGCATGGACAAAACTGAACATATCCTGAACTTCCCAGAAAAAAAAACTGCATTCCCCCCACCATCTACATCTCAGAAAATGGCAAGTCAGCTCACCTGGACAAGATGGACACATTCTAATATATAAAAATTAAACTGCACAAAGTCAAAAGACAGCCTTGGAGGAAATATTGGCAAAACATGCATATGAGGGGCGCCTGGGTGGCTCAGTCGGTTAAGCATCTGCCTTCAGGTCAGGTCATGATCCCGGGGTCCTGGGATTGAGCTCCATGTTGGGGGAAGGTCCCTGCTCAGCGGGGAGCCCGCATCTCCCTTTCCCTCTGTGTCCCCCTCTGCTATGCTCTGTCTCTTTGTCAGATAAATAAATAAAATCTTTAAATATAAAGTTCATATGAGGAATTTCCTAGCAAAGCTCTCATTTCCACAACACACAAACAGCACTAATGTTCCTACTGTAGAAATAGCTCAAAGAAGAGAAATGTTGCTGTACTCTCCTCAACACTTAAATAAATGCAAAATAAAATTGTGAGACTGCTTTGCTTTCAGATTGGCAAAGATTTCAGACTGAAATATTTCCATCCTTGTCAATATTGGCAAACGGGCAGTTTCCACAGCCTGCTGTTGACAGTGCCAATTGGTACAATAAAGCTGAAGCATAATTTGATGGTATCTATTAAAATGGTAAATATCAGGGCACCTGGGGGGCTCAGTCGTTAAGTGGCTGCCTTCGGCTCAGGTCATGATCCCCGGGTCCTGGAATCGAGCCCCGCATCGGGCTCCCTGCTTGTCGGGAAGCCTGCTTCTCCCTCTCCCACTCCCCCTGCTTGTGTTCCTGCTCTCACTGTGTCTCCCTCTGTCAAATAAATAAATAAAATCTTAAAATAAATAAATAAATAAAATGGTAAATATCTTCACTGAGGTGATGGCTGCATGACTGTAAAATTTACTAAAAATGGGGGCACCTGAGTGGCTCAGTCGTTAAGCATCTGCCTTCGGCTCAGGTCATGATCTCAGGGTCCTGGGATCGAGCCCCACATCAGGCTTCCTGCTCAGTGGGGAGTCTGCTTCTCCCTCTCCCTCAGCCTCCTCCACCCCCCCCGCTCATTCTCTGTCTCTGTCTCAAATAAATAAAATAAAATCTTTAACCTACCAATTACATTTCAACAAAATCAAAAATCCTTTACTTGGGTGAAAAAAAGAAGTTGCAGAATAATATAGACTCTAATAATTATTGTCACTAACCATATTTTGAAAAGCTGAAGAACAGATATACAATTTATACTTTTATGAACAGAAACCACTACAAAGCTAAGAACAAGTGTCCCACACAAAGCAGTGAATTGGACTTCAAATTCCACTCTACATCTGCATACCAGGTCATCTCAGAGAGGCCGAATAAACAGAAGCAAGGCTGAAAGCCCCCCAGGAATAAAGTCGGTCCCCAAACTCATACTGATCTTACTTTGATCGCTTTCAATCCGTATGTTTTATCTTCTCCCACAATGACACTGACTTCTTGTCCAACTTTCAGAGAGACATTGCCAGTCACAACATCACTACTGAAATAGATCAACTCATCAATCAAGCCGTAATCACTACAGATCTTCGTCACAACTCCTTGTACAGTTTTTAACCTGGTGCCACCTAAGAGATGAGTAAAGAAAATGTTTCATTAGTTAATATCCCAAGCAAATTACACATGAGAAATAAGCCCTACCGCAGGAAGAGATGGTAGACAACGATCTAAATCAAGAAAGAAATTGGACTTTGTTTGAGATACAGATGACCGTGACAGAGGAGCGTAGTGATTACGTGTTTGGGAGGCAGAATGCTCCCGTTGAAAGGCTGATGTCACCATTTCTCTGTAAGGCACAGTGGCCCAATGCCCTTGGTAGTGGCACTCCCCTGGAGAAGGCAGAGTCTGGAACCAGACTGCCTGTCTGTGAACAGCGCTCTTCCCTTTACCATCTATGTAACCCTGGGCACATTTCTTAACCTCCCAGAATGTGTTTCCATCTGTAAAACCAGGGTATTACTAATGTCTGCCTAGGAGAGTAGATCTTAAATGTTCTCACCACACACACACACACACACACGCACGCACACACACACACGCAGAGGATAATTATATAAGGTGATAGATGTGTTAATGAACCTTATTGTGCAATCATTTCACAATATATACATATAACAAGTCATCATACACACCTTAAACTTACAGTGTTATACGTAATTATGTCTCAATAAGGTGGGGGGAAAGGGTTGTTATAATTATGAACTGACACATACATGTCAACTGCTTAAAACTGTGAATGCCTCGCACAGGTTAGAGCTAACTCGGTAGTTGTTGACATGGTTTCTGCATCTAGAGAGACTTTAAACAACCATTATTGTTACAGAATTTTATCATTATCAATGAGAGTGGCAGCAACGCCTGGAGATTACTCAAACATCTCACCAGAGAAAAGCACATAAAGAGATTTGGGGCTTTAAATCCAGCCCAAATGTGCATCCAAACCACTCCGGTTTATTTTTTTTTCTGAACAAACACAGCTACTAAGCCATAATTTGGGATCTGAACCTAGAGAGTAAGCCTGCAGAGCCCATTATGAACCACAACGCCTTAGGTGCCTCCCCAAAATGAGGCTGGGAGAAATGGACAGGGAGGCTGGGAGAAACATTGATTATGATTGATTATGGTTTCAGAAGCCAAAAAAATCCTGAAAACTTTTATTTAAAGATTTGATTTATTTGAGGGGCACCTGGGTGGCTCAGTCGGCTAAGCATCTGCCTTCGGCTCAGGTCCTGATCCCAGGGTCTGGGGATCTGCCTAGCCAGCCCCATGTCTGGCTACCTGATCAGCAGGGAGTCTGCTTCTCCCTTTCCCTCTGTGTCCCCCTCTGCTTTATGCTCTCTCTCTGTCAAATAAAATCTTTAAAAAAATAAAATAAAGATTTGATTTATTTGAGACAGAGTGTGCCCACGAGTGGTGGATAAGGGCAGAGGCAGAGGGAGAAGCAGACTCTGCTGAGCAGGGGGCCCGACTGGGGGCTCGATCCCAGGACCCGGAGATCACGACCTGAGGTGAAGTCAGCCGCTTAACCGACTGAGCCACCCAGACGCCCCCTGAAACCTTTTTTAAAAATGGGACAAATTCGTCAAGTGAAATCATAAAACGCAAGAAAATAGAAGGGACAAGGGTGACAACTGACCCACCTAGGCTCATGAAAATAAGTCAGAAACTCTTCTGTATTGTCCCATTGGCAAAAATACAGCTAAGAGGGGCGCCTGGGCGGCTCAGTCGGTTGGGCGTCAGCCTTCCGCTAGGGTCGTGATCCCCGGGTCCTGGGATTGAGCCCCGCGCCGGGCTCCCTGCTCGGCGGGGACCCTGCTTCTCCCTCTGTCTCTGCCCCTCCCCTTGCTTGTGCTCGCTCTCTCTCTCTCTGTCAAAAGAAAAATAAAATCTTTAAAATAAATACGGCTGACGGACGCAGCAGCGTGAGCTTCCCGCTCAAGCTAAGCAGCAGCTCTCCGCAGCCCACCCCGCTGAGACTCGGCCTCCCCTGCGGGCCTCACTCTCGGGGACAGAGGAGCTGCGGACCGATCCGGGCACCAGGAAGGCCGGGGCGCTGCTGGGAGGATGATGCCAACCACAGACGGGACCCTTCTCTGCTCCGGAGCCCCCCGCGCGCTCACCCTGCGTAAGGAGGCGCCCCAGAGGCGGGGGCCCCACGGTAGGGAATGGCTACCGGGCCTCGGGGTCTGGGGGACACCAGCCGGGTGCCCGCTCTCCCCTGCACGTGTCCCCCTGCCCCGGCTGTAACGGGAACCCGACGAAGCTCCCGCCTCCCTGCGGGGTTTTCTCAGGACCACGTGGCAGGAATGCCCGGTCGGCCCTGAGCCCAGTGCTCGGCACAGACAAGGGCTCCTTAGATCCATGCTTCAGAGCAGGTCCACCGTCCACCCCAGCGAACCTTCTCAGTGTTCACGGTGCCCCCGACACAGCGATGCCTGCCCTGCTGTCCCGCGTCACCCCCTCAGTGCCAGACTCTGGGGCAGGATTTCAGGACACAAAGGTGAGCCACTTTAGTGTGGCCCATGTCTTCCTACCAGCGACAGATCCAGGACTTGACCACTTGGCTTCAGATACACGCGTGTTTAGGAAACGCAATCAAATGCACCCTCAAATCAGGGGGATCCACTACTACTGGAAATATGAGAAGGAATCTGTTGTACATTTACATAACATATGCACAATGTAAGTTCCAAAGGCATTGGGGGAAATGCAAGCCCCCCACCCCACCCCGGGGCCTTCTCTGTCTACACCACCATCCCTTTGGACAGGAGGAGGGTTCTGGGTATGCTCAGGGACTCTGGGATGCCTCTTCCCACAAGGAGGCGCTGCCATGGCCATGCAGCCCCCTTCTGAGCCCCCGAGGCTCTGAACCAGGAGAGGGGAGCACCCTTAGGTGCAGGCCCCTGTGGGGGAGAAGACGAAATGAATACCTTCCAAGAGCCTCATATGCTGCTCCCTCTCGGCCTCGGACGAGTCCACCCTCCTCCGGAAGAAGGCAAGAGCCCTGGAAATAAACCAAAGCATGGTCCCGTCGTTAGGGCAGCCTGGGCCCCCCAGACAACAGCACCAAGCTCGCTTCTGTCCAAGTCTCTGCCACCCAGCCGCACTCCGACCACAGCGGCTGTTCAAACACTGCGCCTGCCCCGCTGCACCGCTGGGCGTCTAGCCACGTACCTACACGCGCCTTGGCGCAGGCTGCCGCCCGAGGGGCCTTAACGGGCCGCGTGCCCACCCTCCAGCCAATGGCGCCGTAGTGCTCTCAGTGCAAGCCGCCCAGAGGCTGGGAGCTGAAGGGCGGGGCTTCGTGGCTCCGCCCACCACGGCGAGGGCGGAAATGTGGTGGCCCTGCAGAAATCACTTCCAATACGACCTCGTTTGGCACCTCTTAGAGGGTCTCTGTGCGCTTCTGATGCCTGTCTTGGAAGGTGGCACAGCAACTTGCCCCGAGGTTGGAGGCAGGCCCCCAGGCTCTGGCTCCCAGGTGTGCAGCCCCCAGTCCTCGCTGCGTGAATTCTTTTCTCTTCCTTCGCCTCTAAGTGCCCTCCACCACCAGCCCCCATCAGCCCCACCTCCTCACCCCTACACCCACTCCATGGGGAGATCAATGGTCAGCTCTAAGCAGCGGCTTTCTGTCTGGTGTTAAATGATACCGCAGATGCTGTGGAGAAGCCGAACTTGCACGTCTACATGGGTCTCAAACCATAGGCTGTGTCTTGCTCTTCTTGGAAGGCAGCCGACTGTGCCAAAGCACTCACTATGGGGCCCGAGAGCCACTTTTAAGTACGATCTGGAGATGAGGATGGCTAGGTAAGGAGGGCCGGGTGATGGAGCATGATGCAGGGAGTTTGGATTGCATCACTTTTATTTTGGGGATCAGGCAGACGTCACATTATGAATATTAAATGAAAAAAAAAAGAATATTGAATATTTTAACAGCAAAATGAGTTGATTTGGGGATAGCCGACCAATTGCAATTCAGGACACATGAACCATTGGTGAACTTGTAAGCGAGTACAGAGTACAACAAAAAGCTTTCTTTGATAGAGGAGAGGAAGCTGGGACAGGTGGTTTTGAAGAAAAGTCATTAGAGGAGAGTGAGAGTCCAGGGTTTTGATGGCCTTTCATTGGCTGAGTTGTGGCAGTTTCTCATTGGTGGGGCTGTTGCTGAGCCAGGAGGAAATCTTCCTTCCTCCTGCTGCGGTAGTAAAGTAGGCTCCTGCCTGTTGGGGGCCAAAAATGCTGTTGACAAGTGGTAGTATGTGAGAGCTCCCCTTTTAGGGCTTCCACACTCTGTCTTAAGTGAGGTTGCCTTTATTCATTTTCACATTTTCCCCTTTTGATCAAGATCTTCCCTCAAAAGCATCACCGATCAAGAGTCAGGTTTTCTACATTTAGTGGTGCTGTCCCTTAGTACCATGGACGACCTTCCCTGGTTGCCATATCTCACATCGGAGGGCAACCGTTGAGATCACGCTTAGTAATAAGAAAGGGTAGGAGGGAGAGCTCTCAGGCATTCACATCTAAAGTGTATATCTTGGGGCACTTGGGTGGCTCAGTCGGTTGGGTGGCTGCCTTTGGCTCAGGTCATGATCCCAGGGTCCTGGGCTGGAACCCTGGGTAGGGCTCCCTGATCAGCAGAAAGCCTGCAAGCCTGCTTCTCTCCATCTCCTCCCTGGCTTGTGCTCTCTGCTGCTATCTCTGTCTCTCTCTCAAACAAATAAATAAAATCTTAAAAAAAAATAAAGTGTATATCTTATCAGGTTTGTAGGCATCGGAGATTGTCTCAAAGTGCCGGGCTAGTATCACCCTATTAGGTAGATTGTTTCTACAAAGGTTATCAGGCTTATATACAAAGCTTAAAAACAAAGCAGAATTAAAAGCAGTATGAGAAATCCAGGTTGAGCAATGGTTCTGAACCTGGAGCCCCAACCTGAAAGTAACCAGCTAAAGAGATCAAAGGACCATGGATTGTCAGATGAAATTCACTGTAGCCGATGTGCTTGTTCTCTCATTTTATGCAATTGGGTTTCTACTTCTCCAGAGGAATTTCTGCAAGTGTAGCAGGTGGTATTGGCTATGGCACAAGCACCTTGTTGTTCAACAAGTAGATGATCAGGGGCTGCATGATTATCCCAAACTACTTTAGCCAGTGAGTCAAGTGATTGCTGTTGAGCTGCTACTACTTTAGCTGTGGAGTCAGCTACCTCTCCTAATGTAAGGGAGAGATTTCTGACCGTGTGTTCACTGGCATTTACTCTGACCCAAGGAAGAAAGGCTCTCCCTACAGAGGCAAACCCAGAGACATGTACATCTCCTGGAAGTTCCCATTTAAGGCAACTGTGGAGGTTTAATGGGATGGGCTACTGGGAAGCTTCTGCTTTATTTTGGATCTTGACACAGATAGCTAACCAACCCAATAAACACTGACCTCCAATTCGCCAGCTACCTAGTCATATGCCCATGGCAAAAGCCGTCCAGCGCCAGACAACAATGAAACCAGGCGGAGCTCTGAGTACTCTAGCTGGGGTCTGTTATTGATAGATCTATGAGCCAGAATTTCCTGATTGACGCTTTCAAGTCAGGAATCAGAGGAGTTGGGATGACATCCTGTGAGAGGCCATCCATCCTCAAAGAGTCCTTTCTAAAAATCCCGCAAAGAGGAATTAGCCAATTTGTATTTCCCCTGGGCGCAGGGAGACAGGACACACTTAGACAAGGAAAAAAGCATGAGGTGGTGAAGATTATACAATTGGCAAAGTTGGAGTGATTTAACTGAGCCAGTACAGTTATGGCTGAAGAAAGACAGAGACAAGGTATGGGGATAGTGGGCCATACGAGTGTCACTTGAGAGATAACATCCATAAGCTTGTGGGTATAATTGAAAGTGGCATTTAGGACTAAGGACACATTGGTGATGTGTAAGACCAAGGGGTCTCTGACACCAAGAACAGATCCAGCAGTGTGAAAGTTTTGCCCCTTTTGCAATAGATTGGATAAGAGCATTATTTTCCCAAGACTGAGAGGGAGAAAATAAGGTAAAAAGCAGCTGTAAGAAAATGGTATGCTTTATGCATAATAACTGAGCATAGCCTACTGGCACTGACAATTTAAACCACTTCCAGTGAGGTGTAGAAATCTTACTTCTATTTAGGTCTATTGAACATTTTCAGTTTTTTTTTAAACATGTGCACCTTTTTATTTTTTTTAAAGATTTTATTTATTTATTTCACAGACACACACATTGAGAGAGGGAACACAAGCAGGGGGAGTGGGAGAGAGAGAAGCAGGCTTCCCGTGGAGCAGGGAGCCCGCTGCGGGGCTCGATCTCAGGACCCCGGGATCATGACCTGAGCCGAAGGCAGACGCTTAATGACTGAGCCACCCAGGCGCCCCTTTTTTCTTTTCTTTTAAAGAGTTTATTTATTTGAGAGAGAGCGCAAGTAGGCAGAATGGCAGGCGAAGGGAGAGGGAGAAGCAGGCTCCCTGCTGAGCAGGGATCCATTCCCAACATGGGAATGGATCCCAGGACCCTGAGATCATGGCCTGAGCCAAAGACAGCTGCTTAACCAACTGAGCCACCCAGGCGCCCCTTGCAGACAGCTTTTTATTTTTTTATTTTATATTTTTTAAAGATTTTATTTATTTATTTGACAGAGAGAGACGGCGAGAGCAGGAACACAAGCAGTGGGAGTGGGAGAGGAAGAAGCAGGCTTCCAGAGAGCAGGGAGCCGGATGAGGGGCTCGATCCCAGGACCCTGGAATCATGACCTGAGCCCAAGGCAGACGCTTAAGGACCTAACCACCCAGGCTCCCCTGCAGACAGCTTTTTAAAAGTTATATGTAGGCGTGCCTGGGAGGCTTAGTCGTTAAGCCTCTGTCTTCGGCTTGTGTTCCCTCTGTCAATGTGTCTCACTCTGTCTCACTCTGTCACTCTCTCACATGTGAGACACAATGTGTCTCACTCTGAATAAATAGAATCTTTAAAAAAATTTTAAAATAAAAATAAAGTGGAGTCAGTAGACCAGAAGGGGGAGCTCTTAGGTCCTACCATTCCTTATAAATTGCAGACCCCAACAGGAAGAGACATATCTTCCAAATAAGACATTACATTAGCTATTACTACCCCAGGAGGAAAAACAAAAGGTGTTTCAGCCCAGCCAATGACAGATAGTCATAACGCAAGCCAATGAAAAGCTACTATACTTGGAACCCCGAATTTACTCTAATGGACTTTTTGTTTCCAAAAGCCATCCCAGCCTCCCCCTTTCCTCTATAGAAAAGCCTTCCTGGGGCGCCTGGGTGGTTCAGTCTGTTAAGCATCTTCCTTCGGCTCAGGTCATGATCCCAGGATCCTGGGATCCTGCCCGAGTAGGGCTCCCTGTTCAGCGGCCTTCGGACCGGTTGGTGATGCTGGGGTCCTAGAATGGAGCCCCATGTCAGACTCCGTGCTCACCAGGGAGTCAGCTTCTCCCTACCCCTGCCGCTCTCCCTGCTTGTGCTCTCTCTCTCTGTCAAATAAATAAATAAAACCTTTTAAAAAAAACAGGGAAATTGATTCTTACTACGGGGGGGAGGCGGAGCGGGGAGGAATGAGAAGTCCACACCACAACCAAACTCTGTCATATCTCCTGTCTATTCTAAGAACCCACTCGTGTTTCCTAAAAATCATGTAGTCTCCCCTAAATTGCCTACATCTCCGTTCCCCTTCCCCTATTAAGATGGTATATAAGCTCTCAAATCTCACTCACATTTTTTTTCTGTGATGTCCCTGTGCAGGTAATATTAAAAATTAATAAATGTGTATACCTTTCCTAGAGTTAATCTGCCTGTTGTCGATCTATTTCATAACCTAGGAGGTGTGTACAAATAGAATATTATAGAGGGAAAGTTTTCCTCCCTTACAGGTAAAAGAAAGACAATGGGGCAATTCAATAAAGAAATACACATGACCAGCAACTATACCAAAAAGAAAAAAAAACGCTCCTGTGCGTTTGGTGAAACTCTACAGGGCTGCCGAGTTAGCAGAGAAATGCGAATTAAAGAAAGGTACAGTGGGTCGCCTGGCCGGGTTTTCTGTGGAGACTGCGGGGAAGGGGGATGAGGTAAACAGACGGAGCCTTCCCGGTAGGCCGTCTGCACGGAATCCGGAGAGCGATCCAGACACTCGGGCCGCCCGCTCCGCTCAAGGACACGCCCCCAAAGCGATCCCTGGGGATACCGCCTTCCAATCCCTTCTTCCCTCGGGCTCTGCCCTTGGGCGCCCCGGAGGAGGCGGGGCTTGCTGGCGAGGCGGTCCCGTGGGCGGTCCCGTGTCGGCGGGGCCGCTCCGTGGCGCCCGGGAGGGGGCGTGGCCACACTCGGGGCGGGGTTACGCTAGCGGCGGCCGCCCCGGCAGCCGGCGAGGGGCGGAGCTCTCCATAGGCTGCTCCGGAGGGGCGGGGGCGGCGGCGGCGGCGGCGGCGGCGGTGGCGGCGGCCGCGGAGGCTGCATCCCCGGCCCGGCCAGGGAAGGGGTGACCGAGGGCGGGGCGGGGCGGGAGGGCACCGGCGGCCGGCGGGTCGCCTCAAGCCTCGCGTCCACCTGCCCGGCCGCTCGCGCTCCCCTGGGTCGGCGGGGCCTGCGCCGGCCCGCGCCCATGGCGGCGTCGGCGGCTCTGTCGGCGGCGGCGGCGGCGGCGGCCCTATCGGGCCTGGTGGTGCGGCTGTCGCGCTCGGCGGCGGCCCGCGGCTCGTACGGCGCCTTCTGCAAGGGGCTCACGCGCACGCTGATCACCTTCTTCGACCTGGCCTGGCGGCTGCGCATGAACTTCCCCTACTTCTACGTGGTGGCCTCGGTGATGCTCAACGTCCGCCTGCAGGTGCGGATCGAGTGAGCGGGCGCCGCCGCAGCCCCGGCCGGAGGGTCCCGCGCGCCGGGCCGCGACGGGCAGGGTCGTCGGCATGGAGGACGGCCGGCGGGACGCGGCGGGGGCAGGAGGCGGGGCGGCCCGGGCCTCCGGGCCCTAGACCTGCGCGGGAGGACGCCGGGCACCCGGCCGCCGAGTCACCCGGCCCGGCCCCGGCCACGAGCCGCCCGCCCGCGGCGCGCCCGGTGACCTATTGCACGGAAACTCTGCCAACGGGCCCTTTCCGTGGGGCTCGAGAAGAAAGAAAAAAGAAAAAAACCCGATTCGAGTGCGGCCGACCTGTTGCCTCACGTCGGCCAGAGCCCGGGAAGCCGCAAGGAAAAATTCCGCAGCAGGGACTTGACTGGCCCGGGTCCGCAAGGTAAGAGGCCGGAGGCTGGACCTGCGTGCGGGCTGGCGGCGGCGCTTGCCAGGACATCTCGGTGACAGGGGGAACTGTGGACGGGACCCCTGGCGGGCTGGCGGCGGCGCTTGCCAGGACATCTCGGTGACAGGGGGAACTGTGGACGGGACCCCTGGAAGCCAGCCCCTGAGCTGCCCAGGCGGGGGGCCGCAGGCGCCCCAGACTCCCCGGTCCTCATTCCCAGACGGGGGTGAGGGGCGGCGGCGGCCCGGGCATCTCGGAGGGTCAGCCGGTCCCCGCCCCGCTTTCCCCAGAGGCCCTGGTGCTGCCACCTGAACCCCAGGGAGTGAAGGGGAATGGGCTGGCGGAGGCGCCGGGGAAGGCTCTAGAAGGAAAAGATGCTGCCACCCTTCACCCCTTTGGGGGGCCAGACAGGGAGGGTGGTTGTGTTCTTGGCCAAAGCCCTGGTCGGGCCCCTCCTAAGCCCTCGGGCCCCTCCTAAGCCCTCAGGCCCCTGGGCTCTGGGCAGCTCCCTCCCGGCCCGTGGCAGAACTGCCTCCCGCCCTGTGTCGGGGGCCGGGGGACTGCTCTGGACCTGCTCCGGCTGTGCCCACTGCCCCCCTCCGGCTCTGGGGGCGCCCTCTGGCGCTGGGCGCTTGGACGTTTGGAGACCCCGGGGAGGGGGAAGGCCGCTCGGCCCTGTCCCTGCCCCCCACAGTGTCGCTGTTGCGCCATCGCAGCCACCCTCCCTCCGGACCCCACGTCTGCCCTGCCGGTGCCACTGAATGTCGCCTGCGGCAGCCCCTGTGCATCCAGAGGAGCCGGGGAAATGGGGATCTCCTGGAGCCCAGGGCAGCTCTCAGGCTGGGGTGGGGAGAGCGGGTGGAGAAGCGGCTTGCGAGGAGGCAGCCCTTGGGCAAAGGGGCCCCACTCTCCGTGGGGAGGCCACTGTGAAGTCCCCATCTCTTTCTGTCTTTCAGGAACCGGAGTTTGTAGGTGGTGACCCACCCCTTCCGTGGCCTCGTCAAGAGACTCAAATCCGTGCCCAGGGGCCGCCCCTGGCCCGGGGGCTGCCTGGGGAGCAGCTGGGCAAAGGGCCTGGCCGAGGAGGAGAGAAAGGACCTTCCAGGCAGAGGCCCCGAGGGCTGGGGTAGCCAGTGGTCCCCTTCTGGCATGGGGAAGGACGCCACCCTGTCACCTCAGCTCTGCATCTCCTAGCAACACTTTGAGGGCCTTCTGTTCTCCCCACCTGGTGTTTGGAAAAGCTGGCTCCAGGACAGGGAGAGATGTGTCCTTGTCCTACAGATAAGAAGGGGTGGGGCTGAATCTGAGAAAACCTGGCACAGGTGGGGTGGGGAAGGGGAGCTCAAGGCCCCCCCTGGGGGATCTAGGAGGAGGAGGAGGAGAGAGAGAGAGAGAGAGAGAGAGAGAGAGAGGAGAGAGAGAGAGGAGAGAGAGAGAGAGGGAGGTGCAGGGTAGGGAACGTGGGGAACTGGCTTTTCTTGGAGTGGTGTGGGAGGTCACAGGGAAGACCGTGAGCGCTGAGATGGACACAGGAGAGAGTCCTAGAACGCCTTGCGGAGTGGCGGTCTTTACCCACAGAGCCTGGCCTCCCCTGCCGCCCCACCCCAGGCTGGACCAAGGGCTCCTCGGCAGTTGAGTGGCACGAGCCTCTCAGTTTGGGTGGCGGGGTGGGGGTGGGGTGGTGGCGTGGCTGCTGGGGACAAGACGGACCCAGGAGGGTGAAGGCATAAACCTGGGACGGGGCTGGGACCCATGCACGACCCCATCTGTCGGTCCCCGGGCTTGCCCCCCGCCCCGGCCCCGAGCCCAGGATCCCACAGGAGAACCTCCTCTGCATGGGCTTGAATCGGCCCTGGAGGCCCAGGTGTGCGGCTGCCTGGCGCACCAGGATGGCCAGGCGTGGTTCCCGAGGGGGGCCAGGAAGGACCCCGGTCCCACAGCCTCTCTGTCACTGATTGCTCTCGGCTCCCAGGCTCTGAATTCCTGGGACTGAAAACCCAAGCAGGCTGGCCAGCCTCAGGGACACGGTGGCCCAGTGTCATACCTCCTGCCCTCCTCAGCCACCACGCTGGAGGCCGAGTCCTGAGTGAAGAGTTCTGCCCGCCTCACCCCGGGGACCGAGGCCAGATGAGGCCGCATGTGTCCCCTGCAGCTTCCCACAGACAGGGTGTGATGGCTTCCTGCCTTGTGCCAAGTGTCCTGGGATCCCCGGTCCCGGTGGCGCCTCCTGTACCCCAACCCCTTCCACCCAGGACCACTTCTGGGAGCCTGCCAGCCTGCCGACTTCATCCACAGATGTCCGGGGACAGCGTGTGAGAGCCACGCGGGGCCTCCTTGGGGCTGATCCACAGATGTGCCCCTTGCAAGGCCCCGTCTCACCCTCGGGGTGACCTGCTCCCCAGCTGCGGCCTTGTGGCTCAGCTGGAGCTGCCTGGGGCCTGTGACACCTCTTGCCCATAGGGAGAGGGGTGGGGGGAGCCTCAGGGCCCTGGCCCGAGACCCCTGCCCTGCGGGGCGCCCCAGCCAGTGCCTGCCCTGCCCCGGGGGCCCGGAAGTCTCCGCACAGCCCCCGAGGGACTGGGCAGGGGCTGCCCTTCTTCGGCCTGTGGTCCTGCCACTGCTTTTCTGACCGGTTTGGCCTTGAGTAGTTAGCGAGCTTCTCCCCACCCCCCACCTTCCCTCTGTCCGCACTGGGCCCTGGCTGCCTGACAGGCTCTCGATGCACTTTATTTAATTTGCAGTCTGTTTTCCAGGCAGCAGAGCTTCTACAGAATCTGAGACACGGGCTGGAGATGACTGTCACTTTCCCGTGTGTGATTAACTGTACTGGTCAGCACCGGCTGCTCAGAGAAATGGTCTCGTTCCTGGTGTTGTCAAATCTTGTCACTCTAAGTTAAAAAAACAAACCCTCCCTGAGTTCAATAAAGTAAAAGAAAACTGGAGGCCTCCTCTTCTGGTGTGGCGCCTTAGAGGAGGGGGCCGGCGGTGAAGTCACCTGGGAGGGCCGCGGAGGGCTGCAGGGGTGGAGGCCTGCGGGGCCAGGGCCCCTGGAGAAGAAGGCGGCGGCACGGGCCTGGCCAGAGAGGTGGCAATTTGTCCCATTCACAACCTTTATTTGGACGACCTGATACCTGGGTCTTCTCTATTGAGGGTGGGCTGTGTGTGTGGGGGGGGCGGTGAAAGAGGCTCCCCGCACATCATTTTGGGTCACCTGGAGGCCCGTCTGCAACAGCAGGTGGCGAGGTCGCCCTTGCTTCCCCGCCAGCCAGGTGGGCACCCAGTTTTAGAAGAGAGAAAACCATGGGGGCGGGAAGCCTGCTGCCCTTCCCCCGCCCCAGACCCGAACTGTCCCTTCAGAGCCCCAGCCTAGTGACTCCCCGCAGAAGCCTGGCCATGGGCTCCAAGGGCTGTAGGGCTGAGGGCGGGCAGGCAGGCAGAGGGGGGGTGGAGGGCACCTGGGGACCTCAGTGGCTGGGGTAGAAGAAGGAAGGCCCACAGTCCGCTGGGAGGAGGCTCCTGAGGATGCAGGGTCATGGTCCCCCTGAGGAGCACAGCCTGGGGTGAGGGCCTTGGGTGTGCTCCACCCACTGGGAACTTCCAGGGGTCAAAGCACCCTGACAAGACAGACCCTTCGGGCACCTGCCACCACAGAGGGATGGACCCCCGTCCCTGCCAGCACCCTGAGCTTCCCTCTGCTTTGTCCAGATGGTCCCGTTCAGTCCCTGTTGGTCCCAAACCCAGCCCAGGGATCACGCAGCCTGGTGCCACCAAGAGGGGAGGGGTGAGACCGGAGCTCGGGGCCCCAGGCACGTTGGGGAGGGAGGACCACCCTTCCGTGCCACCGAGGAAGGCAGGCAGCTTCTGCTCTGGCTCAGGGCGGCCTCCTGAGCCCAGCTCTTCCACGGACCACCGTGTGGCCCCAGGCCGGCCACGGGCACTCTCGTGTCGCCAGGAGGGAGCCTTCAGTGTGGCCCGTGTCCTCCTACCAGCGACAGACCCAGGACTTAGCCACTTGGCTTCAGATACACGCGTGTTTGGGAAACGCAGTCAAATGCACCCTCAAATCAGGGAGATCCAGCAAAAGGGTGGTCCCGAAGTCACCACCACCTGGGTGGCCCACCACACAAAACAAAGCAAAGGGCCTGCGTGTCTCATCCTTGGCCTCGTGGATGCTCTGTGGTCACAGCAGCCTCTCAGGGCCCGCACCTCCCGCTTCTGTGCCTCGGCCCCGTACCCTCCGAGGATCGTTGCTGCCATCGCAGCAGCCGGCAGGAGCCCCAGGCCCAGGACCTCCGAGCGCGGGCCATGTAGGGCCCGCCCCTGCCACCTTCGAGCCAACGGGGAGGCAGCGGACAGGCTCGTGCGGCCCCGAAGAGGTGGAGGCAAGGAGGTCCGGTCTCCTCCCACCGTGGGCGAGATAGCCAATATGGTGGCCATAGAGCAATGGGCCGGGGCGGGTGCCCCCGTGTGTGCTTTAGGGGGACAGCGGGCTCCTCGGTGAGGTCCTTGGGAAGATAAGAGCCTGTCGTGGACGGCTTTTGAGCAAGGTTCCAGCCCTAGAACATGCTGGCGGCTCCTCGCCCCCGACAATGCCATTCTCTTTTCTCTGCCTCAGGGACCACAGCCTGGGTGAGGGCTAAGTGGGGAGACCAGGTAGGGCCTGGTCCGAACACCCCAGAGATACATACCAGCAGCAAGTGGGATTTCTCTCTGGAATGCAACGTTGGTTTCACATCTTGAAGTCAATGTTTTACTCCATATTAACATAAGCAGGGGGAAACCTGACCATTACAGTAGGTGCGGGAGAGAGATTTGACAAAATCCAACACCCGTCCATGATAAACATTTTCAACAAAATTGGTATATGGAAAGGAATTTTCTCAACCTAGTAAGGAGTGTCTACATAACCTTATAGTGTGCATAACACTCGATGGTGAAAGAATGAAGATTTTCTCTGCACATCGGGAACAATGCAGGATGTGCACTTTTGCCCTTTCTATTAGAGGAGATCCTCGACTGTGGAATAAGCTCCTCATCCCCCCAAATAAAAACATTCTGATTGGAAAGGCAGAAATAAAACTATCTTTATTCACCGATGATCCTATATGGAGAAAATCCCAAGAAATACACATAGACAAAAAGGCACTAGACCTATAAGTATATCTGGCACAGGCCACAGGACACAAGATCGATATTAAAATAGCAACTGCATTTCTATGTACTAGCAACAAAAATTCAAAAATGAAATAAAATAATTTGAAAAACACTGCTGGGAAGGTTTAAAGAAGCTCTGGATAGAGGGGCGCCTGGGTGGCTCAGTTGGTTTAGCGGCAGGCTCTTGATTTCGGCTCGGATCATGATCTCAGGGTCCCGGGATGAGCCCTGCGTGGGAGTCTGCGCTCAGCAGGGAGTCTGCTTGAGGACTCTCTCTCTCCCTCTGCCTCTGCCCCTCCCCCTGCTCGTGCTCACTTGGTCTCTCTCTCTCGATTATATAAATATATATATATATTTAAAAAGAGGGTATAGATAGAGACATTTCATGGTTTGGAAGACTGAATGTTGTCAAGATGGCAATCTTCCCCAAGTTTATCTGGAGATTGAACACAAAGTCTATCCAAATCTCAGCTTAGTCTCCTGTCGAAATTGATGAGCTGATCCCAAAATGGATGTGGAAATGTAGATGACTTTAAATATCTAAAACATTTTGAAAAAGAAAAACAAAGTTGAGGATTTACCATACCTATCTCAAAACTTAGTATAAACCACGGTATTGAAGACAGTGTGGTATTGGTGCGAAGATAAGTGTATAAAGCAGTGGAACGGACCGAGAGATTATAAACAAATCCCTACATATATGATCGATTGATTTTTATTGTGCCACAATACACAGAACATGACATTTACCATTTTAACCACTTAAGGGTTACAATGCAGTGGCATGGAAGACATTCACGATATTGTGCAACTGTCTCCGGTATCAAGTTCCAGATCATTTTCTTTACCTCAAAGTGGAAACACCATACCCATTAAGCTCTCGCTCCCCATTCCTTCCCTACCCCTGCCCCTGGCAACCAAAAACGTGCTTTCTGTCTCTATGCCTCTTCTGGATGTTTCATAAAAACGGAATCATACAATATGTGACCTTTCATGTCCGGTTTCTTTAGTTTAGCAAAAGGTTTTGGAGGTTCGGAGAGATTGTTGCCTGTGTCAGTACTTTGTTCCTTGTTGGGTGAATTCTATTCCATCATCTGGATAGACCACTTTTGTTCAGCCATTCACACGTTGATGGACATTTGGGTGGTTTCTACCTTTTGGATCTTATGAATAGTGCTGCTACGGTAAACATTCATGAACAAGTTTTGTTTGAACACCTGCTTTCAAGTTTTGGGACCCATATCTAGGAGTGGAATTCCTGGGTCCCATGGTTATCCTCTGTTTAACATACTGAGGACGCGCCACACTGTTCCACACGGAGGCCGCACCAGTATCTTTCGCACTAGTGATGTATGATGCCCCTGACTTTTCCACATTCTCTCCGATACGTGTTATCTGCCTGTTTTTAAATGATGGTCCTCCTAGTGGGTGTGAAGTAGCGTCTCGGTGGAATTTTAATTTGCATTTCCCTAATGACTAAGGATGTTGAGCCTCTTTCCATTTGCTTGTTGGCCATTTGTAGGCCTTTGTAGAAAGAGCCGTACTTGGGGATACGTTTGACCAAAGATGTGCAAGACCCGCACCGTGAAAACCTCAAAAGAAATTAAAGAACAAATGTAAACGCGCAGCTATAGCACGCTCATAGATTTGAAGACTCGGTATTGCTATGGGTCAACTCGACAAAACCGACCTATGGATTCAGTGCACTCCCAATAAGCTCACAGCAGGACTTCTTAAGGAGATTACCAAGGTGATTCCAACGCTTACACATAAATGCAGGAGGCTGAGGACAGCCCAACACTTTTGAAAATGAACCGAGTTTCAGGACTTGGACGACCTAGTTTCAGGACTTACAGCCATCATCCGGGCCTTGTGCTCTTGCAGAAAGATAGAGATCAATGGACAGAACGGAGGGTTCAGAATATACTCAGAACTACACGGAGGATGGACTTTGGACAGAAGCGTCAAGGCAATCCAGTAGAGAAAGGATAATATTTTCAAGAAATAGTACTGGGAAAAAAAAAGAAAGAAAGAAACAGTACTGGAAACATCGGAAAAGCATGCCCATAAAAATGCAACCTGACCCCAAGCTCACATCATATACAAAAATTAACTCAAAACCATGACATACCTGTCAGAGACGAAACCACATTCTATGCCCCTGCGAGGACTGCAGTTCTCTGCTCAGGGGCTCGGAGGGCTTCTCCCTGATGTCAGATTTGAGAAAAAGTCAGACCCTGTCACAGCGAAACGGCTAACGCAGATGCCCTGCACGCTCACCTTGACACCCACACCCCCCACCACCTTTTTGTGCCCCAAGACCTCCTTCCCTCCCCCTTATCAAAAACTGCCCTGCGGGGCCGACTGGCCCTCCAGCTGAAGGCCCGAGCTACGCCCCCGCCGGCCTTTCTGGTGTAGTTCAAGAGATTTGCCAGCAGGTGGCGCTGCTCCCACAGCCCAGGCCAGACTGGGGCGGAGCAAAGAGCCTTCCATCCAGCTTGGACGGAACTAGCTTCCTGTAAAGGGGTCGACCACGAGGATCAGACATTCAGGTTTTCGAGGTACCCGAGGTGCAAGATCTTGAGCAAAGAAGACCCGTGAACGGATGATGTGCTTCGGCTGACACGCATGCTCCAACCGTGATGCTCAAACACAGCGGGGGGAAGCGGGGCGCCCCCGTGTCCCCGGGGTCTGTTCCGAACAGCATTAGTACCGGGAGATGGTCAGTCCCTTCTTGGATCGAGGCGCCGTGCGGTTGCAGCAGGCTTGCGGGGGGGGCGGGAAGCAGCTGGGTTGGAACCCTGGCTGTTCCGGCTAGGAGCGGGTGCCAGGCCCCTCATCCTTGCTGTCTGCCCTTCACTTTCTTCGTGTGCACAGGGATTTAGTAATTCCGAGGTCCCGCGAGCAGTCGGGGAAGCCACGCACGTCTAGGACTGGACGCTGAGCCCGGAGCCCGACACGTGGCAGCCGCCGGTAAAGGAGGACTCGTCTTTATTGGCTACGAGCCTTCCTTCGTAGCTCATCATTCAGGCTGCTCTGTCTCCTGGACGGCGCCAAAAGGCAGCCCCGTGTCAGTGTCAAGGCCACGGACTTTGTCGATGGGTCCAGCAGCTGCACCACTCCCCAGGGGCCGTGGGAATAGCCCCGGGCCTCCCTGAGTCCCAGCTTCGTGGCCGCTACAAGCGACATGTGCCGCACGCCCCCGGCAGGCTGTCCCGGGGACCAGACGCCGCCGCGCTGCGGGACTGCCGGGCACCGAGCAAGGGCCGCGTACGTCACAGCTGCCGGGGCGGCCTGCACCCCGGGAGCACCGTCCACCGCGCGCCGGGCCCCGGAGACGACTCCTTCCCTCGGCCGTGTCCGCGCCTTGTCCGGTCCCTCTCCTCCGCCAGGGCTCGGGGGCCGCGGGGCGGGGGTGGGGCGGGCGCGGCAGGGATGGAAAAGGAGGGAAAGGAGAACCTGAAACGGAGGGGGTTCCATCCGTCCGCGTGTGTCCGGCTTCGAAAAAGACAGCCGCCTGTGACTCCGAGGGCTGGCCTGCAGCTCCGGGCCGCAGGGACGTCCCCGACGCTCCCGGGTCTCCTCTGTGCCCGGCTTTGCTGGAATCGGCGTGCGTCCTCGCGTGCCTCGCCGTGTGGCCCCCAGTAGCCACAGCAGCAAGCCTCTTGGTGCTGTCTATCTGTCTGTCTGTCTCGCCAGCGCCCCTGGGAGACCCGAAGCACAAGAGCCTGGCCACATCCCTCCCTGCTCTGATCTGCCCTCAGCCTCCACTCATCCCTCTCTTCTTTTCCATCACATGGGCCTTCCAAGGAGCACAGTGACTTCCTCAGCCTCTTTTGCTCCAGAAGGCTTAAAATTGCGAAGTCTGCCACATTCCTTTCTCTGGAAACCTCGCATAACTTTAGAGGACTATGCCTGACCTGGGGCTCCTGAGGTCCTTATGTTCCCACTACCCAGTTAAAATACACTTGTCCTGGGAACCCCTTCCCTTAAGAATAACTTCTGCTTTCTAAATTCATGCTGGTGGTTTATCCTGACCATTGTAGTTCTCAGTCATGAAAGGGATTGACATGCTAGTTTGTAGATCAGTCTCTGATGAGTTTACCTCAACTCTTGACTTGTAAAAATGAGCACATTACCCTGTAGTGCCGAGGACCAGGCCTTAGTTGTGGTAACCAAGCAGGTTGTGACCACAGATCTGTTTATGGCACACTCGAATGTTCCAATTCAAAATGTTCCAAGTCAAACTTGTCTTTTCTAAAAATCAAAAATACCCTTCTTTTCTTCCTTGGCTCCCTATGTCGGGTGGTGTTACCAACCATCCACCCAGAAATCAGGAGTCATGTCTGATCTGAGTTGACTATATCCTTGCCCCTCAAGTATCCAGGTAGGAAGACTCCACTCACTGTGGCTTCCGGAATCCATCCCCACTTGCCAACCCCCATCAGCCTTGCCTTGGTTTAGATACAAATTATTTCCCTGTTGCTTCTCTACAAGTTTCCTTTCACAGTCTACCTCTTCCCAGGTTTTCAGCCCCACCCTGTGCCAATGCCAAATTCATCCCCATCCCTGATAATGTGATTCATGGAAAACATAAATATGGCCTTGCCACTCTTCTCTCAAACATCTTTCAAGAAATCTCAATGTTTAGGAGTGGGACACACCTCTCCAGAGCCCCTGATCCCTTTTCTCTGAGTCCAATTTCCAATGCACAGAGTGCACACTGAGGTTTGTTTTCCGGCTCTCCAGAGAATAACAAGCTTAGTAAAGCACTTGATGTTCAGGAGGACCTGGATTTTCGCTTGCTCTCCAAGGCAGATTGCATTTCACAAACGTCATGGAAATGATCAAACATGAGGAAGTTGAAAAATAATACCAGAAACCGCATGTTCCCCTCATTTATGTACAATAGGTATCACCCCCTAGTCGATCAGGCTTGATCTCTGCCCCTTCCCCTTTCCTCCTACCATGGGATTATTTTTATTTCTATTTTTTATTTTTTTAAAGATTTTATTTATTAATTTGACAGAGAGAGAGAGAGCACAAGCAGGGGGAGCGGCAGGCAGAGGGAGAAGCAGGCTCCTCCTCCTCGCTGAGCAGGGAGCCCAATGCGGGGCTCGATCCCAGGACCCCGGGATCATGACCTGAGCCGAGGGCAGCTGCTTAACCATCTGAGCCACCCAGGCGCCCCTACCACGGGATTATTTTTAAATGAATCTCATACATTATATATGAGTATGTATAGGAAATAGCTTTCAAAAAGGGGACCAGAAAGCCTTATGAAGAACTCCAAGTGTGCAATCTTTGGATCTGTTGTATTCATCCATTTTATTGGCTTGTGAAATAGTTCAGACATCCCCAACACCAGGAATGTGGCTGACTTTGCAATTTTTATTGAATTTTAATTAATTAATTAAGAGAGGGGGTGGGGGAGGAGTAGAAGGGGAGAGTCAGGAAGGGGGAAAAAATCTCAAGCAGACTCCCATGCTGAGTGCCGAGCTTGGACCCGGGGTTCGATCTCACGAGCCCCATCCTGGGAAACCAGGTGCCCTAAGCTGCCCTCCCTGACTGGTGATGCCTGAGGTTTACCAATTTATTAAGGAAAGGAAGGCGGTAGGTAAATTAATTACCCCTTGTGAGAAGGGGTCCTTTGGGCCATACACAAAGGCCACAGATGCATATTTGAGGATTGTTCGGTGTTGAGGGCAATCTCCTGACCCTGCTCAGGGTAAGACGGAGTTAGGTGACTAGTACGGTCCTAGAGAAGATCATATAAGAAGACAGGAGGACCTGACACCAAAAATAAAAGCAACAAAAGCTAAAATAAACAAGTGGGACTGCATCCAACTAAAAAGCTGCTGCACAGCAAAGGAAACCACCAACAAAACAACAAGGCATCCTACTGAATGGGAGAAGATACTTGCAAATCATACATCGCATAAGGGATGAATATCCAAATATATATAAGGAATTCATACAACTCAATAGCAAAAAAACACAATGTGATTTAAAAATTGGCAGAAGATCTGAATAGATGTTTTTGCAAAAGAAGACATATAGATGGCCAACAGGTACATGAAAAGATACCATACATCATTTAATCATCAGGGACATGGAAATCAAAACCACAATTAGATATCACTTCACACCTGTTAGAAGGGTTAGTATCAAAAAGCCTAGAAATAACAAGTGTTGACCAGGATGTGGAGAAAAGGGACCCTTGTGCACTGTCGGTTGGAATGTAAATCACAGCCACTATGGAAAACAGCATGGAGGTTCCTCAAAAAATTAAAAATAGAATGACCATATGATCCAGCAATTCCACTTCTGGGAAAACAAAAACACTAATTTGAGAAAAATATATGCAACCCCATGTTCATTGCAGCATTATTTAAAATAGACAAGATACAGAAACAACCTAAGTGTTCACTGATGGATGAATGGATAAAGAAATCGTGACACACACACACACACACACACACACACACACACACACACAATGGAATATGATTCAACCATAAAAAAAGAAAGGAAGTCTTGCCATTTGCAAAAACATGGATGGACGTACCTCCAGGGCATTGTGCTAACTGAAGTAAGTCAAATAGCAAAAGACAAATACCATACGATTTCTCTTATATGCAGAATCTAAATATATATCCATATATATAACTATACATATATAGTTGTATATATATTTGTACATATACACACACAAAACTTAAATCATGGATACAGAGAACAGATTTCTGGTTGCTAAAAGCAGGGGATTAGGGGTGGGAGAAACGGGTCAATTGTTTGGGGGTTATTTGTTAGTTTGCATAAATTGGAAAAAAAAGAAGCAATAGGTATTTAGAAATATAATGACTGAAGGGTTGCCTGAGTGGCTCAGTCGGTTGAGCAACCAACTCTTGATTTTGGTTCAGGTCATGATCTCAGGGTCATGAGATCGAGCCCCACATTGGGCTCTGCCCTGGGCATGGAGCCTGCTTAGGATTCTCTCTGCCCTTCCCCCGCGATCTCTCTCTCTCTCTCTCTCTCTCAAATTCATAAATAAGTATCTGGGCTCTGTGCTCAGCAGGGAATCTGCTTGAGATTCTCTGTCCCTCTCCCTCTGCCCTTCCCCTCCGCTCACACATGCTCTAAATGAATAACTAAATAAAAATCTTGAAAAGAAAAGAAATACAGTAACTTAGCAGTGACAATTTAAAGGAGAGTGACAGAAGGTCGCACATCGGTGCCAGCACTTGGGGCCTACTGACTCATGCACTCTCTTCCAGATGGTTGTCTCAGATTCCTGGTAGATAAGAATTCATTACACAGGGTGCTTTTATAAATAAATCTAAGGTCTTCAATGTAAAATGAACATTACGTTAATGAAAGGAAAGAAAAGAAAAGAGAATGAGAGGGTTTTTTTTTAAGCCCTAAGCGTACATATTTTTCTTTACCCTCACATTTAGTGAGCCGGGGGTGGGGGGACGGCACCGTTTGAATTCCAGCAGTTTCCAAAGGGAATCTCTGTCTGTTTTTTCCCTCTTAATTAGTTGTGTTTCTTGATAAAACAGCTATATTGTCAGAGGAACTTCCTGAGGTATGGATGTTGTAATTCTCGAGTTCAAATAAAGATAAACAAATAATTTGAATTGTTGGTTGATGCATCCTACAATGCGGATGAACACAGTTCTTTTCCAGTGTTGCTCAGCACTAAATACCATGAAGAGGAGAAGTAATCATACAGATAAGCACAATACAAACAAACAGACTCTTATATGCAGAGAACAAACTGGTGATAGGCAAATTAGGTGAAGGGGATCAAGAAGTACAAACTTCCAGTTATAAAATAAATAAGTCACAGGGGTAAAAAGTACAGCATAGGGAATACAGTTAATAATATTTTTAGGGCGCCTGGGTGGCACAGTTGGTTAAGTGACTGCCTTCGGCTCAGGTCATGATCCTGGAGTCCCAGGATCGAGTCCCACATTGGGCTCCCTGCTCAGCGGGGAGTCTGCTTCTCCCTCTGACCCTCTTCCCTCTTGTGCTCTCTATCTCTCATTCTCTCTCTCTCTCAAATAAAAAAAAAAATCTTTAAAAAAATAATATTTTTATGACGTTTTGTGGTGATACATGGTAGCTACACTTGGGATGAACCTTAAGTAATGTATAGAATTGTCAAATCAATATGTTGTACATTTGAAACTAATATTACAATGCATGTCAGTTAAATTTCTTTTTTTTTTAAGGTTTTATTTATTTATTTGACAGAGAAAGACACAGCGAGAGAGGGAACACAAGCAGGGGAAGTGGGAGAGGAAGCAGGGAGCCCGATGTGGGGCTCAATCCCAGGACCCTGGGATCACGACCTGAGCCGAAGGCAGACGCTTAACGACTGAGCCACCCAGGCACCCCAATTATATTTCTTTAAAAAAAAAACATTTTATTTATTTATTTGACAGAGAGAGAGAGAAAGCACAAGCAGGGGGAGTGGGAGAGGGAGAAGCAGACTCCCCGCTGAGCAGGGTGCCCGATGTGGGGCTCGATCCCAGGACCCCGGGATCATGACCTGAGCCGAAGGCAGACACTTAACCGACTGAGCCACCCAGGCGCCCCAATCCTCAATTATATTTCAATTAAAAAAATAAGCACAATTGGGGTGCCTGGCTGGCTCAGTCAGTGGAGCATCTGACTCTTGATTTCGGGGTTGTGAGTTCAAGACCCACATTGCATGTAGAGAGGCCTTAAAAATAAAATCTTAAAAAAAGAAAAAAGCACAATAAACCAGGGGCAAAATATTAAACACAAGACTGCGCTGATGAACATGAAAGTATGCGTTTAGATAATTCTCATCAGAAAGAAAAAGAATCTTAGAAGTGCCAAAACTGAGATTTATTTTCTTGATGAAATTAAATTTGAATTCATATTATTGTTATCATTATTTAGAGAAGGGGGAGGGGCAGAGGGAGAGGGAGAGGGAGAGAGAGAAACTTAAGCAGGCTCCATGCCCAGCGCGAGCCCAGCTCGATCTTGCGACCTGAGCCGAAAACAAGAGTCAGACGTTTAACCCACTGAGCCACCCAGGCGCCCCTTGAAGTCATGTGATTATTAGCAGTGTATATTGGAATGGCTAAAATTTATATCATTGTTATCATTATTAAATTTTACGACAGATTCCTGGATTTCAGGGTGTGACTTTTATTTTCTGTCTTGAATTGATGCAAAGCAGCCCTTTTCTTGGTCTCTCTTAAGGTGACATCTACCAATTCGGTGCAGTGCAGTTCCCTGGTTGGTCCATAGCCCTCTGACCAGTGAGGTCAGCCTTTTAGATTCCTGCTTCTCCTCACACAGACAAGCCTTGGAAAAGTGCATCGACTGTTATTTTTCTAACTCTAATTTGTCATGTAGACACAACTTTGGTTTTCACTTGGGTTTGGCAGCCATGCAGTTTGTTTTGGAGGCTCTATATAAAATCATCCACACTGGCAGCTCCGACAGCAGAGTTGGGACTAATATTACGTGCACAAGTATACTTGGGGCTGAATGAAGCAGGCAGACTGGCTGGCATCAAGACAATTTTCAGACAGACTCTCAGCTTCCTGAAAATTTAAACACGGCTCCTTAAGAAACACATGATTTATCATTAATTTCTAGAGTCTTCACTTATTTTTCTTGTATTTTTAATATAGCTATTCTTAGGGCCATTAAACAAACACACACACACACACACACACACACACACACACAACACACATACACACACACCTATTCCCAGCCATTACTTGGACTCAACTCACTGTCAAATCTACCTTGTTTTTTTGCTTTGTTCTCCACATTCTTGGAAAAAGAAAACACCTAAAATTAATATAATGTTGTATGTTAATTATACTTAAAAAAAATCTCACCCTCAGGGCGCCTGGGTGGTTCAAGTCGATTAAGCATCTGCCTTTGGCTCAAGCAACAATCTCAGGGTCCTGAGATCGAGTCCCGCATGGGGCTCCCTGCTCAGCAGGGAGTCAGCTTCTTCCTCTCCCCTTGCCCCTCCCCCTGCTCATGTTCTCTCTCTCTCTCAAATAAATCAATAAAATCTTTAAAAAACAACTCACCTTCCAATTTCTTCCCTCCATGAAAGAACTGGGTTTTTTTTTTTAATGTAAATACACTACCATGGAATGAGGAGACTTGTGTTGATTATGGAATGAATGTGGGTAGTGGATTTAGTGCATGTTATTCAACTCCGAGGATGTATTGAAGTCAATCATGTAAATCAGACTGTGTAGCCAGACCTAATCAGGAAACTGCCAAGCGAAACCAAATTTAGTAAGCTCTGTGGCTCCCTTCAGATATTATAACTTTTTATAAGATCTTCATAGGAATGTTGTTCTGTGCAAGTGCTTTCAGCAGATCTATTTGATCTTTTTTATAAGGAGACAGTATACATTCTAAGTTATATATTGGACACACACACACACACACACACACACACACACTCCCCCTGCTCAGATGTTTTCAGATGCATGTAAATTCATATCTAACTTCAGGCAATGGCATTGAACCAGAACCCAGACTCCCACTGAAATCTGGTCAGTTGGCCATAGGATTATGGGATCATTTTGATGCAAAAAAAAAAAAAAAGAATTCAGGAGGCCCAGAACTGGAAACAGTGGGCACACAGTTAAATCCTGTTTAAACTGGTATCAGGACCTTGGTTCCTTAACTCTGAAGCACTTCCCATTACATCACAGTGCCTGCTTTTACCAAATCTCTGCAAGGGCAGAGTCAGAACAGTGAAGTCAGAGGCCCGCTTCGGGCATGGCAGTGTGAGGAGCTCCATGGGCCCGCCCCCGAGTGAAACCGGTGGAAATTATTTCCAAACCAGCCATTTAAAGTCTCTGGAAATGGTGCTAAGGGAATGCAGTAAATGAAGAAACATTTATTTAAGAAAACCTACTAAAACACTCTTCATGGGTTTGATGTGATTTGTCTTTGGCGGGGGCCGTGACTTTGGCTTTGTCTCTGTCTTTCGGTTGGTTTCATTCTTTACAAGATGTGCATTTGTGGGGCGCCTGGGTGGCTCAGTCCTTCGGCTCAGGTCATGATCCCGGGGTCCTGGGATCGAGCCCTGCATCAGGCTCCCTGCTCCGTGGGGAGCATGCTTCTCCCTCCCCCACTCTCCCAGCTTGTGCTCTCTCTCGCTCGCTATCTCTATCTCCCTCTGTCAAATAAATAAACAAAATCTTTAAAAAAAAAAGTATGTGCATTTGTGCTTACACAAAGGGTCTTGGAATTTTATAGATGGAAAGATGTCAAAACCTATCTGTCGCATATTTGTATCCTACAGGGTGAAGGCAATGGTCATAGGCTGGTTGGACTATCCGGCAGGAAGCTTTTCTTGGAGAGAGCTGTCCATTGCAAACACACCCTTCTCTTGCTTGTGTGACAGAGTCCCCTGGCCAGAGCTACTTGGTTTGACACTGGTTGCCTCACCCTAGGTGAAGCAATCAGTCTTTCTCCCATGAATCTTAGAGTACTGAATTAGACCCCAAGACTGAGTGATTTCCTGCAAAGTCTCTTTATTGCCATTTCTTTTTTTACAATATTTTTTTAAGATTTTTATTTATCTTAATTATTTATTTGTCAGAGAGAGCGAGAGAGCACAAGCAGGGGGAGCAGCAGAGGGAGAGGGTGAAGCAGGCTCCCCGCTGAGCAGGGAGCCTGATGTAGGACTCGATCCCAGGACCCTGGGATCATGACCCGAGCCCAAGGCTTAGCCGACTGAGCCACCCAGGCGTCCCTCCTTAATGCCATTTCTTTTGAGAGTTTTACGTAGATGACCAACTATTGATTTCTCCTGAGCTACCCTTGTTCCTGTCTTTGTGACACTTGTTCATTGGTTTGATTTCTTGGATTTTGTAAAATACTCACGTTCTTCTAATAAAAATTGGTGTTGTTGGAGAAGCTCCCACTTGTAGGTTTTTATAATTTGCAAAGTATGCAAATGTGATCAAGGAAGCGTGTGGTTCTGCCATCAAAGATATATACCAGAGCAGAGCTCTGAGCTCTGTAATTTGAGGCACTGATGTCTGAGGGGAGGGAGGGGATGTTGGTGGCAGGGTGAGGGGGCTCCAGGCCAGAACTGAAGTTCTTCCCTTTTAAGGTAAGAAAGGTAGTAGATAATCTGACACCTCATTCCTATGAAAAGTGGCCACTTGATGAAGATTCCAAGTACGTGTTCAGATACTGTGGGGGCAATGGAGCATCTTCTGTTCCTGCTAAAAAAAGGCAGAGGTAGCGTGACCAGCCTGGTTCTGCCCAAGAACAGTCCAGAAGTCATGAGAATCAAAACTGAAAGCAAACAAGCATGCAGTTAATTCTGGCTCAAGCCTGTATTAGAATCTTGGTCCCTTAAAAATATGAAATATTTCTCATTGTACTACACTACCTGGTCTTAGAAAGCCTTAGTAAGGGCTGGATTCGGAGAGGCAGGTCAGTGATGATTATTTGTGGCATTGTCCCTTAAAAAGATCAGTACATTTCCCACTACTTTTATAACATTTCCAATGAACTAAAATCGCACGTCCTCTGCACAGCTTACCATGATTCAAACATTCTTCAAATAGCCTTATCACTGTCGTCAACCCCTCCCCTCCCCCACCCAGGGGAAGGGAGAGCAAGACTGTGGCCATCTGTTCTGCCTGAAGATGCGCCCCCCGGGGCAGTGGGGCACGGGTCTCTCCCTGGGATTTCCTTTTTTTTTTTCTTTAAGATTTTATTTATTTATTTGAGAGAGAGAGAGAGAGACAGAACATGAGCAGGGGGATGGGGCAGAGGCAGAGGGAGAAGGAGGCTTCCCGCCGAGCCGGGAGCCCAATGCGGGGCTCGATCCCAGGACCCTGAGATCATGACCTGAGCCGAAGGCAGATGCTTCACCGACTGAGCCACCCAGGCGCCCCTCTCCCTGGGATTTCATAAGGATCTTGGGCTGCGGGCGTGAGCGGCTCAGTTCTTGCCGCCCAGTCAAGAGGGGCCCCAGCTGCAACGTCTCCGGTTCTGCGGGAGGGGGCCCTCAGCATGCGGAGTGCAACGCACCTCCCCTCCCGGTCTCCCACGGCAGCTGGAACTGTATTTCTACATATCCCCGTTATTACCCTCTCTGTGTTAAGGAATGGGTTGTCCATGGGGCTGGGAGCCACTCCTTCCCAGCTATGCTCAGCCTCACCGCAGACAGTACCCTGTCCCCCCAGTGTGCGTCCCTTGTCCCTCTCCCCAGAGAGTCTCAGAAAAACTCTTCTGGGTGGTGAGCAGTTTGTAAGGGACTTAGGGGTGACGTGAACAGATGGCCGGTGACATGCAGGGTATTAATACTGACAAGACTCCATTTCAGCACTGCCACAGCCACAGGTGGCAATAGATGGCCTTTCCAAGCTTGTGATGGGGACCCAGTAATGACTCTTTGTCACAGCTCAGATGTGGCTTGGATGCCTGGCTCCACCGGCTGCCCAGTGATAAAGGAAATTTGCAACTTTTAATGTATGTGGGCCCTGCTCCTGGGCTCGGGGGAAGCTGTACTTTAACATTTACCAAGGTCAAAATGACTTGGCAAAACCTCAGAGCATGGGCTCTATTTCTGCCCTGGGCACACAGCGTCTGTCTGCCTCATTGAAACAAACAAACAAACAAACAAACAAAACAACAACAAAACAAAAACAAAAAGGAGCATTCCAAACATAAAGACAAGAAAAACAACAACAACAAAAATCCCCTCCCTGGTTCCCATAGGTCAAACAGCTTGTGCATACTGAAAACAAGATAAAGTCTGTAACTTTCTGCAATGTCCTTCCTCTTGATGACTCGTAACTCTTTACACAAAAAAACCACATATAACCCTGCACCAAATGTTCCTTCCCCAGAGCACTCTGTTCTTTGTGAAGAAGGGCAGCTGTCCTAAGTTGGGCTTGAATAAAATTCTTTTCCTTTCTCTTTAAAAATTTTGAAAAAGTTTTGTTCATTTTGTGTGGACACCCGCCAAGTGTCTTCCGTCAGCTGTTAGAGATTCTCTGAGCTGTCATCATCCACATACCAGGGAGTGCTTAGGGTTGGTTCACCCTGCCCTAACTCCCCCAGAGACATTCTAAGAGCCAACAGGAGGTCCTGGCCTGTTGGATGGGGGTGGGGGTCTGGGCCTGGGGAAAGAGACACTGGGGGGGGGGGCATGTGTTATTAAATGCCCTCCATAGGAAAATAAGATCAGCGGGGCAAGAAGCTAGAGAAAACTATGGGAGACTTGGGGATTTCTCACATCTGCTTTCCATTTGAGATCAGCAGGTATAAACAAACAGTCCCCCCCCGGCCCCCCCCCCCCGCCCAGACACACACATATACACACAAATAAACAGATAAAAAAGGCAGCCTGGGTGTTTGCTCCCAACGGGAAACCAAGGCAATCATACGGTTCACCTGAGGTGTTGTTTCACTCTTAGGGAACACTACCCTGGCTGCTTGACATCCAATGTCAGAAAACTGTCGTTTTGTATATTTTAAAGGCTTTTTTTTTTTTTTACTTGTGGATAATTCTGGGTTAGCTAGGTCCTCAAAAGATATTTTGCCCTTGAAAGGTCATGGGGGCTCTAGACAGTGTTGTAACTCAAGCAGGTGTAAGCAAATCGGCTGTCCCCTTCTTGGTATGGGGCAGCAGCGGGCTCTGTAGCTCATCTAGTTCCAGCTGGGTCAATTCTTCCACCTTCTTGAACACTCCTGAGGCCACAATTGTACCTCTTGTGGTGCCACCTCAGTCCAAATTTCCTCATGCAGGGAAAATTAACATCTTTAAGATGCTGTGCTATTCTGTATGAGACCTAGGCATGCATTTCTGCTTGAATATTCTTTTGTATCCCTCTTGAGCATTTAAAAAATGTTCTTTAAGTGGCTTTTACAATTATTCAAGCATATTCCAAGGTACTATTATTTCTTTTTAATTGCTTTTTTGAACTGAGTCATTAACACAACACTACCTATTTTAAATGTTATTTTCTCCACATATGAAAGCTAGTGGTGAATTTATATTAATTTTGTACTCAGCCGTACAAATGAATTCAGATATAATCCGTAACAGTTTCCCCTCCTTCAATAGGTTAATCTCAGGGCACCTTGGTGGCTCAGATGGTTAAGCATCTGCCTTTGGCTCAGGTCATGATCTCCAGGTCCTGGGATTGAGCCTCACGCCTGGCTCCCTCTCAGCTAGGAGCCTTCTTCTCCTTCTGCCTCGCCCCCCTGCTCGTGCTCTCTCTCTTTCAAATGAATAAATAATATCTTTTTATCTTTTTTAAAAATAGGTTAATCTCTGTTATTCCTTTCATTTATTCTTTGGCTTGGAAAGCATTCAATACATCTCACTTTTGTCTCTTGGTTTCTACACTGATAATCCTCTTTTGATCTCGTATATACCAAATTAAGGGATTTTTTTTTTGTAAAGACTTTATTTATTTGAAAGAGAGACAGGGGGCGCCTGGGTGGCTCAGTCGTCTGCCTTTGGCTCGGGTCATGATCTCAGGGTCCTGGGATCGAGCCCCACATCGGGCTCCCTGCTCAGTGGGGAGCCTTCTTCTCCCTCTCCCCCTGCTTGTGTTCCCTCTCTGTCAAATAAATAAAATCTTTAAAAAAAAAAGAAAAAGAAAGAGAGACAGAGATAGCGACGGAGATAGCGAGAGAGGGAGAGTAGAAGCAGATAGTGAGAGCACAAGTGGAGGAGAGGGAGAAGCAGGCTCCCGCTGAGCAGGAAGTCCAACATTGGGCTTGATCCCAGGACCTTGGGATCATGACCTGAGCCGAAGGCAGACACTTCACTGACTGAGCCACCCAGGTACCTACCCCAAATTAAGAGATTTCTTATCATTAAACCCTCTTTACATTAACTGGTCACAGAGCATCATTCTTTGAATACGGGGTTCTGGATAATGTTTGCTAATATTTGGGGCTTTCCCATTATACTGCAAGGCAACCACATTTACAACCTCTTGTGTAAAACTTCTCTAGCTGAGAAATGCATGATTAAGCAGGAAATTGTGTTGGAAGAACCTCCCTCAAGTGGTGTCCAGATGCAGGAGTTCAGAAATATACGCTAGGCCTGAGGGGCAGAAAAGGTGAGAGGGAAGGACTTCTCAGCCCCGAAAAGAGGGGCCCACTGAGACCCACAGGCATCAGGACCTGCCTACACGAACTAGAGACAGATATCCAGATTGAGCCAGATAAAGCCAGATGTCTTGGGCTACGCCCCTTGCCCCGCCCCTCGCCAGCGGACCCGCCCCTTCGGACCCGCCCCTCTACTCTGACCCCGCCTCCCCGAGCGGCCCTTAGACCTGACCCTCCCCGTGTCCGCTGTGGCCCTTGGGAGCCTACCCCGTGCTGCGCCTGCGCCCTAGCGACCACCCGGCCTCGTGGGCGGAGCCTGAACAGGCCACGCCCCCAAGCCTGGGCCCGCCTCCGCGCACACGCACTTCCCGCCACGCCTCCCCGCCCGCCTCAGCCCAGCCCCGCCCAGCCCGGCCGAGCCCTGCGAGCGCGAGCGCGAGCGCGGCGCGATGGACGGCCGAGTGCAGCTGATCAAGGCCCTCCTGGCCCTGCCCCTGCGGCCCCAGACCCGGCGGTGGAGGAACCCGATTCCTTTCCCCGAGACGTTTGACGGCGACACCGACCGGCTCCCGGAGTTCATCGTGCAGACGGGCGCCTACATGTTAGTGGACGAGACCCTGTTCTCCAGCGATGCCCTGAAGGTGACGTTCCTCATCACCCGCCTCACCGGGCCGGCCCTGCAGTGGGTGATCCCCTACATCAGGAAGGAGAGCCCCCTCCTCAATGATTACCGGGGCTTCCTGGCCGAGATGAAGCGGGTCTTTGGCTGGGTGGAGGACGAGGACTTCTAGGCCGGGAGCCCCCCGGGCCCGGGGGCGGGTGCTCGGGGGAGGGTCCGCTGCGCCCGTCGCCGCCGCCCAGATGGCCGCGGGCGTCGCCCCGCCGCGCCTCCCCCCCTCACCTTCGCCGCGCTCGAGTGGCCGCGCTCTCCCCCGCGCTGCTGTCCCCTCCCGCGTAGTGCTTGCCTTTGTTCCAGGAATAGCGCTCCGGGTCCCCGCCGCTGCCTCTGGGCCCCGCTCCGGAGCGCGCCGCCGCCCTCTGCGGCCGGCCGGGCCCCTCCCGTGCGCACTTGGACTCGGGCCCGCGCTCCAGCTGCGGGCCGGGCTCGCGTTACACGCCGGGCAGACCACCTACAGCCGGGCCGCCGCGGGCCGCCTCCGCCAGACTGACCGCCAGGCTGCAGCGCGCTGCCCGGAGACCCGCGCTGCCGCCGCCGTCCACCGCGCGCCACCGACGGCCTGCGGCCTGCGGCGATCTGGGCTCAGCCAGGAAGTATCTGAGCGGGCCGTGGCCCCTGGACGGTGACTCCAGCAGCTCGCCACCCCCGACCCCCGGAGGGGCCGGCCAGCCTCTCGCCTGCAGCGGGACCCGTTCCCCGCCTCCTCCCAGAGACCTCTTCTGCTCCTGCCAGGTGGCCGCCAGGTCCCAGGGGTGCCTGGCAGCCAAATCCAGCCACTCGTTTTCTTTCTCCTGTGGACCTGTTCGTTTTGCCCAGAACCCAGTTCTCTTCTCAATTCGCAGCTGTCTCTCTGATGTGTGCCTTTTGTCCCACACGGTAATTAAGCCCTGCACTCTGCCCAGCTCTTCTACACTACCTGGACAAACGTCTTTTCCTTCTTTTCAATAAATGTCAGACGCTAGTAAAAAGAAACTGAGTCTCGGTGAATGTGGCACCTCTGCCTCCCCGGGCCAGTCGGCGGGGTCCGTGTGTCTCGTTGAGAGCAGGCCTGTCCCCTGCCCTTCTGTGGCTGATGTTGAATCTGGCATCCTGAGACAGAGCAGGTGGTCCTGCGGTGGTCCTGGGGACGGAGACCCCACTGGCCGTCATTCGGGCCCAGATGCCGACTCTTCCAGTCCAGTCAGCTCCATGCCCCTCAGGAAGTGGACCTCCATCTGAATTTGGCCAAGGGGTATCAGGAAAAGGCAGCCGGGAGGCTTCTGGAAAACATCTCGTCCTTTCCAAAAAGCTGCTTGAAGGCACAACACTTTTCTGTGACAAATCATGAATCCCACACATTTGTTGCTGAACACCTGTCAGATTTTATTTAATCCATTATTCAGGGAAATCAGCAGAATGACAGGTTCTTTAGAAAGAGCATTTGCTTTTATAAAGCCTTGATTGTGTGGTAGAGAAGGGGAGGCAGAAGGGTGATTGTTAATTTAGCACAAACCTGGCTTATGAGCTACAGGACAATAAAATTGAAAGTTTCTCTTTTCCTGCAGAAAAGGGAAACTGTCACTTCTTACTGTTCTCTGCATGCTAACCTCTGAAATCCACAGTGCTGAGAAAAGCCTCTGCTAGCTCGTCTATGGCTGGAAAAGTTAAGTATCCCGTTAGAGTCAGAGAAAAGGTGGGCTTATAAAGCAGCACTCTGGTATGTTAAAAGTTCATGGAATCACCCTCTTATTTCTGATTGGGGTGATTTTTCCAGAACATAGGAAGAGAGTGGGAAAGGGCCGAGCTTCGCTTGTACATGCGTTGGCCTAACATTGTAGAAAACAAAACTGGATTCTGAGCAGCATGCAAAGAGGACTAATGCTTACAGGCCGGTCCTCAGACTGCCTTCTGCCTGCAGGTGGGACCCTTGGCTTTGGAGCCTAGGTTAGACTGGTATTAGTCACCCCTAGCCTTTCCTTGTCTTTCTCCAGTGCTATAGCAGCCTCTTGTTCCAACCATGGCTTTGCACAATCGCGAATAATCACTACTTCCTCTGAACCAGTCAACCCGAGACATTGCACCTGCCAGTAAATTTACTTCCGTTGGTGTCCTGTCTCTGGTTACCACTAGTGACAGTTTTGACAGTGGCATCACTAGGACATCATGGGCTATCAGCACTTCACTTGCTGCCAGTGATGGAGTCCTCAAACCTAGTCCTCATACCTAGCTGGCAGGTAACCGTGCTCCAAAATCCTATTTCATAACCTGCTCTTAGGACCACTTCTAGCTCCAAATACACTTGGAGTATACACTTGTAGTTCCCTCAAAAACATCTCATAACACTTGGAAGGGAGGGAGGGAAGCAGGATTGAGCAGAGGGAGGATTTAAAGAGACAAAGCAGTTACAATAGCAGATTCGGCTGATTCTACAGGGATATCTAAAGCTGGAAGAGCCGTTCAGAAAAGTTAGGGATTGAGTAGTTGAGGCTGAGGCCTTGGTACCTCCACACCGACTGGTCATTGGATATGGTCTTACCTGAAGGCCACAGGGTACCCCTGGGCAAGGCAGCTCCCTTCAACCCATAGTAATTTCTGGGGAGTGGTTCAGCTGTGGCTCTCAGCAGCCTGGGCTCCTAGCAGCCAGGGGGAAGGAGAACCTTCGTCCTGAAGGTGGGCTCTGGGCAGAACTTCGTAGCATTAACTTCACTCATCCAATAGGGGAATGGGGCCAGCATGATGGAACATAATTCAGCATTTTCTTTTTTTTTTTTAAAAAGATTTATTTATTTGACAGAGACAGCAAGAGCAGGAACACAAGCAGGGGGAGTGGGAGAGGGAGAAGCAGACTCCTGCCGAGCAGGGAGCCTGATGCGGGGCTCGATCCCAGGACCCTGGGATCATGACCTGAGCCGCAGGCAGACGCTTAACGACTGAGCCACCCAGGCGCCCCAATAATTCAGCATTTTCAAGGAATAAGAAAGATCTATGCCAGCCGATTTGGGGAGATTTTTGCAAGGTTTTAAGTAAGAAACAGAATATGTGGAGAATTGCATTGTGTTTTTGCCGTTAAATAGACCTGAACTCAAAAACGCTGGTGTATGAATGCACACGCCCACGCACGCACACCCATACACACGATTGGCTGGGTATGAAGAAAACTATAGAAATAAACACACTAAGTTGTTAGCATGAGTCACAGGAGGTGGGAAAGGGTTGGTGCCAGAGATAGGGCATGGCCTTTGGGGAGGAGGACCCACCCAAGAAAGGAAAGCAAAAAGGCTGTACTAAAATGGGAGGGGGTTATTGCATGTCCCTAAAAACTGGAAAAATCTGCAGAAACTTGTGAGGATATGGTGTTAATGAGGGTCCCGACAAGAAAAGGGTGGTACACGCAAATGGGGCCACAGAGGAGATGTAAACGAAGGGACTATGAAATGGTGTGGGTATGGTTAGAGGAAATTGTGGTTGGATCACTGCTCTGCAAATTTTCACTCCCCTCGCTACATACCCGCTCCTCTAAACCTAGGCTTTGTCATGCACTTGCTCTTATCAGTGCGATGTGAGTGGACATGAGGTAAACAGGATGTCAATGTGCCTGTGTGGTTTGGCTGGTCCTCTTGCCCTCCTGTGATTGCTCGGAGACGAGCTGGCCCCAGATAGTTGCTGATCCTTCACGCTGCGCTACCCAGTGATTCACGTGGAGCAGTTGTGAACACCACTTGCAGCCCAGAGCCAAGCCCACCCTAATTGCATCCTGCCGTGGAAGGGCCCCAGACAGCCCAGAGCACATGAGCAAGGAGAACAGGGTACTGTTACACCGTTATTGGAGCAATAGCTGACTAAAACTGACACCCACAAGACATTTTGAGATGCCCTGGGGCTAGCAATGGTAGGGAGCTGTGACCTCCCAGCAAAGCATGAAGGAGTAAGTGCAGGGAGTGGTTATCCGAACCCAAAAGCTATGAAAGAGAATGCCTGCCACAACAGGATGGATCTGGAGAGTATTATGCTGAGTGAAATAAGTCGGACCGAGAAAGATAAATACCGTATGATCTTACTTACATGGGGAATCCAAAAAACAAAGGAACAAAGAAACAAAAAAGGCAGAAACCCCTAAATCCAGAGAACAAACTGATGGTTGCCAGAGGAGAGGGGGGTGGGGGGTTGGGCAACATGGGTGAAGGGGAGTGGGAGGTCCAGGCTTCCAGTTTGGGAATGAATAAGTCACGGGGATGGAAGGCACAGCATAAGGAATGTAGTCAGTGGTACTGTAATGGCGCTGTATGGGGACAGATGGCGGGGAGCACAGCATAACGCATAGACTTGTCCAATCACTATGTTGTACACCTGAAACTAGTGTAGCATTGTGTGTCAACCATACTTCAATACAATAAATAATAATTTTAAAATAAACATTAAAGAGAATCCCTGGAGCGCATGTGTGGTCTTTGGTTAAGAAACTCATCCACAGCCACCTCTCCATCTGATGGAGATGAAGCTCTCTCATTGGCCGAACTCAACTGGAACCCAGCGATCTCAACAATTCAACAACTCAACAACCTCAACCAGGAGCCAGAGGGCAAGGGAGTCATTCGTGCAGTCCCAAAATGTCAGCCTCCTGGGCACAGAGTAGGGTGGCGGAGAGTAGTTACAGAAGGGCAAATGGAAGATATCCAAAAGATGTATGGACAATCAATTCCAAGTGAGGCACATTTGCGAAGACGCACAATCACATTAGTAATCAGAGCTGGGGATGTGTGTGTGTGTGTGTTTTAACTTAAACACCAGACATTTATTTCTCACAGTTGTGGAGGTTGAAAGTTCCAAATCGTGGGGCGGGCAGATTCGGTTTCTCCTGAGGGCTCTCTCCCTGGCTTCTAGATGGCCACCTTCTTGCTGTGTCCTCACATGGCCTTTTCTGAGCATGACATCACTGGTTTATTATCAAAGGCTATAATTCAGGAATAGCCGGAGGGAAGAGATGCAGAGGGCAGGGTCTGTAGGAAGGGGCGTGGAGCTTCCAGGCCCTCTCAGAACGCGCCACTCTCCCCAAATCCCCACATGTTCACCAACCAGGAAGCTCCCAGACAGACCTGAAATAGAACAAAAATGGGGTCCCACTTCAAAACTCTTAGATTGGCAAAAGTAAACATAATGACAACATCAAGTGTTGAAGGGATATGGGGAAACGAGAATTCTCACAAAATGCTTGTGACGGTGTACAACGAAACTGGAGATGAATGTGGCAATCCCTTGTAAAGTTTATGACATACATGCCCGACCAACCAGCAATTCCAGTAAGGATGTTGACTGCAGCATTAAAAAAAAAAATGTGTATATGATTAAGACCTCTCTAAGCTGTACGGCTCCTTCGTCGAAATTAATAAAAGGTGCCCCCTGGTGGTGGAAGCAGCCTCATGCATGCACAGCGGGACAAACAGGTAGTATTTTTAGGCTTAAAAAAAGAGCGATCCTTCCTAAGTGCGGATGCAGTTTGGTTTGGTGGGCTGGGTTGGGGGCTGGATTGCAGCGTCAGTCGCTCGCTTGGTAATAGGCACCGCAGAAGGGAGTAACTACAGGACCATAAGCAGCGGCCCTGTTTGTAGTAGCTGAAAACTGGAAACAACCTAAGTAGGATCGGTAGGAAAATGAATACGCATATCCACACATATATACCTTTCCATCGGTCCTTCCCCCCTTCTCTTCTTTTTAAAGTGTGGATAATAATTTTAAAATTCACAAAAGTTGCAAGAACAGTTCAAGCAACTCCCATGTCCTTTCACCCCGTTCAGCATCTCTTTATTTATCTATCCACCTATAAAATAGAAACAGGGTATAGTTTCTGAATCCTATGCATCATTAATACACATATATAAACATATACGTACTTATGCATATGCATGACTATGCATATATAATTTTTAATAAATGATTTGACAGTAAGTTCATTGAAATGATAAAGTATATCTAGGAAAAACTACAACTAAGATAATATTTAATGGTTAAATATCAAATGCTTTCCTCGGAGGTCACAAACTACAACAGGATTGTGCATTATTGCCATTTTTGTTCACAATGTCTTGGTGGTCTTAGCCGGAACAGCTAGCCAATAAAAGGGAATAAAGGGTATTAAGATTGGAAAAGAAATAAAAGCTGTTATTTGAAGATACGATGGTGCACATAGAAAATTCAAACAAACCAGGCGCCTGCCTGGTTCTGTGAGTAAAGCATGCGACTCTTGATCTTGGGGTTATGAGTTCAAGCCCCATGTGGGGTATAGAGAGTACTTAAAAAAATAAAATCTTAAAAAAAATAATACCACGTATGATGGTATTACACATTATCAAGTACCTAGGAATAAATCTACAAAAGATTTGCAATACTTTAACACTGAAAACTACAAAATATTACTGAGCTAAGTTATATAAAATAAATGGGAAGATGTAGGAGGGTAATGAATTGAAAGGCTCAAAATTGTTACCGTATATATTCTCCCCAAATTTATTTCTAGATTCAGTGCACTTCCAATAAAAATCAAGCAGGGTTTAGGAGAAAATACAAAAGGATATCTCCATGATCTTAGCTTAGGCAAATATATCTTAAACAGGATACAAAAAGTACTAACCATAGGAGAAAAGTGGTAAGTGACTCTAAAATGTAGGAATAAATACAATATATGGAAAGGCAAGGAATCTCGACAAATGTGGCCAAGTCAATATTGAAGAAGAAATACAAAGCTAGATGACTTACACTACCAGATCAAGGCCTACTGTGAAAAACAAACAAACAAACGAAAAACCAGAAATTAAAGCATGTGGTATTAGTGCAAGTATAGATCAACAAATAGAATATAACAACCAATCCAGAAAGAAATCCACACTGGGAGTACCTGGCTGGCTCAGTTGGTGGAGCATGTGATTCTTTTTTTTTTTTTTAAAGATTTTATTTATTTATTTGACAGAGAGAGCGAGAGAGCACAAGCAGGGGGAGCATTAGAAGGAGAGGGAGAAGCAGGCCTCCTGCTGAGCAAGGAGCCCGATGCGGGGCTCAATCCCAGGACCCTGGGACCATGACCTGAGCCGAAGGCAGACGCCCAACCATCTGAGCCACCCAGGCGCCCCTGGAGCATGTGATTCTTGATCTCCGAGTTGTGAGTTCGAGCCCCGTGGTGGGTGTAGAGGTTACTTAAAAATAAAGTCTTTAGGGGCACCTGGGTGGCTCAGTTGGTTAAGCGTCTGCCTTCGGCTCAGGTCATGACCCCAGGGTCCTGGGATTGAGCCCCACATTAGGCAACCTGCTCGGCCTGGAGTCTGCTTCTCCCTCTCCCTCTGACCCTCCCTCCTGCTTGTGGTCTTGCTCATTCTCTCTCTCCCAAATGAATAAATAAAAAATCTTTTAAAAAAGTAAAAATAATTAAAAATAAAGAAATCTACACTTAAATGGTCACCAGATTTATGACAAAGACACCACCTCAATTCAGTAGGGGAAAGAATGGTCTTCTCAATAAATGTCATTAGGTCAATTAGATATCCATATTAAAAAATAATCATTGGCCCCCACCTCCAAGCATACATAAAAATTAATTCAGTATGGATTACAGGCAAAATACGAAAGTGAAAGTTAAAACACTTAAAGTTTTAGAGGAAAGTATAAGAGAATATGATAATAGGTTTGACAAAGATTTCTTAAATAGGACATAAGAAGCACGAATTCTAAGTCTATCCTCCCTATAGATAAAATTTTTTAAGACACTCATTCACAGAATTTCCCCCACTTCCTGACAGCAACCAAATCCAAAGCAAAGCCCCAGTTTTTAAGACCCTCACCCAGATAACCTTACACAAGCCAAAATGCGTCAGTAAGTTTCTTCTAACATCTTCCTACTGAGATGCCCCATGGTTCTCTATGGTTTGTGTTCTCCCTTGCTGCAATGAGTAACAAACCCAAATTGTTCAATTACAGGTGTGTTCCTCGTGGTCTTTGGCTGAAGTATTAACTTCAAAAATATATAAAGAACTGCCACCAATCACTGAGAAGATAAACCAATTTAAAGAACAGGTGAAATTTTTGAGTGGACATTTCATAAGAGAGGGTAGTAAAGTGGCCCATAAACATAGAGGTACTCGAGGGGCGCTTGGCTGGCTCAGTCAGTACGGCGAGCGACTCTGATCTTAGGGTTGTGAATTTGAGCCCCATGTTGGGTGTAGAGATTACTTAAAAAAAAAAAAATCTTAAAAAAAAAGAGGTACTTGGGATGCCTGGGTGGCTCAGTCGGTTAAGCGTCTGCCCTCGGCTCAGGTCATGATCCCGGGGTCCTGGGATCGAGTCCCTTATGGGGCTCGTTGCTCAGCGGGGAGCCTGCTTCTCCCTCTCCCTCTGCCTGCAGCTCCCCCTGCTTGTGCTCTCTCTCTCTCTCTGACAAACAAGATCTTCAAAAAAAGAGGTACTCAATATTATTAGTAATAACAGAAATGCCAATTAACAATTCAATGAGATATCACCATAGAACCATCAGCCTACGCTTTGATAAATAACGAAAACTTGAAATACACAGCATAGATGAATCTCACAGACACATAGGATACATGCTATATGATTTCATTTATAAGGAATTTGAAAAGAGGTACAACTTATCGATGGTGATAGAAGTCAGAAGAGTGTTGCCCTTGAGTAGCACTGCCTGAAAGGGGGCATGAGAACTCATTTTTGAATGTTGGAAATATTCTATACGTTGATCTGCGCAGTGGTTACACTGATGTGTACAAATGTAAAAATTCATCTAGCTGTACATTTAAGATTTTTATCCTTTGCTGGATATAATTTATATCTCAGTTTTCTTAAATTAATTAAATTATTTTTTATATCTCAGTTTTTAAATTCTTTTTATTTATTTATTTTTTAAATATTTTATTTATTTATGTGACAGAGAGAGAGAGAGAGCACAAGCAGGGGGAGCGGCAGGCAGAGGGAGTAGCAGGCTCCCCACTGATCAATGACCCTGATGTGGGACTCGATCCCAGGACAGACCTGAGCCAAAGGCAGACACTTCACAGACTGGGCCATCCAGGCGTCCTATCTCAGTTTTTTTTTAAATACAAGAAAAGGAATGCACATTTAGATAAATAGAAAAGCTACAGAACATTAAATACAAAGAGGATAGCTTCAAAACAACCAACTAAGAAACACAAAATTAGGCCGATAGCTGATTTATGAACAGTAAAAATGGAAGCTGGAAGACCACAGAATAATATTGTTTTCATCAATTCTATGACTCAAATTTTTCACATTTTGACCTCTCCAATAGCTGGGTGTTTCTTACACTAAATTGTAGTCTTATAAGTTGTTGTTGGCCAGGTGGCCATTGTGAGAGACTCATCGCCTGCTCGTGTACAAACCTCAAAAGCACCCATATCAGAACTTGCAGAACCGATGCCCATGAAGGAAGGAAAAAAGTCTCAGAAAACAAAGCTGAAATAGTCAGCTAAGAACCACTGCATCACTACCAGTCTTGGGCACGCAGGGGAATACTGTGTGGAAAAACAAAGACCTGGGTGATTCTGTAAATGAGAGACTCAAAAATGATTTTTAGGGGCACCTGGGTGGTGCAGTCAGTTAAGCTTCCAACTCTTGATTTCGGTGCAGGTCACGATCTCAGGGTCGTGGGCTCTGCATTGGGTGTGGAGCCTGCTTGAGATTCTCCTTCTCCATCTCCCTCCACCCCTCCTCCCCCACCCGCCCCGTGCTCGCTCTCTGTCTCTCTCAACATAAATAAATAAATCTTTAAAAAATAGGTTTTAAAAGAGGTAAATATGTGGCTAAATATACACAAGCAATAGTACAAATATTTAATTTTAAGATTAAAAACAATAGATGGGGGTGCCTGGCTCACTCAGTTGGTAGGGCATACCACTTTTGATCTTGGGGTCGTGAGATCGAGCCCCATATTGGGGGTAGAGGTGACTTTTATTTTTTTTTTAAGATTTCACTTATTTATTTGAGAAAGAGAGAGAGTGCGCGAGCATGAGTGGGGGGAGCAGAGGGAGAGAGAAGCAGGGTCCCCGCTGAGCAGGAAGCCTGATGCAGGGCTTGATCCCGGGACTCTGGGATCATGACCTGAGCTGAAGACACACACTTAACCAACTGAGCCACCCAGGCGCCCCAAGAAATGTTTTGGAAAACAACCTGGCAGTGCCTTTAGACTGGATTCCCTATAAGCTGACTTTGACCAAGAATTCATGTAAAAGTGATACATCAAGAAGTGGTCCAAAAAAATACACTGATGGGGAGTAAGGGAAGAAAGCCAAGCAATATCTTGGTATCAATCAAAGTCCCACAGAGGGTCACTTGACAAAAGCCAACAGGGGAACTCTACAATGTAGGTCACACCTCACACTTGTCCCGATCAGGGACTTGAGCGCTAAGGTTTTTATAACTACACATCTGTCGGTCATTAGCTAAAGGCTGCTCTTTGGAGAATTGAAATTACTAGCTCCTGACTCTTCACGCTTGCAGACAAAGGGGATGCTGGTAGCCCGTGGGCAAAGGGGATGCTGGTAGCCCGTGGGCAGACAAAGAGCTACAGATACTGGCTTTTGGGCAGAAAAGCACGAGTTGCTGATGTGCAGGAACATGGTTGAGAGTTCCAAGAGGGGAGAAAAACATAACATTAATAGCATCTACTTCAATGGGCATTAGTTTTAATGCTCGTAATACCATGAAAAATAATATGACAGCTAGAGCCAGGCTCTCCAGCTCTTCTTAGAGTTATTGCACTAAGTACTTAAATGTACCTGCTTGAAATACCTGGAGTATATTCTTTTATTCGCAAATGCCTGTTTCTCCTTCGGTCTGCGCTAGTCTAAAGAGTAGACAGAAACACAGACTTCATCTGAAGTTGATGATGAAATAAAGTCATGTGCACGAGGCCCATCTAACATTTCTTTATACATAGTAGGCACTTAATACACGCAAGTCTTCATTACTTATAAGTATTAGATATGAACATGGTTTCTTGTAGGCAGAGTGGATGGGGCTGGCCCTGATGTTATGTTACACAGCAAATTCTTTGCTCCTCATCTTTATGGCCTTGATCACACAAATGGTGTGGATGGGAATTCATTAAATAGTGGGCTTAGGGGCACCTGGGTGGCTCGGTCATTAAGCATCCACCTTCGGCTCAGGTCATGATCCCAGGGTCCTGGGATCGAGCCCCACATCGGGCTCCCTGCTCAGTGGGAAGCCTGCTTCTCCTTCTCCCACTCCCCCTGCTTGCGTTCCCTCTCTCGCTGTGTCTCTCTCTGTCAAATAAATAAATAAATAAAATCTTAAAAAAAAATAGTGGGCTTAAATGGCCCATAGTGTTCTGAGGTTCCACGGTTGCCCAAGAGCGTCCTCCTCAATGCACCCAGTAGTCTAATAACCTGCTAAAACTGGACATACACAGAAGATCTGTTACACTCATTTGGGAGACGACTTGGTGGCTGAGGTGAGATGGACTCTGGATCCAACCAGGGTGATGCACCCATCCAAGTAATGATAGTACAGGAAAGAGCTGAGAAGGATAGCAACAGTCAAGGTGTTACCTATCCAATTTTGGCTCCAAGATAGGCCGTCTGTGTGATTCTGTGAAGATAGAACAAACTGGAGTAGAGGATTATAGATAATCCTTCAATTAGAAAGTCAATTTGAATGTTCCTATCCCTTAACTTTTTTTATTTTTAAAGATTTTTATTTATTTAAGAGAGAGAGTGAGAGAGAACAAGCACAAGCAGGGGGAGCGGCAGGCAGAGGGAGTGGAAGGAGCAGACTCCCCACTGAGCAGGGAGCCCTACGCGGGGCTTGATCCCAGGACCCCGGGATCATGACCTGAGCCGAAGGCAGACACTTAACCAACTGGGTCACCTAGGCGTCCCTCATATCCCTTAACCTTAACCTTATATTCTCTACAGAACCAGTTCAGAATCACTTTAGACTAAATCCCGGTTTAGGATTTCTTGGTGAATGTGAATGTGGGCTCCGAATTTGTGGGTGGTTACATATGAAGTTTTGTTTGATCCTTTTATCTTCTCTCAATATCTTATGGGCAGGTGTTCTTTCTTTTCATTCAGCATTGTACTTGGCAACTGTGCTAACTCGCTACTTGAACGTCCTTGTGTTACAGAATCTGGACTGGATCGGCCCACGGAAGAACCAAGCGGCACCCGGAGACCTTGGAGGATAGGAGGTTTATTTAACATGCGCGGTGGGCTCAGAGGAGAGTGGTCTCCAAAGGTCTGAGCCCCCAGCCCAAAGGGGTAATTTATACACTTCTACTTCGGCATAATGGGCACTCTTGGCGCGTGCGCAAAGCAGGGCAGGGAGAAGGACCCGGATTGGTGTGCGCGGGAAGCAGAGCAGGGAGAAGAACCCGGAAGAGCCCCGGGACAGGGGCTGGGACTCTCTTTCCGGCTCGGTCGGCTATCTTAGGACACAGATTATCCTTATTACTTGTATTTCTCTTTTGGGCAGATGGGAACACCTCAGTGTTTGTAGACCTCCCTGGATTTTCAAAAGGTCTAAATTTAACTTCACCATTGTCTTCATCCCTAAAATGTCATTTAACATCCAATATCTGAAAGTGGATTGATAGGCTTTCACATTATAAGTTAAATATTGCTCCTTATAGAGACCTAAAAATGACAAAAATTCCTAGCTGAATCATTCCTGTACTTTCTAGTGTCTCCACCGGCCCCATCACAGGGGGGACGAGAGTGGGGTTGGAAAGTGGAAGGCTAAGGGTTCCAATGGTCTTGATTATGGTAGAGGAGAGGATAAGAGAGGGAGAAAGTAACTATTTTCTAAAAGCCTCATCTTGGGGCACATCAGGCTCCCTGCTTGGTGGGGAGTCCACTTCTCCCTCTGCTGCTCCCCTGCTCGTGCTCTCTCTCACACTCTCATTCGCACACACACTCTCTCAAATAAGTAAATAAAATATTTTTAAAAAATAAAAAATAAAAGCCTCATCTTTTTGGTGACAGAGGCGAAGCAGGACAAAAGAGCATTTTGCTGTGGGAAAGACTATCTATTGTTGGGATACGGCATCTTACTTGAAAATTAAAAATTTAATAACGACAGAGGCAAAGACACATTCCTTCACCTTACTAGTGAGAACATAATTTGAAAATAATCTTTCTGGAGTGAGATTTTTGACAGGTCAAAATGGTTAATATGTTATATGGACTTTGATCTATATATTAATTTTAGGAATCTATCCTAATGATCTTACCAAGACCGTGTTTGCTTCAAGTGTAAGTAAATAGGCAGGCTTCTACTTAGATTGCAAGATAGGTTTTACTGCAGTCTTTACCTGAAGGTCTAAATTAAGAGGCTTACTGTATCTGTAGGTCCAAAGGGGTGCTGAAAGTCTAAATGTTCCCCCTTTGGTCATCTGACAACAGGCTCTCAGCTGCCGTCAGACATAGAGAAGCACCAACAGCAGGAAGAGAAAAAGAGGTTCCAGAATCAGCTGGGCCCTGGTGGCAGAGCATCTGCAATCCCAGGGCTAAGGAGGGCAGGTGACTGGAATTGGAGTTGGTGACTCGGGGCGGGAGAAAAGGGGACCCACTGAAGTGAGAACCAGGGCAGAACGGATTTGGTGACTGTCTATGAGGGACCAGAGTGCAGGCGTGAGGAGCACTCGGGATGAGTGGGGGATGGTGGGGTAACCAGCAAGGGGACCAAAAGATGTAAAAGGAAGGTAAGGAGCTTTGGGTCCAGGTCAGCACCACTGAATCCAGCCAAAGTGGCTTCTCTTAACCACACTCTTCATCACCATGTTCCCCCGCACACAAACAGAAACGCCAAGTCCAGGTCCTTGTAGTACGGACTTGGTGATTAACTGTAGTAAGATCAAGAGGTATTGATGCCCTCGTTAGGTTTTGACTGTTCAGTAGACTTTTTTTTCCCCTTACTGTTCAGTTGTGACCATTTCCTTAGGTCATTCAATAGTTTGAGATCATAACAGGCATTCATTTTACTTTATTTCATTGAGTGCGTTTTGATTGATCTCAGTCCTTTTCACACCTGGTCCCACGAGATGGGGCACTTCCTTTTAGACTTATTGCTGCTCAGGACAGCTTGATGAAGTACCTAGGTAGTCACAGTACCTTCATGATGGAAGATAAAGCAGTGTCTCAACCCCTGAAGAAGCAAGCAGGGTACCAGACCCCTGCAAATGCTCCTGGAGGGAGCTTCAGTGTGCTGCAGATTTCTGGAACTCTTTCAGCCTGCCCCTTAGGCTCCAAGTCTCTGGTGGACAGATAGATTGGGGGTACTCACAAAGGGTCCATTTGGGATTCCCTTCCTACTGTCTCTGCCCTAGGGCTGCCTCTGGACACGGGGGTACACTCAGCACTCTGGGGTTAAGGGAGGAGAGCCATTTCACGACTATATTCTACTATGATTCCCCTGAGACCGAGACTCAGGACACTGAACCACCCAAAGTCCACTTTGTTTCCGTTTTAAATTTTCGTGGATTTCACCATCATGAAATTTGTGTAATGTTGCCTTAATTACAGGTTTCAGGTCACTATTGGCCTCAACCACCAATAATAAATAAATAAAAGGTTAATTGCATTTCTCTCTTGTCCCTCTTCCGTTTTGTCAGTCTTTATATCGCTTCCTCCTAAGGTAAGGCTTCTTAGTGGGTATTGAGTCAAGTGCTAGAAGGAGGTTAGGGACACAGAATGACAGCTGCAAGGCAGAGGGGTTAGATCGCAAAGTAAAGAGAAAGAACCACCTTCCTTCCTTACAAATGCCATACCTTTGTCCCTTTATGGACTCTTGCTAAAGTGTACATGATGGATTCTTGTGAACTAAGACCCTCTCCGAGACATTTTCAGCACGAAAGATGACTGGGGATGATAAAACTCGAGTAAATGAAGGAATGATCCCTAACAGAACCACACTGGCAGGAGGAAGAAAACTGCAGAGTATTTTTGGTGGGAAAGGAAGGGGGGTTAATGACATTGTTCAAAGGATACCCGGAAGTCCCTGCCCATTCTACCTATCTCTCCAGCCATGTGGACACAGATCATAGGGAATATGCTAGACCAATTATATAAACTGTTTCCAAACATGTTCCAAACCATGTGAGCAGGGTCTATGTCTAAAACCAAACAGTGAATATGCTGAACACGGTCATCCTTGAAACCCATGCAGGAGAGCAGACAGCTAGCACATCGACTTGGGACCTCATAATTAGCCAGCTTCCAATTATTTTAAGAACTATGTGAACCATAACAACTTTATTTTATTAAGGAACTAAAAAATAACCTCTGACTTCAAGACTTTGATCTATTACAAGCCAAGCTGAAAGTAAATGATGCTTCCATGATTTATTGGAATAAGAACATTATCATATACATAATGCATATGTTCCTCTAGCTTCACATACAGCCTATGAACAACTGCACATGTATGGCAAAAGTTTACCTGTTCAAAAGAACAGAGGGGGCGCCTGGGTGGCTCAGTCCGTTAAGCCACTGCCTTCAGCTCAGGTCATGATCCCAGGGTCCTGGGATCGAGTCCCACATCGGGCTCCCTGCTCCTCTGGAAGCCTGCTTCTCCCTCCCCCTCTCCCCCTGCTTGTGTTCCCTCTCTTGCTGTCTCTCTGTCAAATAAATAAAATCTTAAAAAAAAAAATCCTCACAAAAGAACAGAGAGATGGAGAAAAGGGGAAAAAAAACAACAAAAAAAACCAAACCACTGGTATGATGGATTTCTTTGCTTGTTCTTGAAAAATCACCCAAATTAGAAATGAGGCAGAGATGAATGAGTGCTGCCTTATACGCCCACCTTTTCTCTGACTCTAACGGGATACTTAACTTTTCCAGCCATAGACGAGCTAGCAGAGGCTTTTCTCAGCACTGTGGATTTCAGAGGTTAGCATGCAGAGAACAGTAAGAAGTGACAGTTTCCCTTTTCTGCAGGAAAAGAGAAACTTTCAATTTTATTGTCCTGTAGCTCATAAGCCAGGTTTGTGCTAAATTAACAATCACCCTTCTGCCTCCCCTTCTCTACCACACAATCAAGGCTTTATAAAAGCAAATGCTCTTTCTAAAGAACCTGTCATTCTGCTGATTTCCCTGAATAATGGATTAAATAAAATCTGACAGGTGTTCAGCAACAAATGTGTGGGATTCATGATTTGTCACAGAAAAGTGTTGTGCCTTCAAGCAGCTTTTTGGAAAGGACGAGATGTTTTCCAGAAGCCTCCCGGCTGCCTTTTCCTGATACCCCTTGGCCAAATTCAGATGGAGGTCCACTTCCTGAGGGGCATGGAGCTGACTGGACTGGAAGAGTCGGCATCTGGGCCCGAATGACGGCCAGTGGGGTCTCCGTCCCCAGGACCACCGCAGGACCACCTGCTCTGTCTCAGGATGCCAGATTCAACATCAGCCACAGAAGGGCAGGGGACAGGCCTGCTCTCAACGAGACACACGGACCCCGCCGACTGGCCCGGGGAGGCAGAGGTGCCACATTCACCGAGACTCAGTTTCTTTTTACTAGCGTCTGACATTTATTGAAAAGAAGGAAAAGACGTTTGTCCAGGTAGTGTAGAAGAGCTGGGCAGAGCGCAGGGCTTAATTACCGTGTGGGACAAAAGGCACACATCAGAGAGACAGCTGCGAATTGAGAAGAGAACTGGGTTCTGGGCAAAACGAACAGGTCCACAGGAGAAAGAAAACGAGTGGCTGGATTTGGCTGCCAGGCACCCCCGGGACCTGGCGGCCACCTGGCAGGAGCAGAAGAGGTCTCTGGGAGGAGGGGGGGAACGGGTCCCGCTGCAGGCGAGAGGCTGGCCGGCCCCTCCGGGGGTCGGGGGTGGCGAGCTGCTGGAGTCACCGTCCAGGGGCCACGGCCCGCTCAGATACTTCCTGGCTGAGCCCAGATCGCCGCAGGCCGCAGGCCGTCGGTGGCGCGCGGTGGACGGCGGCGGCAGCGCGGGTCTCCGGGCAGCGCGCTGCAGGCCTGGCGGTCAGTCTGGCGGAGGCGGCCCGCGGCGGCCCGGCTGTAGGTGGTCTGCCCGGCGTGTAACGCGAGCCCGGCCCGCAGCTGGAGCGCGGGCCCGAGTCCAAGTGCGCACGGGAGGGGCCCGGCCGGCCGCAGAGGGCGGCGGCGCGCTCCGGAGCGGGGCCCAGAGGCAGCGGCGGGGACCCGGAGCGCTATTCCTGGAACAAAGGCAAGCACTACGCGGGAGGGGACAGCAGCGCGGGGGAGAGCGCGGCCACTCGAGCGCGGCGAAGGTGAGGGGGGGAGGCGCGGCGGGGCGACGCCCGCGGCCATCTGGGCGGCGGCGACGGGCGCAGCGGACCCTCCCCCGAGCACCCGCCCCCGGGCCCGGGGGGCTCCCGGCCTAGAAGTCCTCGTCCTCCACCCAGCCAAAGACCCGCTTCATCTCGGCCAGGAAGCCCCGGTAATCATTGAGGAGGGGGCTCTCCTTCCTGATGTAGGGGATCACCCACTGCAGGGCCGGCCCGGTGAGGCGGGTGATGAGGAACGTCACCTTCAGGGCATCGCTGGAGAACAGGGTCTCGTCCACTAACATGTAGGCGCCCGTCTGCACGATGAACTCCGGGAGCCGGTCGGTGTCGCCGTCAAACGTCTCGGGGAAGGGAATCGGGTTCCTCCACCGCCGGGTCTGGGGCCGCAGGGGCAGGGCCAAGAGGGCCTTGATCAGCTGCACTCTGCCGTCCATCGCGCCGCGCTCGCGCTCGCGCTCGCTGGGCTCGGCCGGGCTGGGCGGGGCTGGGCTGAGGCGGGCGGGGAGGCGTGGCGGGAAGTGCGTGTGCGCGGAGGCGGGCCCAGGCTTGGGGGCGTGGCCTGTTCAGGCTCCGCCCACGAGGCCGGGTGGTCGCTAGGGCGCAGGCGCAATGCGGGGTGGGTGCGCAGGCGCGACACGGGGTGTGGGGGGCCCTAGGGCTGGGGCTGAACGGGGAGGGGCAGGCCTAAGGACTGCAAGCGGAGGGGAGGTCCGATTGGAGGGGCGGGGCCCAGGTTCCCGAGGAGAGCGGAAGGCGAGGGGTGGGGCCAGGGGCGGGGCCCAGACGCGAGTCTTCTTGGTGAGGGCCGAGCCAGCTGCACGTGGAGGGGGGCAGTCCCTGTGTTAAAGCGCTGAGGAGTACTCCTTTGTATATCCTCTGTGCCGGCAGTGCACCTGTCCTTGCGTTTTCTTTTTCTGTTTTTTTTTATTGTTATGTTAATCACCATATATTACATCATTAGTTTTTGGTTGTCCTTGCGTTTTCTTAGCCCAGCTTCCATGATGACACTTTGAAATATTATAAGTGAGTCATTTTGCTAAATATCCCTCTGCCTTTGCTTTGGTTATTTTTGTCACTTAAAAGATACTGTGTCTCTCAAAATAGATCATTGGGCTGGTAATATCAATATATGTTATTACTGATGATGTGTACCATGATAACTCGTTACATGCTGTGTTACAAGATCTGAGGAGCTGTATAGTATGACTTCTGCCTGCATCCATTCAGACTTTTCAATAAAAGCGTTCTACCAGTGCAATTAAATGTATTTCTAGCCTCCAAAAGTTCCGAGATGCTCTCTATGAATTTTATCTATTCCTTAATAGTAGAAAATGAAAGATGTCAAATATAGTTTCAGTTTCTCTTGGAATGATCACATGGATTTCCCTCTCTCTCTCTCTCTTTTTTTTGAGAAGGAGAGAGAAGGGGACGAAGGCGAAGGCGCAAAAGCAGAGGGATAGAGAGAATCTTAAGCAGGCTCCACGCCAAGCGCAGAGCCCAACCAGGGTTCAGTCTCACAATCCTGAGATCATGACCTGAGCCAAAATCAAGAGTCAGATGCTTAACCAACTGAGCCACCCAGGCACCCCCCTCTCTTTTTTAAAAATATCTTATTTATTTGTTTCTTTATATATTTATGTATTTATTTATTTTTAAAGATTTTATTTATTTATTTGAGAGAGAGAGAGAGCACATGAGAGGTGGGAGGGTCAGAGGGAGAGGTAGACTCCCCGCCGAGCAGGGAGCCGGATGCGGGACTCGATCCTGAGACTCCAGGATCATGACCTGAGCGGAAGGCAATTGCTTAACCAACTGAGCCACCCAGGTGCCCACCTGTAGACTACATTCTTATTCTTGGTTAGTATAGCAAATTACATGTTTGATTTTCTTTTTTTAAGATTTTATCTATTTATTTGACAGAGAGAGACACAGCGAGAGAGGGAACACAAGCAGGGGGCGTGGGAGAAGGAGAAGCGGACTCCCCACCGAGCAGGGAGCCCGAGGCGGGGGCTCCATCCTAGGATCCTGGGATCATGACCTGAGCCGAAGGCAGCCGCCTAAGGACTGTACCACCCAGGCGCCCCACATGTTTGATTTTCAATTAAGAAGACAACCTTGCCGCGTCTTCTGCCTGCCTTGTCTTCGCGTTTTTGTTCTCAGAGCTGCCGATAGCAAGATGTCTTCAGGAAATGCCAAAATTGGGCATCCTGCCCCCAACTTCAAAGCCATGGCTGTTATGCCAGACGGCCAGTTCAAAGACCTCAGCCTATCTGACTACAGAGGAAAATACATTGTGTTCTTTTACCCTCTTGACTTCAGCTTTGTGTGCCCCACGGAGATCATTGCTTTCAGTGACAGGGCAGAAGAATTTGAAACTCAGCTGTCAAGTGATTGTTGCTTCTGTGGATTCTCATTTCTGTCACCTGGCATGGATCAAGAAAACAACCTTGCATTCCTGAGATAGCCTTCATTTAATTTTGGTGTAGTATTTTTTAATACATTACTAGATTAGGCAAATGGACAAATAAATTGTGGTATATCCATACAGTGGAATTCTAGACAATATTTTAAAAGAAACTACTAGTATAGCAATATCAATGACTGCTATAGAAAATATATTCAGTACAAGAAGTGAGTACAAGAAAGTATAGAAGTTTATGATTCCTTTTTATATCAATGTCAAGAATGGGCAAAACTAAATGCTTGTAGAATTCAGAATAGTGGTTATCTCAAGAGAGGGGAAATTATAGTCTTCAGAGTTGCATGAAGGATTCTAATGAGATGCCAATGATATTGTCCAAAGCAGCTCTACTATTCTGTATTGCCACTGGCAATGTATGAGATTAATATGTTCTTCAAACCCAATGACACGTAGTATTGTCAATTTTGATTGGTTCTGTTTTGTTTTAACTTTGTTCTGTTTTGTTTTTCCTTTAGCCTGTCTAACAGGTGTGAAGTGGTAACTCATCGTGGTTTTAGTTTGCAATTCCCTAATTGTTAATATTAAACATCTTTTTTGTGTGTGCCTATTTGCTACACATATCTCTTCTTTTATGAAGTGTCTATTCAAATATTTTGTCCGTTTTTAATTGGGTTGTTTGCTTTTTTATTGTTGACTGTTGAGAGATATATATCTATCTCCTGTATTCAGGTCTTTTTTTTTAAAAAGATTATATTTATTTATTTGAGAGAGAGAGAGAGTGTGCCTGCACGCACCCACTAGTCAGGGGGAGGGGAAGAGGGAGAAGCAGAGAGGGGAGAAGCCGACTTCCTGCTGAATAGGGAGCCCGATGCCGTGGCTGGATCCCAGGGCCCTGGGATCATGACCTAAGCCAAAGGCTGACCCTTAAACTACTAAGCCACCCAGGCGCCCCTCCTGTATTCAAGTCTTAATCAGGTATGTAATTTACAAATATTTTCCCCTACCCTGTGCCTTTTATTTTATTTATTTATTTTGCCTTTTCCTTTAATTCTCTTAAAAGTTCCTGGATATTATACAAAAACAATGAATCATGTAACACTACATCAAAAACTAATGATACTGTATGGTGACTAACATAATAAAATAAAATCTAAAAAAAGTGCTTTTTGAAGAACACCAGGTTTTTAATTTGATGAAGTCCAGAACTCCATTTTATAAACGCATGCGTGAGTAGGCAGGGCTGAGAGAAGGAAAGAGTAGGCATGGGGGTGAGCCCAGGCTCTGCCCTGCCTGAAACTCGGCCTTGACCCTCCCATCCCAGGAGAGGCAGCCCTACCCATCTTGGCCCACAGGACCCGGTCGGCTCTGTTCTGGGGGCTCATGCTCGGGGTCATATCCCACTGAAGCCTCATGCTCTACCACCAACGGCTACATACACATCTTCTAGATGCCACGTGTCATCCCGATGGCACAAAGAGAGCACGTCCCAAATGAAAACGACTGAGGAAAAAATGAATACACTGGATGCATCGACAAGGTGGGATTGTGGCCGTGTTTTCTTTCTCCAACAATTCCCGTCCTTGCCTTTACTGTGAAGTTAAACTGCTGTTGAGGGTGTTAATTGGCCCAACACACGGGGAACTCTTTGGCGCTATCTACCAAAGCTACACACAGGCCTCCCCTGCGACCTAGCCATTGTAACTCCGAGTTCTCGAGACTTAACAGAAATACGTACAGCTGCTCAGGAAAAGCTGTGCGCGAGAACTGACTTTGTAGAGCCACAGGGAAGAAGCAGGGAGACTAGTTAGGAGGCTGTTAGAATAATCCAGGAGAGTGGTAAAGGGAGTCTGGACAAGGGTAGTTAACAGTGGGGACGCAATGAAGCCGTCCGAGTCTGGCTGTAGGTTGAAGGCAGAGCCGAGGATTTGCCGATGAAGTTAATGTGGGGCCTGAAAGAAACAGAGGAGTCAAGGAAGACACCAAGGCGTTTGTCTTGAGCAATAGAAAGGAAAGAATTACCCTTTACTAAGGAAGGGAAGACAGGGGAGGAGCAGGTTTAGGAGGGGGAAAAAAACAAAGGCTTGACTAAAACCTTCATGAATACTAAATAATTCCACTGATTTCAAAAAGTAAACCAATAAAATCAGTGAAACTAAGTTTCCCTTAAATGTTCCAATATATAAGCAATACATAAACTTAGTAAGAGCTCTACTTAAAATTCCAACTCCAAACCCATTACTTGATTACATATTTTAAACTGGAACATCAGGAGCCACATCATGTTTGGGCCAAGCTGTCGTGGGCATGCGGGAGGGCGGGCGACCTGCAGCATAATTTCCTAAACACACGTGATTTACAAAAGACACTGGAGTGTCATAGCCCTAACTAAATGATGAGTTATGTGCATACATGTGACTATGATGTTCGAGGAGGTGATGTCATCATCAGAGTGGTAATTCAGCGTTGTGGGGTTGGTAATAGACTAAAGCAAATGCCTCTCGCAAAATCATATATAAATCCCTCGTTTTTACCTTTTCAACATCTGTGGAGATGACCGCATGATTTGGTCTCTTAATACAGCAAGTTGAGCGATTTCTTAACATCTAATCCTCATTATATTCCCTCATCGTGGTGCATCACTCTGAAAATGCTGCTCCACATTATGATGGCTAATATTTGGGGTTTTCCCATTAATGTTGCAGGCAACATCTGCAGCCCGGGCGCCGGTAACCTCTGGCTGAGAGACGCATGAGTAAGCAGGAAAACGTGTCCACAGAGCCTCGCGCAAGGGGCGTCCAGAGGCCGAGAGTCCGCTAAGGAACTCCAAAGGGGGAGAGGCCGGCTGGGAAGGTGTGCACCTTCGGAGCCCGAGCTCCAAAACTTGGGGACCTTCCCCTCGCCGACCGCAGCTGGCTCCGCCCTCAACGCGGACGACGCCGGGCCCTGGGCTCCTCCCCTGGCCCCGCCCCTCGCCCGGCGTCCGCCCGGGGACCCTCGGCCTCGCTCCTCGAATCCCACCCCTCCTCCTCTCTCTAACGTTAGGCCCGCCTCTCCCCCCGCCCCCTGCCCTCGGGCCCTCGGGCCCTCGCGCGCCTCAGCTCGCGGTGCGCCTGCGCACTGGCGGCCTTGTGGGCGGAGCCTGCGCCGCCGTCGGGTGCCGCCCATGACCCCGCCTGCCCCTGCCCTGGTCCCGCCCCCGCCCTGGTCCCGCCCCCGCCCTGGTCCCGCCCCCGCGGAATGCACTGCGGCAGAGGCCTAGGAATGGCCCCGATGGGTAGTAAGGCGACTTCGTGGTGTTTGGCAAGGACTAAAAGCGAATGCCTCAGGTAAAATCAGACCCACCGACCTAAAATAGGCCCAGTGGGGAATGGGTCACAGCCTCATGTTCTGTAACACAAGAGAGGATAATCAAAGGGACCCAAAGGGACACCAAGTTCCAGCTGCAGTTGGAGAAAAAGAAGTGATCTGCACTCTGGGTACCGCTGACCCTCTCAGCAGGAGAACGAGACGTTGCAGCTGGGGCCCCTCGAGACTGGATGGCAAGAACAGCACTGCTGGGGCGCCTGGGTGGCTCAAGTTGGTTAAGCATCTGCCTTTGGCTCAGGTCATGATCCTGGGGTCCTGCGATCGAGCCCCACATCCGGCTCCCTGCTCAGTGGAGAGCCTGCTTCTCCCTCTCTCTGCCTGCCACTCTGCCTACTTGTGCTATCTCTCTGTCAAATAAATAAATAAAATCTTTGAGAAAAAAGAAAAAGAACAGCACTGCTGACACCTGCGCCTGAAGTCTTTATGGAACCCCAGGGAGAGCCCTGTGCCCCACCACCCTCTGTAGTTATAGACAGAACAGCCTGCCACAGGCTTGCTCTCCTTTCCCTGGGACCATAAGGATAAAGCTATTTGTTGGGATTTTTGGGGGGGGGAAGAGTTTACTTTTAAGTAACCTCTACACCCAATGTGGGGCTCTAACTCAACCCTGAGATCAAGAGTCGCAGGCTCTACAGACTAAGCCAGCCAAGCAGCCCTGCTGAGATGTTTAAACCATGGTAAGCTGCGGGGGAGACATGCAGTTCTAGTTAACTGGAAATTTTGTACAAAAACTGCAACACTGTATTGGTATGTTTAAAAAACAAACTGCCAAAAAACTCTTCTACCCACCTAACTGATTTGATTCTGCTATTAACAAAGCCTTTATAAGGCCTCGTGGTGTGGTGTAAGGAAAGATACCTCCGATGCAAGGGACCAAGATTCTATTGCTGGCTTCACCAGGAATTAACTGTGGGCTTGCTGCTTCCAGTTTGGGTCGGGGGGACTGATCTCCTGTACAATCATGCTGGTCATGCTACCTCTGCCTTACCCTTGGGACTATCAGGAAATTCCCCTACCGCTTCCACAATCCCCAGATAGGTGCTTATGGCCCGCAGGAAGTGCTAAAAGGACCACTTTTCATAGGAAGGTATTACATTACCTAATAATTTTAGGGGAATACTTTTGTAATCAAAGGGTAGAGCTTAACAAAAAGGACGAGACCCCACTCCCCTGCCACCAAGATCCTGTTGTTAATGTGTCAAATTCTATAGCTCCGAGCCCTGCCCTGGTTCAGGCGATGGCCCACGTAGCAGAGTCACAGCTTTGCTCATGCTGGCGTTCATTGTGAATAATAAAAATCTACAAGTGAGATTTTCTGAAGCAAATACATTTTATTGGAAGGACACAAGTATTTCACAAAATGCAAGAACCTTAAGCAACAAACACATTTTAAAGACAGAAATGAGGATAGCTCAGGGAAACTCAACAGTATGCCTTCTGATTACATTCTCTGCAGTGAAAGAATATTAGTGAGCCTTTTCAAGATATCACCCATTCTCTCTCTCTCTCTTCTTTTTTAAAGATTTTTAAGTAATCTCTACACCCAGTGTGGGGCTCGACCATAATGACCCTGAGATCAAGAGTCACATGCTCTACCGACCGAGCCAGCCAGGCGCCCCCAAGGATGAGATACCACTCATTCTTGGGGCCTAGTCCCAAACTCTAAATATAACAAAAGTACCATTGGCTCAACTCTGATAAGGTGAAAAGTATGAAACCAAGTAGCTATGGCCAGGGAACTCGGCCACACAGTAGACAGAAGGGTGGGGGCCAGGCGCCGAGGAAAGTGCTTACTGGGGAGATCCAGCGGCCCGAGACTAGTGCCCTCCACCCTGCACAATACAAATACAGTACACAATGCAAATACGGTACCCATACACATTTTGACATGTTCTCATATACAAAATATTTTGAAAGATTTCTTGCGTAGGCACAAAAGCACAATTGCAAACCATGGAGACAACCCCAAATCCAGGCCGATCCCAAAGTCACATTGACCCCAAGTCAATTTCTGGTCACATGACAAACAGCGGACGGCCCAGGGCTGCTCCTCGAGTCCAAGTCTTCCAGGTGAAGTTCACGGCTTCTGTGGAACTGCTGTGTTTCAATGAAATGGAAAATCTTACGGACTAAAGCTCATCCTCATACGTCGCCAGGGCAAATGCCACATGAAAATGGAACAATACAGACAAAACAATAATACAGAAGCAGTAATTTCCCATTTCCCTGTACAGAAACTTCCTTCCTTCCCCTTCAGTCTGCAGTCCAAAAACATTCGAGGGGAGCACTCATCTGTAATCATGGGAGGGTTTTTTTTTTTTCAATTTCTTTTATTTTATTTTAAGCGGGCTCGGGGAGCCCAACACGGGGCTTGAACTCACAACCCTGGGATCAAGACGTGAGCTAAGATCAACAGTTGGATGCATAACCAGCTGAGCCACCCAGGCGCCCCTTTCTTTACTGTTTTTTTAAACCACTTTATTGAGGTATGAAGGTAGGTGATTGGCATACAACAAGCCGTACATATTTAATGTATGCAACTTAATGAGTTCAGAGATCGGTATACACACATGAACCGTCACCGTAACCCATGCCATAAACATAGCCATCCCCTCCAAAGCTTCACTCCACCTTCAGTAATTAGTATTACTTTTTTGGACTAAGAAGATGACAGAAGGTAGAAGATCTACCCTCTTAGCAAATGTTTCAGTATGCGTCTCCTCTGAGCTCTGGAGGAGAAGCCTGGTGGCCGGTTCCTGCCGTTAACCATGTTCCTCATCCTGTGGGTCAGCACCCCGAGGGCACAACCTATAGTCTTTGAGCAGATAGAAGACTGGTGTCTCCAACGGGCCTTTCAGCATTCTGTAAGGCGCCTGTGTCTGACTAATGGGGGGGGGGGGGCTGGTTGAGGCAATCAGTGAATCTCCTCAGGAGTCACTGAACACAGCCCACTGCTATTCTTTTCTGAAGCTGATCAGAAGCAGTACAGTAGGTCTGCATGTGAATAAAAGACACGGGAAGCTCAGAAGGCCAACCCGAATCTCAACTGCGGGGCAGCCTGCTTGGCAGCAGTCTAATCCACGTGCTGCGCTCCTGGAGTCAGCAGGATGGGCAGAGGGGGTAAACCCAAACCCAGAGGGAGCTAGAGGGCATCACTTCAATGATCCGAGAGTGCACACATTTTGCACGTTCTTCCCACCCATTCTGAGAAGCCCCCACCCTAGAGCTCTATAACACACAGAGGATCCGAGTCCTCCCCCCTGACCAAGTATTCTTATCAGGTCCTGTGTATCGCAAGACAGACAGATCACCCCTCTGCTCCTCCAGGGCACTCGAGAAAGGGAGGGTATGAGAGGAACAGTACAGCTCAACTTGCCAGTGGAGAGCTGACATCAGCATATCAACTTACACCCGTCCCTAAACAAGGTTTGTGGTTTCAATCCTCATTGGAGTGGGCTCTGTGGGATCAGAGAGGGCTCCCCCTGAGAACACAGCCTGCACAAGCAGGCTAGAGGAGAAGCAGTTGCTCATACTTATGAACCGTCCCGTGGGTGCTGTTGGCACCAAGGGCTCTTGAGGGAGTTCTCTGCGTGGCCTCACTAACTCTGGCCAGTGCTCGGGACTCACCAGTCGGGGGAGGGTGCAGTTACCAAGGAGACCTGGTATCTCCTGGTAGCCTGTCGCAAAGGCATACAAAATAAGAAATAAAAGTTAAATGATCCCTGTTGAAAGGAGGCCAAGGACTCCCCCCACCCCCCTTCCCTTTTCTGAGAACACTGACTTCAGAAAACTTCTCAATGTGAGTTCTTGGTCTCTTTGCACAGTAGGCAAATCTTTTTCAGAAGCTAGGTAAGCCTCTGGCAATTGTGCAACCCAGGAATGTGTCCACAAGGGCCCTGCAGGGCCTGAGAGCGAGGTAAAGGGGGAGCAACTTGAGCAGTTGAAACAGAAAGCTCAGCTACACCCTCCCGCAAAACAGAGAGGGGCACGAACACCACGGACAGCGCCCAGGAGCCAACAGAGAAGGTCTCCCGGGAACAAAATGAGCATAAGCCACAGCAGTTCCCCCTCAGAAGGGCCTCAGGTCACTGTTGACGGGCAACGAGACAGCGGGGTGAGGGGCTCACTCCCGCCCGAGGCCTTTGTTCAGAGGCCTACGGTAACACAGAGTTAAAATGAGACAGCATAACCTGCGCGCACAGGCAAAACCATTCATTTGTAAAATGGAAAATGACCCTCTCTTGTCCGAATGAATGTCTCAACTCGATGAGACAGTCATAGTTTCTCACATCCTATCCCCCAATGTCCAATGTCTTCGGTCCCCCCAGCTCTGCTGCCCCAAAGGTAGTGTGGGAGAATGGAGAGCGGCAGGAGGCGCAGCCCGGAGCCCACAAGGCCCAGCACCACTTCCACACCGAGTCCCTCGTCCTCCCGACTGTCGAGGCTCCCTACGCCCTCAGAGTGTACTCATAACCCTGCTGGACCCCGGATGTCCCTGATCAAGAGAAATCAAGAACCTGAAATGGGGAAACCGTAACACCCCTCCCCTCCTCAAATTGCAACCCCCACTTACCCTCTCACCCCTCTGGTAGCTTCAGTACAACGCCCTCCTCCTTGAGAGTGCAGGCAAGATCCCCTTGAGGCTATGCCATCGCCTCCCAAGAGAGGACCAACACGGCAGAGGGGTCAGACTAGCAAGGGGCAACGCATTCTAGCAGATACATAAGGGAAGGGACGCCTGCAGCCTGTGGGTATAGCTCTCCTCAGCAAAAGAAATAGGAGGGCTCAATCCTCCAGCCTGGAGACCTGACCCCGGAGGTTCCTGGACATCCAGGTTCACCTGCACAAGCCCAGGAGAATCGAAATGTCCCCTGGCTCACGTAAGTTTCATTGACAGCGCCCATGAGCTGCTTGTCTTCCCACCAATGCGCAGAGTACACTCAGCAGAAGAGTGTAGGAAGTTAATATGGAAAGGGGCTTGGACAGAATTCCAACCACATTCCCAGACACAAAATCTGGATTCCTGATGATCCCTAACATGCCATTGCTGTGCACAGTGGACATTCTTCTGTTCAATACGTTTGTGTCAGAGCACAGAAGCCTGACAGCCGGCCAGGGCCAATTTCTTCCCTGGGACCCACTATTTCCCATGCCCCAGATGCTGCCATTGCCAGCCAGTATGCACTTTCTGTAGGAATTTAACAAGGCACTTTGAGCCATGGGAACGTCGAGGGAAGAAGTGTCTGGCCAGTGTATGAAAGAACATGCCAGCAACAGCAGGTCACTTTCATTAATCTCCCCTTGAGAACACAGGTCACTATCAGTATGAAAGACTGAGCAGTCAACTCAACCACGTCCGATCAGTCGCCAGAAACAACAGCAACTGCCTCTAAGAAGACTCCCTCGGATTACCGTTCTAGAAAACAGTAGAGAAGGGTGAAGGGCCACCATTCCTTGAGCCACTTTTCACAGGCTAAGGCAGCGCACAGAGAGAGACAAAGCCTTCCCCAGGAGCAAAGTCCCAAATTCTCAGGGAAGCTGGACAAATAAGGAACAGACCCCGTCACAAAAATCTCATCTTTTCACATTCAGCAAAGTGCATTGTTGTCTTTTGTCCTCCAGCTATGCTGATCCTAAGCAGTGCCAGCGACGGGGAAGTAGGCAGAAGACAAACTTTGAGCGCACAAAGTCCAGTACAGGGAACCATATCCCCCTGTCTGCTTTTCCCCCGCGCTCTGGGAGCAGCTCTACAAAGGGAAGGCCACTCTTCCCCAGCCCTCTCCCCATCTCCTGAAGGAAGGACCACATCTAGTCAGTCATTCCTTCTCTCCTGATCAGAGAACCCCCTCCCCGATCCCCATCTCCTGAAGGAAGGACCATATCTAGTCATTCCATCTCTCCTGGTAGCTGCTCAACAATTAGAAATAGAACTACTATATGTTCCAGGCATCCCACGTCTCGATATTCATATAAAGGAAATGAAGCCACTATCCCAAAGAGATATCTGCACCCCAGTGTTCACTGCAGCATTATTCACAATAGCTAAGACATGGAAGCAACCTAAGCATCCATCAACGAGATAAATGGATAACAAAAATGTGGTCTATATATACAATGAAATATGATTCAGCCATCAAAAAGTTTACATATAACAGGGAACCAGTATAGTAAGGAATACACTCCATTTCAAAGGCCTTGCCTTAAAGGGTTCCATAGCCATCCTCTTTCCATCACCCACAGAAATCAGAGGAATGAAAAAAAACACTTAAGGCAGACACAAGTTTGACATGGGATACTTCACACCATGAACTGAGAGCACATTAACATTCCCGCTGCCGGGGAGACATGCGCTGAGTACAGGCCTCCTGAGGCAGGTGATGTGGCTGGTCCAGGAATGGACTCGTGGGAAAGAACCAAGCCGGATCCCACCTTCAATTCTGAGGAGGGTCACCTTCTCTTTCCCTGAGAGTCCTGGCTTTGAGAATGCCACCAGAGAGAGTCACCCTTTCGGAATTATTTTTAAGTGACTTACTTTTGAGTACCAGTACTCAGCAGATTTTCCCATAAACCATTCATTTAGACCTTCCCCAGCCCGCCCCCCCACCCCCAGTGAAATGACCCAAGATGATTCTGAGGGCCAGTGGGCACAAGTGTGTGTGGAGGGGGAAGGAGGCATCACAGTTGTTCAATTGTACAACGGCTTCTGAGAAGCAAATAAGCCAGTCTTGGTCCCCATCACGTCACCTGGTAAAGGAACATGGGTTTGGGTACAGGTTTTGCTAAGTACCTCAGACCTCGGGTTTTTATCTTCCACGGCTTTAATGTGACCAATCACAGAGATAAATAAAAGGTCTTTAAAATGTCAACCTGTTCTATAAAGGCTACATACGTTAGTGGCTAATCACAAAGAAATGTGGGGGTTTCTTGATCTTTGGTGAGCACACATCAGGCTCTGTGATGCCACCTTCTGGATTAAACCAGTGCTAATAAAGCAACCGAGGAATCAGAGGGCTCTGTGAACCTAAAGGTCAGGAGGGTCTTTGAATGCACCCTAGCGTAAGTCATAGTTACACTGAACACTCTCCCGCCCGACTGTCAAAAGCCTTCACCTGATTTTCAACCAATTACCTAGTGCCCAGAAAAGAAGTAACTGCATACAGGGAAGGAAAGAGAGGAGACCTTTTCGGCACTGCCAGTTAACAAGCACCCTGCAGCCCCAACTCGACGCTGAGCCACGTCAGCTTCAATGTAAAACGTCCAAGTGAGTCACAAAAGGCCGCAGCTCAGAGCAAGGCAAAGTCTGCATTGTGGGGCAAACTCCTGGCATCATAGCAGAATTAAAGACGTTGATTTCCAGAGAGATGCCCAATACTCTCCGAGGGTATTGCTGGCCCTGTGAAAGGAAGCAAACACTAAGCTGAAATTATGGCAAAAGTCTATAAAGAAATGAAGTGGGAGTGGGGTCTGGACAGGTAGGGAGAGGGGCTAAACCAAGCCATCATGTTCTGCTCCAATATATGGCTTCTGGAAACGGTGGCCTAAATCCTTCAGCACCTCCTATGGGCCGAGCACTTACTAAAGATTATCACACTTGATTTTCACAACATCCCTGGTACCAAGGTGGGATTCCCACTGTGCAGATGGAGAGGCTGAGGCTCAAAGATGAGAGTAAGAAAGAGCCAAGGGTCTTTCAGACTCAGATCCTAGAGATTCATTGTGAATGAACCACAATGGGTGGTCTCGGCAACATCTGCAAAGCAAATGAGGAACATCTACAAGGCCAAAAAAAAAAAAAATTAGCTAACAAATATTTAAGGAAGTATTGACCTACATATTCCTCGAATTGTTAACCTATGCTTCCAGGACCGCTGCCAAATAAATGCCTGCCCGCCCACCCACCCATAGTAGGGGTAGACTGGCAGATTGTAAATCTCTAGCACCCACTTGGGGTACAGGACTCATCTTTTCCCCTTTCCTAGATAGAGCTGGATTTAACTGCATTCAGATCCATGATAAAAAATTACATTTGTACCTGAAAACGAAACAAAACAAAACAAAACAAAACCAAACAAAACACCTGAGCAGTGCTCCCACAATCTCTGGATTCCTGAAGTTTGTTTTTGACAATCCCATCCAGTCCCTCCTCCTTCTGCATTGTATTACAAGTTTTCCAAAAGGCTAAAAAGATCAAAACTGTGATGTGAGAACATCGAGATCAGGTTTGTTTGAAATCTGACATTCTGATAAAGTCCACATGTCCCTAAGAGTGGCACCCAACAGTAAACAGAGGAACACAAATAAGGATTGGAAAAGATGCCACGGACCAATTAAAAAAACTGATCAGAGACACAGAGTCTCTACCACAGAGTTAATAAGTAGCACCCAGGGAGTGACCCTGCCATTGCGGGAAGTTCCAACCTTAAGAGACTCAGGGAAGGCATTCCAACAACATCTTAAATAATGATACAACGGACAGGAGGCAGGTGCTATTCCCCACCCAACACCTGTGGCCTCACACAGCACAAGGTTGCACTTACCTTATGGCTGGTCTTGACTCCTGGGTCTAGGTCCTCTCCTCTCACTACAGGCCTATAAGCTGACCAGGACTGGATTTCTCCATCACAGATCCTGAAGGAGTTAGAGTGATTATACAAATCTACAAAGAGACTTACCTGTGAGAGGTCAGCTTAGCACCACTGCAGGAAAATTAGGTAACTTGGAAACTCATAAGATGAGTGGATGGGGGCAAACGTCCTCTTTCCCTTATCCAGAGGAATTTCTGAAAGTGGTTGGTGGGGCCAGAGCACCCAATCATGCAGCCTGTGTGAGGTAGGCCAAAAGAGTGAAAGATAATGTAAGCCAGGGACTGCATGAGTCAAACCACAAGATAAGATTGCTGCTCTAGAGGCCGATTGTCCCCTCAAGAGGAACCATAGTTCATCCTGTTTTAATCAAACATCATAGGGGAATTATCAAATAGTATGTTGAGAGTTATCACCAGTTATTTCCTAGAAGGGGGGGAGGTCTCAGAACTCCATTTTTTTCTCTTCAGTAATAAGGCAATTGACTCATACAAAATTGTGGGTAACAGACCCTTGGAATGGGTTGTGGCGTTCTCACTTTGTTACCAATTCCTGACAATTATACAGCATGCAAGATTATGGGTAACAAATCATTCAAATGGGTTTTGTGTCCTACTTAATAGACCATGAAATGCACATTATACAACCTTGTTGTTATATTAGTCTTAGTAACTGGTAACACAGTAAGATCAAAAACCGCTAAAACTAAAAATGAGCTGCTTTAATTCAGAACAATTTCACAAAGAATTTCATACATTACATAATGTCACTACCATCTGACATTGAACATAGGTCTTTGAGGAGGAAATACTGGAAAAAAACTGGACATCGGTAATATATAGATTGGGGAAGCTGCTCCCAATTTGCAAGTATGCCCCTGGGATTTTAGGGACAATGGGCATGTAATAAAAGCACCTTCATTCCCCACTTAGATGTTGTTCAAGATCTAGGACTCTGTCTCAAAAGTCAGGATTGGTGAGACTAGTTAAGTGTCCCAGTTCCTGAAATCTGCTTTCCTGTCAGTACCAATGACAGATAAAGTAAAACCCAAATACCAGCAATGAAACTTTCACATGTCTAAATGTAATCAAGGCACCTTTAGAGATCTTCAGTGTTCCACCAATATGAGCCATTAAATTATTTCTACGTGAGTTAATATATATAATTCAAGTCAATACCAAGAACTGACTTATTAGCAAAAAGGCTAATAAGGCAAACTCAACTATCACCATTATCAAAAGGAAGGAACTGTTTTACTTAAGACCAAGTATCAGGTTCCTCTCAGTGATTAGGGTCCTCGGGGTTTTGAGCAAAACACCAACTTTCCTTTCAGTTAATTCTCCCCTTGAATGCACTATTAGATGTCACACACGGAGGCATGAGTGTAAATAGGCAGGCACTGACTAGTACGCCAATATGCTAGCACTGAGGCAGTAAGGCACAGTCAGCTCTTGTAGCTAAAGAGGCAGGGACAACATCCTCTGTTACTGGGGCGGGGCGGGGCGGGGCGGGGCGGGGCGGGGCGGGGTGGGGTGGAGGGAGAGCACCAAGTCCAGTCTAGCCCAGGACCTCAAACAAGAAAGATTGGAGTTGTCCTGGACCAGACTGCTCAGGACATAAACTGGCATATCCCCCTTGTTTGTAAATAGAAACTACACAAGTAATTTTTTCTATGGGAGAACACCTGGGAAGGAGCACGTAAGCCAACATTTAAAGAAATAACAATATGTCACATGCACAATTACAGTTCTAAAATAATATTCAAATGTATGCAGGACGACCAGCAAGGGCCATTCACTTCTAGGGAACAGAGAACACCCATTCTGGGGGTGAATTTCCTTCTAAGTAAATTGAAAATGCTCCACGATTTTCAAAGGAAACGCACTAAAGGCTAAGAACAGAACTGAACTAAAGGAAGTTGATAATCAACATGTAATTATTGCGAGAAATAAAATCCCAGAAGGATCTAAACGACTTCCGGGGATGGCCGGTGACAGGCACTTCCGGGAATTCACTGTCGTCAAATAACAACCGCTCAGTCAGATGGGCAATATCTGTTATTTTTTACATTGAAAACAAAACTTTTTCTTTATTTTAAGTAGAACTATGAAATAAAAGACACAGGACTCGTTTTTTTTTACACATAGAAACGTTTTAATAGTAAAATAAAGAAAAGTTGGGCTACCGGACCGCCGGAAGCCAGTAACTGTCGTAAAGCAAGGAGCATAAAGATCATTAGAACCATCGTTTCCTCATTTGTAAATTGAAAATAACGTGAAAATGTTTAACACAAAGCTTATGAAAAAGCCTGGACCCAACATTTAATAGAATAAAGCGATACCGGACACAATTCTTCTGTAAAACAAAATCCCACACTCTGTTAACGGCTGGCGTTGGAGAGTTAAAAGCATTCGCTGTCATAAAACGTCAAGGACTTAGCCAACTGATTACAATTACTGCATTGTAACTCGAAAGTGCCTCAAAACCTTTATTACTATTATTATTTAAGATTTTATTTTTAAGCAATCTGTACACCTAACCCGGAAATCAAGAGTCACAGGCTCCGCCCACTGAGCCCGCCAGGCGCCCCTCAAAACGTTTACTTTTCAGAAAATTTATCAATAGGGAACAAGACCAGAATTTAACAAAATAAATTAGGCTAAACATGCAATTATATTCTAAACTTAAGGCACTCAATTAACTGAGACGTTAAATTACTCCCCTGTAAATTGAAGTTTACACCAAACCATTTAAAGGAAATATGTAAGGAGCGCCAGGATCAAAACGGAATCGAATGTATTAAGATAAACATGTAAAATCAAATGCCAAAACAGTGCTCAGTCTTGGCTAGCAAGAGCGGCTAAGGGATATTCAGAGTGTAAAACTTCCAAGTGTCCGGCCGGACAATTTATTCCCAAAAGCGCACACTGAGAATACTTTCATCTGGAGAAGAGTTGTGAAACACAGCCGAAATAAAAATTAAACAAACTCCAATACTGCAATGTTGCGATATCATAGGGGAAAAAAAGAACCCCACCGCCGTTATATTATAAAATAAAACAAGAAATAGGACCCCCGCGGGCATGATTCCCATCAGGGACTTGAAGCAACAAGGTCTTGCCAACCAAACCGCTATTTCTCTTATTCGAAAACTGTAAATAACACTTTTTTTTTTTTAATGGAAAACACACGAAAAGCTTCCGGACCACTTTTGGTTGAATACAATGATATTAAATACACAAATACATCACATAAAAATGCAGCGTTCAACGATGAAAATTCCCAGTGGTCAGTGAAACGATCCCCGAGCCGCTCAAGCGGCTATTGACTCATTTTCACGTTAGAATTATCAGGATCCCCCCCCCCGCCCCTTTTAGGCAACATATGAAGAAGACCATTCCAAATTTTAACCAAATGATATTAAACAAGCAGTCATGTTATTAAATTAAAGACAAAACTGCGCTCAAAGGCAGGCATCGGCTGTCCTGATCACACACATGCCCCTCGGGGCCTTACTTTCCTTTCTTTCAGATCGAAACTCACAGAAATTCTGTCAGTAAGATACTTCACGAAAATGGCCAAGGCCAAGATTTAAACAATCCCCGGTGACAATATCCACCCAACAACACTGTACAATAAAAAGCAAAATCAGCTCCCTGGCGGCCAATGGCCGTTCACGCTCTCCTGGACCCACGCAGGCTCAGCCGACCGCACCATTTTTCTTCATTTTTAAGTTGCAAACGCCACAAAACATAAAGACCGCGAATGGTGGGGGGTTCAAGACCCACATTTAAACAAACAAGATGATCTGAAAGACTCGTCGTGTTGTTACCTAAAGCACAACACCGCGCCCAATGGCCGCTAACGGGCCTTCCCTTGTCATCGGTCCAGAAGCCCATGAGACACACCTGTCAAAGCCCGTTAGGACACACCATGTATCCGCTTCTCTTGAAATCACACTTACACTCAGCCAATTACGAAATAAAGTAAATTAAACTTACATTTTTTGAGATCGCAGAAAAGGTAACCGCCATTTTCCGTAATCCCTGAGTGGAACCATCCACGGAAGCCACCTTGTACAATCCAGATTTTAATGGAAACGCGCCCGGTCACGTGGTAGAGCCTCTTTACCCGCCTTTCTATGTATGGCCCCGCCCTCAAACGTCATCATTGGAGGGCCTGCGACGATTGACAGGCAGACTGTCCACTCTCTTCAGGTCTATGAGTAGAAACTGCCATATCTCCAGGTCCAGCTCATATTGTTGTCTTTCTACATCTATGTCCATCCGTCAATGCCTAACTCCCCCAAGTTAGTCCTTTGCCTTTTCCTTTGGTTTTAGTCATCTCCGACTTTGGAAATCTTGCTAACAAGAGTTGATCCCCATCCAGCTCGATTGCATCCTCTTCCAGGAAGCCTTCCGTGCTTTACTCCTCCCATCCCTAGAGGTCGATTGTCAGTTCTTCTTTGCTATTAGATATGGACATGAAGAAACATTCGAGCAGAGAAGCAGGGGAATCGTGTGGGCTTTGCGATCAGACAGTACTGGGCTGGACACAGTGTGAAGGACCCAAGGTCTGCACCTGGAATTTTGGTGAAGTCAGTTAAGGCTGCAGAAATCTGGGGTAAGTCCAGGCAAAAGCTGACAACAAGGTAACTCACAGCAGCCTCCCAGGATTCATCCCAGCAATAAATTCAAACAACTCCCAACCACCCTTTTCAGGATTTTCACATCCTTTCCACCCTTTCTCTCCAGGGAAATCTTGCCATCTCTTGGAGGCTGAGGCATAACTCAGTTCTCTTATTCCTTCTCTGATTTCATGTTCCCGCCTCCAATCCCAAGAAAAGTCATTTCTTTTGTTGCTATAGGATGAAACATAAAGGGACTCCGGATCTCTGCTGCCAAGGTCACTAAGTTTCACGATTATTCAAGGTGAGACTGGAGGTCCACTTCTTCTCAGGAGGCTATCTGCTGAGTCATTTTTGCAGCCGCTCTCAATTTGTGAGTTGTGCGAGCTGGGAGGTGCAACTCCCTGGGAGCCGACTACCTCGAATGTTCAACTCCCTACACTCTATCGTGGCAGGTGGACCCCATAGCCACCGGGTCACGTTCGTTGGACTTCACACTCACGGTGTGCACTGCCCCTGGGAAGGACACTCTCCTGCTGGCACTATCCTTCCCCTATTCGTCAGGGCCTGGGAGGAGTTGTGAGGCTTTATTGTGTGAACAATGTTATGCGATAGTTTATGATGCTGCCCTACTCACTGTAATGGTTAATTTTCTGTGTCCACTTGACTGGCCATGGGATGCCCAGATTCCAGGTTATTTCCGGTTGGATCTGCGAGGGTGTTTCTGAATGAGACGTGGGGTGAGCATGATCCAAACTCACTGAGGGCCTGAATGTGACACAAGGCAGAGGAAGGAAGGATTGTCCCCTTTTCTCCTGCCTCACTACTCGAGGTGGAACATCTCGTCTCGTCTTCTCCTGCCCTTAGACTGGGATTCATATCATGTCTCCCCTGGTTCTCAGGCCTTCAAACTCAGACTGATTTACACCATCGGCTTTCCTGAGGGTTCCAGCTGGCGGATAGGAGATCGTGGGACTTCTCGGCCTCCAAAAACGTGTGGACCCAATTCCTCATAATACATTTTCTGTTAAACTTATCTATCTAAACCTAGACCTCGATATATGTCTCCTATCGGTTCTGTGTGACTGGATAACGCTGACTAATATACTTGGACTCTCTCAGCCAGCTGCAGCTGTTGAGAGATGGCTTCATAGGCCACAAATAGAACTCCGGAGAAACAGCAAGACCAAATAAAGTAAAATTAGTCCCAGACTATGGGTGAGGAAACGAAGACAGCAGAAACAGACAGCCCGATAGGTGGGCAGCGCTAAGCACACGGCCATTGGCCCGGATGGGTGTCTTTTCCACTAGAGCCTGGCCGCTGGTTTACAAACTCAGAGTAGGCTTCTGGTTGAGCTCTTCCAGAGCCGGGGTTGGGGGTAAGAATTTCACAAAGATCTAGAGGGCAGGAGAGTTGTGGCAGGCTTTGTCCAGCAACCAGGGGAGGGATGGATTTGGGAAGTTAATCCCCAGGGAGAGAGAAGGGAAGAAAGACTGGAGCTGCTGATGTGAATCCTGTCCCAGGATCTGCCGACCCTTTTGACATCTGTCACTAAGGCTTGTCCGTCTGACTGCTTCTGTGCATGGACCCGTGCTGGACCCTTTCAATGCCTGGCATGTAATGACCAATACCACACAGGTCCTGTCTTTCCAGTCATGGATGCCTCCTTCATCGTTGTGTCTCCGATCACTCCCGTCCCAGTCACACTTTATCCACCCGCCTGGGAGGCACTACCAAACACTACCGATCCACTCTGCATTATGGCTGGTGGTCACGTTTGTGGGCGGGACCTTTGTTGCTGGGATTCCTCCGCCGGCTCTTCCTCCTATCAGCTGGGTAACTTTAGATGATTTTTGTGCCTCAGTTTTTTCATCTGTTAAATGAACAGTGCCAATAAGAACCATCTCACTGGGCTGTTGTAATGTTCGTTGAGTTAATGCCAGGCCCTTTCTTGGTGCCTGGAGCCTTCCCATACCAATGTAGCTCATATAAATCTGCATTTTCCGATTACCATTCAAAGCACATAATCCGCGTTTACAACACTATGCAGTTCTCCTGCTGTTTGTTCCACAACTTTATCACTTTCATCTGTGGTAATTTCTCCATGCTCATTAATAAATCAGGTAGTCCTAATTTTTCATTTATCTAGGTCTCCTATCTCCTTTCTAAATGTATCACCAGTTTCCCATATATAATGATATAGTAGAGCTCAGTGCATAGCACGGTACATACGGGGATTCAAGAAGGACATATGTAGGTACTGAAATAGAACCCTTCACCGGGAGATCTCCGGAAATACTCCTTCTTGAGGAGTTCCCAAACTCTCTCGTCCAATGGCTGGTTTTGCCAGGAGGCACAGTGGGAGTGGGGGCTCCGATAGAGGAGTTGGCAAAGGGCCCTTGAAGATTTGGTTGACTACCTCAGGCCAGTCTGCCAGGAAAGTGCACCAGGCTGAAATATGCACCGCATGAGAGTTGATGGGGCCTAGGAGAGAGGGGAGGCAGTTTAAAGGACGAGGGACCGTTCCAAGGAGATGATGAAGCCATTTACTTCCCTTGTGAGGACCGGGTGGGTTGTGAGCACCGGGGAGAAGTAAACACGTCAAAGGCCGAGCCTGTCCTGTACCTGTCTCACTGTGGTACAGAAAGACAAGGCTACCCCCGAGTCCCGAGAGCCCATATACATACACACACTCTGATATAATTGTGATATTGTGATATATAGGTATATATATATCAGGACCTCACACATGTGCACAACTCAATGACTTATCCCAAAGAAAACCTGGAACTACCATCCACTAAAAGAAATACAACTGGCTAACCACCTTGAAACCCCACACCTGGTCCCTCTTAATCACAATAGTCTTCCTCCTTCTCAAAGGTCACCACTGTCCTGACTTTCATAATAATCTCTTCCCTTTCTTTTTAGTTTCACTGACAAAGCTTGCATCCGTAAATGCTAAGCTTTGCCAGTCTAAAAAAATTAAACGGCCCGCCTTCTCCCCCCATTTTTGGATATGTGACTCACAGGAAAGTGTTCAAATGGAAATGGGAAGAACCCTCTACTCACTTCAAGAAAGAAAACACTTCCATCACCCCAAAAGCCCCCCCGCCCCGTGCATTTTCCCATTTTCCGATTCAATCCCTCCTCCCGCCTTCAAAGAATATACATCCTTAGTCATTGTTAGTGGTGCTCTGTGCATCTCCATCAGACCCTATTTGCTATGAAAAATATTTAATTTCCTTACTGATTCTTTTTCTGCTTGTTCTATCAGTCACTGAGAAAACTGTATTAAATATCTTCCACCATGATCGTGGGTTTGTAATTCTATTTCTCCTAAAGGTTCTCTCCAATTGCCATTATGTATTTTTAATTTGCTAAGAGGCGCATTAAACAGTAACTGTTACATATTTCTAGTGAATTGAACCTCTTATCATTATCAGATTTATTTTTTAAAAAGATGTATTCATTTATTTGAGAGAGAGAGAGAGAGAGAGCGAGCACACACACGAGCTGGCGGGGGGGAAGGGCAGAGGCAGAAGGAGAAGCAGACTCCCCGCTGAGCAGGGAGCCCCAAGACCCCGGGATCAGGACCTGAGCTGAAGGCAGACGCTTAACCGACTGAGCCACCCAGGCGCCCCGATCTCTCTGCATTTTAAACCCCATAAGGCAGTATTCTCCCAGATCTGCCCACATATCTTTCCAATACATCACTTTTCACTTACTTTAAAATTTTTCTTCGGCTTGAGGGATATTTGTTAGCAGTTCCTTGAAGTACCATTCTGCTGGCGACACATTCTCTCAGGTTTTTCTCTTTTTTGTGTACAACAATATCTTTTTTTCCATCTTCATTCTTGAAATATATTGCGGCAGGGCAAGGATGCTTCCATCGGAAATGATTCTCTTTTAGTACATGGAAGGTGGTATTTCATTTTCTAGCGGTTTCCATTTTTTACTATTGAGAAGTCAGCTCTCGGACTAATTATTGCTACTATGGTGGTAATTTGCTTTTATCCTCTGAAAGTTTTAGAATTTTTCTATTTGCCTTTGGTTTCCAATAGCTTTTCTAAGACGTGCTTAGGTGTAGATTTCTTTCATTTTTCCCTGCGAGTTGTTTGTTCTCAGCTCATATCTGCTCAAATACTGCTTTGCCTCATTCTCTTCCCTGTCCTTCTGAAACTCCAATTGTCCTCTCCTCCTTTCAAACAATCCTCTGTGTGTCTCACCTCACCTGTGTTTTTCTCCTGTTTATCTTTCTGTGTTTCGTTCTGGATATTTTCTTAGGACACAACCTTTGGTCCACTGTTTACCTCTTAAGCTGTGTCTGGCCTGCGCTTACACACATCCGCTGAAGGAGGGAGTCCCTGTCACGGACTCCTTTGTCAGCGTCTGCCAACCTGAAAAGTCAAAGCACAGGAGGTAACTGAGGCTTGCTCCATGTGGAACCTGGGAGAGAGGAAAGGACTCTTCTCCTGGACATCTGGGGTCGATTCTCAAGGCTCTCGGCAAGACGATGATGATGCAGCCAAGAGGTAGGCAGTCTGAGGCCTGATGACGGCAATCTGGGTACAGAAGGCTCTCATGAAGGAAACAGTCTCACGGCACAAATGTATGGATATGGCGGACCAGGTTGAAAGTCACAACCTAGAGCATTGACACTATTTGACCTGTTACAACTCCCTGAAAAAGTTCCAGGTCCATGCTAGGACATTTGTTCATTTAACCTGACTGGGAGGTAGCTGTGAGAAAGCCCTCTCATCACGGCATTTACTGGGAAAACGAAAAAAAAAAAACACCCCAAGATCAGAGACAATTGTTTAACCTCAAGATCACCTGAGGTTGCCGGCATCTTGTATCTTAGTCAGGGTAAAAGATAATAAAAACCAACTAATAAATAATAATATATTTGTGAATATCTGTTGAAACAAGTCATCCCTCATTACCCTTGTATTTCAAAAATTTCCACCCTAATTTTGGTTGTTTATTCTTCCATATGAAAGTTAAGGTCAGCTTGTCTAATCAAAAATATCCTCTTTGTGTTTCTGGTAAGATTATGTTGGGGGGAAAATAGTGCACATAATTGTATTAAAAGTAATATTGGCACATCGCCTGACCCCATCACCGGTCATGTGTTGAAAGTATAACTTAACTTAGGGAAATTTAATAAATGTCTTTATGATGTTGGGTCATCCTATCCCAGATCTGGGGGTATCATTCGACTTGTTAGAATATTCTTTTATATCCGTCTTTTCCTTTAAGACACTACTTCCTGCGGTTTTGTTTTTTGGTTTTTTTCAATTAAAATATATATTCCTGGCACTATTTCCTTCGAATTGCTATTCTGAATAGGATCTTTAACGTCATTGTACGTTTTCACTGATTATTTTCTATATATATGAAAGCTGGTGATACATTTATATTAATTTGTACTCAGCCACAAATTGAATTCAGATATAACATATCATGGCTAATTTCCCCTTCTCCTTTCCATTTTTTAAAAGTAAGCTCTAGGGGCACCTGGGTGGCTCAGTCGTTAGGCGTCTGCCTTCAGCTCAGGTCATGATCCCGGGGTCCTGGGATGGAGCCCCGCATCAGGCTCCCTGCTCAGCAAGGAGCCTGCTTCTCCCTCTCCCACTCCCCCTACTTGTGTTTCCTCTCTTGCTTTGTCTCTCTGTCAAATAAATAAATAAAATCTTTAAAAAAAATAAAATAAAAGTAAGCTCTAGCCTCATGTGGGGATTTAACTCACCCCTGGAAGATCAAGAGTTGCACCCTCTACTGAAGGAGCCAGCCAGGTGCCCCTCCCTCCCAATCTGATAAATCTTAGTTATTCTTTTGTTTTTTTTCTTGATGTATGAACATGTATAAAGTCACGCTTAAAGCATCCAACCACTCATATTTGTCTTCCAGTTTCGGTATTGATTATTCTCTTCTGGTCTCTTAATATAACATGTTAAGAGACTTCTTAACGTCCAACTATTTTACATTTCCCAGTCATGGCACACCATTCCTAAATATGCTTTCTGCATTATGTTGGCTAATATTCAGGGTTTTCTCATTAATGTTGCAGGGAATATCTGCTGCCTGGGTGCCAATAACCTCTGGCAAAGAGATGCATGAATAAGCAAGAAAATGTGTTCACAGAAGCTCGTGCAAGGGGCGTCCAGAGGCAAAAGGTCCTTTAAGGAACTGGAAGGGCAGAGACTCTGTACACCAGACAGACTCCTCAAAACCACAGCACTTGGCCCTCCCTCCCTTCTCCACGTGCACCCGGCTGCCCTCAACACAGCCTACCTGGTGCCCGGGCCTCCGCCTCCGGCCCCGCCCCTCGCAGGCCGCCGCCCCCCCCTGGGAACCACGGCCCCGCCCCTACGTCCTGACCCCGCCTCCTCGAGCGGCCGCTGGGCCCGTCGCTCCCACGTTCACCCTAGTCCTAGCGCACCGCCCCCGCCTTTCGCGCCTGCGCCCTAGCGATCACCCGGTCTCGCGGGCGGAGCCCTGGCAGGCCACGCCCCTCTGGCCCGGGCCCGGCCCCGCGCACACGCACTTCCCGCCACGCCTCCCCGCCCGCCTCAGCCCAGCCCCGCCCAGCCCGGCCGAGCCCTGCGAGCGCGAGCGCGAGCGCGGCGCGATGGACGGCCGAGTGCAGCTGATCAAGGCCCTCCTGGCCCTGCCCCTGCGGCCCCAGACCCGGCGGTGGAGGAACCCGATTCCCTTCCCCGAGACGTTTGACGGCGACACCGACCGGCTCCCGGAGTTCATCGTGCAGACGGGCGCCTACATGTTAGTGGACGAGACCCTGTTCTCCAGCGATGCCCTGAAGGTGACGTTCCTCATCACCCGCCTCACCGGGCCGGCCCTGCAGTGGGTGATCCCCTACATCAGGAAGGAGAGCCCCCTCCTCAATGATTACCGGGGCTTCCTGGCCGAGATGAAGCGGGTCTTTGGCTGGGTGGAGGACGAGGACTTCTAGGCCGGGAGCCCCCCGGGCCCGGGGGCGGGTGCTCGGGGGAGGGTCCGCTGCGCCCGTCGCCGCCGCCCAGATGGCCGCGGGCGTCGCCCCGCCGCGCCTCCCCCCCTCACCTTCGCCGCGCTCGAGTGGCCGCGCTCTCCCCCGCGCTGCTGTCCCCTCCCGCGTAGTGCTTGCCTTTGTTCCAGGAATAGCGCTCCGGGTCCCCGCCGCTGCCTCTGGGCCCCGCTCCGGAGCGCGCCGCCGCCCTCTGCGGCCGGCCGGGCCCCTCCCGTGCGCACTTGGACTCGGGCCCGCGCTCCAGCTGCGGGCCGGGCTCGCGTTACACGCCGGGCAGACCACCTACAGCCGGGCCGCCGCGGGCCGCCTCCGCCAGACTGACCGCCAGGCCTGCAGCGCGCTGCCCGGAGACCCGCGCTGCCGCCGCCGTCCACCGCGCGCCACCGACGGCCTGCGGCCTGCGGCGATCTGGGCTCAGCCAGGAAGTATCTGAGCGGGCCGTGGCCCCTGGACGGTGACTCCAGCAGCTCGCCACCCCCGACCCCCGGAGGGGCCGGCCAGCCTCTCGCCTGCAGCGGGACCCGTTCCCCCCCTCCTCCCAGAGACCTCTTCTGCTCCTGCCAGGTGGCCGCCAGGTCCCGGGGGTGCCTGGCAGCCAAATCCAGCCACTCGTTTTCTTTCTCCTGTGGACCTGTTCGTTTTGCCCAGAACCCAGTTCTCTTCTCAATTCGCAGCTGTCTCTCTGATGTGTGCCTTTTGTCCCACACGGTAATTAAGCCCTGCGCTCTGCCCAGCTCTTCTACACTACCTGGACAAACGTCTTTTCCTTCTTTTCAATAAATGTCAGACGCTAGTAAAAAGAAACTGAGTCTCGGTGAATGTGGCACCTCTGCCTCCCCGGGCCAGTCGGCGGGGTCCGTGTGTCTCGTTGAGAGCAGGCCTGTCCCCTGCCCTTCTGTGGCTGATGTTGAATCTGGCATCCTGAGACAGAGCAGGTGGTCCTGCGGTGGTCCTGGGGACGGAGACCCCACTGGCCGTCATTCGGGCCCAGATGCCGACTCTTCCAGTCCAGTCAGCTCCATGCCCCTCAGGAAGTGGACCTCCATCTGAGTTTGGCCAAGGGGTATCAGGAAAAGGCAGCCGGGAGGCTTCTGGAAAATATTTCCTCCTTTCAAAAAAGCTGCTTGAAGGCACAACACTTTTCTGTGACAAATCATGAATCCCACACATTTGTTACTGAACACCTGTCAAATTTTATTTAATCCATTATTCAGGGAAATCAGCAGAATGACGGGTTCTTTAGAAAAAGCATTTACATTTATAAAGCCTTGATTGTGTTGTAGAGAAGGGGATGCAGAAGTGTGATTGTTAATTTAGTACAAACCTGGTTGGTGAAATTACAAAATTCTCTGCAAGGTAGAAATGGAAAAATGTTACTTCTTCATTTTTCTCTGCATGCTAACCTCCGAAATCCATAGTGCTGGGTAAAGCCTCTGCTAGCTCATCTGTGTTAAGTGTTCCCGTTAAGTCAGAAAAGGTGGGCTTAGGGCACCTGGGTGGCTCAGTTGGTTGAGCGACTGCCTTCGGCTCAGGTCATGATCCTGGAGTCCCGGGATCGTGTCTGGCATCGGGCTCCCTGCTCAGCGGGAGTCTGCTTCTCCCTCTGACCCTCTTCCCTCTCGTGCTCTCTATCTCTCATTCTCTCTCAAATAAATAAATAAAATCTTTGAAAAAAAAAAGAAAAGGTGTGCTTATAAGGCAGCACTCAATCATCTCTGCCTCATTTCTAATTCAGGAACCTCAAAATTCTGATAGATTTTCAACCCAAAGAAGTTTCATTCCACAAAGAAAAATTGCACGTATGGTCATGTATTATTTTGTTTCGGTGGCCATAGCAAAGCACCATAAACTGGGGGGCTTAAGCAACATGTAATTGATTTTCTCAGGGTTCTGGAGGCTAGAAGTTGAAAATCAAGGTGTGAGCAAAGTCAGTTCCTTTTGAGGCCTGTGAGGGTAGGCCCTTCCAGAGCCCTCTCCTTGCCTGGTAGATGGCTGCCCTCTCCCTAAGCCTCTTAACATTATTTTCCCTCTATGTCTATCTATTTGTTTAAATTTCCCCTTTTTATAAGGAAACCAGTCTTGCTGGATTAGTGCAACCCTAATGACCTTATGTAACTTGGTTACCTCTCTAAAAATCCTATTTCCGTGTAAGGTCATGTTGTAAGGTACTGTGGGTTAGACTTAGAACATACCGTTTTGGGGGAGACACAGTTTATCCAGGAACTCCTCCCATGCTCATATCAGTGTCTTCAAGAGAAAAACTCCCTAGCCTGTTCTGTCAACGTGGCTCCCTTTATCCTAGACCCTGTATGTCATTTCACTCTGAAACGAGTAGAAGGTGTGAGGTAGTTCACCAGCCTTTAAATAGGAAGAGGCCCTTGGCTCCTTTCAGTGCAGCAGGCCTGTGGGAGGAGAGAGAAATAGAGACAGGGAGGGAGAGGGAGAAAAAATTAATCTCAGTACAATTTAGACCTTTAACCTCTGTATTGGCCTCGTGAGCGTTTATACAATTATTTTTCTCCTTGTCAGGCTTGCACAACTCTTCAGAAAATGTTTTATAGAAGCCAACATACTCTGCGATCCTTTCCTCCCCATCAGAACTGTCCCCTGGTGAAATAAGTCAGACAGAGAAAGACCAATCCAGTACTGTGTGATTTCACTTGTATGTGGAATCTCAAAGCTAAACAAATGAGCAAACAAAACAGAAACAGACTCATAAATACAGAGATACCAACTGATTAGTAACTATACTTAGAGTGACCAATTCATAATGTATAGAAGTATCAAATCACTGTGGTACACTTGAAACTATTACAATAGTGTATATCAATTTTTCTTCAATTAAAAAAAAAAAGAATTGTCCCCTAGTTAGTAGTCTGTATACCGGTCTGAGGACTTGTATAATTTTTGGAGTTATGAATTGTCCCAATAATTTTTACACATTCCAAAATCTCTATATGACATTATAATGTACAGACACGAGACAGTGCTAGCAACAAAATTCGTGTGTTTAAGCAACATATTTGAAATTTGAAAAATTATTATATTGCTGGTGAATCACATTGGTACATTCAGCCCTCTATTCTTTAGCAAGTTGTATATCTTATTTGGTTAACATATGATATAATGCCTGATATTAGTATAATGCTTTCACAGTTCATTTGCCATCCCTTTTAATCTTCTATGCAAGACCTCGATTGACTTTTTCACTCATTTGTAAGTCAGTCACTTATCGTTTATTAACTACTTCCTCTGTCCCAGGCACCTTACTTTGAACTATGGATACGTCGTTGCAAAAGGACAGTCCAAGTCTTCCGGGAATTTAGAATCCAGTTGGCTGTAGTGGTAAAACAACATGTCTATGATGTCTCAGTTTGGGATTTGATTAAGAAGGGCTTGAGTCCACGCTCAGTCACGCTGTATGACCCTGGGCAAATTTCATAACCTCCCTAAGCCATTGTTTCTCATATGAAAAGTAGGTGAAACAAAGCATATATATTGGGTTCCTTATAAGAATTTAATGAGATGACAAATGTAAGATCTGAGCACTCAATAAATGGGACTTGCCATAACCATAATAACAACAATCATTTGTATTATTTTTTTTAGGGTATGAGAATGACTTGGTGCTTATATATGGCACAGTGGGACTATAGGATAAAGAACAATTTTTTAAAGATTTATTTCTTTTAGAGAGAGAGTGCAAGTGGGGGGAGGGACAAAGGGAGAGGGAAAGAGAGAGAACCCTCAAATAGACTCCCCCTGAGAGTGGAGCCTGTCGCAGGGTTCGATCCCACGACCCTGAGATCATGACCTGAGCCAAAACCAAGAGTTGGACGCTTAACCGACTGAGCCACCCAGGCGCCCCAGATAAAGAATATTTAAATCTTGCCCCAGTTGAGGCAGGGACCATCTCAATAGAGAAAGTAGGACATTGGTTGAGACTTGATTCCAATCTAAGAGGACCACCTGTATCTGAGACTGAAGAATGAGACAGCGTGGTTTGTATATAAAAGTCAGGAAAACTCTTGTATGCCATGGAAAGGCATAGATCAATTACCCCGTAGTCACCGGGGAACAAGGGAAAGATACTGACCGGAGCACTGATGTGATTGCATTTGTGTTTTAATGTTCATTCTGGGGCGGACACTGAACACAGATTGTGGAAGGATGCAATGTGGGTCAAGTCCAGCAATGAGTGTTTGGCAGGTGAAGGCTATCGAGGGCTTCAAGACAAAGGATGGGAAGAGAAAAGTGACACTGAGATTCATTAGAACTCTTAGTAATTAGCTGGGAAGTGGAATTTGGGAACAAGAGGGCTCTGGGATGGGTCAAAGTCTCTGGCTTAGGAATTGGGCCATTCTTGCATCTGACGTGGGCCAGGCTCTCTCTAGCTTGTTTATTCCTTTGCCTGGGATATTTTGTATCCTTTGCTTTCCCATAATTTTTTTAAAGGATTTTGTTTATTTGAGAGAGAGCACAAGCAGAAGAGAGGGGCAGAGGGAGAGGGAGAAGCAGACCCTGCTGAGCAGGGAGCCCAACGCGGGGCTTGATGCAGGGCTCGATCACAGGACCCCGAGATCATGACCTGAGCTGAAGGTAGACACTTAACCAACTGAGCTGCCCAGGCGCCCCTACTTTCCCATAATTTTCACCAGGCTAATAAGACTATTTCTTACTTGCTGGATCTGTTCATTTCATTCAGAAGTTCTTCCTGAACCAACAAGTCTATTTTAGTGGCTCCTCTAATGGGCATCCCATAGGTCCTCAAACTTTCATATGGCACCATATTGAAATAGGACGACTCTCATTAAGTTGTGGATATTCAATCCATTTTGTGGCAGGTTTAAAAATCAACTTTAGGGGCGCCCGGGTGGCTCAGTGGGTTAAACATCCGACTCAGTCTCAGCTCAGGTCTTATCTCAGGGTCGGGCGTTCAAGCCTCGAGTTGGGCTCCACACTGGATGTGGAGCCTACTTAAAAAATAAATGAATAAAAATAAAAATAAACTTTAAATTGAGTTATAATTTAACACAGTAAAATCACTCCTTTAAAGTAAAGGTTTCAGTGCACTGTGAAATGCATACCTACACGTGTTTGGGTGTATGAGAGTGTTTTCATTGCCTCCTATAGGGTTATGGGGATGGCTGAACACACCACACCTGACACTGGACAGACAAGATCAACAGCAGTTTTATTAGTCACATGTACTCACAACCTGGAGGAGGAATACCATACTGAGGAGGTGGGGGGGATTGCACTTGGGCACAGAGTGAACAAGCAGGGACTGTGGGGGCACACTTTGTAGCATCAGGAGGGTATGGTGGCCCTGGTTCCTGGGAGAGATGTGACTGGCTTCTTTGGATAATTCCTCATTGAATTATTCCTTGTGCTGTCAGGAAATTGAAACCTACTACTCAGGGATAAGCAAGGACTGCACTTGTCTTGCTGAGAAGGGTTGTTTGGCTGGGGGACCCTATCTGTGGGAGCAGAGTGGGGAGGGGAACTCATGGTTAGGGTGGTTAAGGCATTTGAGGCCTTCCTGACTTCCCCAGACATCAAGGGTGCCCATAATATTGGGCCTTAATTTTAGGCCATACACCACAGTATGTATATACGTAGCTACCTATATTTTTACGTGTCAACACCACCATAGTGGAGATATAGAACATTTCTATTGCTCCAAAATGTTTGCTTGTGCCCCTTTGCGATCACTCACAGCCCTAGTCCAAGCAACCTCGCACCATAGATGCGTTTTGCCAATTCTAGGACTTCATATAAATGCAACTATACATGGGCGCCTGGGTGACTCAGATGGTTAAGCATCTGTCTTTGGCTCAGGTCATGATCCCGGAGTCCTGGGATCGAGTCTCGCATCTGGCTCCCTGCAGGGAGCCTGCTTCTCCCTGTGCTCCTAGCTCATGCTCTCTGTCTCTCTGTCTCTCTCTCTCAAATGAATAAATAAAATCTGTAAAAAAAAAATGTAACTATACATTATGTACTATTTTATGTCCAGCTTCTGTAGGGGCCAAGGGCAGGCCACTCAAAATGTACAATGGCGTACTGATTATTTTGAATTGAAGCTAATGGGAAAGCAGCCAGTACAAAGACACTCAGACCCTCCTCTGTTCCCCTGAAAGCAGGAAATCAACCTCTAATCTGAAAGGTACCCTCCCTGTACTAAGTAAAAAAGACATCCTTATTACCAGAGATAGGAAATTTAGAGCTGAGAGGGCTGTAGAAACAAACCTTATTACTTTTTTACTTATCTACTGCCTTAGCCCAAATTCTGCTTAGAATCCCTTATGAATTAAAACTCCCAAGCATCCATTTCCGTCATCTTGTTAATTCCTCACAGACTTATTGTCAGTTTGTCTACAAAATATAAAAACTGCCTGCCTTGGTCATTTCTTTAGGTCTCATTTTCATTATTGGGCCTTCATGCATGCATAAGAAAATTCTGGGTTTTTTCCCCTGTTAATCTATCTCATTTAAATTTAATTCTTAGGGCGCCTGGGTGGCTCAGATGGTTAAGCATCTGCCTTCGGCTCAGGTCATGATCCCAGGGTCCTGGGATCGAGTCCCGCATCGGGCTCCCTGCTCCTTGGGAGCCTGCTTCTCTCTCTGCTTCTCTCTCTCTCTCTCCCCCTCTGTCTCTCATGAATAAATCAATAAAATCTTTAAAAAAATAAATAAATTTATTCTTAGGGGTGTCTGGGTGGTTCAGTCGGTTAAGCGTCCAATTTGATTTCAGCTCAGGTCATGATCTCAGGGTTGTGAGATCAAGCCCCACGTCAGGCTCCACACCTGCTGAAGATCCTCCCTCTCCCTCTCCCTCTGCCCTTCCCCCCCATCCCCACTTAAAAATATAAATTTAGGGCGCCTGGGTGGCTCAGTTGGTTAAGCCACTGCCTTCGGCTCAGGTCATGATCCTGGAGTCCCGGGATCGAGTCCCACATCGGGCTCCCTGCTCGGCGGGGAGTCTGCTTCTCCCTCTGACCCTCTCCCCTCTCATGTGCTCTCTCTCTCTCTCTCATTCTTTCTCTCAAATAAATAAATAAAATCTTTAAAAAATATATAAATTTAATTCTTAGTCCAGCTGGACGACCTTGAAAGGTAGAGAAAGTATATTTCCTTCCCTATACTTCTTTCACCTCAGCATAATGTTTTTATATTCATCCATATTATAGCACGCGTCGGTAGTTCATTCCTTATTATTGCTAGGGAGTAATCCAACACATGGATATACCGTATTTGTCTTATTAATCTGTTTGATGAAAATGTGGGTAGTTTCAACTTTTAGGCATTATAAATAAAGCTACTATGAAAATAATTATGCAAGTCTTTATTTGAGCATATGTTTTCATTTCTAGGGCAAATACCCGGAAATGGAATTTCTAAGTTATATGGTTGGTGTATATTTAACTTTGTAAGAAACTGCCAAACTGTTTCCCAAGATGGTTTTATAATTACATAGTCCTGCCAGCAATATATGAAAGTTCCATTTCCTCCACATCCTCACTAACACTTGGTATTGTCATTATTTTAATGTACTTTTCATTTATTATTTTTAATTTAATTTTTTTAAAGATTTATTTATTTGAGAGAAAGAGAGTGAGTGGGGGGGAGGGGGAGAGGGAGAGAATCTTCAAGCCAACTCCCCACTGAGTGCGGAGCTAAGGCAGGGCTCGATCTCATAACACTGAGATCATGACCTGAGCTGAAATCAAGAGTCGGACATTTAACTGATTGAGCCGCCGAGTTGCCCCTAGTGTGTGTGAGACTCATTGTATTTTTTATTTTTATTTCCCTGATGAATAGCAATATTAACCATATTTCTCATGTCCTTATCATCTATTTATGTATTTTCTTTTTTTTTTTTAAAGATTTTATTCATTTATTTGAGAGAGAGAATGAGATAGAGAGCATGAGAGGGGGGCGGGTCAGAGGGAGAAGCAGACTCCCTGCCAAGCAGGGAGCCCTATGTGGGACTCGATCCTGGGACTCCAGGATCATGACCTGAGCCGAAGGCAGTCGCTTAACCAACTGAGCCACCCAGGCGCCCTATGTATTTTCTTTTATGAAGAGTCTGTTCAAGTCACTGGGCCATGTTTTTTTAAGTAGGCTCCACAACCAGTGTGGAGCCCAACGTGGGGCTTGAACTCATAACCCTGAGATCATGACCTGAGCTGAAATCAAGAGTCAGACACTTGACCGACTGAGCCACCCAGGCACCCCTTGCTGGGCCATTTTTAAATTGTCATTTTTTCTTCTTTTTTTTTAAAGATTTATTTGTTTGTTTGCTTGTTGAGGGAGAGAGAGTGAGGGAGAGCAAGCTCCTACAGGAGCAGGGCGGGGAAGGGCAGAGGGAGAAGGAGAAGGAGAGAAGCAGACTCCCTGCTGAGAGTGGAGCCTGTCCCGGGGCTCGATCCCACCACCCTGAGATCATGACCTGAGTCAAAATCAAGAGCTAGACGCTCAACCAACTGAGCCACCCAGGTGCAATTTGCTGGGCCATTTTTTAATTGTCATTTTTCTTCTTTTTTAAAAGATTTTATTTATTTTTTTATGCTTTTTTGTTCTAAAGATTTTATTTATTTGACAGAGAGAGACAGCGAGAGAGGGAACACAAGCAGGGGCAGTGGGAGAGGGAGAGCAGGCTTCCTGCCGAGCAGGGAGCCCGATGTGGGGCTCGATCCCAGGACCCTGGGACCATGACCTGAGCCGAAGGCAGACGCTTATCAACTGAGCCGCCCAGGTGCTCCCAAAGATTTTTATTTTTAAGTAATCTCTACACCCCAATGTGGTGCTCAAACTCACAACTGCAAGATCCAGAATCGGATGCTCCACTGACTGAGACAGCCAGGCACCCCCATTTTTCTTCTTACTATTGAGTTATGGTTCTTTTTTTAAGTATTTTTTTAAGATTTTATTTATTTATTTATTTATTAGAGAGAGAGAGAGAGAGAGAGAGAATGAGAGATAGAAAGCACGAGAGGGAAAGAGGGTCAGAGGGAGAAGCAGACTTCCTGCTGAGCAGGGAGCCCGATGTGGGACTCGATCCTGGGACTCCAGGATCATGACCTGAGCCAAAGGCAGTCGCTCAACCAACTGAGCCACCCAGGCGCCCCGGGTTCTCTTTTTTTGATATTTTATTTATTTATTTGATTGAGAGAGAGAGAGCAGGGGGTGGGGCAGAGGGAGAAACGGACTCCCCGCTGAGCAGGGAGCCTGACATGGGACTTGATCTCAGGACCCTGAGGTCATGACCTGAGCTGAAGACAGACACTTAACCACCTGAGCCACCCAGGCACCCCAGCAGTTCTTTATATATTGTGTGTAACACCCCTTTGCCAGATTTATTTATTTATTTGATACATGTATTTTAAATATTTTCTCTAGGCCTGTACCTTGCTCTTCAATTTTCTTTTTTTTTTTGCTATTCAATTTTCTGAAAGCTATGTCTTGAAATGTAACTTTCTTCAATAGTTTATATGAAATCCAATTTATAATTTTTGACTTTCATGATTTGAGATCCTCTGAAAAGCAGATGCCAAGATAGAACTAGACATTCAAGAAATTTGTTGAGGGAAACACCTGTGGAGGATAAAGAAGCAGTGGAGATGAAAGGACAAGAAATCACTGTATTCTACCCCTGAAACTAATGTAACACTGTATGTTAGCTAACTGGAATGAAAATAAAAACTTAAACAATGAACGAACAAACCAAGTTTCAAAACAGTATTGTTTCACCCCATAGAATTTAATTATTTTGGATGAAGTTAATAAATTTAAGAAGCAATTATTTTCACTAATGGATCTTCTGGATTTGAGAATAAAAAAGGAGTATAAAGGGGAAAAAAAAGAAGGGGGGCATCTGGCTGAGAGAAAACCTAGAAAATGTAGATTAGTGCAATGAACTGCAGCCCCTGTCCTTGGAATTGGTCTTCAGGCCACAACCGACTGATCCCCTTCCTCCTCCACTACCCGTTCTAAAATTCCATCATTTTCAGATACCACCTTGCAGGTCTTGCTTACCTGGTAGTAAATTGTCTTTATCCATTCTCCTTTCGATGGATATTTAGCTTCTTTTCATATCTTGGCTATTATAAATAATACTGAAATGGGGTGTCTGGGAGGCTCAGTCTGTAGAGCATGTGAGTCTTGATCTCAGGGTTGTAAGTTCAAATCCCACACTGGGTGCAGAGCTTACTTAAAGATAAAATCTTAAAAAAAGAAGCCTTTTAGTTTGATGAAATCCCACTTGTTTATTTTTGTTTCTGTTACCTGTGCTTCTGGTGTCATATCCAAAAGATCATTGCCAAGACCAATGTCAAGGACCTTTCCCCCCATGTGTTCTTCTAAGAGATCTTATGTCAAGTTTTCCAGTAGATCTTATGTTAAGTGTGCGTACCACACACACACACACAAATAATAAGGGGGGGTGGGAGGAAACATTGGGAGGTGATGGATATGTCTATGGCTTCAATGATGGTGTTGGTTTTACAGATGTATACTTATCCCCCAAATCTCCGAGTTGTATAGAGTAAATATGTATAGCTTTTTATGTATCAATCCTATCTCATTAAAGTAACCAAAGGGGCGCCTGGCTGGCTCAGTAGGAAGAGTGTGCGACTCTTGATCTCGGGGTTGTGAGTTCGAGCCCCACGTTGGGTGTAGAGATTACTTAAAAAAAAAAAAAGAAACCAAAAAACTCCCCTTCTCCCCTCCCCTGCTGCCCAGCGCAGTGCGAGGATAGAGCAAGAAGGCAGCCATTTGCAAGCAAAGAAGGGTGTCCTTACCCGACACTGAGTCTGCCAGCACCTTGATCTCAGACTTCCCAATCTCCAGAACTGAGGAATAAATGTTTTGTTTTTAAAGCCACCCAGTCCATGCTATTTGTTATAGTAGCCTGAACTAAGACAGGGAGTGACTGATAACAGATATGTTTCTTTCTGGGGGTGATGAAGACGTTCTAAAATGAGATTATGGGGATGCTTGTATAACTGTAACTAAACAAAAGGGCATTGATTTGTACACTTTAATTGGGTGAATTTTATGGTATGTAAATGACATGTCAAGAAAGCTGTTAAAAATCAAAATGACCCCAGGACAAATGGCATATTGGTTCCTTGTGCGGGTCCCTGGTGTCTTCAGCGTCAGTCTTAGCTCTACCACTTTGTAGCTGTAGGACCTCGGGCAAATGAATCGGCCATACCCAGCCTCAGTTTCCTCAAAAATAAATGGTGCTTACCTCATGGGGGATGTTGAGGATTAAATAAGAACAGCTGTGTAAATGTCTGGGGACATAGGAAGGGCTCAAACATCTCCAGCTGGTTTTTTTTTTTTTAAGATTTTATTTATTTGACAGAGAGAGGGAACACAAGCAGGGGGAGTGGGAGAGGGAGAAGCAGGCTTCCCACTGAGCAAGGAGCCCGATGCGGGGCTCGATCCCAGGACCCCAAGATCATGACCTGAGCCAAAGGCGGACGCTTAACGACTGAGCCCCCCAGGTGCCCCTCCAGCTGTTTTGTTATTATAGAGGCATTTATCTCTAATTCAAGGATGTCTTTTCAATGAAATAAAGTCAGCCTTATGAAAATTGAAAACATACTGGAGATTTAAGAGGTTAATTTGTAGAAATATACTAAGAAGTGTTATTTTTCTGGACATCAACCAGGCTTGTACCTAAATTAACAATTGTATTACTGCATTCCTTCCTCCACAAAATGATGTTGAACTAGCTCTGTCATTCTGCTGATTTCCTGAATAATAAATTAAATGAGACTTTGACAGTTGTTCATCACCAAGCTGTGTGAGAATTCTGGTTGCAACAATTTGAGAATTGTACTTTCAAGCCACTCATTACACAAGTTCTCTCTACCAGAATTGCCCTGCAACCCAATATCTCAGGACACTAAACCAAAGGCCACTTTGTCCCCTCTGTGTCTACATATTAAATTTTTTGTCCATGTGAGTCACAAAATTTGTGTAATGCTATCTTAATTATAGACTTCAGGTCAATATTGGCCCCAACCTCCAAAAAAAAAGGTTAATTGCCTTTTCTCTTTCATGTCTCTTTTTAAAACCTTTTTTAAAAAATCAGTCTTTATGTTTCTCCCTCCTTTGGTGTTCACTTCTGAGGTGGGGCCTCATGGTGGAGGCAGAGACTGAATTGCCAGGAGTGATGGGAGGGAAACAAACCGAGGACAACTGTTAGGGGTGAAGTGGCAACGTCATTACATGGGCCAAATGCGTGTCCCCCTCCCAAATCTGTATGTTGGAGCCCCACCTGCCAGTGTGATGGTATTTGGACGTAGGGCACTGGTGGACATTATTAGGTGTGGATGAGGTCTTGAGATTGGGGCCACCATGGTGGGATTAGTGCCCTTATAAGAGGAAGAGACCAGAACTCTACCTACGTCTTATGACCATGTGAGGATACAGCAAAAAGGCAGCGGCTTGCAAACCTGGAAGTGAGCCCTCACAAGGCACCTAATGTAGCAGTACCTTGACCTTGCCTTTCCCAGCCTCCAGAACTGTGAGAAATACATGTTCTTTTGTTTAAGGCACCCAGCCGGGGGCATTTTATTACAGCAGCCTGAAGTGAGACACTGGTGAAAAAGAGCCTCCCTTTCCCCTCACAAATTCCATTTCTTCCTTCTCTCCCTTTATAGAATCTTGTGAAAATGCTCAGGATTAATTCTTGAGAACTATTAACCATCTCCCAGACATTTTTGTCACAATAAAGGGCTGGGGATGATACAACTAGAGTAGATGAAGGAGCAATCCCAAACAGAGCCACCCTGGCAGGAGGAAGAAAACTGCACGGCATTTCTGATGGGAGAGAAAGAGGGGCGGGTGCTGACATCATTGAAAACATACCCAGCAGTTCCTGCCCTTCCTCCCTCTGTCTAGAGCCAGGTGGACACAGAGTGTAGGGAATACCCTAGACCGACCGACTCCATAAAGTGTTTCCAAACACTTTCAAACCACTTTAGCAAAATCTGTTTATTTTTTTAAAAGATTTTATTTATTTATTTGACAGAGAAAGACACAGCGAGAGAGGGAACACAAGCAGAGGGAGTGGGAGAGGGAGAAGCAGGCTTCCCGCGGAGCAGGGAGCCCGATGCGGGGCTCGATGCGGGGCTCGATGCGGGGCTCGATCCCAGGACCCTGGGACCATGACCTGAGCCAAAGGCAGACGCTTAATGACTGAGCCACCCAGGCGCCCCGGCAGAATCTATGTTTAAAACCAAACAGTGAGGGGCGCCTGGGTGGCTCAGTTGTTAGGCATCTACCTTCGGCTCAGGTCATGAACCCAGGGTCCTGGGATCGAGCCCCGCATCGGGCTCCCCACTCTGCGGGAAGCCTGCTTCTCCCTCTCCCACTCCCTCTGCTTGTGTTCCCTCTCTCGCTGTGTCTTTCTCTGTCAAATAAATAAATAAAATCTTAATAAATAAATAAATAAATAAATAAAACCAAACAGCGAGGGGCGCCTGGGTGGTTCAGTTGTTAGGCGTCTACCTTAGGCTCAGCTCAGGTCACGGTCCCAGGGTCCTGGGATCGAGCCCCGCATCGCGCTCCCTGCTCTGCGGGAAGTCGGCTTCTCCCTCTCCCTCTCCCCCTGCTTGTGTTCCTTCTCTCACTGTGTCAAATAAATAAGATCTTAAAAATAAAAACAAACCAAACAGTGAATATCCTTAAAACAATCATCTTTTCTACCCACCCAGAAGGCCAACTGCCAGCACCTTGATTAAAAGCTCCTAATTAGCCTGCTCTCATTTTAAGAATGCTGTGAATTTTAAAAACTTCATTAAGCAATTCCAATTTTTCCTCTGACTTCAAGAGTTGGATCTATTACATGCCAAATTGCAAGTTAATGGTGGTTTCACTATTTGGAGGAACAAAAAATAGTCAAGGCACATAATGCAGGTAATGTACCTCCAGCTCCATGTACAGTCCTCGAATCACAACATATGAATGGCAAATACTTACCTGCTCAAATGAAGAAAGAGATGGGGAGGAATAAGAAGTAAAAAACAAAACAAAACAAAACAAAAACAAAACACTGGGTGATTTATTTTACGATCCTGTGTTGTTCTGGAAAATCACCAAAACTTGGAAATGAGACAGAAAGTTGATGGTACAACCTTTAAACATCACACCACAGTACTGCCTATAAGCCCACTTACAGGTCATCTGACTCAGGATATTTAATTTTGATGGCCAACAATTGGAGAGGGAGTACAAGCTTTTTACAGTACTATAAATATAAATGGTTACACTGGGAAAAACAAGGAGCAATAACTTTTTCCTGCTTGTTAGGTAAGTTTATACGTTTATTGTTCTATAGGTCATCAACCAAGTTTGTACATAAACAATCTCATTTCTGCATGCTTTTCCCCACCCCCAGTACCCACATAATGAAGGTTCTATAAATGTTTTTTAAAGCACCTATATCATTCTGCTGGTTTCCTGAAAAATGGGTTAAATAAAACTGACATTTTTCACCATCTATGTGGGATGAATGACTTTTTGGAAATGAGAAAACATTTTCTGAGTAACCTCCTGGTTGACTTCTCACAGTGCCTTAGCCAAAATAAAGATCCATTTCTTAAGAGGCTTGGAACACTCCTAACTGGTTCAAAGGAGTCATCATCTGGGACTGATCAGTTGCCAGTGGGGTCTCCATCCCCAGGAACACCTGAGGATTCTAACTTTAATGTTCTATATGCAAGAGTCAACAAAGAGGAGAGTGTCTCTAATATTACTCAAGGAATTGCAAGGGAAAGCTCTTCTGAACAAGATTGACCCTTTTACAGAAACAGGGAAGGAAAAGTGCCATATTTATTGAGACATTTCTTTTTTAATAGCATTATTGAAAAGATGGAAAAAAGTCTGTCCAGGTAGTGTTGAGGACTTGTGTAGAATGTCGAAGTTATAATGCTGACCAACAAATACATAACTAAGAAAATAATGCAAATTGAGAAGAGAACTGGGTTCTGGGCAAAACGAACAGGTCCACAGGAGAAAGAAAACGAGTGGCTGGATTTGGCTGCCAGGCACCCCCGGGACCTGGCGGCCACCTGGCAGGAGCAGAAGAGGTCTCTGGGAGGAGGGGGGGAACGGGTCCCGCTGCAGGCGAGAGGCTGGCCGGCCCCTCCGGGGGTCGGGGGTGGCGAGCTGCTGGAGTCACCGTCCAGGGGCCACGGCCCGCTCAGATACTTCCTGGCTGAGCCCAGATCGCCGCAGGCCGCAGGCCGTCGGTGGCGCGCGGTGGACGGCGGCGGCAGCGCGGGTCTCCGGGCAGCGCGCTGCAGGCCTGGCGGTCAGTCTGGCGGAGGCGGCCCGCGGCGGCCCGGCTGTAGGTGGTCTGCCCGGCGTGTAACGCGAGCCCGGCCCGCAGCTGGAGCGCGGGCCCGAGTCCAAGTGCGCACGGGAGGGGCCCGGCCGGCCGCAGAGGGCGGCGGCGCGCTCCGGAGCGGGGCCCAGAGGCAGCGGCGGGGACCCGGAGCGCTATTCCTGGAACAAAGGCAAGCACTACGCGGGAGGGGACAGCAGCGCGGGGGAGAGCGCGGCCACTCGAGCGCGGCGAAGGTGAGGGGGGGAGGCGCGGCGGGGCGACGCCCGCGGCCATCTGGGCGGCGGCGACGGGCGCAGCGGACCCTCCCCCGAGCACCCGCCCCCGGGCCCGGGGGGCTCCCGGCCTAGAAGTCCTCGTCCTCCACCCAGCCAAAGACCCGCTTCATCTCGGCCAGGAAGCCCCGGTAATCATTGAGGAGGGGGCTCTCCTTCCTGATGTAGGGGATCACCCACTGCAGGGCCGGCCCGGTGAGGCGGGTGATGAGGAACGTCACCTTCAGGGCATCGCTGGAGAACAGGGTCTCGTCCACTAACATGTAGGCGCCCGTCTGCACGATGAACTCCGGGAGCCGGTCGGTGTCGCCGTCAAACGTCTCGGGGAAGGGAATCGGGTTCCTCCACCGCCGGGTCTGGGGCCGCAGGGGCAGGGCCAGGAGGGCCTTGATCAGCTGCACTCGGCCGTCCATCGCGCCGCGCTCGCGCTCGCGCTCGCAGGGCTCGGCCGGGCTGGGCGGGGCTGGGCTGAGGCGGGCGGGGAGGCGTGGCGGGAAGTGCGTGTGCGCGGGGCCGGGCCCGGGCCAGAGGGGCGTGGCCTGCCAGGGCTCCGCCCGCGAGACCGGGTGATCGCTAGGGCGCAGGCGCGAAAGGCGGGGGCGGTGCGCTAGGACTAGGGTGAACGTGGGAGCGACGGGCCCAGCGGCCGCTCGAGGAGGCGGGGTCAGGACGTAGGGGCGGGGCCGTGGTTCCCAGGGGGGGGCGGCGGCCTGCGAGGGGCGGGGCCGGAGGCGGAGGCCCGGGCACCAGGTAGGCTGTGTTGAGGGCAGCCGGGTGCACGTGGAGAAGGGAGGGAGGGCCAAGTGCTGTGGTTTTGAGGAGTCTGTCTGGTGTACAGAGTCTCTGCCCTTCCAGTTCCTTAAAGGACCTTTTGCCTCTGGACGCCCCTTGCACGAGCTTCTGTGAACACATTTTCTTGCTTATTCATGCATCTCTTTGCCAGAGGTTATTGGCACCCAGGCAGCAGATATTCCCTGCAACATTAATGAGAAAACCCTGAATATTAGCCAACATAATGCAGAAAGCATATTTAGGAATGGTGTGCCATGACTGGGAAATGTAAAATAGTTGGACGTTAAGAAGTCTCTTAACATGTTATATTAAGAGACCAGAAGAGAATAATCAATACCGAAACTGGAAGACAAATATGAGTGGTTGGATGCTTTAAGCGTGACTTTATACATGTTCATACATCAAGAAAAAAAACAAAAGAATAACTAAGATTTATCAGATTGGGAGGGAGGGGCACCTGGCTGGCTCCTTCAGTAGAGGGTGCAACTCTTGATCTTCCAGGGGTGAGTTAAATCCCCACATGAGGCTAGAGCTTACTTTTATTTTATTTTTTTTAAAGATTTTATTTATTTATTTGACAGAGAGACAAAGCAAGAGAGGAAACACAAGTAGGGGGAGTGGGAGAGGGAGAAGCAGGCTCCTTGCTGAGCAGGGAGCCTGATGCGGGGCTCCATCCCAGGACCCCGGGATCATGACCTGAGCTGAAGGCAGACGCCTAACGACTGAGCCACCCAGGTGCCCCTAGAGCTTACTTTTAAAAAATGGAAAGGAGAAGGGGAAATTAGCCATGATATGTTATATCTGAATTCAATTTGTGGCTGAGTACAAATTAATATAAATGTATCACCAGCTTTCATATATATAGAAAATAATCAGTGAAAACGTACAATGACGTTAAAGATCCTATTCAGAATAGCAATTCGAAGGAAATAGTGCCAGGAATATATATTTTAATTGAAAAAAACCAAAAAACAAAACCGCAGGAAGTAGTGTCTTAAAGGAAAAGACGGATATAAAAGAATATTCTAACAAGTCGAATGATACCCCCAGATCTGGGATAGGATGACCCAACATCATAAAGACATTTATTAAATTTCCCTAAGTTAAGTTATACTTTCAACACATGACCGGTGATGGGGTCAGGCGATGTGCCAATATTACTTTTAATACAATTATGTGCACTATTTTCCCCCCAACATAATCTTACCAGAAACACAAAGAGGATATTTTTGATTAGACAAGCTGACCTTAACTTTCATATGGAAGAATAAACAACCAAAATTAGGGTGGAAATTTTTGAAATACAAGGGTAATGAGGGATGACTTGTTTCAACAGATATTCACAAATATATTATTATTTATTAGTTGGTTTTTATTATCTTTTACCCTGACTAAGATACAAGATGCCGGCAACCTCAGGTGATCTTGAGGTTAAACAATTGTCTCTGATCTTGGGGTGTTTTTTTTTTTTCGTTTTCCCAGTAAATGCCGTGATGAGAGGGCTTTCTCACAGCTACCTCCCAGTCAGGTTAAATGAACAAATGTCCTAGCATGGACCTGGAACTTTTTCAGGGAGTTGTAACAGGTCAAATAGTGTCAATGCTCTAGGTTGTGACTTTCAACCTGGTCCGCCATATCCATACATTTGTGCCGTGAGACTGTTTCCTTCATGAGAGCCTTCTGTACCCAGATTGCCGTCATCAGGCCTCAGACTGCCTACCTCTTGGCTGCATCATCATCGTCTTGCCGAGAGCCTTGAGAATCGACCCCAGATGTCCAGGAGAAGAGTCCTTTCCTCTCTCCCAGGTTCCACATGGAGCAAGCCTCAGTTACCTCCTGTGCTTTGACTTTTCAGGTTGGCAGACGCTGACAAAGGAGTCCGTGACAGGGACTCCCTCCTTCAGCGGATGTGTGTAAGCGCAGGCCAGACACAGCTTAAGAGGTAAACAGTGGACCAAAGGTTGTGTCCTAAGAAAATATCCAGAACGAAACACAGAAAGATAAACAGGAGAAAAACACAGGTGAGGTGAGACACACAGAGGATTGTTTGAAAGGAGGAGAGGACAATTGGAGTTTCAGAAGGACAGGGAAGAGAATGAGGCAAAGCAGTATTTGAGCAGATATGAGCTGAGAACAAACAACTCGCAGGGAAAAATGAAAGAAATCTACACCTAAGCACGTCTTAGAAAAGCTATTGGAAACCAAAGGCAAATAGAAAAATTCTAAAACTTTCAGAGGATAAAAGCAAATTACCACCATAGTAGCAATAATTAGTCCGAGAGCTGACTTCTCAATAGTAAAAAATGGAAACCGCTAGAAAATGAAATACCACCTTCCATGTACTAAAAGAGAATCATTTCCGATGGAAGCATCCTTGCCCTGCCGCAATATATTTCAAGAATGAAGATGGAAAAAAAGATATTGTTGTACACAAAAAAGAGAAAAACCTGAGAGAATGTGTCGCCAGCAGAATGGTACTTCAAGGAACTGCTAACAAATATCCCTCAAGCCGAAGAAAAATTTTAAAGTAAGTGAAAAGTGATGTATTGGAAAGATATGTGGGCAGATCTGGGAGAATACTGCCTTATGGGGTTTAAAATGCAGAGAGATCGGGGCGCCTGGGTGGCTCAGTCGGTTAAGCGTCTGCCTTCAGCTCAGGTCCTGATCCCGGGGTCTTGGGGCTCCCTGCTCAGCGGGGAGTCTGCTTCTCCTTCTGCCTCTGCCCTTCCCCCCCCGCCAGCTCGTGTGTGTGCTCGCTCTCTCTCTCTCTCTCTCTCAAATAAATGAATACATCTTTTTAAAAAATAAATCTGATAATGATAAGAGGTTCAATTCACTAGAAATATGTAACAGTTACTGTTTAATGCGCCTCTTAGCAAATTAAAAATACATAATGGCAATTGGAGAGAACCTTTAGGAGAAATAGAATTACAAACCCACGATCATGGTGGAAGATATTTAATACAGTTTTCTCAGTGACTGATAGAACAAGCAGAAAAAGAATCAGTAAGGAAATTAAATATTTTTCATAGCAAATAGGGTCTGATGGAGATGCACAGAGCACCACTAACAATGACTAAGGATGTATATTCTTTGAAGGCGGGAGGAGGGATTGAATCGGAAAATGGGAAAATGCACGGGGCGGGGGGGCTTTTGGGGTGATGGAAGTGTTTTCTTTCTTGAAGTGAGTAGACGGTTCTTCCCATTTCCATTTGAACACTTTCCTGTGAGTCACATATCCAAAAATGGGGGGAGAAGGCGGGCCGTTTAATTTTTTTAGACTGGCAAAGCTTAGCATTTACGGATGCAAGCTTTGTCAGTGAAACTAAAAAGAAAGGGAAGAGATTATTATGAAAGTCAGGACAGTGGTGACCTTTGAGAAGGAGGAAGACTATTGTGATTAAGAGGGACCAGGTGTGGGGTTTCAAGGTGGTTAGCCAGTTGTATTTCTTTTAGTGGATGGTAGTTCCAGGTTTTCTTTGGGATAAGTCATTGAGTTGTGCACATGTGTGAGGTCCTGATATATATATACCTATATATCACAATATCACAATTATATCAGAGTGTGTGTATGTATATGGGCTCTCGGGACTCGGGGGTAGCCTTGTCTTTCTGTACCACAGTGAGACAGGTACAGGACAGGCTCGGCCTTTGACGTGTTTACTTCTCCCCGGTGCTCACAACCCACCCGGTCCTCACAAGGGAAGTAAATGGCTTCATCATCTCCTTGGAACGGTCCCTCGTCCTTTAAACTGCCTCCCCTCTCTCCTAGGCCCCATCAACTCTCATGCGGTGCATATTTCAGCCTGGTGCACTTTCCTGGCAGACTGGCCTGAGGTAGTCAACCAAATCTTCAAGGGCCCTTTGCCAACTCCTCTATCGGAGCCCCCACTCCCACTGTGCCTCCTGGCAAAACCAGCCATTGGACGAGAGAGTTTGGGAACTCCTCAAGAAGGAGTATTTCCGGAGATCTCCCGGTGAAGGGTTCTATTTCAGTACCTACATATGTCCTTCTTGAATCCCCGTATGTACCGTGCTATGCACTGAGCTCTACTATATCATTATATATGGGAAACTGGTGATACATTTAGAAAGGAGATAGGAGACCTAGATAAATGAAAAATTAGGACTACCTGATTTATTAATGAGCATGGAGAAATTACCACAGATGAAAGTGATAAAGTTGTGGAACAAACAGCAGGAGAACTGCATAGTGTTGTAAACGCGGATTATGTGCTTTGAATGGTAATCGGAAAATGCAGATTTATATGAGCTACATTGGTATGGGAAGGCTCCAGGCACCAAGAAAGGGCCTGGCATTAACTCAACGAACATTACAACAGCCCAGTGAGATGGTTCTTATTGGCACTGTTCATTTAACAGATGAAAAAACTGAGGCACAAAAATCATCTAAAGTTACCCAGCTGATAGGAGGAAGAGCCGGCGGAGGAATCCCAGCAACAAAGGTCCCGCCCACAAACGTGACCACCAGCCATAATGCAGAGTGGATCGGTAGTGTTTGGTAGTGCCTCCCAGGCGGGTGGATAAAGTGTGACTGGGACGGGAGTGATCGGAGACACAACGATGAAGGAGGCATCCATGACTGGAAAGACAGGACCTGTGTGGTATTGGTCATTACATGCCAGGCATTGAAAGGGTCCAGCACGGGTCCATGCACAGAAGCAGTCAGACGGACAAGCCTTAGTGACAGATGTCAAAAGGGTCGGCAGATCCTGGGACAGGATTCACATCAGCAGCTCCAGTCTTTCTTCCCTTCTCTCTCCCTGGGGATTAACTTCCCAAATCCATCCCTCCCCTGGTTGCTGGACAAAGCCTGCCACAACTCTCCTGCCCTCTAGATCTTTGTGAAATTCTTACCCCCAACCCCGGCTCTGGAAGAGCTCAACCAGAAGCCTACTCTGAGTTTGTAAACCAGCGGCCAGGCTCTAGTGGAAAAGACACCCATCCGGGCCAATGGCCGTGTGCTTAGCGCTGCCCACCTATCGGGCTGTCTGTTTCTGCTGTCTTCGTTTCCTCACCCATAGTCTGGGACTAATTTTACTTTATTTGGTCTTGCTGTTTCTCCGGAGTTCTATTTGTGGCCTATGAAGCCATCTCTCAACAGCTGCAGCTGGCTGAGAGAGTCCAAGTATATTAGTCAGCGTTATCCAGTCACACAGAACCGATAGGAGACATATATCGAGGTCTAGGTTTAGATAGATAAGTTTAACAGAAAATGTATTATGAGGAATTGGGTCCACACGTTTTTGGAGGCCGAGAAGTCCCACGATCTCCTATCCGCCAGCTGGAACCCTCAGGAAAGCCGATGGTGTAAATCAGTCTGAGTTTGAAGGCCTGAGAACCAGGGGAGACATGATATGAATCCCAGTCTAAGGGCAGGAGAAGACGAGACGAGATGTTCCACCTCGAGTAGTGAGGCAGGAGAAAAGGGGACAATCCTTCCTTCCTCTGCCTTGTGTCACATTCAGGCCCTCAGTGAGTTTGGATCATGCTCACCCCACGTCTCATTCAGAAACACCCTCGCAGATCCAACCGGAAATAACCTGGAATCTGGGCATCCCATGGCCAGTCAAGTGGACACAGAAAATTAACCATTACAGTGAGTAGGGCAGCATCATAAACTATCGCATAACATTGTTCACACAATAAAGCCTCACAACTCCTCCCAGGCCCTGACGAATAGGGGAAGGATAGTGCCAGCAGGAGAGTGTCCTTCCCAGGGGCAGTGCACACCGTGAGTGTGAAGTCCAACGAACGTGACCCGGTGGCTATGGGGTCCACCTGCCACGATAGAGTGTAGGGAGTTGAACATTCGAGGTAGTCGGCTCCCAGGGAGTTGCACCTCCCAGCTCGCACAACTCACAAATTGAGAGCGGCTGCAAAAATGACTCAGCAGATAGCCTCCTGAGAAGAAGTGGACCTCCAGTCTCACCTTGAATAATCGTGAAACTTAGTGACCTTGGCAGCAGAGATCCGGAGTCCCTTTATGTTTCATCCTATAGCAACAAAAGAAATGACTTTTCTTGGGATTGGAGGCGGGAACATGAAATCAGAGAAGGAATAAGAGAACTGAGTTATGCCTCAGCCTCCAAGAGATGGCAAGATTTCCCTGGAGAGAAAGGGTGGAAAGGATGTGAAAATCCTGAAAAGGGTGGTTGGGAGTTGTTTGAATTTATTGCTGGGATGAATCCTGGGAGGCTGCTGTGAGTTACCTTGTTGTCAGCTTTTGCCTGGACTTACCCCAGATTTCTGCAGCCTTAACTGACTTCACCAAAATTCCAGGTGCAGACCTTGGGTCCTTCACACTGTGTCCAGCCCAGTACTGTCTGATCGCAAAGCCCACACGATTCCCCTGCTTCTCTGCTCGAATGTTTCTTCATGTCCATATCTAATAGCAAAGAAGAACTGACAATCGACCTCTAGGGATGGGAGGAGTAAAGCACGGAAGGCTTCCTGGAAGAGGATGCAATCGAGCTGGATGGGGATCAACTCTTGTTAGCAAGATTTCCAAAGTCGGAGATGACTAAAACCAAAGGAAAAGGCAAAGGACTAACTTGGGGGAGTTAGGCATTGACGGATGGACATAGATGTAGAAAGACAACAATATGAGCTGGACCTGGAGATATGGCAGTTTCTACTCATAGACCTGAAGAGAGTGGACAGTCTGCCTGTCAATCGTCGCAGGCCCTCCAATGATGACGTTTGAGGGCGGGGCCATACATAGAAAGGCGGGTAAAGAGGCTCTACCACGTGACCGGGCGCGTTTCCATTAAAATCTGGATTGTACAAGGTGGCTTCCGTGGATGGTTCCACTCAGGGATTACGGAAAATGGCGGTTACCTTTTCTGCGATCTCAAAAAATGTAAGTTTAATTTACTTTATTTCGTAATTGGCTGAGTGTAAGTGTGATTTCAAGAGAAGCGGATACATGGTGTGTCCTAACGGGCTTTGACAGGTGTGTCTCATGGGCTTCTGGACCGATGACAAGGGAAGGCCCGTTAGCGGCCATTGGGCGCGGTGTTGTGCTTTAGGTAACAACACGACGAGTCTTTCAGATCATCTTGTTTGTTTAAATGTGGGTCTTGAACCCCCCACCATTCGCGGTCTTTATGTTTTGTGGCGTTTGCAACTTAAAAATGAAGAAAAATGGTGCGGTCGGCTGAGCCTGCGTGGGTCCAGGAGAGCGTGAACGGCCATTGGCCGCCAGGGAGCTGATTTTGCTTTTTATTGTACAGTGTTGTTGGGTGGATATTGTCACCGGGGATTGTTTAAATCTTGGCCTTGGCCATTTTCGTGAAGTATCTTACTGACAGAATTTCTGTGAGTTTCGATCTGAAAGAAAGGAAAGTAAGGCCCCGAGGGGCATGTGTGTGATCAGGACAGCCGATGCCTGCCTTTGAGCGCAGTTTTGTCTTTAATTTAATAACATGACTGCTTGTTTAATATCATTTGGTTAAAATTTGGAATGGTCTTCTTCATATGTTGCCTAAAAGGGGCGGGGGGGGGGATCCTGATAATTCTAACGTGAAAATGAGTCAATAGCCGCTTGAGCGGCTCGGGGATCGTTTCACTGACCACTGGGAATTTTCATCGTTGAACGCTGCATTTTTATGTGATGTATTTGTGTATTTAATATCATTGTATTCAACCAAAAGTGGTCCGGAAGCTTTTCGTGTGTTTTCCATTAAAAAAAAAAAAGTGTTATTTACAGTTTTCGAATAAGAGAAATAGCGGTTTGGTTGGCAAGACCTTGTTGCTTCAAGTCCCTGATGGGAATCATGCCCGCGGGGGTCCTATTTCTTGTTTTATTTTATAATATAACGGCGGTGGGGTTCTTTTTTTCCCCTATGATATCGCAACATTGCAGTATTGGAGTTTGTTTAATTTTTATTTCGGCTGTGTTTCACAACTCTTCTCCAGATGAAAGTATTCTCAGTGTGCGCTTTTGGGAATAAATTGTCCGGCCGGACACTTGGAAGTTTTACACTCTGAATATCCCTTAGCCGCTCTTGCTAGCCAAGACTGAGCACTGTTTTGGCATTTGATTTTACATGTTTATCTTAATACATTCGATTCCGTTTTGATCCTGGCGCTCCTTACATATTTCCTTTAAATGGTTTGGTGTAAACTTCAATTTACAGGGGAGTAATTTAACGTCTCAGTTAATTGAGTGCCTTAAGTTTAGAATATAATTGCATGTTTAGCCTAATTTATTTTGTTAAATTCTGGTCTTGTTCCCTATTGATAAATTTTCTGAAAAGTAAACGTTTTGAGGGGCGCCTGGCGGGCTCAGTGGGCGGAGCCTGTGACTCTTGATTTCCGGGTTAGGTGTACAGATTGCTTAAAAATAAAATCTTAAATAATAATAGTAATAAAGGTTTTGAGGCACTTTCGAGTTACAATGCAGTAATTGTAATCAGTTGGCTAAGTCCTTGACGTTTTATGACAGCGAATGCTTTTAACTCTCCAACGCCAGCCGTTAACAGAGTGTGGGATTTTGTTTTACAGAAGAATTGTGTCCGGTATCGCTTTATTCTATTAAATGTTGGGTCCAGGCTTTTTCATAAGCTTTGTGTTAAACATTTTCACGTTATTTTCAATTTACAAATGAGGAAACGATGGTTCTAATGATCTTTATGCTCCTTGCTTTACGACAGTTACTGGCTTCCGGCGGTCCGGTAGCCCAACTTTTCTTTATTTTACTATTAAAACGTTTCTATGTGTAAAAAAAAACGAGTCCTGTGTCTTTTATTTCATAGTTCTACTTAAAATAAAGAAAAAGTTTTGTTTTCAATGTAAAAAATAACAGATATTGCCCATCTGACTGAGCGGTTGTTATTTGACGACAGTGAATTCCCGGAAGTGCCTGTCACCGGCCATCCCCGGAAGTCGTTTAGATCCTTCTGGGATTTTATTTCTCGCAATAATTACATGTTGATTATCAACTTCCTTTAGTTCAGTTCTGTTCTTAGCCTTTAGTGCGTTTCCTTTGAAAATCGTGGAGCATTTTCAATTTACTTAGAAGGAAATTCACCCCCAGAATGGGTGTTCTCTGTTCCCTAGAAGTGAATGGCCCTTGCTGGTCGTCCTGCATACATTTGAATATTATTTTAGAACTGTAATTGTGCATGTGACATATTGTTATTTCTTTAAATGTTGGCTTACGTGCTCCTTCCCAGGTGTTCTCCCATAGAAAAAATTACTTGTGTAGTTTCTATTTACAAACAAGGGGGATATGCCAGTTTATGTCCTGAGCAGTCTGGTCCAGGACAACTCCAATCTTTCTTGTTTGAGGTCCTGGGCTAGACTGGACTTGGTGCTCTCCCTCCACCCCACCCCGCCCCGCCCCGCCCCGCCCCGCCCCGCCCCGCCCCAGTAACAGAGGATGTTGTCCCTGCCTCTTTAGCTACAAGAGCTGACTGTGCCTTACTGCCTCAGTGCTAGCATATTGGCGTACTAGTCAGTGCCTGCCTATTTACACTCATGCCTCCGTGTGTGACATCTAATAGTGCATTCAAGGGGAGAATTAACTGAAAGGAAAGTTGGTGTTTTGCTCAAAACCCCGAGGACCCTAATCACTGAGAGGAACCTGATACTTGGTCTTAAGTAAAACAGTTCCTTCCTTTTGATAATGGTGATAGTTGAGTTTGCCTTATTAGCCTTTTTGCTAATAAGTCAGTTCTTGGTATTGACTTGAATTATATATATTAACTCACGTAGAAATAATTTAATGGCTCATATTGGTGGAACACTGAAGATCTCTAAAGGTGCCTTGATTACATTTAGACATGTGAAAGTTTCATTGCTGGTATTTGGGTTTTACTTTATCTGTCATTGGTACTGACAGGAAAGCAGATTTCAGGAACTGGGACACTTAACTAGTCTCACCAATCCTGACTTTTGAGACAGAGTCCTAGATCTTGAACAACATCTAAGTGGGGAATGAAGGTGCTTTTATTACATGCCCATTGTCCCTAAAATCCCAGGGGCATACTTGCAAATTGGGAGCAGCTTCCCCAATCTATATATTACCGATGTCCAGTTTTTTTCCAGTATTTCCTCCTCAAAGACCTATGTTCAATGTCAGATGGTAGTGACATTATGTAATGTATGAAATTCTTTGTGAAATTGTTCTGAATTAAAGCAGCTCATTTTTAGTTTTAGCGGTTTTTGATCTTACTGTGTTACCAGTTACTAAGACTAATATAACAACAAGGTTGTATAATGTGCATTTCATGGTCTATTAAGTAGGACACAAAACCCATTTGAATGATTTGTTACCCATAATCTTGCATGCTGTATAATTGTCAGGAATTGGTAACAAAGTGAGAACGCCACAACCCATTCCAAGGGTCTGTTACCCACAATTTTGTATGAGTCAATTGCCTTATTACTGAAGAGAAAAAAATGGAGTTCTGAGACCTCCCCCCCTTCTAGGAAATAACTGGTGATAACTCTCAACATACTATTTGATAATTCCCCTATGATGTTTGATTAAAACAGGATGAACTATGGTTCCTCTTGAGGGGACAATCGGCCTCTAGAGCAGCAATCTTATCTTGTGGTTTGACTCATGCAGTCCCTGGCTTACATTATCTTTCACTCTTTTGGCCTACCTCACACAGGCTGCATGATTGGGTGCTCTGGCCCCACCAACCACTTTCAGAAATTCCTCTGGATAAGGGAAAGAGGACGTTTGCCCCCATCCACTCATCTTATGAGTTTCCAAGTTACCTAATTTTCCTGCAGTGGTGCTAAGCTGACCTCTCACAGGTAAGTCTCTTTGTAGATTTGTATAATCACTCTAACTCCTTCAGGATCTGTGATGGAGAAATCCAGTCCTGGTCAGCTTATAGGCCTGTAGTGAGAGGAGAGGACCTAGACCCAGGAGTCAAGACCAGCCATAAGGTAAGTGCAACCTTGTGCTGTGTGAGGCCACAGGTGTTGGGTGGGGAATAGCACCTGCCTCCTGTCCGTTGTATCATTATTTAAGATGTTGTTGGAATGCCTTCCCTGAGTCTCTTAAGGTTGGAACTTCCCGCAATGGCAGGGTCACTCCCTGGGTGCTACTTATTAACTCTGTGGTAGAGACTCTGTGTCTCTGATCAGTTTTTTTAATTGGTCCGTGGCATCTTTTCCAATCCTTATTTGTGTTCCTCTGTTTACTGTTGGGTGCCACTCTTAGGGACATGTGGACTTTATCAGAATGTCAGATTTCAAACAAACCTGATCTCGATGTTCTCACATCACAGTTTTGATCTTTTTAGCCTTTTGGAAAACTTGTAATACAATGCAGAAGGAGGAGGGACTGGATGGGATTGTCAAAAACAAACTTCAGGAATCCAGAGATTGTGGGAGCACTGCTCAGGTGTTTTGTTTGGTTTTGTTTTGTTTTGTTTTGTTTCGTTTTCAGGTACAAATGTAATTTTTTATCATGGATCTGAATGCAGTTAAATCCAGCTCTATCTAGGAAAGGGGAAAAGATGAGTCCTGTACCCCAAGTGGGTGCTAGAGATTTACAATCTGCCAGTCTACCCCTACTATGGGTGGGTGGGCGGGCAGGCATTTATTTGGCAGCGGTCCTGGAAGCATAGGTTAACAATTCGAGGAATATGTAGGTCAATACTTCCTTAAATATTTGTTAGCTAATTTTTTTTTTTTTTGGCCTTGTAGATGTTCCTCATTTGCTTTGCAGATGTTGCCGAGACCACCCATTGTGGTTCATTCACAATGAATCTCTAGGATCTGAGTCTGAAAGACCCTTGGCTCTTTCTTACTCTCATCTTTGAGCCTCAGCCTCTCCATCTGCACAGTGGGAATCCCACCTTGGTACCAGGGATGTTGTGAAAATCAAGTGTGATAATCTTTAGTAAGTGCTCGGCCCATAGGAGGTGCTGAAGGATTTAGGCCACCGTTTCCAGAAGCCATATATTGGAGCAGAACATGATGGCTTGGTTTAGCCCCTCTCCCTACCTGTCCAGACCCCACTCCCACTTCATTTCTTTATAGACTTTTGCCATAATTTCAGCTTAGTGTTTGCTTCCTTTCACAGGGCCAGCAATACCCTCGGAGAGTATTGGGCATCTCTCTGGAAATCAACGTCTTTAATTCTGCTATGATGCCAGGAGTTTGCCCCACAATGCAGACTTTGCCTTGCTCTGAGCTGCGGCCTTTTGTGACTCACTTGGACGTTTTACATTGAAGCTGACGTGGCTCAGCGTCGAGTTGGGGCTGCAGGGTGCTTGTTAACTGGCAGTGCCGAAAAGGTCTCCTCTCTTTCCTTCCCTGTATGCAGTTACTTCTTTTCTGGGCACTAGGTAATTGGTTGAAAATCAGGTGAAGGCTTTTGACAGTCGGGCGGGAGAGTGTTCAGTGTAACTATGACTTACGCTAGGGTGCATTCAAAGACCCTCCTGACCTTTAGGTTCACAGAGCCCTCTGATTCCTCGGTTGCTTTATTAGCACTGGTTTAATCCAGAAGGTGGCATCACAGAGCCTGATGTGTGCTCACCAAAGATCAAGAAACCCCCACATTTCTTTGTGATTAGCCACTAACGTATGTAGCCTTTATAGAACAGGTTGACATTTTAAAGACCTTTTATTTATCTCTGTGATTGGTCACATTAAAGCCGTGGAAGATAAAAACCCGAGGTCTGAGGTACTTAGCAAAACCTGTACCCAAACCCATGTTCCTTTACCAGGTGACGTGATGGGGACCAAGACTGGCTTATTTGCTTCTCAGAAGCCGTTGTACAATTGAACAACTGTGATGCCTCCTTCCCCCTCCACACACACTTGTGCCCACTGGCCCTCAGAATCATCTTGGGTCATTTCACTGGGGGTGGGGGGGCGGGCTGGGGAAGGTCTAAATGAATGGTTTATGGGAAAATCTGCTGAGTACTGGTACTCAAAAGTAAGTCACTTAAAAATAATTCCGAAAGGGTGACTCTCTCTGGTGGCATTCTCAAAGCCAGGACTCTCAGGGAAAGAGAAGGTGACCCTCCTCAGAATTGAAGGTGGGATCCGGCTTGGTTCTTTCCCACGAGTCCATTCCTGGACCAGCCACATCACCTGCCTCAGGAGGCCTGTACTCAGCGCATGTCTCCCCGGCAGCGGGAATGTTAATGTGCTCTCAGTTCATGGTGTGAAGTATCCCATGTCAAACTTGTGTCTGCCTTAAGTGTTTTTTTTCATTCCTCTGATTTCTGTGGGTGATGGAAAGAGGATGGCTATGGAACCCTTTAAGGCAAGGCCTTTGAAATGGAGTGTATTCCTTACTATACTGGTTCCCTGTTATATGTAAACTTTTTGATGGCTGAATCATATTTCATTGTATATATAGACCACATTTTTGTTATCCATTTATCTCGTTGATGGATGCTTAGGTTGCTTCCATGTCTTAGCTATTGTGAATAATGCTGCAGTGAACACTGGGGTGCAGATATCTCTTTGGGATAGTGGCTTCATTTCCTTTATATGAATATCGAGACGTGGGATGCCTGGAACATATAGTAGTTCTATTTCTAATTGTTGAGCAGCTACCAGGAGAGATGGAATGACTAGATATGGTCCTTCCTTCAGGAGATGGGGATCGGGGAGGGGGTTCTCTGATCAGGAGAGAAGGAATGACTGACTAGATGTGGTCCTTCCTTCAGGAGATGGGGAGAGGGCTGGGGAAGAGTGGCCTTCCCTTTGTAGAGCTGCTCCCAGAGCGCGGGGGAAAAGCAGACAGGGGGATATGGTTCCCTGTACTGGACTTTGTGCGCTCAAAGTTTGTCTTCTGCCTACTTCCCCGTCGCTGGCACTGCTTAGGATCAGCATAGCTGGAGGACAAAAGACAACAATGCACTTTGCTGAATGTGAAAAGATGAGATTTTTGTGACGGGGTCTGTTCCTTATTTGTCCAGCTTCCCTGAGAATTTGGGACTTTGCTCCTGGGGAAGGCTTTGTCTCTCTCTGTGCGCTGCCTTAGCCTGTGAAAAGTGGCTCAAGGAATGGTGGCCCTTCACCCTTCTCTACTGTTTTCTAGAACGGTAATCCGAGGGAGTCTTCTTAGAGGCAGTTGCTGTTGTTTCTGGCGACTGATCGGACGTGGTTGAGTTGACTGCTCAGTCTTTCATACTGATAGTGACCTGTGTTCTCAAGGGGAGATTAATGAAAGTGACCTGCTGTTGCTGGCATGTTCTTTCATACACTGGCCAGACACTTCTTCCCTCGACGTTCCCATGGCTCAAAGTGCCTTGTTAAATTCCTACAGAAAGTGCATACTGGCTGGCAATGGCAGCATCTGGGGCATGGGAAATAGTGGGTCCCAGGGAAGAAATTGGCCCTGGCCGGCTGTCAGGCTTCTGTGCTCTGACACAAACGTATTGAACAGAAGAATGTCCACTGTGCACAGCAATGGCATGTTAGGGATCATCAGGAATCCAGATTTTGTGTCTGGGAATGTGGTTGGAATTCTGTCCAAGCCCCTTTCCATATTAACTTCCTACACTCTTCTGCTGAGTGTACTCTGCGCATTGGTGGGAAGACAAGCAGCTCATGGGCGCTGTCAATGAAACTTACGTGAGCCAGGGGACATTTCGATTCTCCTGGGCTTGTGCAGGTGAACCTGGATGTCCAGGAACCTCCGGGGTCAGGTCTCCAGGCTGGAGGATTGAGCCCTCCTATTTCTTTTGCTGAGGAGAGCTATACCCACAGGCTGCAGGCGTCCCTTCCCTTATGTATCTGCTAGAATGCGTTGCCCCTTGCTAGTCTGACCCCTCTGCCGTGTTGGTCCTCTCTTGGGAGGCGATGGCATAGCCTCAAGGGGATCTTGCCTGCACTCTCAAGGAGGAGGGCGTTGTACTGAAGCTACCAGAGGGGTGAGAGGGTAAGTGGGGGTTGCAATTTGAGGAGGGGAGGGGTGTTACGGTTTCCCCATTTCAGGTTCTTGATTTCTCTTGATCAGGGACATCCGGGGTCCAGCAGGGTTATGAGTACACTCTGAGGGCGTAGGGAGCCTCGACAGTCGGGAGGACGAGGGACTCGGTGTGGAAGTGGTGCTGGGCCTTGTGGGCTCCGGGCTGCGCCTCCTGCCGCTCTCCATTCTCCCACACTACCTTTGGGGCAGCAGAGCTGGGGGGACCGAAGACATTGGACATTGGGGGATAGGATGTGAGAAACTATGACTGTCTCATCGAGTTGAGACATTCATTCGGACAAGAGAGGGTCATTTTCCATTTTACAAATGAATGGTTTTGCCTGTGCGCGCAGGTTATGCTGTCTCATTTTAACTCTGTGTTACCGTAGGCCTCTGAACAAAGGCCTCGGGCGGGAGTGAGCCCCTCACCCCGCTGTCTCGTTGCCCGTCAACAGTGACCTGAGGCCCTTCTGAGGGGGAACTGCTGTGGCTTATGCTCATTTTGTTCCCGGGAGACCTTCTCTGTTGGCTCCTGGGCGCTGTCCGTGGTGTTCGTGCCCCTCTCTGTTTTGCGGGAGGGTGTAGCTGAGCTTTCTGTTTCAACTGCTCAAGTTGCTCCCCCTTTACCTCGCTCTCAGGCCCTGCAGGGCCCTTGTGGACACATTCCTGGGTTGCACAATTGCCAGAGGCTTACCTAGCTTCTGAAAAAGATTTGCCTACTGTGCAAAGAGACCAAGAACTCACATTGAGAAGTTTTCTGAAGTCAGTGTTCTCAGAAAAGGGAAGGGGGGTGGGGGGAGTCCTTGGCCTCCTTTCAACAGGGATCATTTAACTTTTATTTCTTATTTTGTATGCCTTTGCGACAGGCTACCAGGAGATACCAGGTCTCCTTGGTAACTGCACCCTCCCCCGACTGGTGAGTCCCGAGCACTGGCCAGAGTTAGTGAGGCCACGCAGAGAACTCCCTCAAGAGCCCTTGGTGCCAACAGCACCCACGGGACGGTTCATAAGTATGAGCAACTGCTTCTCCTCTAGCCTGCTTGTGCAGGCTGTGTTCTCAGGGGGAGCCCTCTCTGATCCCACAGAGCCCACTCCAATGAGGATTGAAACCACAAACCTTGTTTAGGGACGGGTGTAAGTTGATATGCTGATGTCAGCTCTCCACTGGCAAGTTGAGCTGTACTGTTCCTCTCATACCCTCCCTTTCTCGAGTGCCCTGGAGGAGCAGAGGGGTGATCTGTCTGTCTTGCGATACACAGGACCTGATAAGAATACTTGGTCAGGGGGGAGGACTCGGATCCTCTGTGTGTTATAGAGCTCTAGGGTGGGGGCTTCTCAGAATGGGTGGGAAGAACGTGCAAAATGTGTGCACTCTCGGATCATTGAAGTGATGCCCTCTAGCTCCCTCTGGGTTTGGGTTTACCCCCTCTGCCCATCCTGCTGACTCCAGGAGCGCAGCACGTGGATTAGACTGCTGCCAAGCAGGCTGCCCCGCAGTTGAGATTCGGGTTGGCCTTCTGAGCTTCCCGTGTCTTTTATTCACATGCAGACCTACTGTACTGCTTCTGATCAGCTTCAGAAAAGAATAGCAGTGGGCTGTGTTCAGTGACTCCTGAGGAGATTCACTGATTGCCTCAACCAGCCCCCCCCCCCCCATTAGTCAGACACAGGCGCCTTACAGAATGCTGAAAGGCCCGTTGGAGACACCAGTCTTCTATCTGCTCAAAGACTATAGGTTGTGCCCTCGGGGTGCTGACCCACAGGATGAGGAACATGGTTAACGGCAGGAACCGGCCACCAGGCTTCTCCTCCAGAGCTCAGAGGAGACGCATACTGAAACATTTGCTAAGAGGGTAGATCTTCTACCTTCTGTCATCTTCTTAGTCCAAAAAAGTAATACTAATTACTGAAGGTGGAGTGAAGCTTTGGAGGGGATGGCTATGTTTATGGCATGGGTTACGGTGACGGTTCATGTGTGTATACCGATCTCTGAACTCATTAAGTTGCATACATTAAATATGTACGGCTTGTTGTATGCCAATCACCTACCTTCATACCTCAATAAAGTGGTTTAAAAAAACAGTAAAGAAAGGGGCGCCTGGGTGGCTCAGCTGGTTATGCATCCAACTGTTGATCTTAGCTCACGTCTTGATCCCAGGGTTGTGAGTTCAAGCCCCGTGTTGGGCTCCCCGAGCCCGCTTAAAATAAAATAAAAGAAATTGAAAAAAAAAAAACCCTCCCATGATTACAGATGAGTGCTCCCCTCGAATGTTTTTGGACTGCAGACTGAAGGGGAAGGAAGGAAGTTTCTGTACAGGGAAATGGGAAATTACTGCTTCTGTATTATTGTTTTGTCTGTATTGTTCCATTTTCATGTGGCATTTGCCCTGGCGACGTATGAGGATGAGCTTTAGTCCGTAAGATTTTCCATTTCATTGAAACACAGCAGTTCCACAGAAGCCGTGAACTTCACCTGGAAGACTTGGACTCGAGGAGCAGCCCTGGGCCGTCCGCTGTTTGTCATGTGACCAGAAATTGACTTGGGGTCAATGTGACTTTGGGATCGGCCTGGATTTGGGGTTGTCTCCATGGTTGGCAATTGTGCTTTTGTGCCTACGCAAGAAATCTTTCAAAATATTTTGTATATGAGAACATGTCAAAATGTGTATGGGTACCGTATTTGCATTGTGTACTGTATTTGTATTGTGCAGGGTGGAGGGCACTAGTCTCGGGCCGCTGGATCTCCCCAGTAAGCACTTTCCTCGGCGCCTGGCCCCCACCCTTCTGTCTACTGTGTGGCCGAGTTCCCTGGCCATAGCTACTTGGTTTCATACTTTTCACCTTATCAGAGTTGAGCCAATGGTACTTTTGTTATATTTAGAGTTTGGGACTAGGCCCCAAGAATGAGTGGTATCTCATCCTTGGGGGCGCCTGGCTGGCTCGGTCGGTAGAGCATGTGACTCTTGATCTCAGGGTCATTATGGTCGAGCCCCACACTGGGTGTAGAGATTACTTAAAAATCTTTAAAAAAGAAGAGAGAGAGAGAGAATGGGTGATATCTTGAAAAGGCTCACTAATATTCTTTCACTGCAGAGAATGTAATCAGAAGGCATACTGTTGAGTTTCCCTGAGCTATCCTCATTTCTGTCTTTAAAATGTGTTTGTTGCTTAAGGTTCTTGCATTTTGTGAAATACTTGTGTCCTTCCAATAAAATGTATTTGCTTCAGAAAATCTCACTTGTAGATTTTTATTATTCACAATGAACGCCAGCATGAGCAAAGCTGTGACTCTGCTACGTGGGCCATCGCCTGAACCAGGGCAGGGCTCGGAGCTATAGAATTTGACACATTAACAACAGGATCTTGGTGGCAGGGGAGTGGGGTCTCGTCCTTTTTGTTAAGCTCTACCCTTTGATTACAAAAGTATTCCCCTAAAATTATTAGGTAATGTAATACCTTCCTATGAAAAGTGGTCCTTTTAGCACTTCCTGCGGGCCATAAGCACCTATCTGGGGATTGTGGAAGCGGTAGGGGAATTTCCTGATAGTCCCAAGGGTAAGGCAGAGGTAGCATGACCAGCATGATTGTACAGGAGATCAGTCCCCCCGACCCAAACTGGAAGCAGCAAGCCCACAGTTAATTCCTGGTGAAGCCAGCAATAGAATCTTGGTCCCTTGCATCGGAGGTATCTTTCCTTACACCACACCACGAGGCCTTATAAAGGCTTTGTTAATAGCAGAATCAAATCAGTTAGGTGGGTAGAAGAGTTTTTTGGCAGTTTGTTTTTTAAACATACCAATACAGTGTTGCAGTTTTTGTACAAAATTTCCAGTTAACTAGAACTGCATGTCTCCCCCGCAGCTTACCATGGTTTAAACATCTCAGCAGGGCTGCTTGGCTGGCTTAGTCTGTAGAGCCTGCGACTCTTGATCTCAGGGTTGAGTTAGAGCCCCACATTGGGTGTAGAGGTTACTTAAAAGTAAACTCTTCCCCCCCCCAAAAATCCCAACAAATAGCTTTATCCTTATGGTCCCAGGGAAAGGAGAGCAAGCCTGTGGCAGGCTGTTCTGTCTATAACTACAGAGGGTGGTGGGGCACAGGGCTCTCCCTGGGGTTCCATAAAGACTTCAGGCGCAGGTGTCAGCAGTGCTGTTCTTTTTCTTTTTTCTCAAAGATTTTATTTATTTATTTGACAGAGAGATAGCACAAGTAGGCAGAGTGGCAGGCAGAGAGAGGGAGAAGCAGGCTCTCCACTGAGCAGGGAGCCGGATGTGGGGCTCGATCGCAGGACCCCAGGATCATGACCTGAGCCAAAGGCAGATGCTTAACCAACTTGAGCCACCCAGGCGCCCCAGCAGTGCTGTTCTTGCCATCCAGTCTCGAGGGGCCCCAGCTGCAACGTCTCGTTCTCCTGCTGAGAGGGTCAGCGGTACCCAGAGTGCAGATCACTTCTTTTTCTCCAACTGCAGCTGGAACTTGGTGTCCCTTTGGGTCCCTTTGATTATCCTCTCTTGTGTTACAGAACATGAGGCTGTGACCCATTCCCCACGGGGCCTATTTTAGGTCGGTGGGTCTGATTTTACCTGAGGCATTCGCTTTTAGTCCTTGCCAAACACCACGAAGTCGCCTTACTACCCATCGGGGCCATTCCTAGGCCTCTGCCGCAGTGCATTCCGCGGGGGCGGGACCAGGGCGGGGGCGGGACCAGGGCGGGGGCGGGACCAGGGCAGGGGCAGGCGGGGTCATGGGCGGCACCCGACGGCGGCGCAGGCTCCGCCCACAAGGCCGCCAGTGCGCAGGCGCACCGCGAGCTGAGGCGCGCGAGGGCCCGAGGGCCCGAGGGCAGGGGGCGGGGGGAGAGGCGGGCCTAACGTTAGAGAGAGGAGGAGGGGTGGGATTCGAGGAGCGAGGCCGAGGGTCCCCGGGCGGACGCCGGGCGAGGGGCGGGGCCAGGGGAGGAGCCCAGGGCCCGGCGTCGTCCGCGTTGAGGGCGGAGCCAGCTGCGGTCGGCGAGGGGAAGGTCCCCAAGTTTTGGAGCTCGGGCTCCGAAGGTGCACACCTTCCCAGCCGGCCTCTCCCCCTTTGGAGTTCCTTAGCGGACTCTCGGCCTCTGGACGCCCCTTGCGCGAGGCTCTGTGGACACGTTTTCCTGCTTACTCATGCGTCTCTCAGCCAGAGGTTACCGGCGCCCGGGCTGCAGATGTTGCCTGCAACATTAATGGGAAAACCCCAAATATTAGCCATCATAATGTGGAGCAGCATTTTCAGAGTGATGCACCACGATGAGGGAATATAATGAGGATTAGATGTTAAGAAATCGCTCAACTTGCTGTATTAAGAGACCAAATCATGCGGTCATCTCCACAGATGTTGAAAAGGTAAAAACGAGGGATTTATATATGATTTTGCGAGAGGCATTTGCTTTAGTCTATTACCAACCCCACAACGCTGAATTACCACTCTGATGATGACATCACCTCCTCGAACATCATAGTCACATGTATGCACATAACTCATCATTTAGTTAGGGCTATGACACTCCAGTGTCTTTTGTAAATCACGTGTGTTTAGGAAATTATGCTGCAGGTCGCCCGCCCTCCCGCATGCCCACGACAGCTTGGCCCAAACATGATGTGGCTCCTGATGTTCCAGTTTAAAATATGTAATCAAGTAATGGGTTTGGAGTTGGAATTTTAAGTAGAGCTCTTACTAAGTTTATGTATTGCTTATATATTGGAACATTTAAGGGAAACTTAGTTTCACTGATTTTATTGGTTTACTTTTTGAAATCAGTGGAATTATTTAGTATTCATGAAGGTTTTAGTCAAGCCTTTGTTTTTTTCCCCCTCCTAAACCTGCTCCTCCCCTGTCTTCCCTTCCTTAGTAAAGGGTAATTCTTTCCTTTCTATTGCTCAAGACAAACGCCTTGGTGTCTTCCTTGACTCCTCTGTTTCTTTCAGGCCCCACATTAACTTCATCGGCAAATCCTCGGCTCTGCCTTCAACCTACAGCCAGACTCGGACGGCTTCATTGCGTCCCCACTGTTAACTACCCTTGTCCAGACTCCCTTTACCACTCTCCTGGATTATTCTAACAGCCTCCTAACTAGTCTCCCTGCTTCTTCCCTGTGGCTCTACAAAGTCAGTTCTCGCGCACAGCTTTTCCTGAGCAGCTGTACGTATTTCTGTTAAGTCTCGAGAACTCGGAGTTACAATGGCTAGGTCGCAGGGGAGGCCTGTGTGTAGCTTTGGTAGATAGCGCCAAAGAGTTCCCCGTGTGTTGGGCCAATTAACACCCTCAACAGCAGTTTAACTTCACAGTAAAGGCAAGGACGGGAATTGTTGGAGAAAGAAAACACGGCCACAATCCCACCTTGTCGATGCATCCAGTGTATTCATTTTTTCCTCAGTCGTTTTCATTTGGGACGTGCTCTCTTTGTGCCATCGGGATGACACGTGGCATCTAGAAGATGTGTATGTAGCCGTTGGTGGTAGAGCATGAGGCTTCAGTGGGATATGACCCCGAGCATGAGCCCCCAGAACAGAGCCGACCGGGTCCTGTGGGCCAAGATGGGTAGGGCTGCCTCTCCTGGGATGGGAGGGTCAAGGCCGAGTTTCAGGCAGGGCAGAGCCTGGGCTCACCCCCATGCCTACTCTTTCCTTCCTCTCAGCCCTGCCTACTCACGCATGCGTTTATAAAATGGAGTTCTGGTGAGAGTAAACCTGCAGGACAGCTTTGACAGAGAGCAAGAATCCAGAAAATGGCAATAGGCTGGCTGGAGGACGTAATGGAGAGAGCCCGGCCCCAGCTCTGCACCTCGCCACCCTGAGGAGGGCTTGTGGACTGCTTACATGAAGCTGGGGCTTGGGGTCTTCTCTCTGCCCTCCTGGAAAACTCTGAGTCACTGCCCAGCTGCCAGCAATATGGGGCCCTGCAGAGCACAGGGCCAAGAGTCTTTGCTCCTTTGTGTCAGATCCAGATAACCGGTCAGGATTTTCCAGGGTAGCTTTCGACCGGGGCTCGGGGGTGAACATGCCTAGCCTGGCCTCCTGCTCAGTAGCTCCGGTTACAGTGTGGCTCGGGATTCTCTGTATTTCACAGCTCCCAGGAGATTTAGGCTCCCAGGCTTCTTGACATGGAGGTCTCAGGGCTCCAAGAGAACAAGAATGGAAGCTTCACAGTCTCCTTGATGAGGCCCTGAAATCCCACAGTGTCCCTTCCACCGCCTTCTGTAGGTCAAGCAAGTCACAGGCCAGCCCAGGTTCAAGAGGGTAGAGAAATAGACTCCACTTCCTGATGGAAGGAGTGGCCAAATCCCAGAACAAAGGGCTGGGAGGAATTGCTGTGGCCTTTGCAATCAATCCAACACAGTCTGTGTGTAGAAATATGAACCAATATTAAAGCAGAGTCTCAAAAACAGAACATAGACTCATAAAAGGACTTTAGCTAATATATAAGAACAATGTCTATGTGTGGGAGATGAGCTTACTCAAGGTGTGTGAATCCCTTCTAATTTAATAATGGTGAACATTGAATCAAACACTGGGTGTAAAGGAACCATCTGTGAGTTTGTAAGGAGTTGGAATTTCAACTCAGCCTTCCCTCTTTGTACCCGAAGAGGAAGAAAAAATAAGGGGAATCTCCTGTCTACCTTTAGGAGAGTAGAAGAGAAAATAAATACCTAGCCCACAACTTGGGTGTTGTGCAAAGTCCAGATGCAGGAATAGGGTTTTAGACCACTGTCTGGGATCAGTAAACCTTTTTGCTTTGTGTTGATAAATAAGGCATGGCTTGGCTCCATCTAGGTTAGAAGTGAGAATGTGATATGGACTAGCATTTTGAGCAGGCTCAGAATATTGTTTCCTGTTGGTCATCATAGTAATACTTTGTTCTCTGGCAGTATCTCTCATCAGAGGCAATCAGAACACTTTGAAAATACACCCCTGTGGGGTCAGTTTATGCTGTCTTCTCATAGGAAATTCCCTAACACCATGACCATTGGCTCATCAAGAGAAAGTAGTTCACTAAGAATCTTAAGGTGTAGACCCAGAGTGTCTTGGATACCTCCTAGTACTGTAACCTGACTTGTGTCTCCCCCGCAATTTCATATGTGGAAGCCCTACCCCCAACATGATTGTCTTTGGAGATAAGGCTTTTAGAAGGGAATTAAGGTTAAATGAAGTCATGAGGGTGGAGTTCTTATCCCATAGGATTGGTGTTCTTAATGAGAAGAGGAAGAGAGATCTCTCTCTCTCTGCCCACACACATTGAGGAAAAGCCATGGAAGACATAGTAGGAAGACAGTCATCTACCAGCCAGGAAGAGAGTTCTCACCAGGAACTGATTTGGCCAGCACCTTGATCTTGGACTTCCAGCCTCCAGAACCGCGAGAAGTACATTTCTGTTGTTTAAGCCCCCCAGTTGATGGTATTTTTTTTTTTTTTTGGCAGCCCAAGGTGACCAATCTAGGGTTTTCCTGACCGTGATCTGAGAAATGCTGGTGTGTCTGAACTACTAGTAGTTGTTGGCTCTGTGGTCAAACACCTGTGAGAAAGCTGAATGCTATTAACACCTATTGAAAATCCACAATGTACATTCAAATATTAGAGGTTTCCAGAGCCCAGAAGTGAGAGAAACCTGGTTAGATTGTTAGAGAAGCACTTACCACCACCTACATCACAGATCTCTAACATGGGAGTACTTTGGAAACACCTGTGGAATGGTTTTTTTTTTTAAGATTTTATTTATTTATTTGAGAGAGAGAGAGAGAGAGAGAGAGAGAGCACAAGCAGGGGCAGAGGGAGAGGGAGAAGCAGACTCCCCTGCTGAGTAGGGAACCCAATGTGGGGGCTTGATCCCAGGACCCTGGGCTCATGACCTGAGCCGAAGGCAGATGCTTAACTGACTGAACCACCCAGGCGCCCCTGTTTTTTGTTTTTGTTTTACACATGTGTCCAGGCCCTGACTCTGCTCCACGCTCAGTGAGCCAGAATATTTAGGGGTAAAGCATGGGCACATATATAATGTCAAAGATCATAGACAATTCTGACGAGCAACCGTAATCACGAACCCCTAAAGGCATAGGCACTTTGTGGAGATGACTTTGGGAACCACTGATCTAGGACCACCTCCTTATTTTACAGGCGAGGAAATTTAGGTCCTAATAGGAAAAGGACTTGCCTAAGTGGGAGCACAGCCAACTACGTTTGAATCGTCTTCCCTCTGATACAAATGACCTCTAGATGGCAGTCTATTTCTTGGTTTAGGCTGTGTTTGCGCAGGCTGAAAAGTTGGAACTGGATGAATTTGTGTGGATATACAACAGTTTAGTCAAATGAGTGTCTGTCGTGCTCCGTTGCCTTGGACCACGGAGCTCCTGGGCTGTTTCTGGTTATGCCTCACAGGTCAGGTTTCCAGCCTGGAGGAGAGCTGAGGGAAAATGATATCTAGTCAGGGAAGGGAGAGGTGAGGGGGCAGTAGTCCCTTACCGATGGAGCCTCTTTGGTAGCGAAACCCACTACTCTGCCCACAGCGCCCTCTCCCCGAGTCCTGACTGACAGGCACAGAGATGTGTCAAGCCGAGACAACTGCCTTTCCTAAGCCACCTGCCAGTCAATATATTCTTTGAGAAGGAATACTTTGAAAAATATATCTCATGAAGAACCATTTGGAGAGATGCCTTTTGAAATCCGGTCATTTAAAGAACCTTTTCTCTCATTCCTACTGGTCTTCATTAGAATCCTAGAATATCTGCAGAGTTTCAGACTCTCCCAGGCCAATACCAGGGTTCTAGTCTTCTATCAGCTACTAACTTCCAAAGTGACCTTGAGCAACTCACCTCCCTTCCCTCAGCCTCAGTTTCACCATCTGATTTATTTTCACTGAATTCCTTCAATAAATCAGTGACAGTCTGAAGGATGGCGTTGACTTCAGCGACTCAAATAATTTATGTTGGGCAAGATATAGCCTCTCACACACTGACACCCGAAGCACGTGTGCATTTCAAACACCTGTTACGCACTTAGCAAGAGCTTCCCTTTTTTTTAGTGACATCGGGGAAGAAGTCCAGAAGTATGGCAGGCTCCAGGCACAGAGCTCCAGCTCGAGTTCTTTGTGATTCCCTCAGATCTGTCACCCTCCAGGACGGGGCTTCATTATTGTCCGGCTCTTGGCAAGATGGCTACAGCAGTCCCCAGGGGTCATAACCAGACCGAACAATGTCCACGGGGGAGAAAAGGACCACGCCTCTGTGTATTCACTTCTTAGGAGAGAGACCTTTCTTGGAGGCACCCTAGTGTACTTTTCACATTTCACTAGTCCTGATTGGATCAGTGGGTGGTTTTTTTTTCCATTTGCTGACAAAAGGAATGGTAGAATCATGATCAGCTTGCACTAATCATTGTGGGAGGCAATAAATATTGAAGTCAACTGCTTGTAACCCTCCTTCCTCCGCAAGTAGAGAAGAAAATATGCTTATACTGTGAAGATGGGATTGTTCCAAATCCATCGAGGAGTCAATGGTCATTTAATTCATGGTGTGAGCCAGTAATTGCTGTTTATTCTGTGTTTGTGTGCAAAGGGGAAGGAGTCACCTCATGGAGGATATAATATCCACCATCCAAAGATCCTGTCATCCTTTTAAGTTGGCTTAAGGCATGTTATCCAGGGGTCAGAAGTGAGATGCAGGGTTGATCAAGGGAGTGAGTTAAATGCAGAATGACTGGTAGACGTTCATGAATTTTATTCACTGGTGCTGGGCTCAAGTAGCAGGCCTTGATTCTATTTCCTGGGTTGTCTAATGCAAACCTGGACCACATGCTACCCTGTGATATATGGCACTGAGGGGCTAGAACCCACTGGCATAAGGTAGGGGAAGAGATTCAAAACTTCTGAACGTGAGAATACTGTGTTGGATCCCATGAGCATCTACTCACTCACTCCCTAACTTTGCCCTCCAACGAAATTTAAGTGTTTGTCCTGTAACCTTTGCCTCAAGAAACTAGTGGATGAATGAAGCATCAGATGCTTTCAAAAGCACTTTGGCTAGCTGTTCTGTCCAGACGAGGGTGCCGGTGAAAAGTAGGTGCCATTAAATTGGGCTGTCTGGTTTGTAGCGTGTTGGACGGAGCCAAGAATAGAGTCTAGGTGGTGGCAGTTAACATCAGCAGCAAAGTGGGTATTGTTACCGTAACAGACATCTGGGAGTGTTCCACCATGCTGTTATGCACTGTATTGTGTGTCCCCCCCCAACCTCTTAAATTCATATGTTGAAGCCCTAACTACCAAAGTGACTATATTTGGAGATAGGAACTTCAAGGAGGTAATTAAGGTTAAGTGAGGTCGTAAGGTTGCGGCCCTAATTCTGTAGGACTGGTGTCCTTATAAGAAGAGGAAGAGACACCAGAGATCTCTCTCTACACACACATTAAAAAAAAAAAAAGTCACATAAGGACACAGCGAGAAGGCAGCCATCCACAAGACAGTGTTGGGGAGGAAGAATTTTCCTCTCCTTCAAGGGTCCTTCTAGATGGATTAAGAATCAAATTAATAAGAGACAGATTGACAGGAGAAAAATCAAATTTAATAACATACATACAGGGAATCCCCATAGATATGGAAATGCCAAAGACAGTCAGGCAAAATGAGGTCTATGTGTCATCCTGAACTAAGCAGAAGAGGGTAGGGGTCTGGGACTTCAGAGGAAAGGAATGTACCTCATGGGGTGATAAGAAGAGCAGATATTGGTAATTAGATGTTTGGCCTGCCATCCAGATGGGTCACTCAGATAAAATGTATCTCTGGTACTAACCCTTATTCTGGGAAAGACCCCCAACTTAGATTCTATGTAGTTAAAGGAGGGCAAAAATTTCTCTTATTAATAGTTTCTCCCACTGAGGGCATGCATAAATTCCTCCTCCCTTATGGCCTCCTGACCCTTTTTTTTAAAGATCTTATTTATTTATTTGACAGAGAGAGATACATCGAGAGAGGGAACACAAACAGGGGCAGAGGGAGAGGGAGAAGCAGGCTTCCCGCCGAGCAGGGAGCCCGATGCAGGGCTCGATCCCAGGATCCCTGGGATCGTGACCTGAGCCGAAGGCAGTCCCTTAACCACCTGAGCCACCCAGGCGCCCCTATTTATTTATTTATTTATTTATTTATTTATTTATTTATTTAAGTGAGCTTGAACTCACAACCTTGATATCCAGAGTCATATGCCCTACCGACTGAGCCAGCCAGGTGCCGCTGGGTGCCCTTTGAAACCCACCAGACCAAGTCCCCAATCCCCTGTCCATCCAGGTGGTCCTTAGCTGGCTGGTAGCTGCCAGGACTACCCTGAGGTTCTGTTGGTTCCTCTAAGATCTGTGCTGCAACACATGGTGTCCGAGAAAGCACTGAAGTTATCTTCTGCACTGTCTGAGGGTTGCTGAGAGGCATGGAGTGGGAGGCTGCCCCCACTCTTTTCTTCCTACTCACCCTGCGGGTACAGGCTGCCCCAGCGAGCCTCCTGACCTCAGAAATCTGCAGCTGACCAGCATCTGCCTCCTATATACTGCCACATTGGCTCCCTGGCTCCTGGAGAAGGGGGGATAGGGTAAGAAGGGGCAAATGGAACCAATTAGGGCTCCCTCCCCTTATCAACAGAGGAAGTAAAACGTGATAACAAATCCTTATGGGAACTGCAGAGATTTTTTGCCACCATCCAAGACTTGAAAAATGGAGATGTTAGCCCTACCGCACACAGGCTAATGTGGACCCACAGCTAAAACAGGCTCCCCAGCTGGGGTCGGCTCCCATGCTAGGAAGTTTGCACCTTGGCCTTTATCATCTGGCAGATGCAACGGTGCCTCAAATGTTTGGGGTAAATCAGGATGCTTATATGGAGCCTGTGGTGAGCCCTGATAGGAGAATCATGGCAGAGACTGCTAAGATGTAATGAGTAATATGAACAGCAACCAATATATAGTGCTGTTTCTCCCACTGCCAAGATTTGCAAGTCTGGGAACAAGGGGTGGGAATAAAGGAAGTGCTTCTCATCATTGCACCTGACCCATCTGTAACAGTTTTACTTCTCGTTCCTGCTAATCTGCTGGTTAGAGGTTTTAGTTCCCTACAATAAACACATCCAGTATGGTCTAAAACCATGGTTCCACCGAATTTGAAGCCACTCTTAGCTCCTGGAGTCACTCAAGACAGGCGATCACGGTGTTCATGCTATGGAATGAGGACAAGCAGGAATATGGACGAGATGCAGGAGATCCCCTAAGGTGCCTTCTTCACTACAAGCTCGGGGGGCACATGACAGAGTATTGCAACCCTACAAAGGACCATCAAGGGCTCAGAGCTCTTCAGGAATAAAGACCTGAACGTCCCCAGTAAGGAAGGCAAAAAGAACGTGGGGTTGTTAGAGAAATCGTAAATGACAGAACCACCTCACTGCTTTTGCAGAAATCAGGACTGTACCCTCTACCTGTGTTTCCCTGCTGATTATTTGTTGGCTTTTTCAATTCTCTCACCTCTTCTTTAGTACTGTAAAGGGGATAGTGTGGTATGATGAATTCACCATTTAGGTCATGGTATTGCAGAATATCAATATCAAGTTGGGATAATGGCAGAGCTAGCAAAATAAGGGTCATCAGCAGGAGAACTTGAACTATGAACAGAGGCCCCAACACCTCACCCCTAACTAGGATAGCTAGGAATGTTTGTATGCATAGTTCTTGGTTGTATGTCAAGTAATTAAGTTATGCCAGGAGGGAGCATTTTTAGAATCCTATGAATGGAAGAATGGTGTTTGTACATGCTAGGAATTTAAGGAGTACAAGGCTCTTGCTCCCTACATTTCTTTTCTATCTACTTAACATCCCCACCTTTGGGGAACTACCGAAAATCACCAGGATTCCCTACTCCAGGCCACAGCAGTATCTGGGGTAGAAATACAGGTGATGGAAAGACATTAGCATCCAGTAAAGCCCCGGAATATTGGATAGCCTTGCTTGTCCTGGAGCTTCCACCTTTGAAGACTTTGGTTGCCTTGCCCAGCATCATTCAGATTCTTTGGTTCAACAAAATTTGGCTTATGAACCTGACCTCCAGGTTCTCAAGCCGTTTTCAGGAAGGATTTGAAGTGAAGCTCTCAGATTTGCAGTAAAAACACCCAAAGGGGGACTTCTGGTTAAGTCATGTCTTGAAAGACAATGTTTACAAGTCTCCCACCACCTCCACCCCTGCCCTGGGGACAAGGATTCTAGAGAATCTCTTTGAGTTGCTGGAGAAAGGTGTCAATGCCGGTAGTCATTCAGGTGACCAGAACCAGTCTGAGTCTGAAGGCAGTCACGGAACCGTGTCCAAGGAAGGGAGTCAGGGGTCACAACAGAAGGCCCAGGCGTAGGAAGTCCCGGGTCTGGAATCTGCATTTGCGTCTGTAACGTCAAGACGTTTGGTGGTATCAGGACAGGCCCTGGAAGGGGGAAATGATAGAGTCAAGGTAGAAAATATTTAGCATGGACTAGAGGAGCTCCTTCCCGAGGATTGCATAGAAGAGTGCGAGTTAAAGGACGTCTTCTATTGCTCTAGGGTAGTGTTAGTCGTGCTCAAGAGAACTGTATCTAACTACAATAAGTCAATGTAAAAGTTGCCAGAGATACTCAGCTCTTGAAGGTCAGATGAGCATGGAAGAGAACAGGTTAATCAGTCTGAGGATGCTGTAGTTACACTGGCTGTCTTTTGTGTTTTTGGTTTTTTGTTTTGTTTGTTTTTTGGGGTTTTTTTTTTTTTTTTTTTGGCTGTGGGGTGAGAGAAATTATCCCTGCAGTGAATTAGGGGAAATGATTTGAAAAGTGAAACACAAAACCAAAAGCCTTGTGCTCTTTGCATGTTAAAACTTTTAAACTGTAACTGTTTAGAAATGTGTGTATTTGATCTTTGTTCATGGGCAAGAAGATGTGTTTTCTGAGAAGAAAGTGGTGTTTAATTAGTTACAGTTTCCACATTAAAACCAATTTGCTTTGATTTGAGTGCTTGCTATAAAGAATGCTTTTAATATTTCATTAAAATGAGTTTCCTTGGTTAGAATTCAAATCCTCTGTAAGTGGCTGAGCTCCATCTGACCTTCTGTTGTGTGACCCCAGTAACGCTAGATGGGGCTTCCAAGAATCGAGGGCCTAGCTCAGCTTTCCCCAAATTCCAGCATCTGTGGCACCCACTGGATAGTGAATCTTACACCAAAAATGTAAAGGTCTCACAATTTAAGTAATAAAAACACGATTAAAAACGAATCATCACAATGAATGCCTCATATTAGTAAGAATGATATTGTTTGAAGTATTTCATCAGTCTGCCACTATACTCCTCTGTGCTTGTCTCCTGTCCTGAAAACTGTGGGTAATAACAGCCCCTATCTCTGGGTTGTTGCCAGGATTAAATGAGATGATGTATATAAAGTGCTTAGAACATCCCATGGCTTATCCTAAGGGTGCAGTAATATTTCCAAGTATTCTTTTTTTTTTTAAAGATTCCATTTATTTATTTGAGAGAGACAGAGAGGGAGAGAGAGCACAAGGAGGGAGCAGAGGGAGGGGAGAACAGGCTCCCCACGGAGCAGGGAGCCCGATGCGGGGCTGGATCCCAGGACCTCGGGATCATGACCTGAGCCGAAGGCAGACGCCAAACCAACGGAGCCATCCAGGTGCCCTGTTTCCAAGTATCCTCATACCCTATCACTAAGTAGAGTGTACAAATGTATATACATGTATACATCTGTGTGTGTGTGTGGGGGGTCCCTCTGGCTCAATTACAAGCCACTTCCCATCTATTAGAATCATTCCACTTTGATAGAATAGAATTCCTTATTTTTAATGGCTACACAGTACTCCATTATATAGTTATACTTTATTTTTATTAAACCAAGCTCCTACTGGCGCGCCTGGGTGGCTCAGTCGTTAAGCGTCTGCCTTCGGCTCAGGTCATGATCCCAGGGTCCTGGGATCGAGCCCCGCATCGGGCTCTCTGCTCCACGGGGAGCCTGCTTCTCCCTCTCCCACTCCCCCTGCTTGTGTTCCCTCTCTCGCTCTGTCTCTCTCTGTCAAATAAATAAATAAAATCTTTAAAAAAATAATAATAAATAAATAAACCAAGCTCCTACTGTTGGGGAGGAAGTTCCTCTGCCCTTCAAGGTCCTTCTTGCTGGAATAAGACTCAAACTGACATGAGATAGATTAACAGAAAATCAAATTTAATAGCGGACCTATGGGGTATCCACACAGACAGGAGATTGCAGAAACAGCGAGGCAACATGAGGCTTATAGGAGCTAAGGAGAGGGGTAGGGTCTGAAAATAAAAGGGGAGAAAGACCATGAGCAGGAAGGGGAGAGGAGATGTTTGGAAAATAAAGGTCGCCTTGGTATGCAGATAAATTTTTTAGGTAAAGAGGAATCTCTGGGGCACCTGGGTGGCTCAGTCGGTGAAGGTGAAGCGTCTGCCTTCCGCTCAGGTCATGATCTCAGGGTCCTGGGATCGGAGCCCCGAGTAGGGGGGCTCCCTGCTCAGTGGGGAGCCTGCTTCTCCCTCTGCCTCTGCCCCTCCCCCGGCTTGTACTCTCTCTCATTCTCTCAAATTAATAAAATTTTAAAAAAGGGGGGGTCTGTTTCAAGCTCTCTTCCTGGTACAGACAGGCAGTTGAGCGGGAGGTAAAGAGCTTTCCTGGCATCTGCTGGGTTCTGACAGCTTTTGACTCAAAGTAACAGTCATGCCAAAGCAGCCATCTTGGGGCGGCCTGCCCTGCGCCCCTACACTAATGTGGGACATTTAACTTATTCCACCGGCTTGCTATTATGACCGATACTAAAGTGTAAGCACCTCGTCTAATCTTGAGGCACTCGTCAAAGTGTCCATCAACGTTCTGTCTGATCTCACTTACACGTGGAATGGAAAAAAGCCAAACCCACAGAAACAGTCGGATGGTTGTTACCAGGGGGCTGCGGGCAGTGAGGAGATATTGGTCCAAGAGTACGAACTCCCAGTTAGACAAATAAACTTTAGGAATTTAAGACACAGCATTGTGATCATAGTTAATATTCTATCATATACTTGAAAGTTGCTAAGAGAGGAATCTTCAATGTTTTCACCACAAAAAAAAAAACAGTAATTATGTGACGTGACCAAGAGGTCAGCTAAGGCTGGGGGCAATCACATCGTAGTGTAGAAGTATATCAAACCAACACACTGGGCAGCTTACATTTACACAAGGTTATATGTCACTTATGCCTTGATAAACCTGGAGAACAGTTTTGAAAAATTGCAAGTATTTTATGAAATAATCTTTTTTTTTTTTTAACCTTAACTACATCGCTGCAGAAATTTGCTCATGCAGTTTCAGAGAGTGAGGAAGCTCTGGGCTACCTTAAGATGACTGGCCATTTTTATTTTTAAGCTTTTCCTTGGGGTCTAAGGTTTGTATGGAAAGCAAGGAAATCCTATTTCGTGGGATCATTCAGGAACATTTTAGGGTACACATACACTGCTGCAGAAAGGAAGGTGCAATCTCCCTGGCCTTCTCTGCCCATCCCCGGCTCCCCCCCCAAATGTCCTTCTAATTGCAGTCAATTCAGTTTTTACTAAGTTTTACTTTTTAATGAAAGCAATACATACATAGTTTTCAAAAAATCCAATAGTGAAAAAAAGGCATATAATGAAAAGTAAGTAAATCCCTGCCCATCCTGCTCAACTTAGGGAACTAAGCCAGAGGCAAAAACGTTTACACCTGTCTGTATAGTGGTTAGGTCCTTTCTTCCTTAAGAATATGCTTTTATTACTACTTTTTTGACTTGATAACATAAGGAATTTTGACTTCCCGCTGTCCCAGCAACCCCCTCCCCCCTCACTATGGCTGAATCACTATTTTTAAATCCCCCGGTGGCTACCTTGTTCGCTTTAATAATACGATCCCTAAACCTGCCTTATTCTTTCAACTAGAGACAGAATCTGGACTTTCTGCTTCCCGAGAATAATGCCACCGCTCCATTTCCTCCTCTCTGCCTGCCCACTTGTTGCCCGGACTGCGCACTGTCCAAGGGGCTAACCTTCCCATCCGGTTCTAGCCCCGTCACGAATGAAGTCTTCCCTGCTTAGCTGACAGATTTGGTCTAAGAGCGGAAAACCGTAACTTCTTTTTCCATCGGAATGATTATTGAAATATGGTTCGCCGAAGAGCCGAGCTGCACGGGATGACTGGTCTCTCCGAGCGCTGCACGTGCCGATCGGTGTTCGAGTTGATCCCTTTCTCCCACTCCTGGCAGCTGTTCAAACCCGGCCCGGTCTGAGGCAGCTTCCTGTTCGAAGCCTGCTTTCCTTGTCCAGTTTGAAATGTTTGTTTTGCGCCGTAGTGTTTCTGTTCGCCACCGACTTGGCTTTGGGGATGAGGCCATGCATGCCTTCCAGATCCGGTTGGTAATTTCCCCCAGCTTCCAACGCAATCCAGCTAATGGCTTGGAATTCAGTCCATATTCTGTTGGAAGTCTGTTCGCATCTTACTCTAACTTGGAAGATTTCCTTGCCCAGTTGGACCGTCGTTGTGCAGTTAGTTTACGTCTGGGTCGTTAGTAACCTCTCCTCTGGTTTCCCCCCTTCGGGCATCCTGAGACCACCATCGGTTCCTCCCGTTCGGGCTGTTGTGTGTTTTACGGCTGCAAGAAAGTCTCAAGTATTTCTGAGGATCTTCGGAGTTTAAAGTTCTTTCCGGCTCCTTGAACTATCTATTTCCTAGGGAATCACCCTTTCACTCTATCTTCGGCTTTTCTGGTTATACTGTAGGCTTTCCGCAAATGAGGATTTCTAGCCGCCCATGTACATGGAAAGAGAAGGCCGTGGAAAGGCAGCCCGGCGAGTCTGCGCGTGCGAGTCTACTGGCCGCTGTGCTCTAGAGCGGGGGAGCCGCGGGGTGGAAGCCAGCCATCCTTCGGGGATCCCCGAACGCCACAAAGTTAGTTGCTCTAAATATGTACCTGCAGGCGGACGTTGAGGATCACCGAGGCCACCACGTAGAAGTAGGGGAAGTTCGTGCGCAGCCGCCAGGCCAGGTCGAAGAAGGTGATCAGCGTGCGCGTGAGCCCCTTGCAGAAGGCGCCGTACGAGCCGCGGGCCGCCGCCGAGCGCGACAGCCGCACCCCCAGGGCCGACAGGGCCGCCGCTGCCGCCGCCGCCGCCGCCGCCGCCATCGGTCTGATGTCGCCTCCCACACGGTGCCGGGAGGTCAAGGCTTCCAGCCGGCCGCGCCAACCCACCGATCGACGGACCGAGAGATGCGCGCAGAGGGCAATCGGCGCGGGGGCTCACTGGGCGGCCGCCGATGCCAGCCGCGCTGCCGCGCGAACGCCCTCCTTCCCGGCCGCGGCGACCTACGATCGCTGGTGCTCCGTTGGGGCTGCCAGACTGAGCTGCCTCGTGGTGGGCGGGGCGCCGGAGATGGCGAGCCCCTGGACCGGGAAGGGAGGGGGACGGGGGGGCGGGGACCCGAGGCGGGAGGCAGGGGAGGGGGAGGGGGAGGGGCACGTGGCTTTCCCGGGAGACCCAGCTTCCTCCTCCCGGTGGTCCTTCTTCTTCTTTTTTAATGTTTTAAATTTTAACGGAAGCAAAACGAAACTTGCACAAAACGTAGGAAGAGTTCCTTCGTAAACATGATCTTGAATAGCTTAGAAGTGTGAACCCGTTTCCTGTTGCCTCAAATCCCTTTAGGAATTTTTCCAGTCCTCAACTGTGAGCTAGTACGAACACACAAAACCTATTCATTTTCTCAACCGTAAAATGTGTGCCTTCTGCTTTAATGATTCAAGCGGCTTTGGAAATTTGGTTTTACATCTTTAGTATTCTTCTAATGGGAAAAGTTATACAGACAAGTTGTTAGACATTTTCAACAGCACAAACAGAACAATGGGAAGCAGATACCCTGCTTAGTTTCACATTCTTCACCCCGCCCCCGCCACGAACTACCATTCTGTTTTCTGTGTATACTTTCAGACTTGATATGTTCATATAGTGCTCTTACCGTGTCAATAATATATAACTACCTCACTCTCTTGGACGACTGATCACTACCTAACATGTATGTTGATGTTCAATCATATATTTAAATCAGTCCTCTATTGATGAACATTCTGAATGTTTCCAGTTTTTCTTATGCCAAACATTATTGCAGAGAACATCGCTGTACGCATGAATTTTCAAGTGGCAGAAAAGAATGAGGAATATAATCCCATTTTTATTTATAAAAAAAGTCATATGAACATATTTAGTGTTTGAGGTCAAAAAAGTTTTACTTTTTAATACATGTGGTTGATCAAAAAGTTTTGAGACTAGGGCTGTGTACAACATTGAGTGTTAATCTTGGAATTTTTTTCACCAATATGAAGGGCAATAATTACGGCTCATTACTCCTCTAATTTGCATTCATTTTAATTATCAGTGAAGCTGAGCAACTTTTCTAAATTTCTTAATATTTCAATATTATTTTGAAAAACTATTAACAGATTGGTATATGTTTTTATCAATTATTTACATATATTATAAGCAAGGCATATATACATATATCACACACAAGTCACAAAACAAAAAATGGAATCAGACATACTGCCTTGACAATTGCTTTTCTTTTTAGATTCTATTTTATTTTATTTTTATTTTTTCCATTTTTAAATTTAAATTCAATTAATTAACACAAAACGTATTATTGGTTGGATTTTATTTATTTTAGAGAGAGTGAGTGAGTGAGCAGGGGGAGGAGCAGAGGGAGAGAGACAAGCAGAACCCCACACGGGGCTTGATCCCATGACCCCGAGATCATGACACCAGCTGAAACCCAGAATTGGCCACTTAACCGACTGAGCCAACCAGGGGCCCCTGACAATTGCTCTTTTTTTTTTTTTAAGATTTTATTTATTTATTCGAGAGAGAGAGAGCACAGGGGGAGAGTGAGAGGGAGAAGCAGACTGCCCGCTGAGCAGGGAGCCCGACTCTACTTGGGGCTCCATCCCAGGACCCCGGGATCATGACCTGAGCCAAAGGCAGACGTTTAACTGACTGAGCCACCCAGGCGCGCCCCTGCTTTTTTATTAAAGATTTTTATTTATTTATTTGACAGAGAGAGCGCGCACAAGCAGGGGGAGCTGCAGGCAGAGGGAGAGGGAGAAGCAGACTCTTCACTGAGCAGGGAGCCTGATGGGGCCAGCCCAGTCCCAGACCTGGGATCATGACCTGAGCCAAAGGCAGACGCTTAACTGACTGAGCCACCCAGGCGCCCTGACCGCTGCTTTTAAACATAATATATCTTGCATATCTTTCCATGTTGATACCTTACGGGCTGCGTATTATTCCTTATGGGCTGTGTATTATTCCTTATGAATGGCCAATAATTAACTGATGGATATTTGGATGGTTTCAAATTTTTCACAAGCATAAACAATGTAGAGGTTTTTTTTAAAGATTTTATTTATTTTTCAACAGAGAGAGACACAGCGAGAGAGGGAACACAAGCAAGGGGGAGTGGGAGAGGGAGAAGCAGGCTTCCTGTGGAGCAGGGAGCCCGATGCGGGGCTCGATCCCAGGACCCTGGGATCATGACCTGAGCCGAAGGCAGACGCTTAATGACTGAACCACCCAGGCGCCCCAATGTAGAGATTAATATCTTTGCGTGCATATCTTTGTAGGCTTCTCTGATATTTCCCTGGGATACATCCTGAGAGGTGGAATTCTGGAATCAAAAGGCTTTCATCTGGGGCGCTTGGCTCACTCCGTCGGTAGACCACACAACTCTTGATCTCGGGGTTGTGAGTTTGAGCCCCACATTGAGTGTAGAGATTATTTAAAAATAAAATCTTAAACTAAAAAGGATTTCATCTGTTTATGGATTTTGATACATGTTAGAACTGCCTTCCACACAGCTTGTACTAATGTATCCATGAACACTTTCAACTTTCCTAATAACGGGCATTGATCTTCTTTTAAATCCTTGACATTCTGATAGCTGAAAAGATAGCCCACTGTTTTAATTTGCATATTGTGATTACTAGCAAGGTTAGACACTATATATGCATATATATTTGCACGTTTGTATGAAGGGAGTTACTGTCTCAAAGTTTTGCAGTCTTAATTTTTTTTTAAAACAAACTCTATGCCCAGTGGGGAGCCCAGCGCGGGGCTTTGAACTCACCACCCTGAGATCAAGACCTGAGCCGAAATCAAGAGTGGGGCGCTTAACCAACTGAGCCACTCAGGCACCCCTGCTGTCTTAATTTTAATCAGTATTTCCAATTCCCCAGTAAAAAGGGTGTACCAATGAACACACAGGCTAATGGGTCCTAGAGCCCCCAGGGGCAGTGGTGACAGCGAGGAAGGAGATAGTTAGGCAGGTTTCTCCTCTCCTCCCCTGTCTCCCTGCCCCTCAGGCTGCCCAGGTCCTGGCCCTTTTGCTTATTTTTTATATTCCAATTTTTGCCTGAGGCAGGCAGAACAGCATAAGCAGCCTGAAAATGATAAAATCTCAACCATGGCCTTGGGAGAAACCAAAGTAGACAAAATAGCCTACAGTGACGCATTAAGCAAAGGAAATGCCTCCTCCCTCACATCATACACTGACTATAAACAGCAATAGGCCAAAATTATTGTCTTTAGGAAATTGTACAAGTCTCCTGGCTCTTCTTTCCCATGATAGAGTGCATATACCTTAATTCTTCTATCTGCTATCACCCACTCTTAATACATATGGGAGGAATACATTTTTTAAACTGCTATTTTGGTCTAGAGATAATAGATTTAAATTTAATCAGAGGCTTTTGTAGTAGAAGACACTGGATAGAACACAGGTGTTTACCTTTCCAAATCAAATAGAAACAATTAGAAGTGCAGAGTAAATTCATTCATAAAATTAGTGGAAGGGGTGAAGATAAAGGATCAAGAGTTTGAGAAATTCACTGAGTGAATGCAGATGGGCTCCTTCTGAAAATCAATTGGGGCCAGCAAATCTCGGGCAAAGCCTGGGTGGGGCAGGAGCAAAAGCCGGTGTTGTGGAGGAAGCACCCCGACTCTCCAGGTATGGAGAGTGGAAGTGGGAAGATGGCATCAAAGGAGCTGGTTATTTAAAATCTACTTGAGGGGCACCTGGGTGACTCAGTCGGTTAAGCGTTGGTTTCAGCTCAGGCCATGATCCCAGGGTCATGAGGTCGAGCCCCACATCGGGCTCCGCACTGAGCATGGAGTCTGCTTGTCCTTCTTCCTCTGCTCCTCCACGCCCCCCGCCACGCACTCTCTCTCTAATAGATAAAATCTTTAAAAAGATAAAATAAAATCTGTTTGACAAATGGCTCAATAAAGTGCATTTCCACCATCGCCCCCCAAACCCCACCTAGTTATCTCCCGGATGAAAATGGACAGTGTTTCTCTAAAGAAATTGGGTGATGTGCTTGGAAAGGGAGAGGGCTCTAGAAGCGGGGGGGGGGGGGGAATGGAATTGGTGCCCGTGGTAGAGTGACATTTGTAGTGACAAATATTTCCCCTCCCTGAATCCCGAACTTTGCATGGACTTTGCAGATCCTCTCATGAAGAGGTGGTCTGTTTCTTTTCTCTTGAATCTGCCGTATTATGACTTGCTTTGGTCAATAGGACATTGGCAAAAATAGTGCAGCCGCGAGCAGGGAAGGTGCTTATGCATTGGGGCCTGTACTCTTGCTAGTCTTGGAAGCCCGCTGCCCCCATGTGAACAAAGCGGATGAGACTTATGCCTCAATCATCCCTGTAGCCCCAACTGATGGCCAGCCCACTCCTAGAGGCCCTGTCACCAGATCACCAGCAGCAGTTGACCACAGACACGTGAGAGTCCAGCTGACACAAGCAGGATGGCCCAGCCCAAGCTGCCAAAGGCCAACCACGGTTAATTAAAAAAATGGCTGTTGTTTTAAGCCTCTGAGCTTCAAGGGGTTTGTTTCACAGCAAAAGCTAGCTGATAACCATGCCCCAGAATAGAGCTACCGGGGAGAGTGGCAATCAAAGCGGGTTGGTCAACAGTGATCTTTGGTGGTGATTATTAGATCACGGGGGCCCTAGGAATGAAACAGAAGCATGACCCATTTCATGAAAATAATTTTGGCAAACAGGGACCGCCTGGGTGGCTCAGTGGGTTAAGTGTCTGACTCTTGATTTTGGCTCAAGTCTTGATCTCAGGGTCCTGGGATCAAGCCTTGAGTGGTCAGGCTCCCTGCTCAGTGGAGAGTCTGCTTGGGTTTCTCTCTCTCCCTCTGCCCCCCCGCCCCGGCCTCCAGCTCACACACGCTCTCTCTCAAATAAATTAATAAAATCTTTTAAAAAAAGAAAAGAATTCTGGCAAACAGAAAGTTGAGTCACCATGATAGTGTCAGCCTCTCAGGTCATATCCCCAGAGTCTCCAGGATGAAGTGGAGAGCAAGGGCCATGAAGAAGGCTGCTATGGTAACACGGTAACTATGTCCTGTCAACCTTCCTAGCCATCCCCCCAAAGGACCTGCAGTGATTTCCCAAGGTAACTGTTCAGAGGAGAAATAAAAATCCACACTGTCCAGGGATTTTTGGACAATGGCTCTGGGCTGACACTAAGCCTGGGGGGCTCAGAGCAACACTGTTGCCCAAAGTCAGAACAAGGGCTAGGGAAGGTCAAATGAGAGATGGAGTTTGGGCCCAGTGGGTATACAAACTCACTCTGTAGTAATTTCCCTAGTTCCTGGGTTTTCAGTTGTAATAGATAGAACCAGCAACTGGCCAAACACCCCAAGTGGCTCCCTGGCCTGTGGAGTGAGATTTTTTTCTGTTAGGAAGGGCCAGATGGAAGACTGGAACTTTCTTCCCCTTCCAATGGCAGCAGGAACAGCAAACATATACAGCGCTTATTTTCTCTTAGATACTCTTCCAAGCACTTTGCATACATTAACACGTGATGCCTCAAAACAATACAGAAAAAACCCAACAGCACTGCAAAGTAGACACTATCATTGTACATCTTTTACAGAAAAGGAAATTAAGGCACTGGACGTTTAAGCAACTTGCCCAAGGTCATTAGTAATTGGTGGAACCAGAATCGAAACCACAAACTAGCTCCAGAGTCCATGCTCTTAAAAGCTATGCTCTCCGCTCAGAAGAGCAAACCAAAACCAGTACTACAGGCATGGAGGGCTCCCAGAAATTAGGGCCACCATCAAGACGAAAACTTTCAGGGTAGTAAGCCCTATCACCTCCCTGTTTGACGTACCTGTTTGGCTAGTGAAGAGTACAGGGGGATCTTGAAATAGATGTGATATGTACAACTTGGCCTTCAGCAGGTTATGGAGGGACAGGTAAGGTCCATGAGCAGCGGTTCACTCTCCTGGGGTGACTTTGTCTGCCACACTGCCTTCCCTTTCTCCACCCACAGTTGTGGTTTCCTGGGGATTGGAATGGACTGACTTGTGTCCCTGCTATTCATATGTTGAAGTCCCAATATCAAGTATCACAGAATGTGACTGTATTTGGAGATAAGGCCTTTAAGCAGGTACTTAAGGTGAATTGAGGTCATTGAGGTAAACCCTAATCCAACAGGACTGGTGTTCTTATAAGAAGAGGAGATTAGGACACAGATAGGCCCAGAGAGAAGATTGTGTGAAGATACACAGAGAAGCTGGCCAAGTAAAGAGGCCTTTGGAAGAAACCGACTCTGCTGATATGTTATGTCTGATTTCTCAGCTTCCCGAACTATGAGAAAATAAATTTCTGCTTTTTAAACCACCTTGTCTGTGATACGTAGTTATGGCAGCCCTCGCAGACTAATCCAGGGACCTCTTCATAACCAGTTGTCTTAGGGTTCTCCCGTGAAATAGAACCAATAGGATACGTGTAGATATATAAGAGGATATTTATTTATTTATTTATTTATTTTTTTAAAGATTTTATTTATTTATTTGAGAGAGAGGATGAGAGATAGAGAGCACGAGAGGGAAGAGGGTCAGAGAGAGAAGCAGACTCCCTGCTGAGCAAGGAGCCCGACATGGGACTCGATCCCGGGACTCCAGGATCATGACCCGAGCCGAAGGCAGTCGCCCAACCAACTGAGCCACCCAGGCGCCCTATAAGAGGATATTTATTATAGGGATCGTCTCACACACAAGGTTACAGAGGCCAGGAAGTTCCACAATCTACTGTCTGGAAGCTGGAGAACCAGGAAAGTTGGTGGTTGAATTTAGTCCGAGTCCAAAGGCCTGAGAACCAGGAACTTTATCCAGTGTTTGAGGGCAGGAAAAGACGGACACCTGAGCTCAAGAAGGGTGAATTTTCCCTCTCTCCACCTTACTGTTCCATTCAGGCCCTCAAAGGATTGGCAGCTGCTAGCCTCCATCGGTGAGGGGCAATCCCTTAGTCACAAATCAAATGCTAATCCCTTCCAGAAACACCCTCATAGACAAACCCAGAATGATGTTTTACTAGCTGTTTGGCCTCCCTCAGCCCGGTCAAGTTGACACAGAAAATTAACTATCACACCAGTTGTTTGAAGAGATGATTCAAAGCTATGTAAGTCCAGGGGTGCCTGAGTGGCTCAGTCGTTAAGCGTCTGCCTTCAGCTCAGGTCATGGTCCCAGGGTCCTGGGATCAAGCCCCGCTTTGGGCTCCCTGCTCAGCGGGGAGCCTGCTTCTCCCTTTCCCTCTGCCTGCCTCTCTGCCTATTTGTGCTCTCTCTCTATCTCTCTGTCAAATAAATAAATAAAATCTTTAAAAAAAATAAAAAAATAAAAACAACAACAACAACAACAACAAAACAAAGCTATATAAGTCCAGCTCGCATGACAGAAAGGCCCTAGCCAGAAGCGTACTGCTGTGGCATCACAGCCCCGCACAGGCAGCCCAAAATCTTCCCTGAGAACATAGTTTCTTTTTTTTTTTTAAGATTTTATTTATTTATTTAAGACAGAGAGAGAGAATGAGCAGGGGGGAGGGGCAGAAGCGGGCCCCCCACTGATCGGGGAGCCCGATGTCGATGCCGATGCCGATGCCAATGCCGGGCTCCATCCCAGGACCTTGGGACCATTCCCCCATCATCCTTCCCTGAGAACATCATTTCAAGTGATATATCTGGTTGTTCACTTTGCTTGGAAGGAGAAATGGCCTAAGGTATGGCTCTACACTGTTTGATGTTCAGGGTCTTAGAAAGAACAAAATTTACGGTATTGGCGACAAGAAGGTTTGGGAAAAGTAATATGTGGTTGGCCCTCTAGGGATGGCCACGGAGTATAAACACATTTGTGTTCCATATAAATGCCCAACAGAGTTCATCAACTGGGATGAAGACTCAATAATCATGTGAACAAGATGACTTGCATAAGAATGTCAGCCTTTTCCCCCAACCATTCTGAAGCTTGCTCGGGGTCCCATGTACAAAGTGGCCGTGGTTGCAGGGATGGAGGCTCGGCATGGGCTCAGTCACAGGGACTTCCCCTCACCGAAGCTGATCTATAGCCATCAGAACAGTTGAATGTCCAGTTCCAACCTGCCGATAGCAGAGGCCAATGCCACACCCCCAATATCTATCATTTTCTTGTGGTGGGAGGAGGTTCCAACTAGCCATCTGGGGGCAGGGTGATGACATCAGGCCCCTTCCATTGTGGAGGGGACTGCAGTGTGGATTCGCCTTCCCTGCCTGCGGCACCTCAGCTGATACCACTTTCATGGGCATGCTCACGATCATGATATCCCATTCAACGCTGCTTCTCACCACGGAACTCATTTTACAGCAAAAGAAGGCAAGAAAGAGCTCAACAGAATTCACATAGGTCATACCTTACCCTGGTCATATCTTATTTTTTATCATCTGGAACAGTGGGTTGCCTATTCAACATCCATTTGCAAGTAGTTTCTTCCTATCGCCTTGATTTTAGCCTTTGCAGACTTAGAGGTCTGAGCATTAGTCTACCAGGAGAAACGACCATGACTCCATGGAACTGAACGGATGTTGAGACTACAGTTGAGCTATTTAGTATCTAAGCTCCACAGGTCACTGGACCAAAAGGAAAAATGGGAGTTTGATTGGTGTGATTGATCCTGATCATCAAGGGATGTTTGGTTGCTCTTCATGCAGGCAGGGAGGATTAAGCCTGAGACTCGGAGCCCCCTCCTAATCCTGCGGTGTTCAGTGGTCAAAGTTAATGAAAGATTACAGCAACATCATCCAGGCGGCACTACAAAGGGCTCACATCTCTCAGAAATGGAGCTTTACCTTGGTCCACCAGGCAAAGAGAACTTGGTAGCTGAGAAACTGGCTGAGGGCAAGAGAAAACAGAAGGCGTAGTAGAAGAAAAGTTATAAATGCCAACTAAGGCCTTGTAACTAGTTTCAGAAACAAAATGGAAGTAGCTACTCATATTTTCTTTTTTCCTTATTTTGGGGTGTGTGTGTGTGTGTGTGTGTGTGTGTGTGTGTGTGTGTGTGTGTGTGTGTTGTGGGTATGTCAACATATTCTCTTCGCCCTGTCCCTTATATAAGGGTATGTTGATGGTAGTTGAACTTCACAATTTAGTGCACAAATTACAGAATATCAGTACATGATTGTGACAAACTTAAAGGAAAATGAACATTGAGCCACAATCTTTTTTAAATTTTCTTTTTTTAGGTAAGCTCCATGCCCAACGTGGGGCTTGAACACTGGACCCCCAAGATCAGGAATCCCGTGCTCTACTGACTGAGCCAGCCAGGCGCCCCTCAACAATCTTGAATTTAGAGCTGGATGTGATAATTCACGAGACATTGGGCATCCCCTATTGGGAAGAAGTTGGGAGTGATTTGTTTTGTACAAGGCATAGTTGTACTATGTTAAGTGGGAGCATGATATTATGGGAGAGGAAAAGTTTTCCCTTCTTCCCTTCTAGATTCGTCGCCTAATCTAATAATTAAATTGACATAAGACAGATTAACAGGAGAAAAACAAATTTAATTTCATACATACAGGAGTTCCTAAAAACACAAGACTCAAGGAAGTGACCAAAGCAGGCAGCTTTTATACCTTTAAACAAAGAAACAATAAATTTGTGAGGAATTGAGACAAAGAAGTTTGGGCTTAGGGTAATAAATTGGCGAAGTGACAGGGTTTGTTTATAAAGCCTTCTTGGCTCTGAATTCCCTATTTCTGGTGATAAGGATGCCTTCTATCTTCCTGGTACAGGGAGGGTACCTTCCACATGGGAGATTGATTTCCTGTTTTCAGAGGAGGGTCAGAGTGTCCTTGCACTGGCTGTTTCTTAAGTAACTTTATTCTTTCCCTCCCTCTGCCTCCCCCCTCTTAAGTAACTTTAGTTCAAAATAATCAATATGCCAAAGTGGCATATTTTGGGGCAGACTGCCCTGAACCCCATCTTTTTTTTTTTAAAAAGTCATCCTTACACCCAGCGTGGGGCTTGAACCTACAACCCCAAGGTCAAGGGTTGCACACTCTAGCAGCTGAGCCAGCCAGGCGCCCCTGAGCCCCATCATTATTATTGCTATTATTGTTGTTATTTAGAATTTTAAGCGTGGAAAAAGATTGTATATGCGCTCATCATTATTTGAGTCTAAACTATTACTGAAAACATGTTGGAGGCCACATTTTTGGACAGCAGAACTCTATCTTTTCTTAATTTAAATGGGAAAAATAATAATGCTTACCATCTCATCCAAACCAATTTTCTCGAATGTCACAAAAACACCAAAGGTTCCGGCATATTATAAAGTACTTATAACCCAACCATCTAGTTATTTAATATTTCATGAACTCACTGGTTTATAGGTATGCAGTATGATGCATTATGACAATATCATACAGTATGGAATATGAATTATACTCTCCTTCTATGCTGCAGGAAACACAGTCTGTAACGGAAATAGGATCAAGTCTTATGTTTGTATTTTATCTGTTTTATTTTGTAAATTATCATACTATAATGTAACAGTGTGGTATTGAAGAAGAGATAAACACACATATCAATGGAACAAAATACAGTCCAGAAGTTGACCTACACACATATGGCTAACCAATATGTTACAAAGATGAAGAAGCAATTTGATGGAGAAAGGATAGCCTTTTAGCAAACATGTTGAAATAATTGAACGTCAATAGGCAAAAAAAGAAAAAGAAAAATTACACCTTGACCTAAAAATGACACCTTATTCAAAAATTCATCCAAACTGGATTATAAATCTAAATGTAAGACATAAAACTGTAAAAATTCTTTTTTAAAGATTTTATTTATTTATTTATTTTTACTTTTTTTTTGTTAGTTTCAGAGGTAGAGTTTAGTGATTCATTAGTTGCATGTAACACCCAGTGCTCATTTCATCAAGTGCCCTCCTTGATGCCCATGACCCAGTTACCCCCTCCTCCTACCCACCTCCCCTCCAGCAACCCTCAGTTTGTTTCCTAGAGTTAAGAGTCTCTTATGGTTTGTCTCTCTCTCTGGTTTTGTCTTATTTTATTTTTCCTTCCCCTATGATCCTCTGTTTTGTTTCTTAAATTCCACGTATGAGTGGGATCATATAATTGTCTTTCTCTGATTGACTTACTTCGCTCAGCATAATACCCTCTAGTTCCATCCACGTCGTTGCAAATGGTTAAGATTTCATTTTTGATGGCTGAGTAATATTCCTGTGTGTGTATACCTCTTCTTTATCCATTCATCTGTCAATGGACATATGGGCTCTTTCCATAGTTTGGCTATTGTGGACATTGCTGCTATAAATTATTTAGTTTTTTAAATATTTTATTTATGTGTTTATTTGAGAAAGAGTGAGGGCAGGGGAGGAGCAGAGGGAGAGGAACAAGCAGTCTTTGTACCGAGTGTGGAGGCCAATGTGGGGCTCCATCTCACGACCCTGAGATCATGACCTGAGCCAAAACCAAGAGTCAGACGCTCAACTGAATGAGCCACCCAGGTGCCCCAAAACTGTAAAAATTCTTAGAGGCAAGCACAGGAAAAGCTGTGTGTGACCTGGTATTGGGCAAAGAATTTTTATCTGTGACATAAAAGTACGATCCACAAAAGAAACAACTGATAGATTGGACTTTATCAAAATTAAAAACTTGTGCTCTTTAGAAGTCACTGGTAAGGAATTGAAAAGACTAGGTATTGTCAGGAATTGTACAGAATCTGAGATTTTACCCTACTTATCAGCTAAAAGTTTAACTTGTTACTGCTTCGTGGATATTGGCAAAAGACACGAGATTCCCGAGTGTGAGAAAATGACCTTATTACTCCTGGCAAAGCAACAGCCAGAGGATCTGAGGAGTGCTCATGCTGGTTCCCCGTGCTCCCTAAGTCCCACGGAGGTGATGCAGTGGACCTATCATGGGTGTTGGCACGTGCAGTGGGCTACATTATAGGAGAGGAACAGCAAGCTTGGGGAATTCACTGGTTTTATAGCAAGTGGAAACAAGCCCTCTCTGTGTAGGGGAAGACATCACCTCATCCCGCAAGGCCGTGATGCAAAAACAATCCTGAGAAATGGCCAGGCAAAGAGCAGTCAGGGTCTTCCAGTCTTGGCATGCCCGGAAAAAAATGTGCGAAAGCACTCACGGCCCACAGTGGATTGCCTCTCCCAACACGGCACCCTTTCGCCCATCACATTCTTAGCCAAATTTGAAGTTTTATATCAGCATGCCACCCTGATTAATCAGACCAACAGAGTCTGGGATCGAATCTGCTTAATTTGTCTCATAAAGGATTTTCGACAGAACTCCAAGCTGCAGGATGAGACTGCTTGGCAGGAGTGACCTCCTCCTTGCCTCCCAGAGTCCTGGTCTCACCCAACTCTAGAAAAGTCCCGGGGGACTGCTAGCTCTTCTTTTAGACTGTAAGGATATAGTCTAAGGCCAGACTAGTATCCATCACACATAAGGGAGCTTAGCTATCCTGATGATCTTCAGTGTCTTTGTCAATAATTACAAGGGGCAAGAGATGGGCCAAAAAGCAACCCCTATCCCCAGTGGAGGGATAATCCATGGCCCACTCTCCCCCACATACAAACATAGAGCCCAAAGAGGCACAGTTCAGGATTTGTTGTCATCAATCCATGGGTTTGGTTCACCAAGTATTTGCAGCTTTAATCCATACATGGCAAAACCCAAGGCCCCTCGAGTGTCAGAAAAGCCTATGACTTGACATAAGATGGAAACAACACTGCACCGCCTCATGTTCATTTTCAGGAGCTGCCAGTCATGGCATCAGGAATGATAAAATAATCTCAGACCAGCATGTCATTGGTGACAGTGTTTTCATTCACGAGGAAGGGCACTACGAACTCGGCAGCCGCTGTGTGACTCGGGTGGCAACGCCGGATCTCGGGGACAAAAGCAGTGTTCGTTGCCCCCCTATCCTTGCACCTTTGGAGGTCTAAAGGAATTCTCTCCCACGGTACTGGAGTTGGCACTTTTCACATAATCGGCCACATAATCGGTATGTCCCATCCCAGTACCCATAACTTCGCCTTGTCTTCAATCACCCCCTGCTGCTTTCACCCTAATCATTGCCAAGAGATCCCTTGCTGGGGACAGCTGCATTCAGTGATCAAATTGCCCACTAAGGTGTGTGGACCCAGAGGATGTGGAATCAGACATCGTCCCGGTGCTCATCAACATCAGATACTAGTGCAGTGTGGAATGTGCATCAAATACTTTTGACTATTGGCCCATTACTGGGTGATGCTTGAGGAAAAAAACGTGCACCATTGGGGTGCCTGGGTGGCTCAGTTGGTTAAGCGACTGCCTTCGGCTCACGTCATGATCCTGGAGTCCTGGGATCGAGTCCCACATTGGGCTCCCTGCTCAGCAGGGAGTCTGCTTCTCCCTCTGACCCTCTTCCCTCTTGTGCTCTCTATCTCTCATTCTCTCTCTCAAATAAATAAATAAAATCTTAAAAAAAAAAAAGGTGCACCATTGGTCAGGCTGCAAGTGGGTTGGAGAGCTGGGAGTCAGCTGATCAGACTGCAACAGCAACACGTGACCTGAAAACGTATCAAAAGTGATGAGACCTTGGGATGCCTGGGTGGCTCAGTCGGTTAGGCATCTGCCTTCGGCTCAGGTCATGATTCCAGGGTCCTGGGATGGAGCCCTGCATTGGGCTCCCTGCTCAGCGGGGAGCCTGCTTCTCCCTCTGCCACTCCCCCAGCTTGTGCTCATGCTCTACTCTCTCTGACAAATAAATAAATAAAATCTTAGAAAAAAAGTGATGAGACCATCCATAGCCCTGGGAGGTACAGTCCAAGGTCTGATGTAGTCAACCTGTCAGGAGTGAGCAGGGTCAATGGCCCGTGCAATGTGGCCTCCTTTGTTGCAAGAGTCACAAGTCTGGTTTTTGCATCAGAAACATAGGGTCCTGTGCTTTGTGCCCAGTCCCTGATGGCAGATGTGTTGCCACGTCCGATGGCAATCTCAGTAATGAAGGCTTAATCAGCAGCTTGATTTTGGTTGGTCTCATTGGAGAACGGACCTCTACTGTGGGCATCTCTGTGAGTGACCCCGACAGTCCTATAAGCGTCCATAGTTGGTTTGCAGTTTGTGACCCCAAAGAGAGGTGTCTTTTGGGGTTTTTTTAGTAATCTCTACACCCAACATGGGGCTCAAACTCATGACCCCAAGATCCAGAGTCACATGCTCTTCCAACTGAGCCAGGCAGGTGCCCCAAGAGAGGGTGTCTTTAATCTACCAGCCTGTACTCTTTCGAGTGGCAGATCAAATGGCTAGGCCATCGGCAACAGCCCCGGAGTCAGTGAAAATATGACAAGTTTCATCAAGGGGCGGGTTGGGCAGACTTCTGAGAGCAGCTGAGGTCTGCTGGTTCGTAGTAGTTCTGAGGAGCAGGGAGCCCAATGCGGGGCTCGATCCCAGGACCCCGGGATCATGACCTGAGCTGAAGGCAGACGCTCAACCGACTGAGCCGCCCAGGCGCCCAGCAGACCTTATCCATTGGATTCAGGCTCTTTGTGTTCCCTATGGGAATATGGACCAAGGAGTGAACAGCAGCTCTGGGCCTTTCTGGCTGGGAGGGGGGAAGGGGGAGGGGACCGGACTGGAGGAGGCCGGCTTGAGGGAAAGGGCTGGAGGCTTTTTCTCCTCATCTCCTAGCCCCAGGAGGTACCTGCCCATCTGCCTCCTCCCCATGTGCCTCCTCACAGGCCACCGCTCTAGCCGGGACACCTCAAGCCCTGGGCGGTCTCTGTGACCAGCGCCCTCTGCTGCCAGACGACCAGGTGGGATGGTGACTTGGATGTTGGTTGCCAACAATCCTAAGAGTTTGAGTCCCTCTCCCTGCAAGTTCCCCCCACATACTCCTTTTTAAAGTGGCTGAAATCCTGGTGGAGGAGGAGGCAGTCATCTGGGGGTGTGGAAGGCAGGGAGAGGTCTGTACCAGTAAGCAAAGCCATTCATCACTTTCAATTCTGAGTGGCTGCCCACCTGGGCTCAACAGATGAACTTCTGACGGTTTTCGTTACCTAAAGCTGTGTGCCCTCGTTCTGACACTGTGTATTTCAGCTTTGGTGACCCCTTGAACCAGCCACCATCGTCCTATTCCCTTCCAACTTGGGCTCCATGGCTTGCTGTCCCACTGTCATGATAACATCCCTTCCTCTGCCCACCCAGAGGAGAGGGATCAAGAACTAAGGTCCCCAACTTAGCGAAAAAGAGATCACACTTGTAGTTACCAGAAGCAGGGCTGGTGGCAGGGGAGGTTGGAGGAAGGTGGTCAAAAGAGACAAATTTCCAGTTACAAGACAAATAAGTACTAGGGATGTAATATACAATATGAGGACTACAGCTAACACTGCTGTGTGACTCATAGGGAGGCTGTTACGAGAGTAAATCCTAACGTTACTGACCGATATATCAGAGCCACTAACTGGAAAAATGAACAGGTGAGCCCTGGTGTGCATGCTGTGGGGCCAACTGCTCTGGACTGGGGAATCCCGATGGGGCTGGACACATCGAGAGCACAGCTCCTGGCTGAGTTCACCAACATTGTTGCCCAACAAACTCAGATAAATTCATCACAGGAGAAGCCAATAACTCAAGAGATGAGGGTTTGGGAAAGAGAAAGGGAGAAATTTATTTCAGGTGCTGGCATCTGGGGGTCGGTACGTGTTCAACCCATGATCATGGGCACCGAAGGGGGCCTGTTGGGTGTGGTCTTCTAGGCATCCCATTACTATCAGGGCTTTTCTGGTGTGGAAGTTGGAATGTTCTGGTCATTGTCAATGCCTCAAGAAAATGCAACAAGAAATAAGCACAATGGGTTTTAGTTTGAGCATGAGTTAAGTGCTCTTGACTATTTCTGATTGTAACTGTTGGGGTCTATAGTTGAGCAAGAGGGCTCGCTAACACGAAGAGTTCTCTCATCACAAGGAAAACATTTTTTCCCCGTTTCTTTTTATTGTATCTACATGAGATGACAGATGTTAACTAAACTTATTGTGGTCATCGTTTCACAATATATGTAAGTCAAACCTTTATGCTATCCACCTGAAACTCATACAGTGATGTATATCAGTTGTATTCCAATAAAAATGCAGGCGGCAGGGGAGAGCTATGGTACCCAGTGGAGGAATCCTGTGATGGAGCCCAGGAGAAATTGTGTGATAACTGAAAATGCCCTGGAGAATGGTGACTTCTGAAATGGATACTACGTCCCAAGAAAAGTAGGTGGCGGGGGGGGGGTGCCGGGGTGGCTCAGTCGGTGAAGCATCTGCCTTCCGCTCAGGTCATGATCCCAGGGTCTAGGGATCAAGCCCCGAGTAGGGCTCCGGGCTCAGTGGGGACTCTGCTTGTCCCTCTCCCTCTGCTGCTCCCCCTGCTTGTGCCCTCTCTCTGTCTCTGTGTCAAATGAATAAATAAAATCTTAAAAAAAAAGTAGGTGGTAGAGGGGCACGACTGCCTACAAGGTACGTAGCCTGCATGTGTGGATAACCTTCTTTTGGGATGGTAGCTACTAGGAAAAAAAGAGAGGACAAGAACTCAGGTGTCAACAGGTGGCTTCTTTCAGTCCCAGCACTTGGCCTCTAACGGTCATTAACAGGAAGGACGGTGGGGCACCCTTACTCCTCACTTGCCCACCATTTGGGCAAGAGTGTTCCCTCCTGGATCCCAGGAAGGTTTCTCACATGCCCTAACCTGGCTTGTGGGGACCCTCAGCCTCTTGTCTAGAAATCCCTACCTCCATCAGCTTCTCATCCTTATCGCCAGAACTATCAAGCACTGTGCAGGATCTGAGATTTTATCCTACCTACACACTAGCAGCTTAGCCTGTTCTTGTTTCATGGATGCTGGCAGAAGACACAGGCTGCAGAATCCGAGACAAGGCGCTTCATTATTCACTGCAAAAGTAGTAGCCAGAGTGTCTGTATGATGCTTGGGCCAGTCCCTACACGCCCAGGGCCCACAGGGGCGATGCAAAGGGCCCGTCATGGGTGCCTATACAGACCATGGACTGTGTTACAGGAGAAGACACTGAGCTCGGGGGATTCGCTGCTTTTATAACAACTAGAAGTGGGCCTGCTTTTTGTCGGGGGTATGACAGCATGCCCCTCAGCGTGAGAAATGGTCAGGGTAAATGGTGGTTAGGGCCTCACCCAGCAAGACTATGCAGGGACACACATGGCCCGTGGTGAATTGCTTGTCCCAACAGACACAAACCAGGAGAAAATACTGCAAATCCCCTACCTGACAAAGGCCTTTTATCCAGAATACATATAAAGTACTCTCAGAACAACAGTCAATGAATAACTCAATTGCTCTGTCTTGTGGGCTTGGGATCAGTGTTACACCCCACTGAAGCCACATGGTCTGCTAACAGAGGTTTCCCCCTTGACCAAATTCTAGCCAGGCTCTTCTGAGCCCTCTTTTCGCTTAGGCCTCAACCTTGGTCTATAAAGAAGTGAATGTGGAGGCTGCTTTTAGGCAACAGGCTTGAGCAATGGAATGCAGAAAGGCCCACAGCCACCCCCTGGCTGAATCCAGGCAGGCCCATCAGGTGACCCACCTGGAAGTATCCATAGGCCCTCACTGACCAATGGGCTACTTATAACCAGGCACAGTTACCAAAAAAGGGAGCATTCCATTGGTCGCCATACCCCCTTATCCTCCCCGCTTTAAAAATGGCCCCCACCCACTGCCTCATGGCAGGCAGCCTCTCTTCTGCTGTCCTGCCCACAGCTCCCTTGTAGGGTATTCGATAAACTTCTATCTCCTTTGCTCTGCGGCTCTCCTTTTACTGCCTGCACCACCAGCTTCCACTCGATCGTCACCCCACACCTGGGGGCCCCCATCCGATCAAGAGAGACACCCCATTTAGGCACTACAGTGAACAAACACCAACGTAGTTCCTAATAGCTCAAGGCCTCATCCCTAAGATGAACCTAGTCTCCCTTAAAGTGCCTGCATGAGAAAACTCAAGGCTTCGAAAAGCATTTACTGTCTGTTCCAGTCAGCGCTTAAAGATAGGGCCCCTGTCTCCCAGTCTCTGTGAGAGAGTAGGGCCTAACCTTGATAGGGGCCAGTTAATAAATCCAGATGGGTTTCATATGGACCAACACTCCTTCCCCCACTTCCCATTTTTTTAAATTATTATTTTTCAGAGAGGGGGTACTGAGGGGCGGGGAGAGGGCAGAGGGAGAGAATCTTCAGGCAGACTCCCCGCTGAGTGCAGAGCCCAGCTAGGAAGCTCTATCCCATGACCCTGAGATCATAACCTGAGCCGAAACCAAGAGTCGGCCGCTTAACGGCTGAGCCACCCAGGCACCCAGTGAGTAATGAGTCCCCCCTTACTGCCATCCTACTTATCATACTTCCTTTAAAATGCCTGGTCAGGTCACCTCCATACAAATGGAAGCTGAGTTCAGTTCACACTCACCTCCTTTGCCTGTTGCAATAGTATCTTACTGATTAAGATCTGTCTCTACCATTCTAATGTCTGGCTTTGTCTCTCTTTGACACTACCGCCAATAGCTACAGGTACTCAAGCCTTCTAGAAGCTACTTTTCATTCACATCGCATGAAGAAGGCATGCCCCAAAAGAAAAGATCAGGGAAAATGAACCCACTTGACACATTAATAGGGTGGGATCGTGGCCCTGTTCTCATTCTTCATACAACGACTTCCCTTACTGTTGCTATGAAGTTGTTTTGTAGCAAATTAAAAAAAAAATTATAGGTGTGAAAAAAAAAACAAAACAAAAAACCAAACCAAACCAAAACAAAAATTATAGGTGTGAAAAAGCTTGTCCCCCTCAAGCAATACTTCCAGACCCAATGCCAGTTTAGGATGAAGGAGTCAGTTCTAAACATAGCAAATGTTGAAGGCACTGTCTAGGTGGGGCTACCCTCCAGAGCTCACCATGTCTCCTGACTACTCAGGAATTCAGGGAAAAGGCAATGACAGGGGAGGCTTGTGGGAGAGGTATTTTGGAGGCAGAAAGCTTCCTCACACATTACAAGTTTTCCACAATTAGAGTGTGCACTGCCATTATAATCGCAAATGTCCAGGCTTGAAGTGTCCGGCCTATGAGTCTGTGTAAGGATGAAGGGAGAGCCCAGAGCTTCTGCTCAGGGCCTTGGGGTGGTCATTTCCTTCTGACCATCCCATGTCACAAGCAGTGGCATACCTCAGGGTGTGGGTGTGCGTGTGCACGCGTGTGTGTTGGAGGGGGTGTGTACTTCTACTGGGCCTGCCAAGCTGCTATCTGCTTTTGTGGTGAGACAGGGAACAGGCCTCCTACTGGTACAAGGCCACCTCAGCATTTCATTGTCGCCAGCCCAGAGAGGATGGTGGAGGAGTGGAGTGTGCTCTTCACAAGACGTAAGACATCGTTATGATGACTGCAAGCTTCTTGTCAGCTTCCCTTTACCCCCACCCCCCACCACACCCCAGAAGAAGCAGGGTAGCTGCAGAGCGTAAGGGGAGGCACCGTTTAACCTCATCAGTAGTGAGGGGAAGCAAGTTTTGCCACCCCAAAATATGACCCTTTGGCATATTTATTATGAGTTGATTATTTTTGAAAGTTTGCAGACACAGAAGTTCTGAAAAACCAGTAGAAGTTACCCTTTTGTAGGGGCATTTACATTTATAAGGGAAATCTCCATTTTAAGAGTGTCTCCCTGGCTGTACCGGGAAGAGGTGGGGGATGGCTCTAAATCTCCAGAAACTTGTTTATTTTTTTAAAAACCTTTTATTTATTTATTTGACAGAGAGAGAGCGCGCTCAAGAGCCGGGCGGAGGGGCAGAGGGGGAGGGAGAAGCAGACTTCTCACTGAGCAGGGAGCCCGATATGGGGCTTGATCCGGAAACCCTGTGATCATGACCTGAGCAGAAGGCAAATGCTTAAGACGCTACACTGACTGAGCCACCCCGGCGCCCTGAAACTGTTTATCAATGAGGAAGGTAATGAGTTAAATCTGCATAACAACCTTACCCTTGGTTACTGTGCTTTTCCCGGTAGCCTCCCAAAACTGACTCCGCATCCCAACATCTTCTTTTTTTTTAAGTTTACTTTTTTTTTTTTTAAGTAATCTCCACACCCAACGTGGGGCTCGAACTCATGTCTCCGAGATCAAGAGTCACATACTCTCACGACTGAGTCAGCCAGCCAGGCACCCCACCCCCGACATCTTCTTTTGTCTTTAGCTGAAGGTGATAGTTAAGGTGATGGCTTCAGCCATTTTGGAGAGTTACTCCAGTTTCCTGGGTCTCTGCCACATACACAGAGATACACATTGTTAAATAACAAAAATTCAACCGAGTCCATTTTAAAGATTTAATTGGCTTTATTAAATGATTCACGAATTGGGCAGCATCCCATCTAGAGGGCAAAGTGGAAGGTTTTAATAGGAGGGTGGGGCAAGAAGTCACTAGAAAAAAAAAAAAGATTGTTCCAGGCCGGGAGGCTTTCCCTGAGGTTGGGCAAAGCAGGGGGTCTTACCAGGCAGATTACCTCATCTTTCTTTGGGGAATGGAGGACCCAGGAGGCCAACTCCTTGGCGCTGACTGCAAAAGTCCTGACTGACCAGTTAGAACTACATTTCTGGGGAAGGCTGAAACTGCAGTTAGATCAGGTATTAAGCCCCAGGTTGGGAACTCGGTCTAAGTGACACCATTTCGGGCCTGTGGTTTTCTTTTTAAGAACATGTTATTAAACTTCTGTTTTTCTCCTGTTTAAACCTGCCTCAACCGAGAGAGAATCCCCTGAAAATATAAGCAGATGGGCATTTATTTGGGCAATTAAAATTGCAGTTTGGGAGCCACTGATTCCGGTTGAAACCAGATTCATGTTCCGAGGAAGACAAAGAGGGGGCAGAGTTAGAAAGGTGAAAAGTGACAAGTGTAGCTCTCATTTAGTTCCTTCATGCAAAACAGGGATTGAAACTAGGTTAACTAGGATTGGTTGGTTTTATTTGCAAACAAGGGACTGAAATTTGTTAAAGTGCATTGGCTTTCGAAGTGAAGAATGCGGATAATCTAGTTGCCCTGGTGAGGAGGTGAGGACTGCACCTGGCTGAAAAGGTTTTACAAGTTAATAGTTTCTCCCACTGAGGGCATGCATAAATTCCTCCTCTCTTATGGCCTCCTGACCCTTTTTTTAAAAAAGATTTTATTTATTTATTTGACAGAGAGAGACACAGCGAGAGAGGGAACACAAGCAGGGGGAGTGGGAGAGGGAGAAGCAGGCTTCCCGCAGAGCAGGGAGCCCGATGCGGGGCTCAATCCCAGGACTCTGGGATCATGACCTGTGCCGAAGGCAGACGCTTCACTTCTGAGCCACCCAGGCGCCCCTCCTGACCCTATTTTGAGAGGGATTCTCTTAGTTAGGCTTGCTTGCTCTGTTTAGAAGTCTAGTTTTACATCTGTCTTACATCAGTTGAATTATTAGAGCAGCCAAAGAACCTAGAAGGTGAAAAGAATTTTTTTCTTCCCAACAGTAGCCAAAGAACACGCCCCTTACACTCTATTACACGCTGCCCTGTTGATTTCCTCTCTAACCCACGACTTCCGGTTTATTGGTTGACTTTGGTTGAGACATGCCCCATCTCCCTAGAACCTGAGACTGGGAGAGTGGAACAATACCTGTCTTATTCCCTGCTGGGTTCCCAGGGTACAGAGCATGAGACCGAATCAATGCTCAATAAATATTTCGTTTACATTTGATTGTTGAAGAGGTACAATTTAAAAAAAAAAAACGATGACATAATATGTCGCCTGTCACACTGGCAGATATTTCAAAAGGTAATGTTACAAAGAAAACCACAGAGCCATAACGGAGCCACTTAAACTCAGGCCCCAAGTCAGTAAACCAAGACTTAATACCTAACGTGACTGCAGTTTCAACCATCCTAGGAATGTAACCTTTAGCCAGCCAACATAGGAATTTCCTGGTCAGCACTAGGAAATTCACTGATAGACCCTTTCCGCTCCCTTCAGGAGGGTGACCTTGCCTAAAACAATGGGTGCTTTGCTAATAATTTCCTCTTTTCCTCTCCCTCTTTGCCTTTAAAAGACCTTTCCCTTTCTGTAGTCTTCTGGAGCTCCTTTCTGGTTGCTAGATGGGATGCTGCCCGATTCATAAATCATGTGATAAAGCCAACTAGATCTTTAAAATTTACCTGGTTCAATTTTGTTTTTTAACAATAGGAACCGTGTTGTAAAGGACAGGGCCCAAACAGCATTCTCTCACACTTCTGGGAAGATTGTTTGTCACCCTCTTGGTGGAAAGCAACTTGGCCAATGCGTGTCCCAAACCTAAAAGGATCACATCGCCTTTGAGCTAGCAATTCCTCTTCTAGTCACTGATAACCTAAAATGAAGGGCTTATCAATGCTTTGGGGGGAGCAGAGTTTGCTACCCCCTGATACGCCTCTTTGGCATATTTCTTTGGGGCTGCTTATTTTTGAGAGGCTACAGACACTGGAGACGTTCGGGAAAAACCCAGGAGAAGTTATCCTTTTGTAAGAGATGTTTATGTTTATTTATTTATTTTCAAGTTTATTTATCTATTCAAGTAATCTCTACGCCCAACATAGGGCTCCCACTCACAACCCCGAGGTCAAGAGCTGCGTACTCTTCCGACTGAGCCAGCCCGGCGCCCAGAGACATTCACATGCATAACGGAAATCTCCATTTGTAAGGGTTTCTCCTCAGCTGTACCAGGAAGAAGGAAGGGGATGTCTCTGAATCTCCAGAAACTCTTAAAAAAGGAAAAGACAGCAACTTAAATCTGCATAACTAACCTTGCCCTTGTTTACTGTGCTTTTCCTGAGAGCCTCCTGTCACTGGCAGCCCCCGACCCCCAACATCTTTTGTCTTTAGCTGGAGAAGGTATTTAATGTGGTAGCTTGGGCCACTTGAGGGAAATGACTGTTTTCCTGGGCCTTTGCCATGTACACAGGAGATATACATCTTATTAAACGTGTTTGTTTTTCTTCTGTTAATCTGTCTTTTATTATGGGGAGGGGGGAATCTCAATTAAGAATCTAGAAAGTTAGAAGGAAAATTATTTTTCCTCCCCTTCTGTATGCACAGAGATTTAACCACAATGAAGAATGATTTTTTTGGTAATAATTAAGCAATAGCAAATAATGCCATAGAAGGATAAATCACACCTAGGAAAGATTTTTATAAGATTTTGTTACATAGTGGAAACAAGATAGTATGTAGAGAAATACTACATTTAAAATATTTTATTTACATTTAGGTAAAGGGGGAAAAATAACATGAGCAAAATGCCATGATATTCTGAGTTGAGGTCATCTGAGGTACGGGACAATCAGGTGACTTTTATTTTTTTATTTTTTATTTTTTAAAAAGATTTTATTTATTTATTTGACAGAGAGAGACAGAGTGAGAGAGGGAACACAAGCAGGGGGAGTGGGAGAGGGAGCAGCAGGCTTCCCGCGGAGCAGGGAGCCCACTGGAGCCCTATGTGGGGCTCGATCCCAGGACCCCGGGATCATGACCTGAGCCGAAGGCACACGCTTAACGACTGAGCCACCCAGGCGCCCCCAGGTGACTTTTATTTTCTACTCTTGGTTTATTTATATTTTCCATTGTGTAAGTCATAGTGAGCTAGTTTGATTCATCATGGAACGGTGCACACTTTTGTCATAAGAGACGATTGTTATTTACTAAACTAAAGCAGTTTTGCCCCCTGGTGGCTCGTTCGGTAATTGTCTGTCTTTAGTCTGAGGGAGGAACGTCATCCACCCAAAAGCAGAGGAAACCTCAGGCTTTAATCCCAAAGCAGAACTTTCAAGATTCACACGTCGTCCTTTGTTGGCACAAGTGGCTGTGTCCTAAACGAGTGGAAGTCTAACTGTTACCTTTGACTATATGACGACAACAGGCTCTCAGCTGCCGTCGGGCATAGAGAAACACCAACAGCAGGAAGAGAAAAAGAGGTTCCAGAATCAGCTGGGCCCTGGTGGCAGGGCGGCTGCAATCCCAGGGCTCACCCTGTAATCCAGGTGACTGGAATTGGGGCTGGTGACTCGGGGTGGGAGAAGAGGGGACCCACTGAAGTGAGAACCAGGCAGAACGGATTTGGTGACTCTCTATGAGGGACCAGTCCGAGCGCGGGCGTGAGGAGCACTCGGGATGAGTGGGGGGACGATGGGGTAACCAGCAGGAGGACCAAAAGGGACAAAGGGAAGATAAGGAGCTTAGTTCTGGACCAGCAGCTTCTGAATCCAAGCCTTTTCATAGACATGTCCTACTTCATCATGATATCAGGAGCTACCTTCCTCTCGTCCAGGTTCTTAAGGGTCCATGGTTTCCTCTTGAAGGGCCCGGAGAGACCCTCCCATTTTCCATAAATAGTGATTTCCCAGCTGACCTCTCTCCTTATCCACTGAGCATAACAGGGAATGGGTAGCGCTGGGTCTGGGGCTGGGCCTGGGCCTGCCCCTACCTTAGGACTGTTGGGCTTGCCCAGGAGAAGCCATGGAAGGGTGGAAAGGAGAGAACTCACTGACACAGGAGCACTCTCCCATGGTTCACGTTTTATGTGCTGGCAATGACCTGTGGAGCCAGTACTAATACTGTTGGGCTAGCTGCTTGAAGCTGAAGAACAGGGGAGTGGGGAGGGCCAGCAATGGCTGTAATCGATGAAGTGGACATGCTAGAACAGATTAGATATTGGGGAATGAGTCAGAAAGTTCAAGGTGTCAGGGATGTGGCAATATTATAATGAAATTATACTGTGAGCCCAGATAATCTGCCACCTGGCTAGGTTCCCTGGGAAGGCCCAGAAGACAGTCTTCCACAAGAATGCACTGGTAAAGCAGGGGCACCGGTTTCGCTGAGAAGGTCAATGGTAGTTGTCTTCTGTAGACCAGGATTGACAGTAGGCGATGCTGTGGTAGTACTGGGCCCCTTTGTATCGGTGAAGATTCTGGAATAGCAGAAGCCAATGATGGTATTTAACCGACCTAGGCAAGATGGAAAATAATTATTGTAATAGGCCTTGTCATGGGCCGAACTGTGAGGACCTTTGGGGAAGCACTCCACAGTGCCACGGAAAGTACGTTAAAAAAAGTATGGGGCGCCTGGGTGGCTCAGTTGGTTAAGCGACTGCCTTCGGCTCAGGTCATGATCCTGGAGTCCCGGGATCGAGTCCTGCATCGGGCTCCCTGCTCGGCGGGGAGTCTGCTTCTCCCTCTGACCCTTCCCCCCCTCATGTGCTTTCTCTCTCTCTCATTCTCTCTCTCTCAAATAAATAAATAAAATCTTAAAAAAAAAAAGTATGTATAATAAATGCTTCCCCAAAGGTCCCAGTGTCCATTTACCTTCAGTTACACTGGGAAGGAGGTTGAAGCAAGTAGTATGTTGCTAGGGACTGAATATCTGTGTCCTCCCCCACCCCACCAAATTTACATGTTGAAGCCCTAACTGTCCATGTGATGGTATTTGAAGCAGGGACCTTTGGGAGGTAACTGGGGCGAGATGAAGTCATGAGCCTGGAGCCTCCATGATGGGATTGGTGCCCTTATAAAAAGAGGAAGAGATATGAGATCTTTCTCTCTCTGGCTCTCTGTTTCTCTGTCTGTCTCCTGTCTTTCTCTGGGTGCATGGGCCAAGAAAAGGCTATGTGAGGACATGACCAGGAAGAGAGCCCTCACCAAGAGTCTGGTCATGCCGGCTCCCTGATCTGGGACTTCCAGCCTCCAGAACCGTGAGAAATAAATGTTTGGTGTTTAAGCCCCCAGTCTGTGGTATGTTACAGCAGCCTGGACTAAGACTTTGATGTCAAGGTCAGATAAGTCATCAGCGGTGAATATCCAGGAGCCAGACACCAAGGTGAAGCAGTATGTCAAAGCCAGTTAATACCCAGGAGAGTAGAAGCAGACGTCATTCCGGTCAATTTTGTGATCCCATTGTTTAAGCTCAATGCGTGATAAGTTTAAAAAATATCTGTATGAATTCCTGGGGCCAGGTAGAGTAGGAGAGGAGTCTAAAGCTGCCTGAGGACAGGCCTGGCTTTTGACACCTAATTCCAAAGGAGGACACATCCTTTTCTATCATTGGTCTCTTGGTTCCCATCGATGGCCGAGTTCCGGCCTGGACAAACTTGCATGCTGACCTCATTTGCATTCCGTTTTTACACTTTGGGGGATGATGCCGTATTCCACGGTGACTCAACTACCTAGAAAGTACCATCATTCAATAAAACCATCTTGTTAATTTAAAATGCTGGAGAAGGGGCGCCTGGGTGGCTCAGTCGGTGAAGCGTCTGCCTTCGGCTCAGGTCATGATCCCAGGGTCCTGGGATCGAGCCCCGCATCGGGCTCCCTGCTCAGCGGGGAGTCTGCTTCTCCTTCTCCCTCCTCCTGCCGCTCCCCCTGCTCATGCTCTCTTTCCGTCAAATAAATAAGTAAAATCTTTTAAAAAAATAAAAAAATAAAATGCTGGAGAAAACAGACCCATAGCATTAAGAGGATTTGGACTGACCAATATTTTCATCAAAGAAAAGAAGACTATAAATAGCAGCTGTAGCATTTTTGCCCATTCGTATTAACTTCACAAAGTTTTTGTTGCATTTCCTGGCACCCACCTTTCAACACAGAACATTCTCAGGCCTAGTGAATCCCGATGAGACAATCTTAGCATTGCTTTGGCAGCACCTGCAAAACTGGATTGGATTAAAGGATGGTGTTGCTCCTAGTTGAAAATCTTCATAAATGCATGCTGAGTGTTTGTTGCTATTCACTACGTGCATGTTCTGAAGAAAGGAATTTTAATATTGACATTAATGGAATTCCTGTAAGTACTTTAATAAGTCCTAACCCATGCAGCAGGTACTTAGCAAGGAGATTAGGGGTGGAGTTTTTTGTTTGTTTTTTTTGTTTTCCTTTCTAAGCCTACAGTAACCATCTTTTTTTTTTTTTTAAGATTTTATTTTTGGGTGCCCGGGTGGCTCAGTTGGTTAAGCGACTGCCTTCGGCTCAGGTCATGGTCCTGGAGTCCTGGGATCGAGTCCCGCATCGGGCTCCCTGCTCAGCAGGGAGTCTGCTTCTCCCTCTGACCTTCTTCCCTCTCATGCTCTCTCTCTACCATTCTCTCTCTCTCTCTCAATAAATAAATAAAAATTTTTAAAAAATAAAAAAATAAAAAAATAAGAAGATTTTATTTTTAAGTAATCTCTGCACGCAACATGGGGCTTGATCTTACAACCTCAAGATCAAGAGTTGCCAGCCAGGTGCTCCTATAGTGACCATCTTTTAAAGATCATGGTTTTCTATCATGGAAGAGAATTCTGTTCTGTAGAGAAAATGAATAGCTCATGTGTTTTTGTTAACCTATCGACTCACACTGAGTTATGCCCTCATATGGAAGGGAAAGCATTTATGTCAGATCTGAGAGCAAGGGGCGGATACAGCTCTGGAGTCCTAAGCAAGGAGGCAGCTTTAGGTTTGGGTGTGTGGTCAGAGTGGGTGGAGGAATCCTAACTTGAAGTGACAAGAAGTGTATCGACAGAATCTTTGAGCAGGGAATGAATCAGAACCTCCACAGACTTATTCTGAAGGGCCAGGCCCCTTGTAGCCAAAGGGGGAGGAAGGTCACCAAGTGGGAAGTCTACCAAGACCTAACGAACGCCTGTACTGGACACCTTTGAGTCTCCCCTGGAATCTCACTGCTAATCCACGGTGTCTTCCCCGCCCCACCCCCTTGACACATACATGGAAGGAAGCCAGACGTGGTGGAAGGAACACAGGACCCAGGACCCTGGGATCGTGACCTGAGCCGAAGGCAGATGCTTAACCGACTGAACCACCGAGGCGCCCAAGCCACATATATCTTACCTACTCCTCAAGAATCAGGACATCGAGGGGTCTCTCCTTGGCCTCCTCTCTGCTGGCCAACCCCCGCCCCCAGGCCTCTACTGCTCCTGAAGTTCCTTCCTCTCGGCCCCCAGCAGCTTCCAGGACAGTGTGACTGCATTCGCTTCCCAGGTTTCAGAGAAACCCCATCTTAGGAAGATGCTGGGTGGCTTCCAAGCCTAATTTTTTTTTTAAAGATTTTATTTATTTATTTGAGAGAGAGAGAATGAGAGATAGAGAGCACGAGAGGGAAGAGGGTCAGAGGGAGAAGCAGACTCCCCGCTGAGCAGGGAGCCCGATGTGGGACTCGATCCCGGGACTCCAGGATCATGACCTGAGCCGAAGGCAGTCGCTTAACCAACTGAGCCACCCAGGCGCCCCCAAGCCTAATTTTTATGAGTGGTTCTCTTAGTGTCTCCTTTCTCTGCTTGAGGGAGGAAAATATTGTGGAGCCCCAAACCAGCCCTCTTATATCTACTGGGCAGTGGGGCCAAAAGCTGGTTTTTCCCCAGCAAGATCTGTGGGCTGGTGGCTGGCCCTAATACTTGCTGATCCTCTGAACTCAGAGTTTGGGGTAATGAGTGTCTTTTGCTCTGAGTTTTGGGCCCTGAGCTATGGTCCCTAAAGTATAGGGACAGGAATCAGACCAGTGGTCACGAGGGGCTCTGGGTGGGGTTAGAGGGTTGACTGTGAAGGGGTCTGCAAGAACTTTTGGAGGTGATGGAACATTCCACATCTTATTCTGGTGGTGATTCAATGATAAAATTCACGGGACTGTGCACCTAAAAAGGGTGAATCTTACTGAATCTAAATTATACCCTAACCAGAGGCACCTAGGTGGCTCAGTTGGTTAAGTGTCTGACTTTGGCTCAGGTCATGATCCCGCAGTCCCAGGATCAAGCCCCGCATGGGGCTCCCTGCTCAGCAGGGAGTCTGCTTCTCCTTCTGCCCCTCACCCCTCTCATGCTCACTCTCTCTCAAATGAATTTTTTTATTTTTATTTTTAAAGATTTTATTTTATTTTAAAGATTTTATTTATTTATTTGACAGAGAGAGACAGCGAGAGAGGGAACACAAGCAGGGCGAGTGGGAGAGGGAGAAGAAGGCTTCCCGCGGAGCGGGGAGCCCGATGCAGGGCTCGATCCCAGGACCCTGGGACCATGACCTGAGCCAAAGGCAGACGCTCAATGACTGAGCCACCCAGGTGCCCCTCTCAAGTGAATTTTTAAAATGTTTAAACTATACCTAATCAGAGGGGGAAAAAAAAAAACCTCCAGGGGCCAGGGAAAACAACCTCTCTGGGTACCTACCAGTATCCTCTCACAAGAGACAGGGCCAGTGCCTGGAACACAGCATTCACTAACTGGGAGCTGCCGTTCCTGGCGTGGGCCAGCTCTGCTGGCCAGTGCCGTGTACTCACAAAACCACCTGCCTAGTCACCCCATGGCTACCTTGCCCGGGCTGTCCTGTGACCTGTGACCCCTGGAGTGGCACCTCTTGTGCCCATACTGGTGAGGTTCCTGTTTCTGTGGGTGTCCGGCAGAGGGAGGGCCCCCTGTCCGTGTGCCTGCAGTGCGTCCCCGGAGGCTTAGAGCTGGTGGAGCTGGAGAATCCCTCTGGAGAGGACTGAGTCACTCCTGGGAACCCGACGGCCCGCGACCTCCCAGGAGCCTGGCCAGCCTGGTACTCTGGGCTCCGCGGTCCGCATTGCCTTTCCCGACGTCCCTGCAGAGAGAAGCCGGACCTCCCCCTGAGCCAGGCTCACTCTCATTCACAGAAGCCCGGTACTCGGCACGGAGGACACAGGGAGGTAAAGCCAGAGAAAGAGGCTTGGTTTTGTTTTGTTGTTGTTGTTGACTCCCAACTCGGGAGAGCGGCCAGTGAGGCCTCACTTATGGAGAAGGCCTCCCTGTTTTCATCAGAAACTTTAAAATATTTTATTTCAATATTTCAAGCTCTTGAGGCTTGACACTTTGGAAAAGGAGGTCTTGCCCAAGGCTTTCGAATAGCAGTTGTAGAGGAAAGAGGGACCATCTGGGGCGGGCAAGGGGTCTGTAAAAGTCAGATGTCAACTGGGATCACCCTGTCACTTGAGATTCCCATATAATTGGCTTAAACCCCTGTCCCACATCCATAGGAACCCCAGCATGGGTCTGGGCATTCTGAGGAGAACCTGCTTTTCTCCTAATTATGCGCTCCTGGCTCCAAGTTCTTGCATGGGCTGAGTTAGCTCAGGAAACAGATGTTCTCACATCTCACCCGCACGACGCTTCCCCACCCTGGAGACTGGGGAGTGTAAAATTAAGAGCTCTGCCCACACATTTGTGTCACCTGAGGAGCTTTGAAAGCTCCCCACGCCAAGACTGTAACCCAAGCCTCTTCTCTCAGAATCTCTCGGGTGGAACCCAGGCATCAGGATTTTGTAACGCTCCCCAGGTGCCTGTGTTGGGCAGCCAGAGTTGAAAAATGGTGCTTTTGAAGTTCAGATAGATCTGGGTTCATCTGTTTTTTTTCCTTTTTGAGATTTATTTATTTATTTGAGAGAGAGAGAAAGGAGTGGGGGGGCAGAGGAAGAGGGAGAGAGAATCTCAAGCAGACTCCACGCTGAGTGTGGAACCTGACAGGGGGTTCGATTTCACGACCCTGAGATCATGACCTGAACCAAAATCAAGAGTCTGGAAGCTTAACCGACTGAGCCACCCAGGCGCCCCCTGGGTTCATTTCTTTTTTTTTTTTTTAAAGATTTTATTTATTTGTTTGACAGTTAGAGACACAGCGAGAGAGGGAACACAAGCAGGGGGAGTGGGAGAGGGAGAAGCAGGCTTCCCGCCGAGCAGGGAGCCCGATGCGGGGCTCGATCCCAGGACCTTGGGATCACGACCTGAGCCGAAGGCAGATGCTTAACGCCTGAGCCACCCAGGCGCCCCCCCCCCAGGTTCATTTCTTTTTACTTTCTTTCTTTTTTTCTTAAAGTAGGCTCCATGCGCAATGTGGGACTTGAACTCATGACCCTGAGATCAAGAGCCGCATACTCTATGGACTGAGTCAGCCAGGCTCACAGACCTAGGTTCATTTCTTACAACTTCGTATGAATCTACAATTAAGTCAAAGTGGAAGTTTTCCTAAAAAGCAAATTTCACAAAGAATTAAGTGTAATATGACTCACTTTGTATTCGTGCCCTCAAAAGAATAAATACATATATATGCTTCTCTATGAATAAAAAATTTCTAGAAGTCCATACAAGGTACAGTTAGAAGTTAGAAGTAGTTTTATAAGCCTGTGGTAAGAAGGCGACCCTATGTTTTACTGTATATCCTTTCATACTCTCAATTATTTTAATAATGTATATATTTTCTTTTTTAGTTTTTTAAAGTTGATTTTTTTAAGTAATCTCAACACACACCCAATGTGGGGCTCAAACTCATGACTCTGAGATCAAGAGTCTCACCCTCCTCTGACTGAGCCAGCCAAGTACCCCTCCTTTTTAATGTAATGTAATGTAAAATTTATTTTTTTTAAATATTTTTATTTATTTATTCATGAGAGAGAGAGAGGCAGAGGGAGAAGCAGGCTCCCAAGGAGCAGGGAGCCCGATGTGGGACTCGATCCCAGGACTCTGGGATCATGACCTGAGCCGAAGGCAGACGCTTAACCATCTGAGCCACCCAGGCGCGCTGTAATGTAAAATTAAAAAAAAAAAAAAAAATATTTATTTATTTATTTATTTATTTATTTATTTATTTATTTCAGAAAGAGAGCACAGGGGAGGGGCAGAGGGAGAGGGAGAAGCAGGCTCCCCACTGAGCAAGGAGCCCGATGCGGGACTCGATCCCAGGACCCTGGGATCATGACCTGAGCTGAAGGCAGCCACTTAACCGACTGAGCCACCCAGGTGCCCCCCTCCTTTTCAATTTTAAAGAAAAATTAGTTGCAGAAAATAAACTGTTGTCACTGGAATCAGATGTGCCACTTTATCATCAGAGTACCGGCATCTGATTTCCTTCTGCTTTGCTGCACTCTGAGGAGTAACTTGCATCTTTGCATTGTTGGATGAGACTGACAGCCTGCTGAGGCTACCAGGAGCTGAGACCCATCTCTGATGGGCAATTTTACTGCAACTGATGCCCTTTATGGTTAAAAGCAGTAATTCTCCTCTTGTTTACGTGGACAAAAAAAATTGGGTGGATCTATAAAGGGTGTTATAAAAAAAGATCTATATATATAAAATATTTTTATATATGAAAAATTTTATATGTGTATATATATATTCATCAAGTTTTGCTAAGTGGTGACCTTACACAAATAGTTTTCATCCAAGCTCCGGAGCCTAGTAGGAGAGAGGGCTCTGAGTGGATGGGGCTCTAGGCCCACTCAACCCTGCTAGAGTTGAAGCATTTTCACTATTATCTGTTATTTATATTGGGCTTTGGTGGCTGTATTAGTCCAGGTTCTCTAGGGGGAGAGAGAGAGAGAGAATTGGAAAAACCTACTCTTCTTGTGTGTCTTTCCTTACTGTCACACAGAACACTCACAGCACTTTCTGACACCAGATATGGTGGGGGTTTCCCTTACCAAGCAACTCTCTGTGACACCAGCTGGGTGTCCTACAATTTAACTCAATTCTGACACTATCTACCTGGAGATGACATTATATCTCACAGGTGAAGGGCTTATTCCTATAGTGATAAGGAAAAATCTGGGTCCTAAGACCGAGCCAGTGGGAGAGTCCCAGCCCCTGCCCCGGGGCTCTTCTGGGTTCTTCTCCCTGCTCTGCTTCCCGCGCGCACCAATCCGGGTTCCTCTCCCTGCCCCGCTTCACGCACGCACCAAGAGTGCCCAGTAGGCAGAAGTAGAAGTGTATAAATTGCCCCCTTTGTTTGTGCTCAGGGCTCAGACCTTTGGCGACCACTCTCCTCTGAGCCCGCCGGCGTTAAATAAACCTCCCATCCTCCAAGGTCTCTGGTGCCGCTTGGCTCTTCCGTGGGGCGATCCAGTCCAGGTTCCGTAACATTTGGTTCCCACACTGGGAAACCCACCCGCGATGGCCCATTGTTGCCACAGATTTGGGGCAACAGTGGGGCCATGATGGAAGGAGGGATCGTAAGGGAGAAGGCGCGCCCTGCCTAATTTTCGGCAGTCTCCTGCCGCGGCTGCCTCGGGTTGGCCCTGCTCCGCTGTTCCCGCCGGATTCGAGGAGACTTGGCAGGTGAGGACCTGGTCCCAACATCGGATTCCGGTAAGGCCTGGGCCCCAGGACCCAGACAGGCCTACCCTCATTGGGGTGGAAGGGGAGCCTGATCACCTCCCAGGTAGGGATTCTCAGGGAGGGAATATAATAACTTCTGGAGTGTGAATGTGTGAGTGAATGTGCAGTCCGACCTGGCTTGCGCAAGCGGACTGATTCTGTGACTCCACGGGTGGGCACCTTTAAGGTCCCCAGAAGCCTACAGAGTCTGAGTGGCCCCGTCTGCGATTCCATGGTGAACGGCATATGGTCTATGGCGGCATCGGAATAGTTTCCGATCGTTAAGTCACAGCGCTGAAACCACTACGGCTAAGCCTCACCTAAGCTCCTTCGGGACATGGCCAGATGGGCATCTGCTTGGTCTCCTCACCTCAGGAGGCACCCCCCCCCTTTGTCTGTCTCTGCGCCACTGCACACGGGGACATCACCATGGGGTCAGGGCAGAGTAAACCTATGGTTCTAGAGACCATGATCAAAAATTTCAGGAAGGGGTTTTCGGGAGACTATGGAGTCAGGATGCACTCCGGCAAGTTGAGAACACTATGCGAATTGGAATGGCCAACCTTTGATGTCGGGTGGCCTTCAGAAGGGGCATTGGATGTCCCAATGATTCGTCGAGTATGGCAAGTCCTAACAGGAGAACCAGGACACCCTGACCAGTTTCGTACGTTGACTCCTGGCTAGGAATTGCTCAGACCCTTCCCTGCTGGGTGCGACTCGCTTGCCATAGGCAGGGACAGGCCAGGGAGTTAATCGCCTCATCCAAGTGACCTAAAGAAAATCAGCAAAAGCCCCAGTCTCCACAAATCCTAACTGAGATCCCGAGGATGAACCGACCCTGCCCCCACCGTATGTACCCCCAAGACTGTCTACACCTGGCCCTTCAGCTCCAGACACTCCGCTGCCATCGGTTTCACCGGTGCCCCCAAGCCCAAAAGATCCACTTTCTCCAGGACCAGCAGCCAGGCTGCGCCCCAGGCCAGGCACAAGCACCCTCCAAATGCCCGTACGAGAGACGCGGGAACCCGAGAGGCACCATAAAGACGGGACAGACCAACCCGGCCGTCCCATGATGTATGACCAGCCTTCTCCACCACCAACCTCCTCAACTGGAAACATAACACCCCATCCTACTCGGAGAAACCACAGGCCATGGTAGACCTCATAGAATCCCTCTTCCAGACTCATCCGCCAGCCTGGGAAGAGTGCCAACAGTTACTCCGTACCCTGTTTAACACAGAGGAAAAGAGGAGACTAATGAAAGGTGCACAGCAGTACCTGGAAGAGCATGCACCAGCGGGAGTCATCAACCCCACTGCATGGGCTAATATGGCCGCACCCGACGAGCGCCCAGCATGGGACTTCAACACAACTGAGGGACAGGCCCACATCTGCCGGTACCAGGAGGCCCTCCCTTGGGGAATCCGGGCAGGAGCTAAGAAACTCATGAACATGACTAAGGTATCCTTGATCACTCAATAACCAGGGGAGTCCCCCGGGGACTACTATGAAAGACTATGTGAAGCTTACAGATTATACACTCCATTTGACCCAGAGGCACAGGAAAGCCAACAGATGGTAAATACCTCCTTCGTGGCTCAGGCCACCCCAGGCATCAGAAAGAAACTTCAGAAACTAGAGGGTTTTCCTGGGACGAACATCACCCAACTAATAGATTGCCAATAAGGTCTACATGAACAGGGAGGTTGCAGCCGAATGGGAAGCCGACAAAAAGATGAGAAAGAAAGCCTCCTTGCCACCACCCTGAAAGAAAAGGGAAACACAAAGACGGGGAGACCCCAACCACCAAAAGGGGGGAACATAGAACCCCCTTGGCAAGGGATCAATGTGCCTACTGTAAGGAGAAAGGGCATTGGAAAAATGAATGTCCCAACTGGGGAAAGACCCAAGAGCCCAGCCACTACAAGGAAGAACCCCCGAGAGGAGGACCTCATAGGCCTTGTGGGAATGGACTCAGACTGAGGGGGACCGGGCTCTTTCTTCCTTGACCCCCATGAGCTCACGGTCAGAATGAAGGTGGGGGGCCAACCAGTGACTTTTATGGTTGATACTGGGGCCGAGCACTCTGTTGTCACCTCCCCAGTGGCCCCTTTCAGCAAAAGGACTGCGACCATCCTCAGGGCCACCGGGACACAGGCGATACAACGGCCAGGCGCGCCAGTGCGAACTCGGGGGCCACAAGGTCCAACATGAATTCCTTTATCTGCCTGATTGCCCCATCCCTCTCCTGGGCTGAGACATACTCTCCAAGCTTAGGGCTCAGATAACCTTCGAGCCCACTGGACACACCAGCCTCCGATTGAACCCAAGGTAAGAGAAGATGGGGTCTCTAATAATAGCAATTACCACACCAAGGGAAGAAGAAGAATGGAGGCTATTCTGCGCCCAGGCCCAACCGAGCAGCTGCCGGAGTTCAGACTCACCTTCCCTTCAGTATGGGCTGAAAACAACCCACCTGGACTAGCCCGGAATTGGGCCCCTCTCATTGTTGAATGATCCCAGGAGCCCAACCTCAGAGGCAAAGGCAATACCCCCTTCCACAAGAAGCTAATATCAGCATGCAAGAACATCTGACCAAACTCAAAGAAGCAGGTATTCTAGTCGAGTGCCAGTGGGCCTGGAATAGCCCACTCCTGCCAGTCAAGAAGCCAGGAGGGGAATACTGACCAGTTCAAGACCTGCAGGCCATCAAAAAGGTGACCATCTCTCTGCACCCAGTGGTCCCGAATGCATACACCCTCCTTGGCCAAATCCCAGGGTCGGCCAGATGGTTCACTTGCCTGGATTTGAAGGATGCCTTCTTCTGCCTCCGCTTAGCCCCAGAGCCAGCCAGTGTTTGCCTTTGAATGGACTGAACCTGATACAGGGCGCCAGATGCACCTGACTTGCACGCGCCTCCCGCAGGGGTTTAAAAACTCACCAACCGTCTTTGGGGAAGCACTGGCCGTGGCCCTCGCCAGCTTCCCAAGAGAGGCCACACGATGCACCCTCCTCCAGTATGTGGATGACCCCCTCCTCGCCAGTGACACACAAGAAGACTGCACAAAAGGCACCAAGGCCCTCCTACAGCTCTTGTCAGACTCGGGGTACCGAGCCTCATGGAAGATGGCACACATCTGCCAACAACAGGTCTGACACCTTGGTTTCCTCCTCACCCAAGGGAAGAGAGAACTAGGGCCGGAGCGGAAAAGGGTCATCACCTCCCTGCCACAGCCCCAGACAAAAAGGGGTCTACTAGAATTCCTGGGGGCTGCAGGATTCTGCCGCACCTGGATCCCTGGGTCCTCGGCAATAGCAAGACCCCTTTATGATCTCTTAGGGGGACCAGATCGAGAACCCCCTGCCTGGACTGAGGAAGCAGAAGCCGCTTTCACAGAGATAAAGACTGCCCTGGGGCGGGCTCCAGCCCTGGGCCTACCAGATGTAGAGAAACCCTTCAATCTCTTTGTGCATGAAAAGGAAGAAATAGCGCTCAGGGTACTCCCCCAGACTGTTGGACCCTGGCAACGGCCAGTTGCCTACCTGTCAAAGAAGCTGGACCCCGTGGCAGAGGGATGGCCACCGTGCCTCAGGGCGCTGGCAGCAACAGTCCCACTCATCAAGGAGGCGGACACACTTACCCTGGGGCAAGAACTTAACGTCAAGGTCCCTCATGCAGTTGTGTCCCTCACGAACTCACAGGGACACCGCTTCCTTTCCAACTCTCGGCTAGCACAATACCAAGGGCTCCTCTGTGAAACCCGCGGGTCATCCTTGAAACAGTAAGGACATTAGATCCAGCAACCTTTCTCCCATGGAAGAGGGGGAACCAGTCCATGACTGCTCCGAGGTGACTGATTGAAGTCTACATGGGCGGTCCAGATCTATGGGATCAAGCCATAAAGAATCCAGAGCTCACGCTGTTCAGCGATGGCAGCAGTTACCTACAAGAGGGTGCCCGGAAAGCAGGTTATGCAGTCATCACAACCACTGAAGTCCTAGAAGCTAAGGCATTACCAGCTGGGTGGTCAGCTCAACGGGCTAATTATATGCCTTAGTCTGAGCCCTCACCCTCGGGGAAGGTAAGCGAGTCAACACCTATACAGACTCTCGGTACGCCTTTGGAACTGTACATATACATGGGGCCATCTACAAGGAAAGGGGCCTCCTAACCGCCGCAGGAAAAATTATCAATAACAAGGAGGAGATACTGAGACTCCTCGAAGCCGTCTGGCTTCCAAAGGAAGTAGCAATCCTGCACTGTAAGGGACTCCAGAAAGAAGACGACCCCATAGCACAGGGAAATCGTCTGGCAGATGAGGCAGCCGAGGCCTCAGCCAGTGAGGACATGGACAGAACCCCTTCCCTCACCATGGCCCTGACAGCCCTGGAAGAAGTCCCTCCGCCCAGTTACATTAAAAAGGAAAAGGAATGGGCCATGGCTGAGGGGGCCACCCTGACTGAAAAGGGATGGTGGATGATGCCAGATGGGCGCATCTTTGTTCCAACAGCAACTGGAGGGCATCTAGTCTAGGAACACCACCAACTCACTCATCTGGGGAAAACTGCATTAGAGGCCCTTCTCAAGAAGCACTACTACATCAGTCAGCTGCCGGCACTGTGCCGAGCAAGGAGTGAACGGTGCATAACGCGCTAAAAGTAATGCTCTGTCTGCACCACGGCCCCTGCCAGGTGTCCGGAGGATGGGAGCAACCCCCTTCGAAGATCTAGAGGTAGACTTCACAGATGTGCAGCCGAGCAGGGGGTTCAGGTATCTCCTAGTAATAGTATGCACAGACTCTGGGTGGTTCGAAGCCTTCCCGACTAGGACAGAGCAAAGCCGGGAAGTAGAGAAAGTCCTCTTGCAGGAGATCGTGCCCCGGTTCGGCCTGCCATTAACAATCCATAGTGACAATGGACGCGCATTTGTGGCAGACATTGTACAGGTCTTGACCAAATCTCTCAATGTCACCTGGAGACGCCACACTGCTTACCGGCCCCAAAGTTCAGGGAAAGTAGAGCGAATGAATCGCACCCTCAAGGGAACCTTAGCAAAGTTTTGTCAGGAGACTAACCTCCCATGGCCGGATCTGCTACCCCTAGCTCTCCTGCATGCTCGCTGCATGCCCGGGACATCAGGTTTCTCCCCATTCGAATTAATATATGGACAGCCTCCCCTGTGCTTGGGGAGCCTTCCAGGAAACTAACATCAGGTTGGAGATAAAGGGATAAAGGAGCAGCTTCAGGCCCTGGGGGCCACCCTAAAAAAATGACAAAAGTACACGATCGAGAGGGCCCCAGTCTCCTTAGGGTCTCAGGTACAGTCCTTCCAGACAGGAGACTCAGTTTGGGTCAAAGATTGGAAGAAAGACCCCCTCAAACCGCAGTGGACAGGGCCCCACGCTGTTGTTCTAACTGCCCCTACTGCCCTCAAGGTCTCAGGCTTCACCCCGTGGGTCCATCACTCCAGAGTGAAGAAAGCTCATCATTTGGATGAGGAGGCGCACCAGTGGAGAGTCGAGCCAGACTTCACGAACCCGCTCCGGCTTCACCTTCGACGAGACCCCACCGACTGATGGACACCTGCTCACCGTGGTCCCTGGCTGTCATCAGCATGATTTCCCTCATCTGGGGAGTCGGACTCTACACTGTTGCCCCGCCTGACTGGACTTTCCCGCAGAGGCTTACTATTGTCATTGCTTATCGGGTGACCCTAGGGTGTATTACTGCACTCACTTGTCCACGGGTTTCATCTGCTGACGGGTTAGCCACGATGGCTCCCTCTTCCTAAGGTCATAGATCCCACTTTCACTGGCCCTCTGCTGTCTACTCCTGAGCGCATGTCACCATGGCTTTCCTGGCCCCAGTCGGTCCCGGTCTTCGGCTGCCTGGTGTGCTGTTCCTCCTCACTGCCTCTAGCTTGCCCGGCCCGGCAAGGGGGGCAAACTCTCATATCACCGTTCCTGGCAAATGGACTTTCCAGGTTATCCCCCTCAATCCCGCACCAGCGCCCCCACTGACTTCTTCCACCTGGGATGGGCACACACCAAAGGTTAACCTCCATTTTGATGGATGCCAGCTTCTGACGCCTCCTGGGAACCTCGTAGACGGTGTCCCTACCATGGTCCCCACTCAGGTTACCGGCTGGTAGATATCTACATCTGTGGGGACCCCCCATGCCTCAACAGCCAAACACCTGCCCTCAGTTCTGCTCGCGAGCCTGGGGATGTGAGTCATGGCCGGGAATGGAACGATGGTCCACCAGGTGGCGCCTCAAACAGCACAGTGACATCCGGATTTCCTTGTCACACAGAGCCACCCCATCCTCTTGCCCTAACGATCATTGTAGACCGCTCACCCTCTCAGTCTTAGAACCCAATGCCACATCTTAGGCTACAGGAATCATTCTCCAGTTGGGCCAATATCACCCTATGGGGACCAACCCCATGGCCAAATGTGTGATTAAGTCCCATGTTCACTCCAAGCCTTACAGTCAACCCCCAGAGTCAGACAGAAAATAACTCGCCCTGGCGCATCCCTGGGTCCCCCATCCACACGCAGCAACCATCTATAGCGCAACTGTTAGGTACGATTAACGCCTCCCACCAAGCGCTTAACCGCTCAAATCCACCCCTAGCGTCTGACTGCTGGATCTGTATAAAACCTGGTCCCGTCCAATACCTAGGTGTCATCCTCAACCAATCTACCGTGTCACCTCCCACCTCGGCACTGGGGACCTCAGATTATCCCTTTCTGGCTCCGGTACCACTCTCTGGCAACTCTTCCTCTCCCATCACGGGCCACAGTCGGGTCTGTGCTCCTAACAACACTTCTGGCTTGTGAGCAAGGTGTATACATCTGCATCACCCCGCGTGATCAATGATGCACGCTTGTCAGTCTCTTAACTCATCTTTCGGTCCTCCCCAGGAGCGATGCCCCACTCATATGGAGACCTCCTAGCCACCTTCGACGCTCCCCCACGGCCATCCCTCTTATCGTGAGCCTGCCAGCTGCATCAGGTGTTGCCCTCGGTGCCACTGGCATCGGGATGTCTCAGGTTAAGTACCAGGGGTTAACTCAACAACTCACAGTGGATTTTTCTGCCCTTGCTCAGTCAGCCCTGGCCCTACAGCGCCAACTCGATTTGCTGGCCTCAGTGGTCCTCCAAAAGAGGTGCGGGCTTGACTTGCTCACGGCCGTGCAAGGGGGGCTCTGCCTCTTCTTACAGGAGGAATGTTGTTTCTATGCTAATGAGTTGGGGGTGGTCCAAGAAACTCTGACCCAATAACAGGAACGAGTACATTGCCAGTGGGAAACACTCCAGTGGACAACTTGGTGGGATACCCTCTCACAAGGGTTCCCCTGGTTCGCCCCCCTCATCGGCCCCCTCCTATTGCTTCTCCTCATAGTGGCATTTGGTCCTTGTATTCTTAATGCCCTCACTAGGTTTATCACTACTCAAATTGCTAAAATCAGACTCCAGTTACTCCTTACTCACTATCGCCCCCTAGAAGATGAAGATGATGCCCTTTAACCTAGGTGTTTCAAGGGGGCATCAAAGAAGGGAATGATAAGGGAAATCCGTGTCCTAAGATGGCCGGCCGAGCCAGCGGAAGAGTCCCAGCCCCTGCCCCGGGGCTCTTCCGGGTTCTTCTCCCTGCTCTGCTTCCCGCGCACACCAATCCGGGTCCTTCTCCCTGCCCTGCTTTGCACACGTGCCAAGAGTGCCCAGTATGTGGAAGTAGATGTGTATAAATTGCCCCCTTTGTTTGTGCTTGGGGCTCAGACCTTTGGAGACCACTCTCCTCTGAGCCCGCCACATGTGTTAAATAAACCTCCTATCCTCCTAGATCTCCGGGTGCTGCTTGGTTCTTCCGTCGGGCAATCCAGTCCAGGTTCCGTAACAATAGCACTGCTCCAATCCCACTTCAGATACTAATAGCAAGTCCAGCAAGTCACCTGTGCTTCTGACCAATGGCTTATAAATTGGGGATTCCAAAGACCGCCCCCCCCTTGGGTTTGATTAATGTGCCAGAGTGGCACATAGAGCATAGGGCCAGGTTTGGGAGAGTCCTGAGCACAGGGGCTTCCATCCCTGTGGAGCTGGGATGGGTCACCCTCACGGTATGTGGATGTGCTCACCAACTTGGAAGCTCCCCAAACCCCCTACTATTGGGATTTTATGGAGGCTTCCTCACGTAGGCAGGATCAAAAATTAACTCCATTTCCAGCCTCTTTCTCCTGCCTCCTGCCTTTCATCCCCCTCTGGAGGACGTAGGGGTGTGGGACTGAAAATTCCAAGCTTCTAATCCTGGCTTGGTCTTTCTGGTGACCAGCCCCTATCCAGGAGCCCAACTAGAGTCACCCCATTAGTACAAAAGATACTAGTAGTGCTCAGGAGCTTCAGGAGCCCTGGGACGGGGGACAAAAACCCAATATGTACTTATTATAAGTCACATTATCAGAGAAAGAGAGAGAGAGAGATTTATCATAAGGAATTGGCTCACATGATTATGGAGGCATGTAAGTCCCAAGATCTGTGAGGTGGCAAGGTGGAGACCCAGAAGAGCTGATGGTTTAGTTCTAGTGCGTGTACAAAGGCCTGAGAAGCAGGAGAGCCAATGACAGCGTTCCAGTCCAAAGACCAGCAGGCTTGAGACACAGGAAGAACAGCCCTTTCAGTTTGAGTCCCACGGCAGGAAAAAACCTAATGGTTCAAAAGCCATTAGGTAGGAAGAATTCTCTCTTACCTGGAAAGGGCCAGCCTTTCTGTTCCATTCAGGCCATCAACTGATTGGGTGAGGCCCTCCCACACTAGAGAGGACAATCTGGTTTACTCAGTCTACCAGTTTAATATATGTGCTGCTGAGGCAAGTTTACCAATTTAAATGCTAAGCTCATCCAAAAACATCCCCACAGCCAGCATTACCTTGATCCCAAAACCCGACAAAGACCCCGCCAAAAAGGAGAATCACAGACCAATATCCCTGATGAACATGGATGCAAAAATGCTCACCAAGATACTAGCCAGTAGGATCCAACAGTACATTAAAAGGATTATTCACATGACCAAGTGGGATTTATTCCTGGGCTGCAAAGGTGGTTCAATATCTGCAAATCAATCAACGTGATACATCACATTAATAAAAGAAAAGACAAGAACCATATGATCCTCTCAATAGATGCAGAAAAAGCATTTGACAAAATACAGCTTCCTTTCTTGATTAAAACTCTCCACAGTGTAGGGATAGAGGGAACATACCTCAATATCATAAAAGCCACATACAAAAAGCCCACAGCAAATATCAAATATCATTCTCAATGGGGAAAAACTGAGAGCTTTCCCTCTAAGGTCAGGAACACAGCAGGGATTCCACTATCACCACCGTTGTTCAACCTAGTGCTAGAAGTCCTAGCTTGCACAATAAGACAACAACAACAAAAAAATAAAAGGCATTCAAATTGACAAAGAAGTCAAACTCTCACACTTTGCAGATGATATGATACTTTATGTGGAAATCCCAAAAGACTCCACCCCAAAATTGCTAGAACTCATACAGGAATTCAGCAATGTGGCCGGATATAAAATCAATGCACAGAAATCAGTTGTATTTCTATACACTAACAATGAGAGAGAAGAAAGAGAAATTAAGGAATCAATCCCATTTACAATTGCACCAAAACCCATAAGATACCTAGGAATAAACCTAACCAAATTGGTAAAGGATCAGTACTCTAAAAACTACAGAACATTTATGAAAGATATTGAGGAAGACACAAAGAAATGGAAAAATGTTTCATGCTCATAGAGTGGAAGAATAAATATTGTTAAAATGTCCATACTACCCCGAGCAATCTATACATTCAATGCAATCCCTATCAAAACACCATCGACATTTTTCACAGAGCTGGAACAAATAATCCTAAAATTTGTATGGAACCAGAAGAGATCCCGCATAGCCAGAGGAATGTTGAAAAAGAAAACCAAAGCTGGTGGCATCACAATTCCGGACTTCAAGCTCGATTACAAAGCTGTAATCATCAAGACAGCATGGTACTGCCTCAAAAACAGACCCATAGATCAATGGAACAGAATAGAGAACCCAGAAATGGACTCTCAACTCTATGGTCAACTAATTTTCGACAAAGCAGGAAAGAATGTCCAATGGAAAAAAGATAGTCTCTTCAACAAATGGTGTTGGGAAAATTGGACAGCACATGTAGAAGAATGAAACTGGACCATTTTCTTACACCACACACAAAAATAAATTCAAAATGGATGAAAGACCTAAACGTGAGACGGGAGTCCATCAAAATCGTTGAGGAGACCTTGGCCACAGCAACTTCTTGCTAGACACGTCTCCAAAAGCAAGGAAAACAAAGGCAAAAATGATCTATTGGGACATCGTCAAGATAAAAAGCTTTTGCACAACAAAGGAAACAGTGGACAGGGGCGCCTGGGTGGCTCAGCCATTAAGCGTCTGCCTTCGGCTCGGGTCGTGGTCCTGGGGTCCTGGGATCAAGCCCTACGTCGGGCTCCTTGCTCCGTGGGAAGCCAGTTCTCCCTCTCCCACTCCCCCTGCTTGTGTTCCCTCTCTCGGTATGTCTCTCTCTGTCAAATAAATAAATAAAATCTTAAAAAAAAAGAAAAAAAAAGAAACAGTGGACAAAACCAAAAGATAACCGACAGAATGGGAGAAGATATTTGCAAATGTCTTGTCAGATAAGGGGCTAGTATCCAAGATCTATAAAGAACTTACCAAACTCAACACCCAAAAAACAAATAATCCAGTCAAGAAATGGGCAGAAGACAGTAACAGACATTTCTCCAAAGAAGACATACAAATGGCCAACAGACACATGAAAAAGAGCTCCATATCACTCGGCATCGGGGAAATACGAATCAAAACCACGATGAGATACCACCTCACACCAGTAAGAATGGCTAAAATTAACAAGTCAGGAAACAACAAATATTGGTGAGGATGCGGAGAAAGGGGAACCCTCCTACACTGTTGGTGGGAGTGCAAGCTGGTGCAGCCACTCTGGAAAACAGGATGGAGGTTCCTCAAAAAGTTGAAAGGAGAGCTACCCTATGACCCAGCAATTGCATTACTGGGTATTTACCCCCAAAATACAAATGTAGTGATCCAAAGGGGCACCTGCACCCCAGTGTTCATAGCAGCAATGTCCACAGTAGCCGAACTGTGGAAGGAGCCAAGATGTCCTTCAACAGATGAGTGGATAAAGAAGATGTGGTTCATATATACAATGAAATATTACTCAGCCATCAGAAAGGATGAATACTTACCATTTACATCACTGTGGATGGAACTGGAGGGTATTATGCTGAGTGAAATAAGTCAATCAGAGAAAGAAAATTATCATATGGTTTCACTCATATGTGGAGTATAAGAAACAGTGCAGGGCATCATAGGGTAAGGGAGGGAATACTGAATGGGAAGTCATCCGAGAGAGAGAGAGAGAGTGACACACCATGAGCGACTCTTAAGTATGGGAAACAAACTGAGGGTTGCTGGAGGGGTGCGGGGTGGGGGGAAGGGGTAACTGGGTGATGGGCATTAAGGACAGCACATGATGTGATGAGCACTGGGTGTTATACGCAACTGATGAATTACTGAACTCTACATCTGAAACTAATGATGTACTATATGTTGGCTAATTGAATTTAAATAAAAAAAAAAAATTCCTCACAGCAACACCCAGAATAATGTTCGACCAAATATCCGAGCACCCTGGGGCCCAGTCCAGTTGACGCATAAAATTAACCATGACAGTGACTAAAAAGGGTTTGAACATCACTGGCCTACTAAACATCCACCATTTGACTGATGAGAAATTTGAAGTCACCGATAGGAAGGATCTTGATCTTCTGATCTTCCTTACTGGATTTACCTTTGCTGATTCAATTTAGGTGGAGGGCTTCATTCCCTCGATTTTTCCGGCTTGTAGGGCCCACCACATTCCTCAGCTTGTGACCCATTTCCTCTGTCTTCAAAGGTAGCAAGATGGGTTGGGAGTTTTCCTCACATCAAATCACTCCAATGCAGACTTTCCTGACTCCTTCTTTCACTTACAAGGACTCTGTGATTAACTTTGGGCCAACCTAGATAATCCGGGATAATCTCCCCATCTCAAAGTCAGCTAATCAGCAATGTTAATTCTGTCTACAATCTTAATTCCTCCTTGCCAAGCAACATAACATATCCACAGAGGCCGGGGATTAGGAAATGGACATCTTTGGGGGTACATTGTTCTACCTACCACAAGACAACTGCCAGAGGTCTCTGAAAGAACCTCTCTCTTCACACGCTGACCTGTTTCCAGAGGGACACTGGTTCCCTGGATCAAGGTGGAACCCTTCCAACTCTCTGGCATCCAGGTCCCTACTTAGCCAGCATTATTTCCTCAGAATTTCGTCTTTTAGTGATTGCCTGCCTGGAAAGTGGTTGTTTCTTTTGGGACCAAGATTATAGAACTCAAACTAACCAGCCAACCTAAGGTCAGCTTCTCATTCTTAAATGGCACATCTAGGGGCACCTGGGTGGCTGAGTCTGTTAAGCGTCCGACCCTTGATTCTGGCTCAGGTCATGATCTCAGGGTCGTGAGATCAAGCCCCGTATCAGGCTCTGCGCTGGGTGTGGAGCCTGCTTGAGATTCTCTCTCCCTCCCTCTCCCTCTGCCCCCCCCCCACTTGCTGTCTCTCCCTCTCTCTCTAAAAAAGCAAAATAAATGGCACATCTAATCAAAAACTTGGCACTGAGGCTCTCCATAATTTGGTCCCTGTCCACTTGTCATTTGATCATGAAACAAGCAGTTCATGAGCAGCCCCTCAATGCCAGATGCCTTTCTAGATTCTGGAGGCATAATAGTCAATGTGACAGAGAGCTCATATGACTAGCTCATAGGTCCTGAAATTGACAGGTCCAGGAAACCGAATGGATTGAGCAATGGAAGTGGGAGTGGAACAGCGGGACAGAAGGTGTAAGAAGCAGCATTTGTAACCAGAGACTACCCCAGTGACTGCTTTCTTAACAGAGTGGAAAATTTACCTTGGCAGGGGGGCCCAAGAATGAGTACTGGGACTCAGAGAGGGAGGCAGAATAGAGCCCGGGGTTCACTTTTGACCTCCACAGCAGCCCCAAAATTAAAGAAGAAAAGAAAGCCATGACCAGGGATAAACTGCACTAAGAATAAAGTTCACCTTGCATCGGCAATGGGGGTGTTGGGAGCATGACCTGAGCTGGCTTCTCTGCCCATTACCCAAAGGGAAGCCTGCTTACTGGGGGACCCGTTTACTGATACAGAGGCTGCAGTCAGGTGGTCCTTTCAAGGAAGATGATTTTGGGGTAAATAGTTCTATTCAAAGGCAAAGCTATATCTCCTATTCATCAAAGTCCTCCCGTCATAAATGGCCAACCAAAGAACACCAAGTATTTGAAAGAAACAGCAACATAAGAGAAGTCCAAGATGAACAAGGAAATACCCTGAAGGAAGTAGAACAAAGGCTCCAAAGGATCAAAAATGATCTTTAAAAAAGATCCTTTATTTAGCACTCCCAGAAAGATTAGAAAATATATCACATACATAAAACCAAAAAGAGCAATTAGGAAATGAGAAAGTTCTTAAGAAAAAAAAAGAATAAAATGAGAAAGTTCTTAGATAAATAAAGATATGATTAGAAAGTACAATTCAAGTAACAGGGCGCCTGGGTGGCTCAGTCGGTTAAGTGTCCGACTCTTGATTTTGGCTCAAGTCGTGATCTCACGGTCCTTGGTCGAGCCCTGCGTTGGGTTCCATGCTCGGCAGGGAGTCTGCTTGAGATTCTCTCTCTCTCCCTCGCCCTCTGCTCCTTCCACGCCACCCTTACACTCACGCTCTCTCTCTCTCAAAAAAACAAAACAAAACAAAACAAAACAAAAAAACCCAACAAAACGAATATGAAGGAAATAGCACAAGAGCCAGGTTATATTCTCAGGGAGACATAGAAGGTATGAGATAGATTTCACCTGTAACATCAAGCTCATAAAAGGGAAGAATATTTCCAAGCCACTGCCATAATTGTTCAGAAAATCCTCACTTCTGCACTCAGTGCTGACCGCCTCTTGCAGTTCATTTTTTAGGCCTACAACTTGTTCCCACATTTGGTGAAACAAACACGTTGCCGTGAAGACCAGGATCCCTTAAATCTGGAAGGTCTTTTTTTTTTTTTTTAAGATTTTATTTATTTATTTGAGAGAGGGAACACAAGCAGGGGGAGTGGGAGAGGGAGAAGCAGACTCCCCACCGAGCAGGGAGCCCCACGCGGGGCTCGATCCCCGGGATCATGACCTGAGCCGAAGGCAGACGCTTCACTGACTAAGCCACCCGGGCGCCCCTAAATCTAGAAGGTCTTTTTGAAAGTTTTGCTCTTCATATCATAGGCAATATTTATCTATTTTTTTCATAGGCAATATTTAAAATTAGTAACTGACAAAATAAAAATTAGCCCTTCATAAAGAGTAGAATAATCCATATATTTAAGGGAATCCAGGAATATTTCAATTTATAGCATTAGAGCTGGACAGAGTCTTATCTCAATGTTAGGAAAAGAAAGCTGAGGACCACAGAGAGTAGGTGGGCTGCTCGAGGTTACCCAGAGCCTTAGTGCCTTCAAATTTCTAGCCCACTGCGGACTGGAAGTCAGTTTAAGGTCAGCTTAAAACTCTTCTCAGAGTTTCTAAAGTTACATGCTTTCCGAAACTTCGGGCATTGCTTCATTTGAACAGACTTTTAGTGATAGGAAAACAATAGCTACCTCACAAAATAACTTTTAAAAAGGACCCATACAAATAGTTTTAGAGAAACACAAACAATTCAGCTCAACTGCTGTCAGGGTAACGGAGAGGCCGTAGTCCAGACCAGGATTCAAAGGTGCCTGTTCCAAATGACATTCTAGGGCTTTTAGACACAAGTTCCCATAGAGATATGATGGCCTGTAAGAAATCGCTTGTCAGGGGGCGCCTGGGTGGCTTAGTCATTAAGCGTCTGCCTTCGGCTCAGGTCATGGTCCCAGGGTCCTGGGATCGAGCCCCACATCAGGCTCCCTGCTCGGCGGAGAGCCTGCTTCTCCCTCTCCCACTCCCCCTGCTCGTGTTCCCTCTCTCGCTGTGTCTCTCTCTGTCAAATAAATAAGTAAAATCTTAAAAAAAAGACTTTGGACAAATGACCTCTCTGAGCTATTAGACAGTCACGAAGTTATAGTTAGATTATTATGACTATTATTATAGACTCCCACTTAAAGAGGATAATTAAGGACCTACGTCCAAGGATCGTTCTGGTAATTAAATGAGATAATGCGCTTGGCTCTTTGGCAGGTAGGAATTGCTCAGTGAATGGTAGGCGCTCTTAGCCCAGTAGCAGTTACCGCTAATGTGAAAGTGGAGTTTCAAAGTCAGCCTGTCAGCTCAAAAACACATTAAAACTAGCGCTGTGAATTGTGTAAGACTGATGAATCCCAGACCTGTACCTCTGAAACAAATAATACATTATATGTTAAAAAAAAAAAGAAGATAGCAGGAAGGGAAAAATGAAGAGGGGGCAATCGGAGGGGGAGACGAACCATGAGAGACTGTGGACTCTGAGAAACAAACTGAGGGTTCTAGAGGGGAGGGGGTGGGGGGATGGGTTAGCCTGGTGATGGGTATTCAAGGGGGCACGTTCTGCGTGGAGCACTGGGTGTTATGCACAAACAAGGAACCACGGAACACTACATCCAAAACTAATGATGTACTGTATGGTGATTAACATAACAAAATAAAATAAAATAAAATAAAAAAACTGTTCCTGAAAAGTCCTGCAAATTTCCCATAGAGTGCACTATGCATGCTTTTCGGTCTCATGCTCATCGTGCGGCATACCCTTACTGGAGGGAAGGGCAAGTGAAATTGCTCTTTGTATGTCTTTTTTTTTTCCGGCGAGGGGTGGGCACGGAGGGGGCGGCAGGCACACACAGTTTTGTGAGCATAAATTAAATGCGGTAGGACGAGACACCAGTGGTTTAGTACTATTAGGAAGCTGGCTCCCTCCAGTGTCATCTACTTGACAGCCCTACGCTTGGCTTCTTGTTCTCTTGAGACCAGTAATGGCTAACACTTCGCAAAGGCTAAGTTATCTCATTTAATTCTGACAATGCTCTTGATTTATTTATTGTTTCTTTTTTTAAAGTAAGCTCGATGCCCAACGTGGGGCTCAAACTCATGACCCGGAGATCAAGAGTCGCATGCTCTCCCGACTGAGCCAGCCAGGCACCCCAAATTCTTACAATACTCTTGAATGTGGTAGTTCCCATAATTATCTGCAATTTACACATGGAGAGCCTGAGACACCAGAGGTGTGTCCCGGCACTTGGAAAACTTGAACGTGTTCTGCAAATGTAGGGGATGATGATTGGGATGAAGACGCTAGGGACAGAGATAGAAACGCGAACTTGGGCAAGTCTTATCCCCAAACTGGGCCTAGTCTTCTTATCGGTAGAATAGGAGGGTTAAACTCTTTCAAGGTCCATCGAAAACTTCAAGGGCCTAAATACAAAAGCTCAGAGTGAGGCCTACTACCTATATACCGTAAAGTAAATTATTCAAGACCAGATCGTAATAAGGTCACTGGTCCAAGTCTCTACAGCAGGTCTGTTCGGTTCACGTGTTGAAGCATCTCACGCATTGCCAAAGAGCCCCTTTCCTTTATGTTTAATTGACAAGCATGAATGCTTCGAAATGTTCTGCATGTTTTCTCCTTCGAGCATAATAAAAGGACCAAGGAACATTCCCAGTAAATCCTGCTTAGTGCCAGATGATACTTGAATAATACATCCTTGGCTCCTTTGGCGTGCCTTCCTGAAATACTTAATGTGTATTTTTCCATAAGACCAACAGGACGCATTTATTTTCCCGTGTTTTAATTACAAATGTAACATTAAGATTTTTCAGAGACAGAGACAGAAGGGAAGGAAGGAAGGAGGGCGAGGAGAGAGAGAGAGGAGAGAGAGAGACAGAGCCCCTCTGCTGTGACACATTTCCAATATTTTTCACTCCCAGATGCCTCCTTCAGTCCTTGTTCAGCTGCTTCAAGACTTTTCCAGCGTTCATTCAGTCCTTCCACAGGTATTTATGAGGCCGTATCATGTACCAGGCACTCACTGCTCTAGGAACTGAATATGCAGCAGTGAGTATGACAAAGTCCCAGCCCGGCAGCCCCGCATCCATGTGCCTTTGCTTCCCGCCACCTTTCCCGGGCCATGGGGGGCGGGGCTGCACATTATATCGTACGCATTTTTTTCCATGGGTCTGCCTTCCAGTTCTTCCTTAAGGAGCTTTGATTTGGTTCCATTTCTCTGTTTCTGAGGAGGGTAGGGAGTGGAAAACCCCTTTGCATCATCTTTTGCTCAATTCCGTAACTGCTTCCAGGTCTGAAAGGAGATAGCAGTAGAGAGAGAGAGGCAGTCACATGCAAGTTAGAAGTGAAAGAAAATAGTAACTCTTCCTTTCTTTTTCTCTTTGCTTAACCTCAAACCTTGCCAGCGCCTCATTTTGGTTGGGAGAAACAAAGGAGAAAATAGCACAATCTCTTAGCAGTGGCACAAAACACGAATTGCTAAGATAGGGTAACTCGACTCTGTAGTCCAGGCATGCCCGAGACTCACAGCTGCACTGCATGTGCGTAAGTCCCAGTGGTTGAAAAGAGGCCAGGGTCACCTTGAACTCTGGAGATATCTCCGAGGTAATAACAGCAACAAAAACAAAATTCCAATAACAGGAATCCCTGGCCAGTCATGCAGCTCTTTCCAGCCTTCAACACCTGGACGGCACTTTCTCAAATATGAACAATGTGTGGATGCTTCCTATTGGGGAAAAAAAATTGCTTTTAGTATAATATTACTTAAATATATGCTAACATACAATGAGACATCCTCCTTATAATAGTTAAACAACTATAAAATCAGAATGGCTTTGCATATTACAGGCCAACAAAACCACAAAATCTACAAAATTCAAAATCACTAACATTAACTTGATGGATAACGTTGTTTTGCCGAAACTAAATCACCTTCCCCGAGTGAATATTGGTACGCACGTTATTAAAACACTGCCTCTGAATTAACTATGGTATTATCTGCCTTGGTTTGGAGCAAATACATCACTTACGCATTAGATTTCTGTTCTTTTCGCTTGGATCCAAAACAAAACAGTACTCTCTGGTTTTGGGGGGTTTTGGGTGTTTTTTAAACGATTTTATTTATTTATTTGAGAGAGAGAGTGAGTCAGAGAGAGAGCACAAGCGGGGGGTTGGGGGGAGGAGTAGAGGGAGAGGGAGAACCAGATTCCCCGCTGAGCAGGGAGCCCCACGCAGGGCTCGATCCCAGGACCCTGGGATCATGACCTGCGCTGAAGGCAGACGCTTAACCCACTGAGCCACCCAGGTGCCCCAAAACAGTACTCTTTGTATTGTAAATAGAAATGCAAAGTCTGAGGCTGAAATTGCATGACAGTACAGTTAGCCCTTGAACAACACAGGGCTTAGGGGCACCAATTCCTTGCACAGTCAAAAAATCCACATATAGGGGCACCTGGGTGGCTCAGTCATTAAGCGTCTGCCTTCAGCTCAGGTCATGATCCCAGGGTCCTGGGATCGAGCCCCGCATCGGGCTCCCTGCTCCACAGGAAGCCTGCTTCTCCCACTCCCCCTACTTGTGTTCCCTCTCTCACTGTGTCTCTCTCTGTCAAATAAATAAATAAAATCTTTTAAAAAAAAATCCACATATAACTTTTGATGCCCCCAAATGTAACTGCTAATATCCTACTATTGACGGGAAGCCTTCCTGATAACAGGAACAGTCCGTTAACACATCTCTTGTATGCTGTATGTATTCTTACAATAAAGTAAGCTAGGGAAAAGAAAATGTCACGAAGAAAGTCCTAAGAAAGAGAAAATACATTTCCAGCACCGCACACCGCACAGCTGCGTATGAGGGGACCCCGCGTTGTTCAAGCCCGTGTTGTTCAAGGGTCCCCTGTACTTGGTTATAAGGTGACCACCCACTTAACACAATTCTGGCAGATGACTTGAGAACCACAGGTTTGGAAACAGTAGCGATTAGGAGCGTCAGATCCCCAGATCTGAGTTTGTATCCCGGCTCTGCCTTTGGTGCTTTCCAGTTGTTCCTTTCCAGGTGGACATGTTATTTAACCCCTCTGTTCCTCAGCACTCCTCCTCTATAAAATGCAGATGATAATAATAGTTCTTTAATTTCACCAGCGGAGACAGACGCCATGACCCACTTTCCAAGCATGCGGGATGTGGAAGCCTGGACCTGGAGAGACGCTCCGGAGCTCTCTTACTTATTTCAGAACTCCTCTGTAACCTGAGAACCACATGGAGTTGGGCAAGTTGAAAAAAAAAAGGTTCTCTGGCCTCCCCCCACCCCCCGCCCCATAACAGCATTTACTGTCCCAGGTTCCCGCTTACAGAGGGAGTGGAAGCTATGATTGGGCCTAAAAAGGGAAATAGCGGCAATGTCAGTGAACAGACAACTGAGAATCGGTTGAAGCCAGGCCACAGGACGGCTGTTTTTATCTGCAGCCCACCAATAAGGGCTTGCTTTTTGGCTTCCTGGCCTGGCATGAATCCCCTGATTCCTGAGGCCCCCAAGGTTGAAAATAGCCTAGCCACCTGCCAAGGGTCGGTATATTTTTAGGACCAGCAGGATTGGAAACAGGGCTCTGGATGCCTGGAACTTGAGCCAGGCCACTGGGTGGGTCCCTCACCTCCAGGGGGGTTGCTAGGTCCCGAGCTGTTGGATCAAATCCAGCAGCAGCCAGTCCCTGAGGAGGAGAGGGAGCTCTGAGAGGAGCAGATCGGAGGAGTGAAAGCAGGTGAGGTTTGTTCATTTTAGGGGGGAGAATACAGGGAGAAGAGGGTGAGCGGACACCCTTGCCCGGTGGGCATTTGGATAAAGGATGTAGGAAAGTTGTGTAAAGCGGAGGACTGCATAACAAGCAAAATTCACAACGCTAGACACTTCCTTTGTTTAAAAAAGGATAGTTAAAATTGATCTTACTGTCTTTCACTAATCTCTCAAACAAAAAGCCCAATACCTTTGAAATTATCCAAATTATAACAGACAGATCCAAAGATCTTGTTCTCCATTTCCTCTTATCTCCATCTCACTCAAAGGAAAAATGTTGGGGCGCCTGGGTGGCTCAGTCGGTGAAGCGTCTGCCTTCGGCTCAGGTCATGGTCCCAGGGTCCTGGGATCGAGCCCCGCATCGGGCTCCCGGCTCCGCGGGAAGCCTGCTTCTCCCTCTCCCTCTGTGCTCATGCTCTCACTCTCTCTCAAATAAATAAATAAATCTACGAAAATTAAAAAAAATAAAAAACAGGGGCGCCTGGGTGGCTCAGTCGTTAAGCATCCACCTTCGGCTCAGGTCATGATCCCGGGGTCCTGGGATCGAGCCCCGCATCGGGCTCCCGGCTCCGCGGGAAGCCTGCTTCTCTCTCTCCCACTCCCCCTGCTTGTGCTCGCTCTCTCTGTCAAATAAATAAATACAATCTTTAAAAAAAGAGAGAGAGAAATGAATACTCCTTGTCTCACTGTGGGTCTCACTCTCTCCCTCCTTAGTGATTTAGCAAAGTCATTCTTCCAAACCAACATATTCCTCCTAAGCAAACAGACCCTTACAAAAAGAGAAGAGATGACTAAATGAGAGAGCGGACCAGGAGGACCTCACTTAATCTGGGAGCCCAAAAACACTTCCAAGAAAATAATACGATTAAAGTTAACTGTGCACGAACGTTCACCGCAGCTTTGTTTGCAATAGCTGCAAACTATAATCACCATCAACTGGTGAAGGGGTAAACAAGCTGTGGTATGTACATACAATGAAATATTACTCAGTAATAAAAGGGAATGAACTACTGATACACACAACAACACAGATGAATCTCAAAATAATTATGTTGTCAAAGAAGCCAGACCAAAACAAACACAGCATACCCTATGATCCCATGTCTGTAAAACTCCAAAAAAGGCAATCTCTATATATTAAATACATACAGTACTTTGTATGACAGTTATACCTCAATAAAGTCATTTTTAAAAAGTTTAATTCCAGTATCGTGGAATTCCAGTACCCAGTGTTATATTAGTTTCAGGTGTATGCTATCAATAAAGTCATTTTTCTAAAATGCGAACTAATCTGTAGTGACAAAAGGCAGATCAGTGGTCGACTGAGAGTGGGGTAAGGGGGAGGCAGTGACTAAACAGGGTCATGAGGAAATTTGGGGGGGCGATTGATATATATGTCCACTATCTTGACTGTGGTGATGGTTTCATGAGTGGTACATATGGTTTCATATGTCCAAACTTACCAAACTGTACACTTTAAGTCCGGTTTGTTGCATATCCATATACTTCAATTAAACTATTTGAAGAATTTTTTTTAAAAGATTTTATTTATTTGAAAGAGTGAGAGAGCACAAGCAGGGGGAGCAGCAGGCAGAGGGAGAGGGAGAAGCAGGCTCCCCGCGGAGCAGGGAGCCTGATGTGGGACTCGATCCCAGGACCCCGGGATCACGACCTGAGCCGACACCAAGAGTCGGATGCTTAACCGACTGAGCCACCCAGGTGCCCTATTTGAATAATTTTTTTAAAGATGTTATTTATTTACTAGCGAGAGAAAGAAAGCAGGAGTGGGGTAGGGGGCAGAAGGAGAGGGAGAAAGACACTCCCCTCTGAGGGTGAAGCCTGACGTGGGGCTCAACTCGGGGCTCAACGTGGGGCTTGAGGGGAGACTCGATCCCAGGACCCTGAGATCATGACCGGACCCGAAGTTAACTACGTCCTTGACTGAGCCACTCAGGCACCCTGAAGAATATTTTTAAAATTGAATTTGATACCCGGAAGATGAATAGTGTGAAATCATGGTGCTGATGTGGGGCAGGGGGTGGCTCGGGGAGGAGAGCACTGCAGGTAGGGGGAAGGAGATGCGAAGTTTCTGAGTGGGGGGAAAGGGTATGACATGTTTGAGGAGTTCAGAAGAGTCCTATTTGGGGGTGCCTGGGTGGCTCAGTCGTTACGCGTCTGCCTTCGGCTCAGGTCATGATCCCAGGGTCCTGGGATCGAGCCCCACATCGGGCTCCCGGCTCCGTGGGACGCCTGCTTCTCTCTCTCCCACTCCCCCTGCTTGTGCTCGTTCTCTCTGTCAATTAAATAAATACAATCTTTAAAAAACAGCCCTATTTGGAAAGAGTTGAGAGATCCGAGGGGTAAGTGGCGGGAAATGAGGTAGAGAAAGCAGGGGAGATCAAATCATGTAGGGCCTCACGCACACCTATTCTTTGAGCAGATATTTGCTGAGTGCTTTCTATGTGCCAGGAGCTCTTCTGTTAGGGATTGTTTTAGTTTGCTAGGGCTGCCATAACGAAGTACCCCCCACTGGAGGGCTTAAACCACAGAAATTTAATTTCTCAGATTTCGGGAGGCTCAAAGTTGGAAGTCGGGGCGTCAGCAGGGCTGGTTTCTCCTGAGGCCTCTCTCCTTGGCTTGTAGAAAGCTGTCTTCTCCCCATGTCCTCACATTTCCCCAATTTCCTCTTCTTGTAAGTGTACAAGTCATACTGGATTAGGGCCCACACACGTGACCTCATTTTATAGTAATTGCCTCTTTATTTTTTTTTTTTAAGATTTTATTTATTTGTCAGAGAGAGAGAGAAAGAGCACAAGCAGGGGGACCGGCAGGCAGAGGGAGAAGCAGACTCCCCACTGAGCAGGGAGCCTAATGTGGGGCTCGATCCCGGGTCCCCGAGATCATGACCTGAGCTGAAGGCAGAGACTTCACTGACTGAGCCACCCAGGCATCCCCATAATTGCTTCTTTGAAGGCCCTATCTCCAATACCATCATATTCTCGGATACTGGGGGATTAGGATTTCAACATATGAATCTTAGGCAGGGCACACTTCAGACCATAACAGGGATATAGCTGTGTACAAAACAAAGACACATGGCCTCATGGAGGGGTCTCATTCGAGAGGCGGGAGACGGAGAATAAACAATAGCGATAATAAAGTATACAGATGGTTGGAAAGTGGTAAGTACCATGGGGAAAAAAAAAGTAGGGCGGGATGAGGGTTTGGGAATAGGAGCCGTGTGACAGCAGGTGGAGGCGGGGTGTGAAAGTAAAGAAGGAGAGTTACAAGTTTTGTTTTCCATCCTGGAGGAAAATGGAAAGCTATCGAAGGGTTTTCAACAGCGGCATGACATGAAATTTGTTTTTGAAAAAGATCACTCTGGGGGCGCCTGGGTGGCTCAGCCAGTTGAGCATCTGCCTTCGGCTCGGGTCATGGTCTTGGAGTCCCGGGATCGAGTCCCACGTCGGGCTCCCTGCTCAGCGGGGAGTCTGCTTCTCCCTCTGCTTCTCCTTCTGTGTGTGCTCGCTGTCTCTCAAATAAATAAATCTTAAAAAAGAAAATCACTCTGTTTATGGAAAATAGAATAAAGAGTAGGGGAGGCAGGTAGGAGGATATGGCAACAGTCCGGGGTCATACCACCCCGAACTAGGGCGGTAATAGGGGACAGGAAGAGGTGAACAGATTCAAGATACGTTAAGAAAATGCAATCAATAGGATTTGGTGACTGAATGTGGAGGGTGAGGAAAATGGACAAAACAAGGATGATTTCTAGGATTGTGTCTCACGTAACAAGCTGGATGATGGCATCATTCACTGGGATCAGGAGCACTAACAGAGGACCTGGTTTGGGAGAGAGGAATCATGACTTTGATTTTGGATGTGCTGAGTGAAATGCCTGTATGATACCCAAGCGGAGATACCCACTGGTCGGTGAGGTAGGTGGGCCTGGAGGTCAAGGCCCACATGGGCTGGAGGCACAGGTCTGGGAACCAGCAACATAGAAATGGTAAAGGCCATGGGAACGGATGAGATCGACCATGCCCAGCAAGCCGACTTTGTTTCTCTACTCCATTTGCTCTCCCACTCTCTGCAGTGACGTCACACTTCCTCCACCTTCTTCAAGACTTCTAGTACCCCTGCTCAACCAACACACAAACACACAACCCCCATCACCAGCTGGGTCCCAGATCCCAACCTCTTCTCCTGAATCTTGCCCACGATTTCCCTCTCTCTTCCGTATCTTCAGTCCATCCCTCTGGATTTTCTCCATTCCATCGTCGTTTATACACACTCACGCTTTTCACACGTTAATTTTTTAAAAGATTTTATTGATTTATTTGAGAGAGAGACAGAGCGCAAGCATGAGCAGGGGGAGGGACAGAGGGAGAAGACTGCTCCAGGACCCTGGGATCATGACCTGAGCCAAAGGCAGACGCTTAACCGACCGAGCCACCCAGGCACCCCTATTCTATGTTTTTCCCTTCGTTTGTTAAACTTCTCCCAAGCGGGGTCTATTCTCACGGCCTCCCTTTTCTTTCCCACTCACTTCTCGACCTACTTGAACCTGTATTCCAACCCCCCATCCAATGAAATTTTTCAAGAAGGTTGGCAGGACCTCCGTGATCCTAAATCTAATGGGCATCTTTTCATTCTGATCTTCCTTGATATCTCAGGAGCATTTGTGACAGTTAACAGCAGTTGAGAGCAAGCATTGTTCTCTTAAAGTTCCAGGCTCACGTCAGTCATTTATGAACAAAGCATCTGACAAATACTCAAGTCTAAATGACCACAGCTTGTCTGTTGTTCTCTCAGGTGAAAGTGGAGTTCCATGAGAAAGCAGCTGGCTCAGTGTGTAACTCCACTGGGCAAGTTACTATTTTTTTTGAGACTACCATCATACTTTTTTTTTTAAGATTTTATTTTTAAGTCATCTCTACACCCAACGTGGGGCCCAAACCAACAACCCCGAGATTGGGAGTCACACGCTCCCCCGATGGAGCCGGCCAGGCGCCTCTGATGTAGGAAATTGGTTAGGATTCGGGGCCAAAGGCCAAGAAAGAATTCTTGAGACGTCTTTGGTGCAAAAAGGTGGCTTTACGGGGCGCCTGGGTGGCTCAGATGGTTAAGCGTCTGCCTTTGGCTCCGGTCATGATCCCGGGGTCCTGGGATCGAGCCCCGTGTCAGGCTCCCTGCTCAGTGGGGAGTCTGCTTCTCCCTCTCCCTCTGCCTGCCGCTCCCCCTGCTTGTGCTCTCTCACTCTTTCAAATAAATAAATAAAATCTTTATTTAAAAAAAAAAAAAGGTGGCTGTATTAAAGCACGGGCACAGGACCCATGGGCAGAAAGAGCTGCTCTGGGGTCAGGAGGAGTGGCCCATTATATTCTTTCAAGTTGGGAGGGGTGAGGGACAGCGCAACCTTCCAAGGCATTTTGGAAACAAGGTTTCCAGGACCTTGAGGGGGTCAGCTATTGTTAGGAAAAGGTCGTTTATTACTTCTTAGTAACAACTCAGTCATCTCAGCCAGGAGACCCTTCAGATGTATTTCGGTGGGTCATATGCTTGGGGGATGATTGCCAACACATATTTGGGAGTGGGGGTAGAGATAAAGGAAGTTTCCAAAGGAATTTCTATATGTTTAAAGTAGACTCACAGGATCCTGGGGAGTCAGGCTAAGATTGCCTTTTGCCCTTAGCAAAGTGTCAACATGGAGGCAGCTGAGCTCCTAGAGGAAGGTCACTCTGCCTGTTTCAAGGACTTTCAGTGGGCTGTGAATAGTAAGGAAATTTAATTTTTTCTTTCTTTTTCTTAAAGATTTTATTTATTTATTTGACAGAGAGATAGGGAGAGCCAGAGAGCACAAGTGGGGGTAATGGCAGAGGGAGAGCAGGATCCTGAGATCATGACCTGAGCCAAAGGCAGACGCTTAACGGCTTAACCGACTGAGCCACCCAGGCGCCTCTAATTTTTTCTTTTGCCTTTGTTCCCCACATCACCTCTACCATCATACTGCAGCAGGAGAGCGAGGTTCTTGTCTCACAGAGTCAAAGAACGAATCTGGCGGACAATGTAGAGTGAGCAAAGCGGTAGAATTTTATGAAGCAAGGATACAGAAAAAGCTCTCAGGAGTGAGAGGGGTTCCGACCGAGTTGCCAGTGTAAATCTCCACCAACAGTCTTTTATTTAAAACTGACCAGGGAGCTTGTGGCCTTAACATTCTTGTGACGTCTTGATTTGAGTAAGGACTGGTGATAACATCTTTAATGGCTTACTTCTTTGGGGTCTGGTCATTCTTTGTGGTTACAATGTGATTGCCATAAAAAGACCCCACCTCTGATGTCCAGGGCAAGGTGGTCTGGTTTGTTCCCTTATCTCTGGTTTTGTTCTGCCTCAGCATTTCTGGGATTTTTGGGGGGAGCTTCCTCACGTAGTCCCCTACCTTAGTCCTCCCTGCCTAGCCCCGCCTGTCCCTTACTCAATACTTTTTTACACAGAAGTGCTCTAGGCATACTTCCTGTTTCGTCACACAGAATATTAAAAAGACCTGTACTCAAGGGTTGAGATTTAATAAGATTAATACTTCTCACTGCTTTTTTTTTAAAGATTTTTAATTTTTTTTAAAAAGTAATCTCCATACCCAACATGGGGCTCAAACTTACAACCCCCAAGATCAAGAGTCACGTGCTCAACTGACTGAGTCAGCCAGGCGGCCTGTCTCACTGCTTCTTCAGGTGTAAGTGAATTTGTCTTTTTTCTTCAAGTGTGTGGTGACAAAAAGTACAATGACTATTAGTACAGCCTAACTGCCTTGATTCATGGTTCACCCACCATTGCTTTTGCACCGTCAGTGAAAATGTCCACACAGGAACAAAAAAACCCCTATTATTATGGAAATAGTTTTGACCTTGGGGGGCCTTGGAAAATGACCTGGGGGGGGGCGGACAACGATTTGAAAATCATCCTTTCAGATTTGTCAAGATTTACCCCTAACCTGATGAATCACATTCCCTGAGAGGTGGATAGTGGAAAAAAGCAGGGTTCTGTTAATATGGAAGAGGAACAGGATCATCTTGACAGTGTAAAAGAACAAAAATTCAACTGAGTAAATTCAAAGACGTAATTGGATTTCTTCAGTGATTCATGAAGGAGACAGCATCCCTTCTAGCAGAGAGAAGCATGCTGAGTAGTTATACAAAAATGAAAGGCTTTTATAGGCAGGAATGTGGTGGGACAAGGAAGTTAATAGCAAAAGAAAAAAAATTATTTTCAGGCACGGTCACCTTCCCCTAAAGGGAAGGGCAGGGGGGCTAATCGGTGCACATTACCTCACTAGGGCCGATCAGGAAATTCCAGACTCATTGGTTTAAAACTCCACTCCTTGGGAGAGGCTGAAACTAGGAGTTAAGTCTTGGTGGGGCTTAACATAAGTGACTCCAGTTTGGACCTTTGGGCTTTTGTTTCTATTTAACAATAGCCAGTCAAATGGGCGCCTGGGTGGCTCAGTTGGTTAAGCGACTGCCTTCGGCTCAGGTCATGATCCTGGAGTCCCGGGATCGGGTCCCGCATCGGGCTCCCTGCTCGGCAGGGAGTCTGCGTCTCCCTCTGACCCTCTTCCCTCTCGTGCTCTCTGTCTCTCATTCTCTCTCTCAAATAAATAAATAAATAAAATCTTAAAAAAAAAAAACAATAGCCAGTCAAATGTCTGTTTACTCACAAAACAAAACAGGTTTAGTGGGATAATTAAGGGGGGAAATGGCATAATGAAAGGTTTGAATTAAGATAAATTTTTGCTGATTACAGGGCTTATCTAGTGTATAACTGTTGGAGTGGGTGGCTGAGTGGAGGGGAGGGTCTTTGGAAACCGGGAGATCAAGGATAATGGGTGGGTTGACCATGTGGACTTCGAAGGCCCCCAGGATAAAGGCAGCAGAGCTTAGTAGAAAGGAAGACTAAGAACCAGTTGTTAAAGTCTCCAGTGGATAGAGAAGAGAGGCTAGAAGTTCAGTCAAAACAGGGACTAAGATGAAGAAGCATTAGCACAGCTGAACAGAATGGACTTCAAAGGAGGGAGTAATGGTTTGAAAGTGGTGTTCCCCAATGTGGAGGACACTAACCATCCGCCCCCAGCCTATGGAATGTGGGGTGTTGAGAGATGAAGTAAACACTATCTGAGAAGGCTGCAAAGGAAACGGTGTCCTCAGAGGAAAATCAGATTTCCATTAATATAAGGAGGTGGAAAAAATTGTTCAGAAAACATGTTGAGGATGAAAAGAAGTATGATAGTTGTGTAGTGGCCATTCCAAAACAGGCACGATGGAAGTTTTTGGTTGCTGAGAGAAGAGTAGAACTTGGTGTAATGAGAAGAAACTGAGTATTATGGTGAGAAATATACTTGGGAGCTGGGGGAGCAGGAATGTATGACTAGAGGGACTTAAGAGCTGGGAAAACACCTCTGAAAATAAGCCTGTAACTACCCTAGATTTAGCCCTGATAGTCTCTGGGAGGACCAGGCTATAAAAATTAATAAAGGGAAATAGAGCCTGGAGGTTGGACAGGGGGAGCTCTCACACCCTACCATTCCCCTCAGTTGCAAACCCAACAGGAAGAGAAGGACCTGGCACCCAGATACTATTTTACGGTCCCAGCAGGAGGAAGAAAGGCTTTCCTCTTCCCCCTGGCAACAGCCCAGCCAATGAGAGGCAGTCACAGCTCAGCCAATGAGAAGCCACTATACTTAGAACTCCCAGTTTCCTCCAATGAACTTCTTGTTTTACGACTGTCTTCCCCCCCCAATAAAAGAGCCTTCCTCTGCTTTGTCCCCTGGACTTGCCGCAGTTTGCTTGTCCTAGATTGCAGTCCTCTGCAATTCCTGAATAAACACAGTTTTTGCTAAGTAGCTGCCAGTTTATTTATTTTTATTTTATTTTTAAAGATTTTTATTTATTTGAGAGAGAGAGAGAGAGCAGGAGCAGAGTGGGAGAGGGAGAAGCGGACTCCCAGCTGAGCAGGGAGCCTTCCGTGGAGCCGGATCCCAGGACCCTGGGATTGTGATCTGAGCCAAAGGCCGACGCTTGACCGACTGAGCCACCCAGGGGCCCTGGCAGTTTATTTTTTTTTAAGGTTAACAAGACAGACCTCCAGGATTCAGCCTAGATTTGGAAAAAAAAAAGGCCAGGAGGTTATCAAGTTCTAAGGATACTGGGGCAGGATGGAGTGGGGTGGATGGGAACTGACCATCTTGTATTTTGTTAGACTAAAGGACACTTCACTTGGTTTGTTTGTTTGTTTGTTTGTTTTTCAGAACCAAGGAGTAAATGCCTCGAAGTATGCAAATCCATACCTCTTAAGAGATGGAAATGACTCCAGCTTTGAAATGAACTCCAGTTTCTAACGATCTCATTCGAGTTATTTAAAATTATAGGAGTGTTGGGGCGCCTGGGTGGCTCAGTTGGTTAAGTGACTGCTTTCGGCTCAGGTTATGATCCTGGAGTCCCGGGATCGAGTCCCACATCAGGCTCCCCACTCAGCAGAGAGTCTGCTTCTCCCTCTGACCCTCTTCCCTCTCAGGCTCTCTGTCTCTCATTCTCTCTCAAATAAATAAATAAAATCTTAAAAAAAAAATAAAATTACAGGAGTGTCTACCAGAGCACCTATTCACTTATAACAAACCGCCATTAAGTGCTATAAAATAATATTTTTTAAAAAGACTATGAAGTTATTATCAATGGGACCAAAAAGAGCCAGGATTGTTCCTGGTTTAAATATTTTAAGATACTACTCCAACGAAACCAAAAAATAGGATTTGTTACCTATACCTAAATAATCTCCACAGTTTTAACCTGAATAAAGTCACTTGGTATGTCATGATTTTTTTTAAAGACTTTTATTTATTTATTTGACAGAGCGAGAGAGAGAGGAGAGAGAGAGAGCACGGGGGGCGGGGGGCAGCCGGCAGAGGGAGAAGCAGGCTGCCCTCTGAGGAAAGAGCCTGATGCAGGACGCAATCCCAGGACCCTGGGAATCATGACCAAAGGCAGACACCCAACCGACTGAACCACCCAGGTGCCCCTGTCATGATGTTTTTAAGGTAACATGACTACAACTAATTACTTCCATCGTGGTCAATTTTACCTAAAATGCTGCTGCGCTGGTAAATGACTAAAGGCAAGGAAGTGGTTAGAGTTGCTGATGAGTAAATTACCATAGCGGTGTATTCTTGCCTATTTTCAGAGGCTTGCTAGTGTGGCCACAGATGAGTAGCACTGGACCAAAAACTCCTTGGTCCTTTACGATCACAAAGGGACAGGCAATCATGGGCTCTCCATCACTGCCAAGAATATACAGTTACACAAGCTTACGCAAGCTCAAATACCACTGGCCAAAGTGTCCTTTGATGACATAATCATTTGTAATTTAGTTTTTATAGGTTCAATACGGTTTTATTGGGAGGTTTTGCTTCAAAGACGAGGAGCTCATTTGGGTGTGTGTAACCAGATTAAACCAGAATTGGCTTCTTAAACATGGAGTTTAGGTATTTTGAATGTTGGAATTCATTTATTTATTTTTTATTTTATTTTTTTAAAGATTTTATTTATTTATTTGACAGAGCGAGACACAGCGAGAGAGGGAACACAAGCAGGGGGAGTGTGAGAGGGAGAAGCAGGCCTCCCGCGGAGCAGGGAGCCCGACGTGGGACTCTATCCCAGGACCCTGGGATCATGACCTGAGCCGAAGGCAGATGCCTAACGACTGAGCCACCCAGGTGCCCCAGATTTCATTTATTTAGTAAAGTTACTGATCTCAATATATGTCTAACCTCTGATTTTACTCCAAATACCAACATTAAAAATGACTTTTGTAGCATAATTATATAAAGAACCTCAGCATTTATATAATCACTCCCATTTTACAGATAGGAAAACTGAGGTTATAAGAAGCAAACTTGCCCAAGGTCCCATACAGCTAGTAAGTGCCAAAGATCAGGTTTTAACCCAGATCTGAATGCTTCTCTCGTCAATGCTCTTAAGCCCCGCACTGCAGTAGGGTGTACCTGCCTTCTGCAGTGGACCTTTGGAAAAATATTTAAAACTGGATTACAGGGCGGGGCGCCTGGGTGGCTCAGCTGGTTGAGCGACTGCCTTCGGCTCAGGTCATGATCCCGGAGTCCCGGGATCGAGTCCCACATCAGGCTCCCTGCTCAGCGGGGAGTCTGCTTCCCCCTCTGACCCTCTTCCCTCTTGTGCTCTCTCTCTCTCTCATTCTCTCTCTCAAATAAATAAAAAAAAAAACTGGATTACAGGGCTGTCACTTCTGAAGTATGAAATCACATGGGCTGAAGTGAAGTCTAATTATATACAAGCTACATCTTAAGTAGTTGTTATTGCAAGATCTCCCTGCCATGGTTTTACTCATCCCAATCATTAAAATCATCTGTGCCTCTGTGATGAAATGTTCCCAGATGGGCTGTGGCGTGCATGCTTACCTTAACAACATTGTTTTCAGGTATATTAAGTTTGGTCTGCCTTCCAAGTTTGCCCATGAAGTGAGTAGATAAGTGGGTGAGTGTGACGAGATACACCCTGGACGCTTAATGAAATTTTAGTCCTGCCCTTTGGCACATTCCTTCAACAGCGTGTCCCCAAAGATTTTATTTATTTATTGACAGAGAGAGACACAGCTAGAGAGGGAACACAAGCAGGGGGAGTGGGAGAGGGAGAAGCAGGCTTCCCTCGGAGCAGGGAGCCCGATGCGGGGCTCGATCCCAGGACCCTGGGATCATGACCTGAGCCGAAGGCAGACGCTTAATGACTGAGCCACCCAGGCACCCAACAGAAGTATTTTTAAAAGTATTTCTTAAACTTAAATATTTAAGTTTAAAAAAATAGAAATACATTTTATGGAGCACCTACCAGATTCCCAGATAGAAAATCCCAGATTGGTGTGTGTCATTTATGAGAGAAGCCAAGGAGTGAAGCACGAAGGGTTGGGTCATGGGAAGTGCAGGCGTTGGAAAGGAACACAGACCAAGGATGAAGACAGGAGGATAGCAGGAAGCTACTTAGGGTACGATGTGGGATCTTCCTGACAACCGTTAAAATTTCCAGGCAAGGGGCGCCTGGGTGGCTCAGTCGTTAAGCGTCTGCCCTCGGCTCAGGTCATGATCCCAGCGTCCTGGGATCGAGCCCCACATCGGGCTCCCTGCTCAGCGGGAAGCCTGCTTCTACCCTCTCCCACTCCCCCTGCTTGTGTTCCCTCTCTCTCTGTCTCTCTCAATGTCAAAAAATAAATAAAACCTTAAAAAAGAATTTCTAGGAAAGTTATCAAATTTAGAAAATGCTGTGTGTCAGGATTTCTCGTGGGAACTGGTGAGACTCATCTGGGTTTAATGTGGGACAGAACCAAAATGGCACTCACAAATGTCAGAGAGCATAGAGCCGCTGATGTATGAGGACACAGACGCATGAAAATCCCCTGGAGAGCACTGTCATATAATCTGGGATCAGGGGTGACCCAAGCCAGTGTCTGGCCTACACCACCAATAGATAGTAGGGACTGCCCTTGAGTTTTTGTGATCAAGTTGACCAGTCTCAGTGGCCCATCGTCTTTTTTTCGTTCTTCATCAGTTCTCAGATTCTTCATAATAATCATTTTCTTGTCCCGAGTGCCTTCGATGTTGTAGTCTCTTTACAAGCATGGCATTATTTCTTCTCTTCAGGCCATCATCTGAAGGAAGGCTTGGCAAATGAAGGCTCTGAGCCCAGGGAAGTGAAGCAACTTACCCCAGTTTCCACAGCCCATGACTCCATGCTTCTTCCCATAAACCACACTGTCTCATACGCCCTGTTCCACAGTCATCTTCTATAGTCAAAAGGAATTCCTGACCTTTGCTTCTTCGCCCTGAACACTATGCCCAAGACCATGTCCCTGTCTTGGTCAACGTTGTCTAGTGTGGTGAATAGAGAGCCTTGTGTAAATGTGTTGTAACCCCACAGGTGCAAAGAGTACAGGTGTCCTGGTTGCCACAACAGAAGACAACAACCATCCTTAGCTCTGCCCACAGGCTCACTATGTCACAGTCTCCTCTTGGTGTCCCTGAGGCCACCTCAAGCTCCTGGAGCATGAAAAATGCTCCCACCATCTAAAGAATAAAACAAAACCATTCATACATAGTGTTGACATCTAGCAGGCAATTCAGTAAATGTTCTTGACTAATTGGTCATTTCGTAATTTTTATTTTTCTAATATGGGTCATTGGGTGAAGGGGACGAGAACTACAGAACCATGTTTCTGTGGTTGATTCTGTAAGTTTGGGTGAGGAATCATGGCAGGAGAAAGTCTATTTCCAGGACCTTGAATAGATATTTCTGGCCAGGCCTGCCACAGACTTGTCGTGGTCCAGCAACCTCATTGTACAGATGGGTGAATTTTGAGGCCTGGGATGAAGAAAGGATTTGCCCAAGGTCATACAGCTAATTGGTGGGACAGTGGAAATCAGTTCCTTCTTTTGCAAAAAGTACTCTAGGCAATTCAAACTGTCTCTCTTCTCTGCCACCAAATGCCTGCTATTATGATTCCTATTACTTACTTCCCCCCCCCCCCCAAAATGAGCCATGGCAAGAATGAAGAGGACAGGAGCTCTGGGCAAAGGCTTCCAAAAGGAATAGCAAGGCAATTATGTCTGAACAGTCTAGAATTAAAGGCATGGCCTCCAATGCCTTTGTATGCCTGGATTTGCCATGTGTCTGGGTTGTCAGCCAAGGAGAATGCAGTTGAAGCCGTGTTGATGCTCCCCCCTGTTTTAGCTACATCTTCCAGTCCCAGCCCCTGTCTCAAGGTAACGGGAGAGCTGAGCAATATCCCCCACTCCTCTCAGAAGGCCCTTCTCAAACTGACCTGGGGATCCAAAGTTGCTCACCTTTATAAAGGCTATGAGCAATCAGTTCTCCCTGAGTCCTAATCCCAAGACTGTCCATGCTGATGCCTAGCAGACCACCTCTCTCCTGAAGTAGCTAACACGGGCTCTACCAGAAAGGGAGATCATTTGCTTTTCAATAAACAACTGCTGACCCACGACCCTGCACGGCGTGAGGCGAGGCCATGAGGATACAGAAAATTGACCCGTGCCTGCCCTCAATGAGCTCCCAGTCAAGTAGGGGAAGCAAACCTTCAACAACTTCACAGATCAGCCCACCATAAGCACTTGGCTATAACACATGAGGCACCAATGCTACATCCTGGGGCTGCAAGCATGGACAAGACCAAATCCAGCCCTCATCACCTCAGGGACAAACAGGAGAACAATGACAATAACAGTGTTTAACTGCCGCACAAGAGGTCCGCTTAGGAGTTGAGGAAACTCTGAAGAGAGGGATCCAAAGGGAGGGTTGGTCACGAAACGATTGTGCCGCGCCGCTGAGAAAATCCTGGGAAGACACCAGCTGGACTGAGGCAGCAAAGGCCTCAAAATGAAACGATGAACTCTTTGTCTTCGGCTGGTAAATCAGATTCCCTGTGAGCTATATAGCCTCAGGCCAGTTTCTTAGAGCTTGGGGCCAGGACAAGGACCTTCAAGGGGAAGGTTTTGCCTGAAGGAGTTGCTGACACAATTGTGACGCAGACTGAGATTCCTCCTCCTGGAGCCTCCTCCAAAGTTCTGCTCCTTTGTGATCTCTGTGAAGGCCTTTCCCAGAAAGAATCCTAAACTACTTCATTCTGATAGTCACCTATCAGATACTCCCTGGTAATAGCAGTGTCTCCCAGACTTGCCTGAAGAGAAGCATCCAATTAGGAATGTGTACTGTTGACCTTGTTTTTCTCCTGGTGTGACACTGTGTTAGGATATGAAATGCCTATTTGGTTTTCCTCCCCGATTCTGGCACAGAGCTCCTAAAACCCTCGGAATTTCATAAGTGATGAGGGTGATACACGTGTCTTGATGCTTATAACAAACCCCCTTCAATCACACATGAGCTTATGTTAATGAGGTAATTTTTGGAAAGCAGGAGGGTGGAGACTAGATGCAACCAACCACATGATTGGAAGGTTGAACCTGGCAGTCCCACCCCGCTGACCTCTCAGGTTGGGAGAGGGGCGGGAGGTTGAATCAATCACCAATGGCCAATGATTTAATCAACTATGCCTACGTAATGAAGGCTCCATAAAAACCCAAAAGGAGAGCGTTCGGGGAATTTCCAGGTTGGTGAACCAGAACACTTCCATATGTCACCATGCTGGGCCCCCAGCTCCACGGGGACAGAAGCTCCTTTGTTTGGGACCTCTCCTTACATATCCTTTCACATCCTTTGTAAGAAACTGGTAATCGAGGGAGTAAACTGGTTTCCTGAGTCCTGTGAGCTGCTCCAGCAAATTAACTGAACCCTAGGCGGGGGGGGGGGGGTTGGGGGCATAGGCACCTTTGATTTATAGCCAGTTAGTAAGAGGTATAGGTAACAACCTGTACTCGCGATTGGTATCTGATGCAGAGGGCAGGCTTGTAGGACTGAGCCCTCACCCTGGGCGATCTGATGCTATCTCCAGGTAGATAGTGTTACCCTTAAAAAAAAAACCTACCCATTTTTTTACCAGCAAAAAGGGAGCTTATTCAAGAATAGCAGAGAATTGCAACCTGGGACAAGCAAGCTCTGGCAAAACCATAGGCAAGCCTAGAGAGGTGGAAGGACAGGAAGGCTCTTTTATCGAGGGAAGGGGGGGCAGTTGTAAACAAGAAGCCCATTGGAGTAAACTGGGAGTTGGAAGTATAGTGGCTTCTCATTGGCTGGGCTGTTGCTGGGTGAGGAGGAAGGCTTCCTTCCTCCGGCTGGGCTAGTAAAGCAGTATCCACCTGCAAGGTCCTTCTCTTCACGTCGGTTCAGTAATCGACAACGGGGGTAGGGTGTGAGAGCTGCCCCTGCCAAACCCCCTGACTCCATTTTAGTGAGGTTTCCCTGTATTCATTTTCACAATAGTGTCAGAATTGAGAGGAAATGTAGGACGGTGTCAGAGAATTGTTTTGGTGGCATAGAAAAGCCTATACTTTAGAAATGTTGGAGCAGAATCTTACCTGGAAATTTCTATTCAGTAAGTCTGGGGAGGTTCTAAGAATGTTTCTAACAAGGACTCCAGGTGATTCTTCCCTTCAGGCCAATTGGGAAACCATGATGTAAAGCATTACCCCAGGAATTTGCAATGAAGGCTTTGATTCCAAATGAGGAATCTCAAACACACATACCTAAGTAGTAGAGTATAAAGGCTTTTAATAATAAAACAGACCTTACGTTTGAAGAGCATCCTATAGTTACATTATCACATATACTATAAATATCACCACATTAGAACCTCCTAAAAGCCTAGGAAACTGGGTAGGCCAAAGATTCTTGTCCCTATTTTAGGGACGAGGAAACCTGCCAGAGTGTAGCTTGTAATATAATTGGAGAAAAAAAAACAAATACACATTAAATGATGCAAGAACAACACAAAGCAAGATGCCTACTTTTGCAAAAGAATACTTTATAACACGATATACAGGGCCTGAAGGGATATGGAGCCCAAGGGTAGCCTGAAGCAAATAGGAGTCCAACGCCTCCTTTTTGGCTTTGGACGTATTTCTGCCTTCAGAGACTCAGTTGTTTTCTCTGTCACCATGAAATTTGTCTACATTGGATTCTCATGTGAACTGTACCAGTTACATTTTCCACAAGCACATATTATACCACAAACCAGTCTGACCTGCAAGGGAAGTACACGCTTTGGAAGTACACCTTTTGCAATCGCAATGCTCTGCTGTCTAACCAGTTTGTGTTTGCAAAATGACATGTGGCTGGGACAAAATGAAGAGGTCCTAGTGAAGCCTGGCCTGGGCTCCTTTCTGGGCCTGCTTAGGGCTTCAGATACAGTGGAGTTGAAGGATTTCATTTCATCCAACTATACTGATGCCTTTTCTGGATTAGGCATTGTGCTGGCAGCTGTGGGTCACTTTGAGGAATTCATAGTTTAGGTAGGAGAGAAAGGAAGACATAATACACAACTAGTGATTACCTAAGTCAGGAAGAATTGCAAAGCAGTATAAGCAACGCTCTATGGCGATGGAGCTGGAGTTAATAGTCCTCATGGAAGATCCTAGAAGGTTTGTTGGAGGAAGTAGCATTTCCACTGGACCTTGAAAGACAGGTAGGTATTCCAAAGACAGAGAAGGGAATCGATGAGCAAAGGCATCGGAAGCCTGAGCCCAAGGGACGCCTGGCAGCCCATTGCTGGTGTGGGACAATCGAGGAGAATTCTTGGGGCCTTCTACTTGTAGGGAGGGAACATGAAGCAGGCTGCATCTTCCTCTGCCTTTCTGAACAGCATTAACATTTAATTCTGAGTATTCCATCTCTGATGATATTTTAAGGGGCCTATGACCATTACCGACAGTGCGGCTTCCTTTCAAGGGGGAGTATTTAGGGCAGGCAGCGTGCTCCCTGGCCCCACTGTCTTCCAGGGAGGCCTGGTTTATTGCGTTGGGGTATGGGGGTGCATCAGAAAAGGATTACGGAGGACCTCCTATCCCATGCCCAGGGATTGTGGGCACCTTCTGAGACACTGAAAGGTTTTAAGCAGAAAAGTAACAGGTCCCCTGTACATCTTAGATAACTCCCTCTGGTTGCCGTCTGGGAGATGGTGTGGGCAAAGGCAAGCGTGGAAGCAGAGAGCCCAACCAGGAGGCTACTGCGGAGCTCCAAGCAAAAAAGGTCATGGGGTCTACACAGAGCCTGTAGCACCGAGGACGGGGTGGAGAAAGGGGGTTGATGAGATGGGCGGTAGAAATCAACTAGCCTCGGGTACTCACTGTGTGTATGGGCGTGCGTGTCTGTGCGCGCCTGGGGAATCAAGGGTGACCGCCCGACAAGTGCAAAGGGAGATGACCCTCACGAAGGGTCTCCGGTCTCCTCAAGGGGCGCGGGAGGGGAGGGGAGGGAAGGGAGAGGTGCGGGACAGCAGGAAGAAGTTGGGAGCACGGGGAAGGAACAAACCCGAGAGGCCAGGTGGCGGTAAGGAGGCTCCGCCCCCGGCTCCGGGCCCGCCCCCGGCTCCACCTCCTCCCCCTCTTCCCACCCACCCCCAACCGCAGCTCATCCTCGAGGGCGGAGAGAGGTGGCATTTGAGTCCTCCGGTATCCCAGCAGGCAGTGCAGCCTAGAGACGCTGACAAAGGAGCGGAGGGGCAGTCGCAGCTGCTTTCCGAGGAGCCGGGGTTGCCGAGGTGAGAGTCCCCCCCGCCGTCCCGTCACCCACTTCCTCCGACTTCGGGAAGACGTGGAAGTTACGTTGCCGAGAGACCCCGCGCGCAGAATGAGCCGTCCCCAGCCCCCGAGCTCGGCTCTGTGACTGACGGCGGGGCTCGGCGGCGCCGGGCTGCGGGTGGGAGGTGGGGAGCGGGCAGATGGAGCCCTTTCTGCCCCATCTCTGACTGTCAGCTGCCCCGCCGCCCGCGGAGCCCGGCCCCAGGGTCCGGCCGGCCCGTGCGTGCCTTTCCCGTGCCCGGGCGGCGGCAGCAGGCTCGGGATCCTCCCGGTGCCCGCCCGGCAGAGTTCGGTCGCCCCGGGGATGAGACTCCAGGGACAACTCTTTGGCGGATGTGGCGAGGAGGGCTAGGGAAGGGAGGCTGACTCCCCATTCGGGGTGACACCGTCCTCTCCCTAACTCCTCCTCCTTCCCCCAACCCAGCCGGTCCCCCCCCCCCCCCCTCGGCGAGCAACTGGAAGGAAATCGGCGGGGCTGGAGCGAGGCGTCCCGGGATGGCTGGAGGGAGGTGAAAGTGGGGTGGCGAGGCAGAGAGGGAGAGCGAACGCCCTCGCGGGGTAGTGGCGGGGGGTGGCGGGGGTACGTGGCCTGCATCCGTCCCCCTTCCTGGACCTCCGCACGGATCCTGATGGTTGCACCAGCTGCTCGGCTGTAAACAGGCTCACATGACCGGTTTCACATGGAGCCGGCCGGTGTGGGGATGAAGGCTGGAAAGGCTGGGCCCCAATCAGGTGGAGCTTCAGTCCTAGGACAGACCGTTTCAGACTCCCTCTCCTGCCCTCCAGCCCTTATTCAGTGTTCTGCGGTTTCCCCTCTGGGTAAAGTAACTGACAATCTGCCCTCTCGGGACTAAAGTTGCTTTTCTGCCCCAGTAGAAGCCAAGAGACCTCACCTCGGGGAATGAGAGGGCAAAATACTAAATGAAAGCGGTCCCCCCCCCCTTTTTTTTGACCGTTGAGGGAAATAAAGAGATGGACGCAGACCTGGAAAATGGGATCCTTTGGATCTTGCCTAAAAAGCAGTCCTGTTCTATCGGAATGCATTGCGTTCTTAATGTGAATTCCAGAGAGAAGGAGGAAAGTCTCCTGTTTCAGCCAGGGCACACCTGGAATTTAATATATTCTTGCTGATGGAAATCTTGTCCATGTTTCCTTTAAGTGCTTGGAAATCTGCCTATAAAATGCTATATACAGGATATTGACCAGGGAGGGGACACCAACTTCTAGATTACATATATATGTGGTAGAAAGCAGTGGGACGTTTGGAAAACAGGAAGCGGGGCCAAATGTGCCTTTCAAGTTGTTCACCTCTACATACCCGAACAGGGTAGGGTACAAGATTAAACTAGTTTCTGAAGCATTTCTGCAACTCTCAATTACAAGGTTTACTCAAATACCAGGATATTTGAAAATATGGAGTTTCTCAAATCTGTAAGGGGTAGTGGTGATAGATTCCCTTTACATGTAATATATAATTAGATGTAATGGGCAATATTCAGTATAAAGTTACCCCTTTGTAGGTGAAGACCGAAAACAGAACAAATGGCTTATAAAATAATGCATGTTTCTCCCCCTGAATCGTTCATGCACATTTTCTTCCCCAATTTTTTATTTTTAACGGTTTTCTCCTGAAGCTTTGACATTTAATTCTTTTTTTTTTTTTTTTTGAGAGGGTGGGGGCGGAGGCAGAGGGAGAGAAAATCTTAAGCAGGCTCCACACCCAGCATGGAGCCCGAGGTGGGGCTTGATCTCAGGACCCTGAGATCATGACCTGAGCCGAAAATCAAGAGATGCTTAGCCACCTGAGCCACCCAGGTGCCCCTTAACTCTAATTTCTGAAAAACAATTAAGAAACTACAAGAAAAGCTTCCCCATCCTATAATAGCCCAATAAAGTAAGTAATTTGCTACTTTTTTCTGTTTTTAAAAATGTTTAAGATGAAAAATAGAGGAATTTTACATATCATCTAAACTTTAAATGGGCAGATGATCAGTGTTGCTCTGAATCTTGTTTTGCCATCTTGTAGTATTGTAGAGAATCTTGCCCTACAATAAATAGATGAAGTGATTTACTCTTTGAGGCCTTCTGTTTCCTCATCTGTAATACGAAAGTTTTGTTTAATCTCCAGGGTCCCTTATGGCTCTCAAATTCCATAAAATAGTGCAGTTTTTGATTGGGAACTACTCTTGGACAAAATAAGATGGTCAAATAAGCCAAGTTATTGGTATCAGCTGGAAGAACATGCAGTCCATAACAAGAGCTATCCAGAGTCCTAAAGAAATAGGGATTGTGCTCTGCAAAATTCTCATTAGGTAAATTAGCCATATGGGTTGACCTGGACCCCTCTCTCCTCTCAGTCAGGAAATTGAAGATTGCCTCAGCTAAATCCTGCCTCCAAAATTAGAAAGAACAGTTCACACCCGACTTTCTTGACCTTTAGGGCATTGTACAGCGTGGTTCTTCATCCCAGCTTCTTCCAGAATTAAGTGGGCTGTGTGATCAGTGATGAAGTTAGGATGAAAAGAAGGCTCTAGCAGGGTCTCACCTTGGCAGTGCCTTGGTTACATAGATCCCCAGAACCAATGGCCTTTTTCAGCTTTGCAGCGTTTGAGATTTAATTTTGCCAGCACATCCCAAAATTGGCAGTCTCAAGGATTGATTCACGCTAACCAAACTTACAAAAGATTTTTATGTTAATATATGAACACCAGTTGACTAACTTCCCGTGAGAAGTCGAACTGCCAAGCTGACCAAGACGACTCGTGGATAAGCCCGGGTACCCTTTGCTTTTGATGCTATGGAAACACAGACATTGTGCTCCATCTCCCCCCTTTTTTCTAGGGACTGTGTGGAACACTCCTTTCTTAAAACACCTAGTGGTTGATAACCTTCGACAAGGTTACAGCTTTTATGTGAAAACCCTTGCAGTCACACCTTCGTATGGATATATCCTAGTCACCTGATTGAATCTGGGCCACCTGTAAAACATCTCTAAAATCGGTTTCCTCTCCATTCCTCCTGCCTTCATCTAGGCCCTCACTTCATGCCACATTGATTCAAGGGTGACTTGGTTTTTCCTGTAACTCCTCTGGAGCCCGCTGTTGTGCTTAACTGGTCAGCGGCAACCCGATTCCTACTCCAGATCTTATCCAGTCCGTTCTCCGCTTAAGACCCTTGAGAGGGGGTGCCTGGGTGGCTCAGTCGTTAAGGCGTCTGCCTTCGGCTTGGGTCATGATCCCAGAGTCCTGGGATCGAGCCCCGCATCGGGCTCCCTGCTCAGCCAGGAGCCTGCTTCTCCCTCTCCTGCTCCCCCTGCTTGTGTTCTCTCTCTAGCTGTCTCTCTCTCTGTGTCAAGTAAATAAATAAAAATCTTAAAAAAAAAAAAAAAACCCTTCAGAGGTTGCCCATCACCCGAAGTAGTGGTTCTCAAAGTGCAGTATGCATTTGAATCATCTGGAGGGCGTATGAAAACAGAGGTGACTGGGCCCCAACCCCAGGATTTCTGGGGCAGCAGGTCTGGCCTGGGACCCAAGAATTGGCTTTTCTAGCAAGTTCCCAGGTGAAGCTGCTGCTGCTGGTCCGGTACCACATTTTGAGAACCACTGGCACCCAGAAGCAAGTCTCCACCCCCGAACTTGGCTTACAGGATTTTTCACCATCTCCCGCCACTCCTCCATACAGGCTATTTTTTAACCATGTGCTGTGCCAAAGCTCATCTTAAGAATCCCTTTCATGCTTCTACACATCTTCCTGGAATTCACCCCCCTCTCCACTCCTACTGCAAACTCCTATTTAAGGCAGCCTGGCACTTTCTTTATGCTCCTAGAGCTTTTTTATCTACCAGCATTTTAACACTTGTCACATCATATCCTAATTACCATGTATATCTGTTTTTCCTGCTAGACTGAATTTTTCAAGGGCTGAGACAGTGTTTTCATCTTTTCTCCATATTCCTCAGCACCGGGCCTAGCACATAATAGGTGCTCAGTTAATGTTCCATGAATGAACTTGTGATTCTAAAACTCTGGAGAGGGCCATAGGTAGCAACATATGTATTTATTTTTTTAAAGATTTTATTTGTCAGAGAGCACAAGCAGGGGGAGCAGCAGGCAGAGGGAGAAGCAGGCTACCCGCTGAGCAGGGAGACTGACATGGGGCTCGATCCCAGGACCCTGGGATCATGACCTGAGCCGAAGGCAGATGGTTAACCGACTGAGCCACCCAGGCGCCCCACAATATATGTATTTCATATAATGAATTCATACGGATTTTGCTTTGAGAATCGCACATCTCGAAATACCTTCAAATACCTTGAAATACATTGAGATATTGTAAAACAAAGATGGGAAATAACTAGTTTTAAGAAAAATGCTTTTAAAACTGATGCTGCTGGAGGGCATCCTTATTTTTTTTAAATCTTAAAATGTACTCAACTTTTCCATCTTGAATAGAAAATAGCCTGTCATCACATTATTTATAGCCGTTCAGTCCCATTGGTAAGACATCACATTACACGAAAAACCTAGAAAATGTGTGGAAACCAAATGGCCTAATACTGCACAATGAATGATTGAACCTATAAAGTGGACATTAGAACATGGCTTGTGAAAGACTTGACTTTATTTTTTTTTTTAAGATTTTATTTATTTATTTGACAGAGACAGAGGGAACACAAGCAGGGGGAGTGGGAGAGGGAGAAGCAGGCTTCGCGCTGAGCAGGGAGCCGACGTGGGGCTCGATCCCAGGACCCCGGGATCATGACCTGAGCCAAAGGCAGACGCTTAACCGACTGAGCCACCCAGGTGTCCCCGAAACACTTGACTTTAGGAATATACCAGCCATTAAAAATCCTGAGAGACAATACTGGAGATTTAAAGAGGAAGAGAGCAGAGCTGATGAAATGGGAAGGAAAGAAGAGGTTTGAATAACAGACTAAAGCAGAAGAACTTAATTGCTCTTAACTGTTTAGTATTTCACTGGCCATTGGCAGACCACACCAAGTATGGAGGAAGGAGATAGATAGTCTTTGTGCCCAGATAAAAGGGAGCTGGCCCGGAGGTGGAGCTGGGAACCCTAATCGGAGTAAAGACAAGAAGCAGGGAGAGGCGGTAAGGAGCGGGTGCACTGTGGCCCAGCAGATGGGTTTCTGGGGAATCTGGACTTGGGATAATCCTTAGCTGTTTCAAGCTTGAAACCACTTCAGCACAGGAATCCCTAAGGACCACTTATTTCATTTGATTTTTCTCGCAGCCTCCTCTTTCCAAAAAAAAAAAGGGGGGGGAGGGTAAATGACAATATGCTTTTAAAGTGGTTTCTGTTTTAAATCTCCATTTTGAATCTGTGGTGAGCAAAGGTATTGAAACTCTCATTTATCTCAGAGTCTGATCTTTCCCTTCTTGTCAGTCTAAAGTGAGGAAAACAGAAAATGATCACACTTTAGGGTACTGGTGTCCCTGGACTGATGGTGGAAGCGTGAGGACTTCATGTGTTTAGGCGAGTGTGTGTGTGTGTGTGTGTGCGCGCGCGTGCGCGCGCACGCGTGTGAGAGAGAGTAGTTTGCAAACTGGTCACAAGGTGGTGTACACACATAAGGTTTTCTTTCCAAATTTCATTCACGATTGCATTTCTGTGCCTTTGGTACAGAGGGAAAGGACAAGGCAGCTCCCGAGTCACCAGCCGCACTGCTTCCCTGTGACGTCGGGGCTATCTTGGAGCCTAGTTGGGCACTGAGGAGCCAGGGCTAATGATGAGAGGGAAACGGGGAGGGGTGGGGAGAGGCAGCCGGGAGTGCGGATTCTCTGTCCTCCACTTACCCCAACCCACGGTAAGCAGCTGCCATAGATTGGCTGTTCTTTTAAGTGGGATCCTTTCCCTGTCTTTTATGGACAAAGTGTGTTCGGCCATGAGGAAGAGGAATGTCCCTTGATGGAGGAAACCGTTATTAGTAAACACCTGTAGGCAAGCTGGTAAGTTCAGTATCTGCTAAGTGCCTAATACTGAGCTTGGGTCTATGTAGGATGAGGGGGAAAAAAAAAACCCTACGGAAAAACAATATGGCATTATGCTTGAAGTTTGGGGAGTCCAAATTAACCCACACAAAACAAATGTCAGAATATTCAATCAATACAGTAAGTACATTAAAAGGTAATGTAATAAAGTCAGTGAGATCATGTAGATCAGAGAAGTAGAGGAAGACCACAAGGAGGGGAAATTTGAAGGCAGCTTTGAAGAATGAGGAACATTTTGGTGTCCAGAGAGGTAGACTACAGAATAAACCTTGGTTACTAATGCTCTCATGGATAGTTACCAACGACAGCCATAGGTCCTGGTTCATAATCAGGAAAAGAAAGCATGCCCAACTTAGTTAAGTGAAACTGTCTCTCAATTGTTTTTCTTTATAAAACTGAAAAGGAAACACATGTATCAAGACTTGAATTTTGGATCATCCTTTGAGAACTCTTCTGGAGAAGCAGGGAACTTTCTAGAGATGAGGGCATGTGTGACAATGTGACAGTGAGCATCAGAGGCAGGACTTTTGAAATGAGACACAGAGGAGACGGAACCATTTAGGAAAGTGTGAGTCTGGAGACCAGAGATCTGCCACCAGCACCTTGTGTGACCTTGGGTAAGTCCTTTAACTATGCTGGGCCTGCTTTCCTCAGAGGTAAAATGAGAAGGGCTGGGAGCTCACATTCTTTGACTTTGTGTGTGTTTGACTTTTGGAAAGCAACCTCATAAACCGATTTGGAGTCAGGTTTTACCGGCTTAGTATATAATCTTTCCCCAGAATTTTTTCACTTTATCATTTTGCAGTGTGGACGGGAGGAAAGAGAAAGTGTTAGTCGCTGGAAAACCATCAATTAGAGGCAGGTGTTCCACTTCATTATGTTGGTTGGCAGAATCTCTGATACTGCTCTGGTGACCTGGTGCTAATTCCCCCCTAATTTCCATTGGTCGGAGTTCAGGAGGCAATTTATATCTTAGCCAAGATAAGTGAGAAATGGGAACAGGGATACAAAGAGAAAGAATAAACTGCTAAAAACCGATGAAACACTTCTTAAACACTGATCGGGAGATAGACAAGCCTATTTATTGACAGTTCCTGGGGAAAAGCGTTCATATTCAACTCGTCAAGAGAAAGCTTCAAAATGAAAAGAATAAGAATTCTACTAAACCATTATGTAAAGCTAGCGAAATTTCTACTCTGACTTGTTGTGCCAACGAACTTCCCCTTAAGGTTGGAAGAGTTTAGTGCTTGTTCTGTGTGGTTACTTTTGACTTCCCAGTCAGATTTATAAACCGTGTCATACTCCTTTATAACAAAAAGTTGCACATTTCCCTCAGTTTGCAAGCCCTCTTAAACCTTTTTTCTCACTGGAATGAGCTTCTGTTGCGTCTAAAATGATTTTAAAGAATTGAAATCATGACATTTAACACATTGTTTAAGGCTCTCCATCTTATTAAAGGATCATGAATTGGAAAGTGCAATTAACAGATTTTTCACACATTGTTTCTAAATTCCTTCTTTAGTTTCAAAACTGGCACCTTTTCCAAATTAGGCCCTGGAGGAGTTGTTGTTTAATTTGACTTAAACACACACCCCCCCCCCCCACACACACGCACGCACGCAAACTTTTGAAGAGGTGTTCATAGGGTTCAGAATTCAAAAGATAGAAGATGGGAAAAGGTATCCAGAGGAAACTGCCCTTTCACCCCTGTCCCTAGCTGCTCGGGTAGTTTCTCCAGGGGCAGCCCTGGCTATCCTTCCAAAGATCTTTTACCCAGAGTGGGGAAACCTCCCTCTCCTACACAGATGGTGGCACACTCTCTACTCTGCATTGTACCTTGCTTTTCTCACTTAACACTGCACTTGACGGTCAGTCCGTACCTCCACGACACAGAGGGCTTCCTCTTTCTTCTTGGCGGCTTCTGGGCCTCCCAGCAAATGGCTGTATCATACTTTATCTCATGACCACCCCCCCCCCCTTAAGGGACAGTTGGGCTGTTTCCATCTTTGACTATTGACAACAACAGCTAACCCTTGTTGAGTGCCAAGCTTTGTTCTGTGTGCCTCCCATAAATCATTTTATTTACTCCTCAGTACTGAGGATTAAAATACTTCCACGTATGTGGTTTCGCACAAGAGGAATATTTATGCCGGCTGAATTCCTAGAAGTAGAATCTCTAGATCGGAGGACGTGTGTGTTTACTTGTGGCAGGTAGAGTCCGTGTGCCAGTTTATATCCCTGTCAGCAACATTAGGAACATGCCTGGATGCTCCATGCTATCAAACTTGTTGCCTTTCGCCAGTCTGGCAAGTAATAACGTGTATTTCGGTGTAGCTTTAGTTTGTATTTCTCTTGTGAGTGAGGTTCTACCTCCCCTGGGAAGTTTAAAAACAGTTGGTCCTTTTCTGTAAAATATTGTAGCATTTGCTCATTTTTATGGTGAGTGCTTTTTCATAATAATTGGTATTTCCTCTACATCTAGTAGGGAAATCAGACCTGGCCTATGACTGAAAAAGTTCCTTTGGCTTTGCGTAGACTTTTTTTTTTTTTTTTTTTGCCATGTAGCGTTTTAAGAGTTTTTCAATAGTTGAATTTATCCATATTTTTTGGTTTCTGGTTGCTAGAAAGCCTCAGATTAGAAAAGAAAAAAAGATTTCCCATGGTTTCTAGTGTTTTACGGTTTTCTTTTTCTACATTTAAAACTTGGATCCATTTGAATTTACCCTGATAAAGTTTTGGAATTTTGTAAGGAATAAGGGATAAATTCAACTTTTTTTCCCCCCTAGGTGGATAGATACCCGGTTTTACCAACATTTATTGACTAAACCGTTTTCCAGAAATCAGAGATGCTATGCCACATTTTTATTATTATTGTTTTTTAAGATATTTTAATTTATTCATTCAAGACACAGAGATACAGAGAGAGAGAATGTGAGCAGGGGGAGAAGCAGGCCCCCCACTGAGCAGGGAGCCTGACTTGGGGCTCAATCCCAGGACCCTGGGATCATGACCTGAGCCGAAGGCAGACGCTTAACCGACTGAGCCACCCAGGCGCCCCTAAATTCTCATCCTAACAACGTTTTAGAATGAGATGTTGAATACTATTTAGTGATGGCAAACTCGGATGTTGTGTTTCTGATAGCCAAGCTCACTAAGAAAGTAATAGAGCTAATTATTTTCTGTTGGAAAAAATATACCAAACTTCTGAGAGCACATTATCCAAATAGAAATGTGTATGGCCCTTAGCAAAAGAAAGAAATATGTGGCAAATAAAAACTCAAAATTAGAATGATTTCATCGGATGCTGTTCAGAATAATCTTAGTTTTATTGTATTACAGTGGAGAGTTAGTTAGCTGGAGTGGAAATGCTGAACTGTAGGCAGGAGGCCTGCCGACAGTATCTGTCTCTGTCTCTTCCTAATTGAATAACAACAGCAAACACTTAGAACATTGCCTGGCCTACAGTAAGTGCTAAAAGCGTTGCATGTCTTAATTAATTCAGTATATGTAATTAATAAAAAGTTTGTAATTGGTTATGAATGATACACATATTACATGGTATTACTAATAAAAATGTCAGTAGGTCCTTTCAAAAAAATAGGCCCTTTGGGAAAAAACAAAAACAAAACCCCAAACCCAACCCTGTCATGAGCTACATGCATGCTGTAATAGGAAGTAGTATGATGATCTGGGACAGCTTGTGGATTATGATCTTCCCAGCGTTGTCCCTCACCTTCACATTTCTGTGCCTTGGCATATGCTGTCCCCTAGGTCAGAATGCCCTTCCTACTGGGGTCCCCCCAACACAAAAGTATATGCCTTTTTTTTTTTTAAGATTTTATTTGAGAGAGACAGCGTGAGCGAGCATGAGCAAGGGGGGGGTGGAATGGGCGGTGGGGAGAAGCAGACCCCCCGCTGAGCAGGGAGCCTGATGCGGTCCTCGGCCTCGATCCCAGGACCCTGGGATCATGTCCCGAGCCGAGGGCAGATGCTTAACCATCTGAGCCACCCGGGCGCTCCTGCCTTTTTTGTTTTCTTTAGAGACTACCTCAAATGCCCTCTCCTTGCCCCTCTTCCAGGTAGAATTATTCATGTAATCTAATTCCCTAGCACTTTATATATAGTAGTATGCATTATAATAGAGGTAGCTTAAATACTGTTTTGTCCGTTAGATTTGAGTCTTTTTATTTGAGAGAGAGAATGAGAGAGCATGAGAGGGGGGCGTTTCAGGGGGAGAAGCAGACTCCCTGCTGAGCGGGGAGCCCGATGCGGGACTCGATCCCGGGACTCCAGGATCATGACCTGGGCCGCAGGCAGTCACTCAACCAACTGAGCCACCCAGGTGCCCGAGTCTTTTTTTTTTTTTTTTTAAGATTTTATTATTTAGAGAGCACAAGCAGGGGGAGAGGGAGAGAGAGCATCTCAAGCGGGCTCTATACTGAGCACGGAGCCCGACGCAGGGCTCGATCCCATGACCATGAGATCTTGACCTGAGCCAAAACCAAGAGTTGGTTACTCAACTGACTCTGCCACCCAGGTGCCCCGCAATTTGAGTCTTTTGAGGGCAGGGCCTGTGCATTATTCATCTTTGTATCTCTGCACAGCTCCTGACATAGTTCCTGGCTTATAACAGGTGTTCAGCTGAAAGAAAATAAAAATTTGCATACGTGATTATACAGTATCTCATTTGATAAAAGTTGGAAGGGCCTCAAGCAGAGTCGGCACACCAGCCCGATAGCTGGTAAAACCAAACAGTTTAATCTTGTGTTATATTGCTCTTTGAAGGTGTGGGAACTTGAACACAAAGTATGAAATGGTTTATGGGCTCTTTTAAAGGTGTCGTCTACAGAGTGAAAATCAGACATTTTCTGTGATCGTATTGTTTTAGTTTTTGCATTTTCAGAAGCCACATTCTTAGGATGCTAGCTAAATAAATGTTGTTGATTAAAATGAGATTAGGAAATAAACAGCAACATCACACCTATCAGACAGACTTCTGCTAGCTACAACTATTCAGGACATATTCAGGAACCCCACAAGGAATCCAAAAGGTCTCTAAATTGGACGAAAAGGGCTCTCCTGAAGTCTGTGTACTTGACAGAGCCACTTGAATGCCAGAGCCTACGGACTGACTTTGAACTTTCATAGAAAACTCCCAAGGACTCCTTAACGAGTTTGGATTTTCGGCTTCCTTTCAAGACCTTTTTGCTTGTCTTGGGTTTTTGGTAAAAAAAAAAAAAAAAAAAAAAAAAAAGATGAACTCTCTCACCCATGCTGCCAGAAGGCACTAACTAAGGCATTGTTGAAACGAGTGTAAAAGTAAGTCTCGTGTTTTTCTCCCATAACGCATGGAAACTTAATTTTTTTATTTTTTCGCCTTTGAGAATTCTGATTAGGTCACATAAAATCAGTTGTGACAATACTTAATTTGCTCTACTTCTTAAGAAATCCGAGGTTTTATTTTTTTAATTTATTTTTAAAGATTTTATGTATTTGACAGAGAGAGGGAACACAAGCAGGGGGGAGTGGGAGAGGGAGAAGCAGGCTTCCCGAGGAGCAGGGAGCCCGATGCTGGGCTCGATCCCAGGACGCTGGGATCATGACCTGAGCTGAAGGCAGATGCTTAATGACTGAGCCACCCAGGCGCCCCAAGAAATCCGAGGTGTTAAAGAGTGATGGCCCTTTGATCTCACCTCCTTGAAAGAGGGTGATTAATTTGAGGTAGCAAGACTTTATTCTAGTATTTATGTAATTTATCATAGGTTGAAATCTTGAGTGTGAAAGGAGCGTGTGTAAATTTCTTTGCATAGTTTGGAACAAGCTGTGTAAGTAAGCCACGAGGAAAAGTCCAAGGGCATCTTTAAATGGTTTGGGGACCTGTTTTAATGCAAGCTGAACATTGCTTTTTGTTGGAGGGACAGCAAATGAAAACAGGTATCATTCGATTTCCTTCTCTCTTCTTCTCTTTCTAGATTGCCAAAATGCTTTGGAGTTTTTAACTAACTGACTTAAGAAAAGTCCAAAATAGATTTGAGACTGTAAAAACAGAAGCTGCAGCAAGGGGGATTCAGTGCCAATGCATCAACAAAAAAGACAGCCAGAGTTAGTGGAAGGAAATCTTCCTGTTTTTGTGTTTCCCACGGAGCTAATATTTTATGCAGATGACCAGTCAACACATAAGCAAGTGTTGACTCTGTATAATCCCTATGAGTTTGCCTTAAAGTTCAAAGGTGAGTCTCCTAGGTCTCTTTTATGGATTGTAACTAGTCCCTACTAATTGTTTACTTGTAGAAACTAATTTTTAAAAAACACTAATGGCCATTGTGACTTTTTCTTTCAGTTTTGTGTACTACTCCAAATAAGTATGTTGTCGCTGATGCTGCAGGTGCAGTAAAGCCTCAGTGTTGTGTGGATATGTAAGTCAAAATCCCTTCCTGGTAACATGTTTTTAGTGTGTTAATATTTATGTGTTTAACTTGAAAAGGATCTCATCTTGAAGCCATTCCCACTTAGGCATTTATTACATTTTGAATTTTTACTGGGAGTTGTAGTCTCTTACAATTCTTTTTTAAATTTTATTTGTTGTTTTTTAAAGGTTATTTATTTGAGAGTGAGAGTGAGCGCACATGGTGGGGGGGTGCGGCGGGAGCAGAGGGAGAAGCAGACCCCGCGATAGATCATGACCTGAGCGGAAGGCAGATGATTAGCCGACTGAGCCACCCAGGCGTCCCAATCCCTCACAATTCTTAAGAAGCCCCTAAGATTCTAAACAGGTCGACCAAATCCTTAGTAATATTTCACGATGCTGGAGCTGATGTGTGTGTTAATATTTCCATGAACATCTCCTCAATTGTTGTGCTTGTAGTTATCGCGGGGTCGCTTATGAAGGTCAAGTTCTAACTCATTCCTTTAAATTTCCCTAGCTATAATGGAATTTAGCTTTCTTTGGAACATCCTATTATAGTGACATTTGGGAAACTAGTCATACTACATTCACGGAACAATGGTAATATAAGTTCATCTGAAATGATTCAGCTAATAAGCCTGGAAGTTAATCTCTACAAACAGGAAGCAAGTGTGTAGCTACTCATCTGTAAAAGGTTATCTGAGTTCTTCCAGATAATTTTGTCAGAAATTAAGTGTCAGATAGATGATTGTTTGTTCAAGCTGTTCATATGTAATTTTCACTTTAGAGCTAGTGGAGACCGGATGGAGCCATTGACCAGCTCTTAATTTAAGCTACCGAGTAAACTGTATTTGTTTAAACCTTCCATGAGAGTGAGAAGCAGAAGTTTTTTCTTCTGAATACGTTTTCATCCCTCCATATCCATAAAATGATGTATCTTTTGAGGACGTGTTTTCACAGGTTTCGTTTGATTTTCATTCAATACACAGTAAGCAAGGACTGTTCCAAAGAAATGTAGTCTCTTGCCAAATAAATGTGTTATCTTTGACCTAATTGGTTTGTGTTCTCTATTAAGAATGAGGTAAGATAAATGGAATTGTAGATCGCTCTTGTAAAATTGCAAGTGCTTTATACTCTTTTCAGAGGAAGACAGAAGTGTATTGTTAGCCTTCTGTTGCATTGGTCATACTGGTTACTTATTCAGTTGCTTGTTTTTACCTGTGTGCACGGACTTTCAGTTTTGAGTCTAGGTGAGGTTTGTTGCTTGCACAATAAATAAGTGGCAGTAGAAACCCACGAGACTTTGGTGAGGAAGAATTTCATATATCCTATTCAGTAACTATGGCTGCCCGCAGAGCTCAAGGGGGGAATAATGTCCTTGCTAAAAGGAATTTTCTTTACCTATCGTTCTTTTACTTCAGACTTTTATTCTGCATTGTAGAGTATGTGTTTTCATCAAATATTTTAGAATCACCCATTTCCTTTTCGGTTATGCTGTGACTTTTTTTTTTTTTTAAGCATCATTAGCAACTTTCTGTATTTGAACATTTGGTTACAGTTAGTTAATGGTCTCCTGTATGAAATCTCGGGCTGACTTCTGTTTGACAGGCCCCCAGAAACCTAAATAGCATTTATTTTTTAATGTTTTCAGTGTGATTCGTCATAGAGATGTTCAATCCTGTCACTATGGCGTAAAAGACAAGTTCCGCCTTCAAGTTTCCGAGCAAAGCCAGAGGAAGGCTTTAGGAAGGAAAGAGGTTGTGGCTCTTCTTCTCCCATCTGCCAAAGAACAACAAAAGGAAGAAGACGAAAAAAGGATAAAGGAACATTTAACCGAAAGTTTATTTTTTGAGCAGTCCTTTCAACCAGGTAGTTTTGGGGTTGCTTTTAAAGCCCGTTGGCGCTCTTAACGCATTTCTAACTGGAAAAAAGTCATCAGGGAGCTAAGAATCATGACTAGAAAAATGATCTGCCACTTTCCACCTAATTAACTACTTCAGAACGGAACCGAACTAGAGATCAGGTACCGAAAAACCGAGCAAGAGGCCTAGAGCTGGACTCGAAATGAGGAGAGAAGCTCTCGGCCGCCGAGGCTGTAAGGAGAAGGCCAAGTGTTGCTATCGCCTCTGAAATGTTTCGACCCGACAGTGCAGCCCCCCTGTACTTTCGAAGGCTAGCACAATTTGGCAATTATATACTTTTGTTTCTGTGACTTTCCCGTATCCTTTCTCATTTAATGAGTTCGAAGAAGGAGAGAGATTGTGTTTGGCAATAGGCCAAGCTTGGTGCGCTGTTCATATTATTTTGGAAAAAAAAAATCTCATTAAAGTTGAAGTTAATTAAACTAAGTAGATTATAATATCCCCTGTGGGCTATTAATTGAATCCCTCTCCATTCCTCATTTCCTTTCAGCTTAGATATTCAGAAGTGTTATGATATATTCTTTCAACATTGACACTGTCCTCATATTCAACTCTCTGGACGTCATTCCTCCTCCCTCTTAAAGTCTCATTATCTCCTTCCAACCCCATTATAAGAGGAGGAAGATAAAATTTTCCACAGAAAAACATGGAAACTTTTTGATAGTGATATATGAATGTGATAGCAGCTCTCCTTGAAATTGCAGCATTATCTATGAGGAATTAAAAACAAATCTACTTGTCATTACATTAATTCACAGGTCCCTATCAGTTTGTTCATCTTAGAGCTTAGAGTGTTTATTTGGATAACACAGGGAGTAATGCCTCTTTGATTTACTGCAGGCAGGAGTCTTCTCCATCCATGTATGGAGTGCCCAGGTTTTCTGGTGACACCGAGACTAGGGACTAGGTAGAAGCCAGTAGATTGCTTCTTCTCAGCAACTGTTACTGACCAATAGGACTAGATTTTTCATCTTTTGAAGCTGAAAGAGAGCCTCTGGTAAATGTCACTTTGATCTCCAATCAGCATTGTGGAGTTGGCTTACACATGTTTATGGAAATGCAGGATTTCTCCCTTGGAGATACCTCCTCTAGAATAAGAAAAGTCACATAATGACTCTTTGGTTTTTGATGTTCAATTCATAATTTAAAGGAAAACGGCCATCGGCTCATTTCTGTATTTAACAGACCAGTTTAATAGCCCCCCCCAAATAATAAGGATTAAAAGTTTTCTTTTTTTCCCCTTTATTTTAAAACTTATTAGAATTCAGGTGAAAATCATCCTAAAAGCCTAAATAATTACAGTGTGTATTAATTGTGCATTTCATTCTTATTTTCCTTGGACAGTGAACCTTTGGTATCTGAAGCATATTAGAGAATTCTTCTAATTGTAAAATCCCAAAGTAGATAAATGAAGGAGGTGATTTCTGTTTTGGGGGAAAAAAAAAAAAACTCTAAGCCATCCATGTCAGGAAGCCCAATGAAGACAAGCACCTTATTTGTCTAGTTAACTCTCATGTCCTTGGCCACGAGCAGAATGCCCAGCACAGAGTAGTGTGTGCATGGGTTTCACTAGGAGGGCTGGACTTCTCATCCAGTGGGGTGTGTTGGATTGGTTTGCTTTGTCTCACAAGGTTTCCATGGCTATTGCCACTCTTCAGAGCAAGGAGCAACACCACAGTAGAGCCCCGTATGAAGTCCTGGCCGACAGGTCCAGTTTGCAAGCAGTTCCCCCCACGTTCCTAATAACGTGGTAGGAAACTGAGGAAAGTTTTCTTCTTTAATAGTGTATAATGGTGCCTGATTTAGTCCATGTGGACAAAGTGATATTTTTCACTTGTTTATTAAATGAATAGTAAATTACGTGTGGTTTCCAGTATGTAAAATTCTATGGCTTTTCATTAAGTGTCTCTGACCTCAAATGTTGAAACGAATCGAGATTGTTTGGGGGGAGGTTTTAAAATGTCATTATTTTTGCACATCTTTAGCTTAGAGAAATGATTATTAGACATATTCCAAGTGCAACAGTGTCGTGAGGCTCTGTGAACCAGCCAGAAAATGGTCAGAGGCTAGATCATGAAAGATGCAGATTTTATAAATGTGTTTTTATAAGTGTATCAAAAGGCAGGAAAATGAGAAATTTCTTCTCAAGTTGATTGTACCTTTAAAAGACATAGCAGTAACAAATTCATAAAGGAAAACAGCACCTACAATCCCACACACTTAACAAATCTACTTACATAAGTGTTCTGTGTTATTTTCCAGACCTTGTCTATGTGCATAAGTACATTCATATATATATATATTTTTTTTTCATTTAACAGAAATTTAAGAGAAACCCACAAAGCATACTTTAACAAAATACCAAAGCCCAGGTTATTAAAAAGATGTTTTGAAAAGATGCAGCTGCATCTTGGTGGGTTTGTCTTAATTACATTGCTAATGAACTGCTACGTCTATGCAATGTTTTGAGTCCGTGCCCTCTGGCTTAAGAAAATTACACTCTTTATTATTGTTTATAATAATAAAAGATTGAAAATGACCTAAAAGTCCATCAACTGGGGATTGGATTAAATTATGAATATTCATAAGATGGGATGCCAGGTAGCCATTTATTTCCAAGGATCTGATAGAATGACAGATGCTTATACATTGACATAGAAAGAGGCTCATATATATATTTCAGAGAGGAAAGAACAGTTACAGAACGGTATGCATATTATGGTCTCATTTATGTTAAAAAATTTTTTTTTACATGTTTATGTGGGTATTTATAAACTCTGAAAGGATCTGTACCAAGCTGTTAACAGTGTTCTCTCTAGGAGGGTGAGACTGATCAGGAACCTCTATGTTTTCTATAGCTCTATAAAATTTTTACAACAATCTTGTAGTATCAGAAGAAAAGCCATTTCCACTTTGAAAAATTGCAAGCATCTATGCAAATGTCTTTGGAATTTCTCTAAATACTAAAAATTCCTTGAAATTATCTTTATTGTGGGTTTCAGCCAGCGGTGTAGTAGGTCATAAATAAATGTTTGCCTTGAAAGCTTATCTCTGCAGCAAATATAAATACAAAGATACTTCATTTACTAACTAAAAATAAGACTTGTTTTTAGGTATTTATGCTGTTGTTTCGTCTCAAGCAATAATCACTATAAAATTTGAATTTGTTTTCACCCATCTGGCTTTGGCAAGGCTCAATTAAACTTCGCACAACAGCTAAGGTATTAATAATTTAGAAAAGCTGCATTTAATAATAAAATGAACAGTGTTATTTCATTAATAAAACACAAGATTGTGTTGCTGTTGGCTATTCCTTTTAATGAAAGAAGGGTGGTGGGAAAAGCTCTATGACAGAAGATACTGTTACCAGGTTTCTTAAAAATATGGGTATGAATATTACACACATACAGCAAAGCACTGCTAATGTTTTTTAGATTTTCTTTTATTGTAGTAAGAACACTTAACTCACAAATGTTTAAGTGTACAATACAGTATTCGCTGTAGGCACAGTGTTGTACAGTAGAGCTCTAGAACTTACTCATCTTGCTTAATTGAGACATTATGCCCATGATTAGTAACTCCCATTTATTTTTTTTGGAAGATTTTATTTTATTTTTTTAAGATTCCAGTTATTAGAGAACATGAGCAGGGAGGAGCGGGGCAGAGGCAGAGGGAGAAGCAGGCTCTCCGCTGAGCAGGGAGCCTGACACGGGGCTCGATCCCAGGACCCCGGGATCATGACCCGAGCCGAAGGCAGACGCTTAACTGACTGAGCCACCCAGGCACCCCAGTAACTCCCATTTTAAACACACCCCCAATCCCTAGTTACCACCGTTCTACTCTCTGATTCTGAGTTGGACTGTGTTTTAGATACCTCATGTAAGTGCAATCATGCGGTATTTGTCCTGCTGTGACTGGTTTATTTCATGTAGCATAATACTTGCTAGGTATTGTTTCTGCTTCCTTGGCTGTAAATGGGATAGAGCAGAGGACAAGAATTTTCACAGGTAGCTTTTTAAAAAGATTTTATTGAGAGAGCGAGAGGGAGAGAGCACGAGCAGGGGGGGAGAGGGGCAGAGGAAGAGGGAGGAGCAGAAGCAGACTGCCTGCTGAGCAGGGAGCCCGACGCGGGGTTCGATCCTAGGGCCCCGGGATCATGACCTGAGCCAAAGGTAGACGCTTCACCGACTTGAGCTGAGCCCCCCCAGGCGCCCCCACAGGTAGCTTTAAAACACTCATGTAGTGCTTTGCTGCTGCTTTTACTGTTTTCAAAAATGGTAGCAGGATGCTACAGTTATGAGGACCAAACCTGTCTACCTAAGATACTCTCAGAAGGCAGTGGGCTCCAGAATGGAGTGAGAGACACAAGCCATCCATTGGGGTACAGGAAGAAAATATCAGAACTTCAATTTCTATTTCTAGCCCATTCTTTAAAAATTCTGTTGGTATATTTTATAAACACATACAGACGATGCATGCTTGACCACTTTCTACTCATTAGGGTGAGGCGGGGGTGGGTAAGGATGGTGACCTTTCAGTAGGAACTTACTACCTCACAATGCCGTTTCAACATTCCATTTCTGTAACGACTCAGAGACATTATGGGCTTCCAGATAAGTCCAGCAGATACGTCCCTATGGCATGGAAATGATGGGCAAAGAGTCAGAAGTAAGACAAAACCAGCATCCTGGTGAGTGGTAGACCGTCTGTGCGAATGAACTTTGGTCTTGGGGCATTTTTAGAAGCAAGCTCAGGAATTGTTGTCTTTTTACAGAGAACAGAGCTGTGTCCTCGGGACCTAGCTTCCTAACTGTCTTCCTGGGAGTGGTGTGCATTGCAGCTTTGATGCTTCCCACACTGGGGGATGCGGGATCGCTGGTGCCCCTCTACCTCCACTTAAGTGTGAATCAGAAGTTAGTGGCCGCTTATATCTTGGGTAAGTGCTCCAAAGCTGCGCGTGGGGTGTGTGTGTGTGCGGAGGTGGTGGTTGTGGCCTTAGATGTGTAAGGGGCCATGGTGCTCGTGCTGCTTTAATTTTTTTTTTTTTTGATAGAAAAACAGGTAAGATTGCTTCAAAAGCATGTGTTGAGGTAAAGTGCATTTTAAGATTTAATGTTTTGGCTTACATTTTGTTCTTTTTTTTTTTTTCCCTTTTTAAGTTTATGTAAGTCCTCTTTACATGCGTGGGGGCTCAAACTCACGACCCCAAAATCGACAGTCCCATGCTTTACTGACTAAGCTAGCCAGGTGCCCCGACGATGAGTTCTTTGTAGCTGATTGATCCAGCACCTAATGCTATATTCAGTTGTTTTCATTTTGCTGACTTGCGATGGTATAAAACAGGTCTAAAATGTAAGATGTGTATATTGCCCCATCCAGCATTTCTACTTCTAGGAACTGATCCCAGGGAAACCCTTAGACAAAGTGCATACAGTGATAAAGGTGAACAATGCAGCCTTGTTTAACACTGTGAACCTTTCTCTTTAAACCAGTTCCCAGATTTCCTGTTAAGTCATTCTTTCAGTCACCCTGGCTTGAAATCTTATAATTAGTTTAACTGAACAAACTGTTCCTCAGTCCCTGCCATGTGTCAGGGATTAGGGATCCAGTCACAACTGTCTTCATAGTCTCCTGGCACCTCTTCCGAGAGGCCAACTCTTTTCAGTACTCTCTCAGTACTCCTTGGTATGCTCTCTTTTTTGATCTTTATTTTTTTAAAGATCTTATTTATTTGACAGAGAGCGCGCACGAGCAGGGGGGACGGGCAGAGGGAGAGGGAGAAGCAGGCTCCCCGCCGAGCAGGGAGGCCGACGCGGGGCTCGATCCCAGGACCCCGGGATCATGGCCTGAGCGGAAGGCAGACGCTTCACCGACTGAGCCACCCAGGTGCCCCTGTGCTCCCTTTAAGTTTCAAAATTGTCCTCTCGGTTCGGCTTCCTGCCTTCTATCTGTGCCCCTTCTCTTCCCATCCCTGTCCCCCCCCCCCCCCCCGCAACCCGTTATTTTAACCCGCCAAATGCCCCATTGCCTTGCTGTCAGATGGATTTCCATTCTGGTTTGGTTTCACCCCCGCCACTCCCTGCCCGGGAGCCATCAAGGACCCCCCAGAGCCCACAGAAAGAAGTAGGACTCCGTAGTTGGGCCTCCGAGGCTCTCCACCCTGAGACCTCTTTGAGCCAGTCTCGTCCAGCTGATTGCCTGTCTAAGTCCTTGATCCCAGCCTGTGAGGTTAGTCCCGAAAAGCTTATCGAAGAGTCTGGTCAGCCCCCTTGTCCCCACTTTGCCGTCCCTGCACCTGAAATGCCTGCTGATCTCCTTGTTCCTTACCATTCCTGTCCACCTCTTAGGCTTATTTCAGCTTTACCTCTGGGGCATCTTTTCTGACCTGCCCTGGTCCTACGGGATTGTTCTCCCCTCTCTGTGCTTTGTCCCTCACCACTTTTTTTTTTTTAACCACTTATTTAGGACCGAGCATATTCTTACATTATTAAATTTTTATGGTTTCATGTGTGCAGTCTCTTCAAAAGAGACAAGCCCAGCAGGAATACTATGCTTCTGTGTCTTTGTGGTCCTAGAGTCCTGGGATACAAATAGGCTCGACACGTTTTTGTTGATGAAGTTGGCCGGCTTTCCTGACACTTTAAAATGCCACGTCTGCTGTTCTTATAGCTGATGGGACTGGATAAAGTGGGAGGGATATTTAATAGTTAAAAAATTAGCTATGGCCAGACATTAGTGATTTAATTAAATCTATCCAGTGACTGCCCATTGCTGTAAATTGGATTTCTTCTGTATAATATCAACTAAATTCAAACTGACTTTGGATTCTTGGTGGAGTGCCTGTCTCTGTGCTGTATTTTATTTGCTCCTTGAGATCTAAACAATGGCTTATTGAATGGAAGACTTTGTAAAATGCATGGCTTTAACTGTTCTCCACTTTTTTTTCTTTCAGGTCTCATCACAGTGGCTATACTTAGAACATGAGCAAGGAATTCAGTTGACTTCTGAAGTAAATTTATCTCGCAAATATGAATGTGGACTGCCTTTTATCTCTCTTTCACTCCATTAACATGCTACAAACTATTGAATGATTTACAGTAATTGCAAAAGTATAATATATATTTTAAATTACTCTATAATTTTATTGGAAGGACTCCAATACATTATGTTACAGACAGCAAGGATGCTTCTGAGTGACGCCTAGGAAATTATTTGAAGAATCTTTTTATATCTAAAGCTATTGTGCAAAAGACTTTAACTAAAACACCTATTTTCTCATTTTTTTTTTCTAATTCACTTTGATTCTTAAGGTCATATGTCCTTCCAAGTGAAAGGCCTGAAAGAGCGAACTGACCAGCCTAAACATGAAATGACATTTATTTCCCTAACTACAAACAGCAATGTTACTATGTCAACAATACCTTGTCCTCTGTCATTATCAGCAGTTGCCATGGTGTTTTTAAAAATAAGTGTTACAGTTAATGCGTGGAGGGTAAAAAAAAAAAAAAAGGGAAGGAAAAGCATAAAGTATGGAGGGAGCACGCTTGGGATCTCCCAGAAGACCAGACATATTTAATTCATATGCTGAACTACAGGGTAGGTAGTTCTGGGGTTTTCTTTAACACTCCTAGAAGTAGCATGACTTCTCTGTTTGGTCTAAGAATTTGAAAGGAAGGTAGCATTTGTTTAGTTATTTGGTTCACCCTGGCTTTACCTCTGGATCATGCTTTATGTTAATAGGAGGAGAAAAATCACTTTATCATTTCTTCCTAACCCCTTGCCTGACTGTCAGCAACTAAGCCCAGACTGGGATTACCAGATGCCAGGTGTTGTATGTAGCGATGTTTTTCACCTTTAAACTCTTAAGCCAAGTATAGGAAATCCTCGATATGTGTCTATTTTATATCCGTCACTGAGACTTTTTTTTTTAAGTTTCTATTTATTAAAACAACTTTACCAAAAAAAAAAAGTCCCCAAAGCACAAATATTTACATTTCTTTATAGCTTCTTCTGATCTTTAACATATATATGCAGTTTTAACTGTTATTGTCCTAATAACTGATCTTTTGACTTAGGATTTTTATCTGAGAGCACAATGCATTGAGTCTCTTGAAAATCATCTTTCAGATCTTTTTATAGAATGAACTTATGCACTGCTACTGTAGTCTTCCCAAGGAATATACATAACCACAAAATGTATGCCTGAGGTTGGTTTTTGCAGGAAATAGTACTTTGCTTCTAAAGTGAAAGCTTTTACATATACTCTTTAATAGAAAATCCTCATTGTTTAACAATTTGGGAACGATAAATCATTAAATGGATCATGTCTGTACATTATGTAGTGACTGAAAAGCACAGAAATGTAATCTATTTTAAACTTTGTAAAAAAAAAATTATGTTTGGAGGCTATTCTTGTTTCTCTGTCCCTTTCAAGTCCTCTGTGTATGTGTGCGTGTGCATGCGTGCATATGTGTGAGTGCACGCGCATGCGTGTGTATGAGATGACATATTGTAAAGGACAAATTACTTTAAAAAAATAAATGAAAATGGAGGCCTGAGTTTCACACTGACGTACACATTTTATTCTGGTTACCTCTGAGGAACTCCGTTTTAGTCTCCTGTTTCCTAGAGCTGTCTCCTATCCCTGTGAGTTAAACAGGAAAAATAAGAAGTGAAATATATGAGCTAAAATGTCTAAGTGTCTTAATTTACCAGGGGAATTAAATTTTTGAATAGGTAATAGTCACGTGCTTCCAAAGTCAACTATAAAAAGGTATACCGGGGCGCCTGAGTTTGAGCCCCACGTTGGGCGTAGAGATGACTTTTTTAAAAAATAAAAAGGTGGGGGCGCCTGGGTGGCTCAGTTGGTTAAGCGACTGCCTTCGACTCAGGTCATGATCCTGGAGTCCCTGGATTGAGTCCCGCATCGGGCTCCCTGCTCGGCGGGGAGTCTGCTTCTCCCTCTGACCCTCTTCCCTCTCATGCTCTCTCTCATTCTCTCTCTCTCTCTCTCTCTCAAATAAATAAATAAATAAATAAATAAATAAATCTTAAAAAAAAATAAGGTGTACAGTAGAAAAATCAGTTTGCCTTCCCTGTCCACTCAGGTCCTTTCAAGTGACCACTGTTGTTGGTTTAAATATGGTTCCATTGTTTCTTTATCTAAATACATATTTTCATTTTTATGGTTTTATATGTAAATGGTAGCTTGTTCTGTATACTATACTGTACCCAGCTTTTTCTTTTTTTTTAATTAACATATAATGTATTATTGGCTTCAGGTAGAGGTCAGTGATTCATCAGTCTTACGTAACACCCAGTGCTCATTACCTCCCGTGCCCTCTTTAATGCCCATCCCCCAGTTACCCCATCCCCCCACCCCCCTCCCCTCCAGCAACCCTCAGTTTTGTGTCCTGTGATTAAGAGTCTCTTGTGGTTTGTCTCCCTCTCTGGTTTCATCTTGTTTCATTTTTTCCTCTCTTCCCCTAGGATCCTCTGTCTTGTTTCTCAAATTCCTCGTATCAGTGAGATCATATGATACTTGTCTTTCTCTGATGGACTTATTTCGCTTAGCATCATACCCTCCAGTTCCATCCACATCGTTGCAAACACCTAGCTTGTTTTCACTTCACACTATATCCGGGAGAATTTTCTAGATCAGTAGCTAAAGAGGATCCTCATTCTTTTTCCTAATAGCTGCCGAGTGTTTTCTTGTGTGGCGTGTAGCATAATTCACTTAGCCAGTTCCCTCCTGACCAGTTTTACCAGCACTGCCCGAGAAGTGTCTGTTCTCCCGCCGTCCCAGCAGCCGTGTGTTTCGCTCATCTGATGGATGAGAAGTGGCATCTCAGCGTACTTTATTAACTCCAAAGTGAGGTGGGCCACCTCTTCATAGACTATTTGCTCATATCCTCTGTTCCCCCACCCCCTGCTCTCTGGTAGGTGGGTTGTTTTCTTCTTGGCTTGTAGGAGCATTTTGTGATAATGAGTTGCAAAGACTTCCTTCTAGCTTCTCATTTTTCTCTTGACTCTGCTTATGGTATGTTTACCATGGAAAACTTAATCTGGGGGTAGTCGAATTTATGAATCTTTGATGACTTCTGGATTTTGAACCCTAGAAAACCCCAGATCCTTCCAAGGTTACAGATCATATTTACATACATACATACACACAGACACCAGTTTGAAGGATAATCCATTTGTGGTAGCAAAAAAGTTAAAATTCAAAAACCCTAGGTTTAAATTTAAAGTTCAAAATTTTTTATGAGGGAAACTACAAGACACTTTTGGTAAACAGAAAACTAGACTTGAGCAAATGGAAAGACATCTTACCGTTCTTGGACATACAGCCTTGACATCATTAAAATTTCCCTTGTTTCTTTTTTAACAGTTTTTTTTTAAAGATTTTATTTATTTGACAGAGACACAGCGAGAGAGGGAACACAAGCAGGGGGAGCGGGGGAGGGAGAGGCAGGCTCCCCGCTGGGCAGGGGGCCTGATGTGGGGCTCGATCCCAGGACCCCGGGAGCATGACCTGAGCCGAAGGCACACGCTTAACGACTGAGCCATCCAGGCGCCCCTAATGGTTTTTTTTTTTTTTTTTAGGGTAGGCTCCACACCGAGTGTGGAACCCAACATGGGGCTTGAACTCAAATGACCCTGAGGTCAGGACCTGAGCTGAGGGATGCCTGGGTGGCTCAATCAGTTAAGCTTCTGCCTTCGGCTCAGGTCATGATCTCGGGGTCCTGGGATCGAGTCCCGCATCAGGTTCCTTGCTCCACGGGGAGCCTGCCTCTCCCTCTGCCTTCCGCATCCCCTGCTTGTGCTCTCTCTCTTTGACAAATAAAATCTTAAAAAAAAAACCAAAAAACTGAGCTGAGATCAAGTCAGACACTCAACCAACTGAGCGCCCTCCAGGGGCCCCTCCATTGTTTCTAAGTTATATAAATTTAATATGGTTCCAATAAGAATACCAAGAGTTTTGGTGTCTTTTCTTAACCTAGACATGTTGATTCTAGATTCATATGGAGAAATAAGCATAGCTAGGAAAACTCTTCAAAAGAAGATTAATGGGCGAAATTCTTCCAGAAATTAAAACATTTATATAACCCCAATAATTCTAACTGTGGCCTTGGCCCATGGATAGACCAATGGAAAAGAATTGGAAGTACAGAAATAGACCCAAAGGTATCTGGGAATTTAGTAAATGCTAGAGGTGTCCTCTCAGAAAAACAATATACTGGTCAGTAAATGGCATGAAAACAACTGAATAGCCATCTAGAACAAATTGAAGTTGGACTGATGCATGCTACCAGGATAAACTCTAAATGGATCAACAACTTAAATGTAAAAAAAAAAAAAAAAAGAAACCATAAAGGTGCTAGATAACAGCATGGGAAAATTTATCCCCTTATAATCTTGGAAGGGGTTTATTGTCGATGACTCAGTAGCAGTATTTCATATCAAAGACTAAATTTGTAACCAGTGTCTCTCCTAGGCAGCTTTCCTCCTCTCTGAAGTGTCTAATTTCCCCGTTTTGTAAAAGGACACCCCCCCCCAAGAGTTTCTCAAGTAGATTCCCAGAATCATCAAGCAGTTGGATCTTCCCTATTAGAGATTACTTAATTCAACTCACTTAAGGCCTTCCCTTTCATTTGAACCCTGTCACGTGGGGACAGGCTCTCACCCTCAAGAGCTGGGTGACCGGCAAGCGATCACAGGTCCAGTGCGTGTCGGCGCCGCGTGGATTTGCGGTCCACCCTTCAAGGCTGCGCTGGAGTCCCACCCAGAGAAGGGCTGGGCTCGCAAGCAAAGGCAAGGGTGAAGGTGCCGCGAGGTGAGACAGGTGGCTTTAAAGCACTTTCCAGGGAGACAGTCGAGACTCCGAGGGACGAGGGATGGGCCATTATTTCCTGTGTGCCACGAAGAAAGCCCTTTCCGCTGCCGTGATTCCAGGGGCTGAACGTGGGCTGCTCAGGGAAGAACTAGCCTCCCCAAGGGGCCCCGGGTATGGCAAAGTTATCAGGAACAGGGCAGAGAAATAGTTGTCACCGTGCAAGCAAATATGATTCATCGCGAAAGCAGCCAGCAAACAGGAAATGCACGGCAAGACGCATGGCAGGCACTGTAATTATCTGTCGCTGCAGGTGTTTCTGTCCCCTCGAGAAATCGTGAGGCCTGCACAATTCTGCCACCCAAGTTAACTTCAAAAAGGAGCTGGACAAAGGCAGCCTGTCAAGTTTCAGGTTTCTAGAAGGGATTCTGGAGACGAGCGTCTCTCCTGGATATTTTCACTCGGGGAACACTTGAGCGGAGCGGCGACAGGGCAGCCGCCCAGGAGACACCCACGGGTTTCGACACGCACACGGAAACAGAACGCTGACATTTCAAAACTCTGTTATTATGAAAAAGACTGAAGACTGCCAGTAGCACCGAAAGCCCTGACATTTTGAGAGAACACAAAGGGAACAATTCAAAACGGACCCAAAGGACATCGGAGGGCGTGCGGTGGAGGTGGGACCCTGCAGTTCCACTAGAAGATTCGGATGGAGAGCCCCGCAGAGCCTGGCTGTGTTATGTCAGCAGGAGAATGCCAAGTTCGTGATTATTTCATTAGGAAAATATTTGCTACACCTATAATCTGGAAGTGATAAACAACATACCAGAGTGGAACATTACTCTCCAGGATTAAATACCAAACAGAGTAACAAAGTGTTGACCCAGCTACAGGCCACTGGGATGAGGCCTCGTCCAGTTACCACATCAAAGACCCTTTAAGTAAAGTCATAGGCAGAAAAGAGAGGAATCAATTAGGACACTGGTTTAGAGAGGCTTTATAGAACCAAGAGAAAAAAGAACGGCAAATAGACCAAGCTCAAGCTGGCCCTTTCCTTATTTTGTTCATTTTCTTTCTTTCTGATTTGCCTCCCTGTCACTTGGTTAATCAAAAGATGTCCAAAGATTTAATGACACCTATCCTGAGCTATGTCAGCTCAGTGCCTAAGAAAAACTGGGCCCAGTTCAATGGGCAATGTCCAGCTCACCAAATGCATTTTCCAATTAGCTTGGCCCTTGCTTTGTGAATCACTAGCTTAATGAACACACAAGCTGCGCAGCTCAGGACGTGATCCAGGTAGGTGGAGGGAAGCCCTGATTCAACAAAGTGAAAAGAATAAGTGATTTTATGAGGATGTGGACGGCTTTTAGTCCACCACGGCAGAGAAAAACAATGCACCAAGCGTTGTGATAAAATGAAGTGTGAACTGTGCTAATGGTACGGGAAAAAATGTGCTACATCCTGGGGTGGTTGGGTCAATTACTTTTATGTAATCATAGGTCACAGAAGGCAAGGTTAGGAATGGATTTATTTGCAGAATCGAAATGAAAGCTTTCTCTCGTCTAATGAACATGTTTTTGGAGGTAATCACTCTACCAGGTAACCTGTATCTCCCGCTGTTCTCAGGCTGTTAGGAAACAGGTGTTTTTTGTTTGTTTGTGTGGTTTTTCTTAATAGACTCTACTGTTTAGAACAGTTCTGGGTGCACAGCAAACTTGAACAGAAAGTACCGAGAGTTCCCACATATCCCCTGCCTCCCCCCCAACACACCCATAGCCTCTCTACTAACCGTATCCCCCAGCTGTGCATTTGTTACAATGGATGAACCTACGCTGACGGGTCATTATCACCCAAAGTCCACTGTTTATATTAGGGTTCACTCTTGGTGTATTTTCTGTGGGTTTGGACAGATGTATAGTGACATGACCCACCATTACAGTATCATACAGAAGAGTATTACTGCCCTAAAAATCTTCTGTTGGAGTTTTCTTTTTTAACTTAACAAATGTATTTTGGAAAATGTTAAACATGTACAAAGAGAGACTAGTATAACGAGCCCCTCCCACGTACCCATTACCTGCCTTCAGAAATTACCAACCGTGGCCAATCTCAAAGAGCCATTTTGCAAAGGCTATGGAAACATAGCTGTAGGCAGACAGGTATTACATTTGAGGAAAAAGGAATTTTTTGAAAAAAAAACTTTATTTTATTTGAGACAGAGCACGCACAGGGGAGGGCAGAGGGAGAGGGAGAAGCAGACTCCCTGCTGAGCAGGGAGCCCTATGCAGGGCTCGATCCCAGGACCCTGAGATCACGACCTGAGCCGAAGGCAGACGCTTCACCAACTGAGCCACCCAGGCGCCCCAGGGGGGGGGGACAAAAAAAACTTTGAGGAAATTTCTTCTCTGTAATTTTTAAGTGAGTTGGTTGAATTATTGTGGGGTGAGCATGTATTAATCACTGACTGTGCTAGGCACTTCGCAAATGACCTACTTGCTACTCCAAGTATGGTCTGTGGACCAGCAGCATGGGTATCAGCTGGGAGAGAATTGGCAATGAAGAACCTCCTGCCCCACTCCTGACCTACTGAATCAGAGTCAGCAGTTTAACGAGATCCCCGCGTGATCTGTATGTGCATTAAAAGTTAAGAAATACTGACTGCCTGACCCAAGGTAGACACTTAAAATAGCCTCCTAACCATCCTGCAACAACACTTCAAGGCAGATATTATCTTGCCCAATTTACGGATGAGATAACTGAGGCTCAGAGATATTATTCAGCCTTCCCAAGATCTCACAGCAAATACATTTCGGTCCATCTGGCTTTACGGTTGATGATTTTACCACTTAATATCATGCAGCCTCCCCACTAGGGAGTTCACTTTTGGGGCAACTCAGTAAAAAAAAAAAAAAAAAAAGGAGCGAGTACGTGTTTACACAACACAAACCAACCAGCCATCTTGGCAACAACAACAGCAACAGAAAACCAAACTGGCTGCTATCACGCAAGTGATCGCTTACTCCACTGAAAGACCTTTTCACTTTTCCATCCATTATTATGGCATCATGTAGACAGCTCAATATTTCAGGGAAAAAAAAAAACTGGAGCAATTATCAAAGTTCCTCCCTCTTGACGGTGACCTTTGACCCAAATATGAACCAAACTGCAACCACAAGCTGTCCCAGAATGAAGGGAAGATAGGTTACAGACCTGAACAGCTGGGCAACGCAGTTTATCAGCCAGACCGGTTTGACATCGCATGGCCGGAAAGGGTAGATAATTGACTGACTGCGTTTTCACTTTCCAACCAGCTGGGTGGTCTGAGCCTTTAGCTCTGTGCAAGAGCGTGGCTTACACGGAGGGGGGAACCTCTCAGTGGCTGAGCACTGCTGGGCAAGGCCACAGGCCCTTTTGTTTGCTGAGTAGCTTTTTCAAAGGAATATTACAGGAAAAGGTAGAAAAAGCATCATTCCTGGATTATACCCCCAGGTTAGCAGGGACTCATCAGATTTTTAGGAGCTTCTCCCCTGTAATCCTGGGAGGAGATCAGGCCATTTCCTCCTCTTTCAGCTGTCCTAATGACTCTGGGGACCTGCATTAATGGATCAGCATGGCTACTTGGTTTTGCAATGAGTTGATTTGATGATTAATTAGCAGGAACCTGATGAAGTTCTCAGCTCAAAGCCCCCGGGATCCAGTTCAGGGCAATCCGCTCTCACAAAAGAAGACCAGGTGAAGAGGCATGCCAATTGGCCTGCTGATAGACGCCACAGGGGTGATTCTGACTGACTTTGCACTTTACAACCCAATGACCTGGGCACATCTCGCTGTTGTGCAACAGTAAATCTTACTGAAAAGTGGTAAGCATACAGGCTTAACAAAGCCAACTGTCTTTATGCATGAGATCAAATTCCTAGTATTAGGATCACTTTAGCCCATGCTCTTTTTTTTTAAATCCCACATTCTAACGATTTCATAATATTTTATAGCTAACCTCACCCTCATGCTAAAAAATATAATGAATAGTTGAGAATTGAGTCCAAATAGGCCAAAAAACCAGGCCTAAGGTAAAATAGATAAGACTAAGAGTTATTTTAAGAATGTGTTTCTTTTTTTTAGGGTTTTATTTATTTGTCAGAGAGAGAGAGCACAAGCAGGGGGAGCGGCAGGGAGAGGGAGAAGCAGGCTTCCCGCTGAGCAGGGGGCCCAATGTGGGGCTCGATCCCAGGACCCCGGGAGCATGACCTGAGCCGAAGGCAGATGCTTCACCGACTGAGACACCCAGGTGTCCCTTAAGAGTGTTTTTCTATTTCAAGATTGCTTTGGCTATTCGGGTCTTTTGTGGTTCCATAGAAAACTTAGGATTGTTTGTTCTAGCTCTGTGAGAAATGTTGTTGGCATTTTGATAGGGATTGCATTAAATCTGTAGGCTGCTTTGGGTGGTAGAGACATTTTAACAATATTTGTTCTTCCAGTCCATGAGCATGGAATGTCTTTCCATTTCTTTGTATCCTCTTCAATTTCTTTCATCAGTGTTTTATAGTTTTCAGAGCATAGGTCTTTCACCTCTTTGGTTAAGTTTATCCCTGGGTATTTTATTATTTTTGGTGCAATTGTAAGTGGGATTGTTTTCTTAATTTCTCTTTCTGCTGCTTCATTATTAGCATATAGAAATGCCACAGATTTTGTACATTGGTTTTGTATCTTGTGACATTAGTGAATTCATTTGTCAGTTCTAGTATTTGGTGAAGTCTTTAGGGTTTTCTATATATAGTATCACGTCATCTGCAAATAGTGAATGTTTTACTTCTTCCTTACCAATTTGGATACGTTTTATTTCTTTTTGTTGTTTGATTTCTGTAGCTGGGACTTCCAGTACTATGTTGAATAAAAGTGGTGAAAGTGGACATCCCTGCCGTGTTCCTGACCTTAGGGGAAAAGCTCCCACCACCTCAAACAGCCAAAGTAATCTTGGAAAAAGAGAAAACTGGAGGTATCACAATTCCAGATTTCAAGTTAAATTACAAAGCTGTAGTAATCGAAATAGTATGGTACTGACACAAAAACAGGCACACAGATCAATGGAACAGAATAGAAAACCCAGAAATAAGCCCATAATTAATTATAAGGTCAATTAATCTTTGAGAAAGGAGAGAATATGCAATGGGGGAAAGATAGTCTCTTCAACAAATGGTGTTGAATACAAACTGGTGAATACAAACAGCTACATGCAAAAGAATGAAACTGGACCACTTTCTTCCACCATACACAAAAATAAACTCAAACTTGATTAAGGACCTAAATGTGAGACATGAAATCATAAAAATCCTAGAAGAGAGCACGAGCAATAATTTCTCCGACATTGGTTGTAGCAACATCCTTCTAGATATGTCTCCTGAGGCAAGGGAAACAAAAACAAAAATAAAGGATTGGGATTGCATCAAAATAAAAAGCTTCTGCTCAGCAAAGGAAACAGTCAAAACTAAAAGACAACCTATTGAATCGGAGAAAATATTTGCAAATGACATATCTGATGAAGGGTTAGTATCCAAACTATATAAAGAACTTACACAACTTAACACCCCAAGAAACAAATAATCCAATTAAAAAATGGGCAGAAGACATGAACAGATATTTCTCTGAAGAAGACCTACAGATGGTCAACAGACACATGAAAAGATGCTAAACATCACTCATCATCAGGGAAATGCAAATCATAACTACAACGAAGTATCACCTCACACAGGTCAGAATGGCTAAAATCAAAAACACAAGAAACAAGTGTTGGCGAGGATGTGGAGAAAAAGGAACCCTTGTGCACTGTTGGTGGGAATACAAACTGGTGCAGCCACTCTGGAAAAGAGTATATGGAGGTTCCTCAAAAAATTAAAAATAGAACTACCCTATAATATAGTAGTTGCACTCCTGGGTATTTCCTCCCAAAATACAAAAACACTCATTCAAAGGGATCCGTGCACCCCTATGTTTATGGCAGCATTATTTACAATAGCTACATTATGGAAGCAGCCCAAATACTCATCAACAGATGAATGGATAAAGATGTGGTATATATATATATACACAATGGAATATTCTTCAGCCATAAAAAGAATGAAATCTTGCCACTTGTAACAACATGGATGGAGCTAGAGAGTGTAATGCTAAGTGAAATAAGTCAGTCAGAGAAGGACAAATACCATGGGATTTCACTCATATGAGGAATCTAAGAAACAAATGAGCAAAGGAAAAAAAGAGAGAGAGAGAAGTCAAGAAACAGACTCTTAACTATAGAGAACAAACTGATGGTTAGCAGCGGGGAGGTGGGGGGAGGGCTGGGTGGACTACGTGATGGAGACTAAGAGCACACTTATCATGATGAGCACTGAGTCATGTATAGACTTGTTGAATCACTATCTTGTACACCTGAAACTCATATAACACCGTATGTTAACTATACTGGAATTAAAAGAAAAAAACTTAGTAAAAAATAAATAAAAGTAACCATTTGTATTACAAAAAAAAGAATGTTTTTCTAAACATTGAAGAGCATTTTAAAACAAGGTTTTTTTTTTTTTTTAAAGATTGTATTTATTTATTTGACAGAGAGAGACACAGCCAGAGAGGGAACACAAGCAGGGGGAGCAGGGGAGGGAGAAGCAGGCTTCCCGCCGAGCAGGGAGCCCGGAGCCCGAAGCCCGACGCGGGGCTCGATCCCAGGACCCTGGGATCATGACCTGAGCCGAAGGCAGATGCTCAACGACTGAGCCACCCAGGCATCTTAAACAATATTTTTAACACTGTATTTGAATGTTTTGACCACTGCATTTTCCCTCTGGAACTTGCACAAAGATGCTGCTACTCTGTTTATCTAAATGACCTTTGTCAGATTAGGAGGGCAGTTGTTATTTATTCCTCTTTTGTCAACAAGGAAACTGAGGCCAGGAGGGTTGAAGTTACCTTCCTCCCAGCAGGAGGCCTCCCAGTGAGCAAGGGGCAGAGCCGTGAGCAGCTTCCCAACCAGGAACTGGCCCTGTGGTCTATCCAGCTACCACAGGTTGAAGAAATAGCCCAAGAGGAACCATAGAAATTACCCCCTAAACACCAAAGCAGCTCAGCACATGTCAGGATTATTAAAGCAGTTGGAGATGTGTTTTCACTCTGGAAATGACAAATCACACACGCAGGTTATTTGGCAAAGGGGCAAACACTGAGCCGTGAGTAGCTGCAGTCACCATGCATACTGCAGGCCGCCAGCCTTGCAACGGGGACCCAGAGCAATGGCACTTGGGGTGGGGCCCGCCGCTAGCTGTCGTCTCTCCTTCCCTCCCTCGCTACTCATACTCTCCGCACCTAAGGGGAAGTGCGGAATGCTCTGGAAGGCAGGAGCCCCCCCACTCAGAAAGCGGGGAGCTAAGGTACTGTTGGCCATACTTCAAGAAGGAGGAAGGTATTCATGAGCTTGCAGTGTTTCCTGGCCCCCCGATCAGGTGCCCTCCCCACCTCTACCTTTTTGAAGTCATCTCTTCTAAAGGGCACATCCTAATGGGTCGGAGTCTGGATTTGAGTATGCGCTGCTCTCTGGGGGAGGAGAAGAAGGTGCTCTTTGTGAAGAGCAAGTTCAGTTTGTGCAAAGTGGAAAGATTTCAAAACAGTCCAGGGGAGAGGAGGTGGGGGATCCAAGTTAATCCTAGCCATTGAAGCCCCATGGCTTGACTTCTGCTAGCCCCTTCTGGTCTTAGCATGATTTTGAGTCATGAGTTTCTCATGTTCCAGGCTACCGAGCGCCCTGCGAAGCTCTCTGACCCACCACAGGTGAGTCCTGGGGAGTTGGGCTCCAGGGCAGTTGGGCTCCAGTTCAGATTATCTCCCCGAGGATGACTTGTAGATATGATGGAGATAACACAGTCACCATCAGATGAGAAATGAATTCCACACATGCGCCACTTACATCTGAAAGGCCCCAACTGCTGGAGGCCAGACGATTTAACCTATCGGTAAGGAAGGGATTTCTGGAATTTTCTGTGAGCCTTCCAGGCCTCCTGCACCTCCTCCCTCTCACTAGGTCAAAGAATGGAAAAAGGAGATGCTCGTTTGGGATAGAACAGCTTGTGATGGGAAAATCAGCACACGAGTGAGGTTTTTGTAATATTTAATCTAAGGGTAAGAGTTTTGGTAATTATAATTTTGTAGGAGGAAACAATGTCCTTGCTCTAAATATTTATATCACATACCTCAGGATCCTGGAGAAGGTTCTGGTTTGCACGTTGTAGTGGCTGGATGGACGCTTGGAAGGACTAGAGAGGGAATTTGGGCACAGGGGCGGTGGGGGGGTGCGGAATTGGGCTGGAGAAGTCACTCCTTCGAGCCTGAGATTCTGTGAAAGCTGGAGGTGCCAATTCATTTTGATAAGGGAACTGTAGTTTTTATTTTTATTTTTTTTTTTAAGATTTTATTTATTTATTTGAGAGAGAGAGAGAATGAGAGATAGAGAGCATGAGAGGCAAGAGGTTCAGAGGGAGAAGCAGAGTCCCTGCTCAGCAGGGAGCCCGACGTGGGACTCGATCCCGGGACTCCAGGATCATGACCTGAGCCGAAGGCAGTCGATTAACCAACTGAGCCACCCAGGCGCCCGGGAACTGTAGTTTTTAAAGTACAAGATTATAGAGATGGGAGAACAAATTAATGGTTGCCAGAGGTTAGGGATGGTGGTGGGGGGCAGGGTGGGTGTGACTACAGAGGGATACACCAGGGAGATCTTTGTGGTGACGGAATAGTTTTTTATCTTGATTGTGGTGGTGGTCACACAAATCTATACATGTAATAAAAAATACAAGTATACACACACATTGTACCTATGTCAATTTTCTGGGCTTTATATGGTACTACAATTATGTGTGATATAATCAGTGCGGGAGATTGGGCGAAGGGCAACTTCCTGTGAATCTATCCTTATTTCAAAATAAAAAGTCTAAAAGATCCGAGCACAATTCTGCATTTCTTTTATTTTTTATTTCTTTTTATTTTTTTAAAAGACTTTTAAAAAAATTTATTTGTCAGGGAGAGAGAACAAGTAGAGAGAGCGGCAGGCAGAGGGAGAAGCAGGCCCCCCTCCCCGCCCGAGCATGGAGCCCGATGCGGGACTTGATCCCAGGACCCCGGGATCGTGACCTGAGCTGAAGGCAGACGCTTAACGACTGAGCCACCCAGGCATCCCTCTGCATTTCTTTTAAGTGACCTACAAAACCTTTCATTTATCCCATTTTTTCTTTTGAGAGAAACCTACCCCCACCTCCCCACCCCCAAACACCATAACTGTTGAGAATTAGAACTACAAACTTAAGAAGAAACTTATCCTTTTCTTCATTGGGGGTAAAGAAGAGAATGAACGTGCCCTTTTATTTTACTCTGCAAATCTGATGTGTCAGACGGAGGCTATTTGATTGGTAATGCCTTGAGCAGACTGGGAAGATTCTATATCTGACTAGGCCAGCTCTTCTCCCTGCCATGGAAAAAAAAGCAGAAACACGTTAAATTCCTTTCGTGCCTTCTACATGAACAGAAGCATAAGGGTAGGAAAGGAGGGAGAGGGCAGGCCAGGGGGGGTGTGGGGTCTTGTGGTTCTTGAATGAGAGGCTCCTCTCAGCTCAAAGGGAGCTGTGCTTCTGGGTTGAGAAACTGCCCCAGGAGGTCAGGCACTTGGAAGAGAAACAGCTCAGCTAGCCTCAGAGGGGGCCAGTTTGAGTTGAAGGGAGAAATGTGATCCAGCTTCTCCTTCCCACCTTCCCAAATACAGCAGAAAAGGAGATGGACCGAGCCTGGGCCCTTCAGCGGGAACAGGTGGTTGGTTGTAATGGCCAGGTTCTGCAGGAATTTGGCGTGGGGGCACTTGCTGCAGGCTGTCAGTTTCCTGACACACTCTATCTCCCAGAGGCCCCATCTTGGCCTTCTTAGATTCCACCCATCTCACTGAACCTTCTTGAGTGCATCTCATCTGGCGCATTCAACCAAATACTTGACTATAAGCTGTCTCATCTTATTCTCTTATGGTGAGTCCCAGGCCTGCTGGGTTCAAATCATAGTTCTACCACTTACTAGCGATGTGATCTTGGGCAAGTCATCTTCACCTCTCTGCTCCTCAGTTTGCTCATCTGTTAAATAGGGGTCATACCTGCCTTACAGGGTTTGTCCAGTGACTGGCACCTAATAGGTGCTTAGCAAGTGTCAACTTCTCTTTGCTCACTGCTTCCCATGTGGATGCCACATGGTTCACTAGACTGGAAGCTCCTTGAGAGAGCTTCCTTCTCTTCTCCCTGCTCCCCCAGCCCAGCACCTAGCATATGGTTGGGCACACAGCACACTGTAAATGAGTCCTTGTTGGCTAGGCTGAATGGGCCTTTCCTGGGTACCTCAGTGATGCCGACGGAGACCCAGAAATGGGTGTAAGGGAATACCAATATTCTCTCTCTTTTTTTTTAAAGACTCCCCGCTGAGTAGGGAGTCCAATGTGGGGCTCGATCCGAGGACCCTGGGATCATGACCTGAGCCAAAGGCAGACGCTTAACCGACTGAGCCACCCAAGCGCCCCAATATTCTGTTTCAAAGATATGAAAGTAACATGCTGAATTCTTTACTTCCTTGATACACTGTTACAGTAAAACAGTCTACGTGCTAAGGCCTGCCTTTAGTGCAAATATAATTTTATAATTTATATTTTAAAATATAAAATTTTTAAAATAATTTTTAGACAATTACATAGCTCGAGTAAAATTAAAGCCAATGCCTAAGTACCTTGACAAAATGGCATCTTGATCAGTTTATCAGAAGTGGAGCAGGAGAAGAAATCAACTAGACTGACATGCTCATTACCACAGAATTCAGAAGGTTATTAAAGATAGCAAAAGAATTGACCCTTCTATACTCCATTGTCTTGGGACCACACCTCAGTCTGCAGTCATTTGTGAGGGACAGTGGAAAGAGGAATGGATCAGAAAATGAAGACCAGAGATACTGTCTCAGATTTAGTCATTCATTCACTCATTCAGGCAACAAATATTTACCGAGTGCCTGCCACGGGGCTAGGCTCTATGCTTCATAGACACGAAACTGCCCTGTGTGAAATTTACTATCAGTCACTTCATCTCTCTGGGTCTCATGCTCCCCATCTGTCAAATGGTAACAAATCTATTTCTATTGCAATTACGAGAATTCTAGAAAGAAGTGCAGGGGCCAGAGCCTTGCAGACTGTTATTGTTCTCTACTGTTGTCCTCTATGTAATGGTCATGTGACTAGCTTGTGCTCATTTGAAAATTATGTCCAAACTCTATTTCAGGGGGGCTGAGGATGTTCTGCCTATCTCATTTTCCTTCCTTACATGTGGGCAAGCCAACCAAGACCAGAGTGAGCAGGAGGGACAGAGAGCTCTACGATACTAGGCTGAAGCGTTATAGTGACTAGCACTCCACTTCCTGTTCTCAAATGGGTTGGATTTTCAGACATGGTCCTTGTGATGGGTCGAATCAGGTCCCCTTCCAAAAAGATATGTTGAAGCCCTAACCCTGTGTACTTGTGAATGTGACCTTATGGAAATAGGGTCTTTGCAGATGTAATCAAGATGAGGTCGTTAGGGTGGGCTCTAATCCAATATGACTGATGTCCTTATAAGCGGAGGGAAATGTGAACAGACACCGACACAGAATGTCATGTGAAGACACACACAGACACAGAGGGAAGATGGAGGCCGAGACTGAAGCCGTGCAGCCACAAGCCGGAAACACCTGGGGCTACCAGAAGCTGGAAGAGGCAAGGAAGGATCCTACCCTAGAGGCTTTGGAGGGAGCATGCCCCTGCCACACCTTGATTTCAAACTCTAGCTTCTGGAACTGTGAGAGAATGAATTTCTAGTGTGTTAAGCCACCCTGTCGGTGGTAATTTGTTATGGATGCCCTAGGAAACAAATACAGTCCCCAAACAAAAATAGCTCCACTGTGGACTTCCCTCTGCCCTCCATGTAGTCATGGTGACTCTCCTTTTCTGTCAGGAACCCATGTGAAAATGATGCCTTGATCCCAGTGCCTAAAAATGTGGGTCTCCAGAATGGCAGAAGAGGTTGGGTGGAATCCTTAGTTCTGTTTTATGTTTTTCAAATAAGTCAAAATGGAAGGCAAGAATGCCCCCCACCACCCTTACCTTCTCTGCTCCCAAGTTTGATGGAAAATAGTAAGAGTAGGTAGGCACGGGTCCTATAGGCATGGGGCCGACTAAGCAAGTGGCTGCCGTGGGCCCTCAGCATGGAGACCATCTTGGGAAGGCCATGGAGTCCATTTTGGGTCCTGCTAAAGGCCAGCGGGGCTTGGAGGAGAACTGACCTCATTCAAGGTTTCCAAGCCCTGCCAGCTTGTCTCCACCTAGACCTCACTCTTGCAGCCAACCAGAGGCTGCTGTCCTAGCAAAGGAGGACAGATGAGCAATTCATTTAATCAATGCATAGGTGTTATTTTGAAAATTACTATTTGGCAGCCACCATAGTAAGAACTGATTCAGGCAAGAGTCATCAATGGATCCTAAAGCTAGAGAGTGAAAATTTTATGAGAAACATGTTATTTAGCGTAGTCTCAAAGTATCTCCTCATACATTAGTTATTAAGTACGAAAAGAAAAGTCGTATCTTTTTTTTTTTTAAGAGAGGGAGTGGGGTGGAGGAGCAGAGGGAGAGAGAGAATCAAGCAGATTCCACGCCCAGCACGGAGCCCCATGCAGGGCTTGATCTCAAGACCCTGAGATCATGACCTGAGCCAAAATCAAGAGTTGGACTCTTAACCGACTGAGCCACCCAGGCGCCCCATGAAAAATTGTATCTTTATGGTGGAAAAACATGGTGGGCATTTAACCAATTAATCAAAGTTAACATCATCAACAATCATCATATGCCTTTTTATGTTTTACTCATGCCAGAAATGTATAACCTCTCATCACGAGGACACATCAGACAAACCCCAACTGGGGAACATTCTACAAAGTAACTGGCCTGTACTCTTCTAAAAGGTTGATGTCATGAAAGACAAAGAAAGGCTGGGGGCTGTTCCAGATTGAAGGACACTTGAGAGAATCAAGAGACATGACAACTAAATACAATGTGTGATCCTAGACTGCACCATGGACCAGGAAAAAAAAAAAAAGCTATGAAGGACATTCTTGGGACAATTAGCACAACTGGAATATGACCTGTAGATTATATAGTGGTATGGTATATCAGTGTTATACTTCTTGAATTTGCCAACTTTACTGTGTTTATCTAACAGAATGTCCTTGTTCTTAGGAAATACATATTGAAGTACTGGGGGCAAAGGAATATGATGTCTGCAACTCACTCTCAAGTGCGTCAGACACAAAAATGTGTGTGTGTATGTGTGTGTGTGTAGGGAGAATGGTCAATATAACAAGATGCTAACAACAGATGAATCTTGATAAAGGGCATGTGAAAGTTCTTTTTACTATTTTTGCATACGATTTTCTGGACCTTGAAAGTATTTCAAATTAAAATTGTAAACAAGATTATTTTGAGCATTTAACCATGTGCCCGATGCTGTGCTCAGTGTGAGATACTCAAAGGAGCATAAGACACGGCCTTGATCCTTAACCCAGGAGCTCATAGTCTAGGATGGACAGGACAAAAAAAGAGGCCAGCACATTTCAGTGTGATAAAGGAAGCTGCAAGAGCACAGGGAAGGTACACTAAACCCAGGCTGCCTGGGGAAGGGGGCCAGAGGAGGCTGTTTGCAGAGGAGGTAAAGGGGAGGCTTCAAGTTGGGGGAACTCATTCAGTTTGGGGTGCTGGTGGGCTATGCAAGCAGGGCTGGCTGACAGACTGTGGGACATAGGGAAGATGCCCCGGCCTGCAGGCAAGGGGAAGCCATCTGCCCCCCTGAGGACAGACAACAAGGCATGGATTAGCAGGTGTTGGGGGCCAGGCCAAAGTCACCATAGCTTCTGAGGTAATAGGAAAAGCGCAGACATAAGCAAAACAACTTAAGGCTGAAAAGTTGAACACAAGTGTGGTTACTGATGGCATAGGATGAACTTGGCGGGGCTGTATATTGAATGTCCTGGAGACATCAGCCCCCAGATTGATCACTATACATAACCTGGATAAGGGCATGGCCCCAAATTAGTTAGGATGGCTAATAATAGGCTGCAAGGCAGGAAGAGAACGTCAAGTGATCATAAGAAACTAAAGAAGTGATTTTTTTTTTTTGAGAACACGATGAGCTTCACCAGCAATAAGGATAAGGTGGTACCCAATTAACACACAACAGGGTGGGGAGAGGTTGCTGTTAGCAGGAAAAATCCTGAGAATAGTACCAGGTCCTAGAATAAAGGGAATCAGGAGGCAGTACTGCTGTTTCAGAGGGTGATGGGGGATTGGGAATTTCCGCTCAATTACAGGATACAAGAGCCGGAATGGGAAAGAACCTGAATATTCCTAGCAAGAGCCTGGTGGTAGCTCGTTTTCCTTTCTTTGAAAACTTTTCTATTATGGAAATTTTACAAAAATAATGAGGACACCATTAGCTTAAACTGCAAGAAATGGCTGCGACGTGACCATTTTTGCCTTACTAAACTGGTGAATTCATGTTTCAGATGAAAACGGACCCCCGTATACCGTCACCCAGGCTCAGTAATTATTTTAGACACACAGTCAATTTCATCGCGGCCAAATTCCCACCTGTTACCCTGGCAAACTGACTGGTTTGGAGCAAACTCTCCGGTGGGAGTTTTTGTTGTGCTTTTATTTGAATGATTTACTATCTAGAAAAGAGCTCCAAATTATACATAGATATATGTATATCTATATATAATATTTTTAATTACTTTATTCCCTCAGTAAGTAATATATTTACACGGCTCAAAATTCAAAAGGCACATCACTTTGTATACCTTGAATATATACAATTTTTATTTGTCAATTATACTTCCATAAAGCAAAAGAAAAAAGCTACAAAACAAAAGGACAAGTGAAAAGTTGCTTTCCAAACAAATCCAGTCACCCAGCCAACGGCTCTCCCTCCTCAGACACAACCTATGTGAACAGTTTTTTGTGTCCTTCTGGAGGTGTTTTATAAAGCATGCGTTAGCAAAGAGACTGCGAACTATTCCCACTGATCTCTGTACCTCGCTTCTAACACTTAATAAGAGAAACGTCCTCCTTTTTTTCAGCTGCCTAGCATTCCATTTTATGAACCACAATTTGTTTAACGAGTGCGCTATGGCTGGACTTTTAGGCTGCTTCCAACCTGGGGCCATGACAGACAAACGCTGCAATGACTCCTTTTACAAATTCATCTCGCACAAAAGCAAGTAAGTATATCTGGATGAGAAACTCCTCAAAGCTGAACTGCTGGATGAGAGGGAAGTTGCATTTGCAATTTTGATGGGTACTGCCAAGCTGTCCTCCGTCAGCTAGGCGGTATTTTAATGCTCTCTTCACCCTTTTTATCTGCATGCTTTCTCGCTGCCACCCAGGGCTCCATACTAGAGGCTTCAACATCTCAGACTCAGAAACAGCCCCCTGACCTCAGCTTCCTACTGGTCTCCCTCTACCCTGCCGGGCCCCCGCGGCCACCAGCCTGTCCTTCCTCCCTTCTCCTTTCCCAGATGCCGTCAGTGGCCTGTTGGCACCCTTCCCTCCTTCCAAGTTGGGCCCGTGACCAGCCATTTAGCCATGCTAGCACTGACCCCTGGCCTCACTCTCCCAGTGACCTTCAGCAGCACCTGCTCTGCCGATCCCCAGCCCTATGAAAACCCCACCATCCACTCTCTCCACACCCCACTCCCAGGCTGCTAGCTATTGCTGGAGAAGGTCATGAAGTTGGCTCCGCTACAAAGCCAGGCCAGCCAGCCTCAGCGGGGCCCCAAGGGCTGCAAGGCAGTCCTTTTATATATCTGGATCAAATGGCTCTCAGTGATTGTTCCAAATCCTCTCCCTCTCCTCAGATCCCCTACCCAGCCCCCTCCACCGGACCCCTCAGTAGGGGGCCAGCTTGGGATTTCAGATCTTTGGGCAGGAACTCTCCCACTTCTCCCTCTTTTCCTTGCCCTCCCCCATTTCTCTGCCTCCCCCTCCCCCACAACCAGCCTCACGGGGACGAGGGACTTCCTCCTCCAGGTTGCCTCTCCCACCCGTGCTCTCTCCTGCACTTGGTCCCAGGAGCCATCCTCTTTCCCTTTGGGCAAGCTCTCCCTCCCTGCTGGTTTCTCCTCTCGGTCTAGAAACACTTCCCACAAATCTGTGTCACTGCGGCACGCTACCACCAAACTTTTAAAATGTAGTCATCTTTAAAATTACACAAGTAATTCATGCCTCCCCTGGTGGCACATCCTCCTTCCGAGTCAGCCCCCAAATTTAACAGAAAAATCAGAAAACTATAAGCAAAAAGAAGAAAAGAGAAACCACCCACAATCACATCAGCCTACTGTTAATATTTTGATATATTTCTTTCCAAGTTTTTTATGTGCACATCTATACATTTATATATCTATATGTATTTTTTTTAAAGATTATATTTATTTGTCAGAGAGAGAGAGCAAGAGGAGGGGGTGTGGCAGGCAGAGGGAGAAGCAGACTCCTCGCTGAGCAAGGAGCCCACTGCGGAGCTCGATCCCAGGACCCTGGGATCATGACCTGAGCCAAAGGCAGCTGCTTCACCGACTGAGCCACCCGGGCATCCCCTATATGTACTTTTTCTTACAAAAGTGGATCATAGTGTACATACTGTTTTGTCATAGTATATTTCAGACACCTCAGCTTTGCTACTTATTAGTTGTCTGACCCTGGATAAATAAATTCACTTCCCTAAGTCCATTTCCTCCTGTGTAAAATGAGGACTATTATAGTAACTACCTCACAGGGCTGTAACGAGGATTAAATGAGATAAAAATATATAAAAACACTTATCACAGTGCCTGAATTAATGCTAGCTATTATGATCTTCCCATGTCAATCAATATAGCTCCACATAATAATTTAATGAGTTCTGTCACTGCTGTGTCTAATAGGAGTGACAAAAGCACTGCACTGAGTCACCAACACACATTCATTTGGTATATGAGCAAGTACATCTGTGGCATAAACTCCGAAAAGCAGAGTTGCTCATTCAAAGGCTAGGCGCATTTGTAATTTTGATAGATGGTACCAAATTGTCCTCCATCAAGTGGGAGTTACTGTGATTTCTCGAACTTAACTCTGATTGATGGATATTGAGGCTGTTTCAAATTTTTCATGGATACAAACTCAGACTGCGATGGACATTTTTATAACCAAATCTTTGCATAGATCCATGATTATTTATTCAAGGCGGAGGAAAGAGTATAAGTAAATGCACAGAGATGGTGGGGCAAATGGTGTACCCAGGACACCGCTGGCATCAGGGACACACACACACACACACAGAATGACAAGAGGTGAGCCTGGAAAACAGAGCGGGACCAGATTATAATGGATGGCCAAGGCCACGGTCATTCATTCAGTCAGTCATCAAGTATCTAGTGACCATCTTCAATAGGCCATACGCTGTTTTAGGCACTGTGTTCACTTAATATATTATAATATAGCAATTCTACTAGCTATTTACTCAAGAGAAATTAAAATATACATCCACACAAAAGTTAAAACACAATTATCCATAGCAGCTTTATTCATAATGGCTCCCAACTGGAAACAACCCAAATGTGCATCAAAAGGTGAACGGACAAATTGTGCCTTATGCATACAATGAAATATGACTTCTGATATAGGAAGCAGCATGGATGGTCTAAGGACATTCTAAGCAAAACCAGCCAGACACAAAAGAGTACATACTATATGATTATATATGTACATGAAATTTTATAAAAGAGAATCTAATCCATAGTGATAAAGAAAAGGAGATCAGTGAGGACCTGAAGCCAGCAGCGGCGGTGGACAGTAACTACAAAGGGGCATTTTCCGTGGCAATGGAAGTGGTCTATACCTTGACTGCAAGCTTAAAATGGGTGTAATCTGTGATAAGTACGTCAATTATAGCTCAATAAAGTTGATTTTAAGAATTAGTGTAAATGGAAAACTCTTCAAAAGTTGAAGACTTTTAAAAATATTTTTATGATTTTTATTTTTTATGTTTTTTTACGTAATCTCTATGCCCAATGTGGGGATCAAACTCACAACACCAAGATCAAGAGTCACATCTCTACTGAACTGAGCCAGCCAGGTACCCCCAAAAGTTGAAGATTTAGAGTTACTTCTGCTTAGCGACGACTGGGTGGCTCTGTCATTAAGCGTCTGCCTTTGGCTCACGTCATGATCCCAGAGTCCTGGGATCGAGCCCCGCATCAGGCTCCCTGCTCCACAGGAAGCCTGCTTCTCCCTCTCCCACTCCCCCTGCTTGTGTTCCCTCTCTGGCTGTGTCTCTCTGTCAAATAAATAAATAAAATCTTTAAAAAAAAAAGTTACTTCTGCTTAGCAAGTATATGTATTCAACATCCTGTGTAAACGATGCACCAAGATGCAGTCCCTACAATGGGGAAACTAAAAAACAAAGCACACAGAATGAGGTGGCCATAGTGGGGTGATGGCGGAAGCCTTGTGGACACAGAGATGCAGATCTTTGTGAAGACTCTGATGGGCAAGACGATCACCCTTGAGGTCGAGCCCCGTGACGTCATTAAGAATGTCAAAGCCAAAATCCTAGACAAGGAGGGCATCCCCGCCTGACCAGCAGTGTCTGATTGCTGCAGGCAAACAGCTGCAGATGGCCACACTCCCTCGGGCTATAATATCCAGAAAGAGTCCACCCTGCACTTGGTACTTCGCCTGTGGGGTGGCATCATCGGGCCTTCCCTCCACCGGCTGGCTCAGAAATACAGCCGTGACAAGGTGATCTGCCGTAAGTGTTATTCTTATCTGCACCCCGGTGCTGTCACCTGCTGCCAAGAAAAAGTGAGGCTGCATCAACAAGCTGTGTCACATGAAGATCAAATAAGGCCCCTCCACTGGCTTACTTTGCCTGCAGGGCAGCCTCTTGCCCAAGCCTCAAGGCCCTGTGGCCTCAGTAAAGCTTGCCTTCCACTGATTGGAGCAGTGGAAAAAAAAAAAAAACCAACCAACCAACAAAACGACTGAGCACACAGGCACAGATGCATGGTGGAAGGCATTGGGCTGATGCTATCTGGAGCTGGTATATACAGTTTACTAGGATCTTTTAAATAGTGCCTACCATGTGGGAGGCATGGCAAAAGGGATAAAGGGCAAAGGAGTCATTAGGCCGGAAAGAAGACCAATGTATAGACTAGGTTGGTCAGGGGAACTGGGATCAGATTAAGGACAAGAAATGATATTCTACATCACCATGAACCCCGGCATACCACTGTCATCTTGTTAGGTGCCTCCTGAGAGAGAGGCCAGTCACTCTGGATGCTGGACCTTGTCCGAAAACTGGGACCAATGATTGGGAAAGAGTAGAAAATGGTACAGGATAAGAGGTTCTTCACATTCCTTGGCCAGACTTCAGGGACTCTCTTGCCCTCCCCATCAGTATGAAAGCTCTTCTCATGCTCCTTTTAGTGCTTGATAAAAAGTCCTACTAAACTTTTTAATAAATGCAGAAGACTGGATAAGGAACTGATCTGGAATATTTTATTCATCTATATAGCTTAGCAATTAAAAGATGAGAAAATAGCTAATTGAGTATCTCTCATATATAATCTTGTGATAGGATTTCAAGTACAGTCACACTGAACTGGGAAGCATTCCGAAACTACTTTTTTAATTAGAGAAATTGAATATCACAGTTTTTAAGGAACTGATAATGAGATGGGAAAAGAAACGTGTGGAGTGTTGTGGTCATTTCTGGGTACCACACTTGAAGGATATTGACAAACTGGAAAACATTCAGAGGCCAAGGGCTAGGATGGTAACAAGGTCTAGAAACCATCTCATAAAGACTAGAATGGAAACCTAGAGGAGAAAGATGGTCGCTCTTGCCAAATATCTGGTGATGGACACTTGGGTTGTTGCCACCTTTTGGCTATTGTGAATAATGCTGCGAGGAATATTAGCATACAAGTGCCTGTTTGAGTCCTGGTTTTCAAGCAGTGGAATTCATGGATCATATAATAATTCTATGTTTAATATTTTGAGGAACTGCCAAAATGTTTTCCACAGTCACTGCATTATTTTACCTTCTAAGCAGCAATGTACACGGGTCCTATTTCTCCACACCCTCACCAATCCTTGTTACTAGCTTGTTACTAGTTTATTTTGTAGTATTCCCTATGACAAATTAGGACCAAATGATGGAAGGTAGCTTTCAGTTCATTATCAGGAAGCATTTTTGAATGAGTAGAACTTTCTAATAGTTGAAAGGCCCCTTGACTCTCCTTCAGTGAAAGTTCAAATAGAAGTAAGTGAATAGTCCAATAAGCGGTGAGGGAACCCTGATCCTCTCAGCCCCTCCCTCGTATAATTAATAATTGCAGAGAGGTTTCTAAAATATATTTACTTTAACTTCTGTCATTTCTCGATTATACAAGTAACCAATATTCCATGTGGAAAAATATGAAAATACAGACAAGTAAAGAGAAAAACAAATGAAAACAGAATCATCCATCTTCCCACCACCCAGAGACTTAAGCATTTTGGCATACAGCCTTACAAACTTTTTTCTGTTATATATCCATACAAAATATATACATATACTTTTTTAAAACAAAAATGAAATCCCATTAATCACACTGCTTTTTTACTTTACAATATAGTATAAACATCCTTCCATGTCAAGTGATATATGACCATGTCATCATTCTTAATGGGTGCACAGATTTCCATGGAATGAAGGTACTGTAATTTGTTTAACCCAATGTTTTCCAAAGGGTCTACATAACATAAATCTCATAAGGTGACCCTCAAAAACAAGAACTTAAACAGTTTAAAAATGCTTCATACCATATCTCTTTCGTTGGGCTTTCACAATGGTAAAGAAATGATTTTAAATAATTTTCCCAAACTTACTTGACCATAGACTCCCCATGGCCTTCCCCTTCTTTCATTCTTCAGGACACTTATTTATTCACATTTTATAAAACACCCTGAGAAATGATGGCTGAACTGATCCGTTAGTGTTAAATACTAGGTTTTTTTGTTTTTTACATAGAACTTGCCATTTTAACCACTTTTAAGTATGCGATTCTGTGGCATTGATTATATTAACGATGTGCAACCATTCCCACTATCTAGTTCCAAAACTTTTTCATCATCCCAAGCAGAAACTTAATACGCATTAAGAGTAACTCTCCATTCCCCCTCCCACCAGCCCCTGGTAACCTGTAATCTACTTTCCAGCTCTATGAATTTGTCTATTTTAAATATCTCATGTAAGCAGAGTCATGCAATATTTGTCCTTTTGTGTCTGGCTTATTTCACCTAGCATAATGTTTTCAAATTTCATCCATGTGATAGTATGTACCAGAATGTCATTCCTTTTTATAGCTCAACAACATCCCCTTGTATGTATTGAATACATTTTCATCCATTCATCTGGTGATGGATGCTTGGGTTGTTGTCACCTTTTGGCTATTGTGAATAATGCTAGGGATAAATAAATAAATAAAGGATTACTAAATAAAGGAATACTAGCATACAAGTATGTGTCTGAGGGCTAGTTTTCAAGGAGTGGAATTGCTGGATCTTATGACAACTCTATGTTATCATAGAGTTTAATATTTTATGGACGTTTAATATGTTTTATATGTTTAATGTTTAATATTTTGAGGAACTGCCAAAATGCTTTCCACAGTCACTGCATTATTTTACATTCCAAACAGCAACGTACAAGAGTCCTCTATTTCTCCACATCTGCACCAATACTTGTTACTATCTTTTTGATTCTAGCCAACCTAGTGGGTATGAAGTTCTCTCTCTCTGTGGTTTTGATTTGCATTTCTGTAATGACTAACGGTGTGGAACATCTTTTCATGTGCTTATTGGCCATATGTATATCTTCTTTGGAGATATGTCTAAATTCATAAAGTCGTTTGCCCATATTTTAGTTGGGTTGTTTGTCTTTTTGTGGCTGAGTTATAAGACTTCTTTACATATTCTAGATTAAACTCATCAGATATGATTTACAAATATTTTTTGTCACTCTACAGGTTTTTTCACTGTCTTGTTAATGTCCTTTCATGCACAAAAGTTCTTAATTTTGATAAAGTTCCACTTATCTGTTTTCTTTTGTTGCTCATGTTTTTAGTGATATATCTAAGAATCCATTGCCAACTCCAAAGTCATAAAGATTTACCCCTGTTCTTCCCCTAAGAATTTAATGGTTTTAGCTCTTAATATTTAGGTCATTGATCTATTTTGAGTTAATTTTTGTATACAGTGTGAGGTAAGAGTCCAACCTCATCATCTGGCATGTGGATATTCAGTTGCTCCAGCACCATCTGTTGAAAACATTACATTTTTCACAACTACAAATAACATTACAGTAAACATCCTTTTCAACCTGTCCCATATTTTTACCTAAGAAAAATTTCTAGAAGAATTGCTGTAACGAAAGATGTGCACATTTTGAAGGCCTGTGATACATACTACCAAACTTCCTCCAGAAAGAACATTAAGAACCCACCACAGAGAATTCAAACACCAGTTTCACCAAACTCTCAACAAGCCATGTATACTACAATCAAATTTTAAATCTCTGCTAATCAATGTGGCATGGGAATGTATTCCAATTAAAGTTTAAGAGAGTTTTAGCTGAACTTGCCTTGATAGCCCCAACATGCTAGCCTTTTTTTTTTTTTTTAAAGATTTTATTTATTTATTTGAGAGAGAGAGAGCACAAGCAGGGAGAGTGGCAGGCAGAGGGAGAGGGAGAAACAGGCTCCCCGCTGAGCGACGGAAGCCCGATTTGGGACTCCATCCCAGGAGCCCAGAATCATGACCTGAGCCGAAGGTAGTTGCTTAACCAACTGAGCCACCCAGGCGCCCAGCACCTTCCTTTCCAAAGGCTTCACACTTATGAAAAGATTATCTAAGAATAGGACTCGATGTAAACCACTGCAGAGTTTAATATAAGTCTAGTTAAGTAAGCAAACTAAACCCCCCCTCCCATAAGAGTGGGGCTAGAAACAGAAAGTATAATTAGGTTCCTCCACGGGATAATGTAATTTCAAAATATTTCCTTCCTCAGCACAAAGTCACAAACCAGCTGTTTGCGACTTTCAAGTGTGTCCTTTTTTGTGTTCAGTGGAGAGTTACCAAGCACAAGAGCCAGGCCATGAAATCAACTCAACTGAAGTTAGAGGGTTTTTCTTAGAGCCATATAAGGATTATCAAGGAAAAAGAAAAACTACTTTGCTGGTAGTCTGTGTTTTAGTACTAGTTAAGCACTTCCGAATGTGAATTGTGCATGAGTTTTTGTAGTTGATGTAGATTTTTTTGCCCTGTCTCTTTTGCTTCTCTGAAGCAAAAATACCAAGTGTATCTTTATTTTGTTTTGTCTCAAGCTGTAGTTACTAGAAAGAAAATTTTATGGTGAGTGCTTTGTCAGTGGGAACTTGTTATTAATATGGAAATCCTGAGAGGATCATTTATCCACACAAAACAAGAAACCAGGGGGAAATTAGCTTTCTACATTTCATCATAAAGCATGCATAATTCATAGAAGAGAGGAAACTATTGATGAGGCTGAACAAAATGAGTTTCTTGTTGCCAGAAAGAATAAAAATATTAGGCATAAAGCTCTCTAATTTCCTAAATATTTTCTTAAAGCCTTCTAAAGTTTAATGCTATCGTGACTTTCACTGTTACAGGAGCAAAGATGAAGGCAGATGCTTTTACAGAATCAATAAAATTTTAAGGGACAGAAAGGATCTTATAAATACCTAGTTCAACTCTTTTACATATTGGAAATCTGAAGCCCAGATTGGTGAAGTGACCTGTCGGAAGTCACAGAGAGCGAGTGACAGAGCTGGAGCCCTAAGTCAGGTCTCCTGACTCCTGCACACATAATGTAGTCTGGTCATTCCCGTAAAAGGCTGATATAAGAAGTTATGTTACCAGTTTGCTGTCACTGATGCCACAGAGATCTCCAATCATATTCATATATATATACATATATATCTATCTATCTTATTGGTCAATTTATAGGATTCAATTAATAACTGCATTAATTTAATGCATTTCTTCTGAGAGGCCATGGTCATTAAGTCTCCCACTATTAAGAAAGTTGAGCGGGGCGCCTGGGTGGCTCAGTTGGTTAAGCGACTGCCTTCGGCTCAGGTCATGATCCTGGAGTCCCGGGATCGAGTCCCGCATCGGGCTCCCTGCTCGGCGGGGAGTCTGCTTCTCCCTTTGACCGTCCCCCCTCTCATGTGCTCTCTCTCTCTCATTCTGTCTCAAATAAATAAATAAAATCTTTAAAAAAAAAAAAAGAAAGTTGAGCAAGTTTCCAAGATTCCAATATGACAGATGATTCTCTCCACCCATACATTATAGACATTTATAAAAAGCAATCTCATTTACTCTTGGGTTAAGAACCACATTGGAAGAAATCCGAGATATCATGGAACTTAAGGGAAACAAAGCTACATTTTTGCCGGAGTACTTATTGTTCTTTGGCCTTTTCTAAATGCACAGTTTCAACTATCTGACAGTGAAGTCTACCTATATGATAGATTTTTCAAGCTCAACTTTTAAAGATCTAAAATATTTAAAAACACTTGAGGCAAATTGTAATTAGTTTTCTCCATAGATATCCAAAGTATCATACATGCATTTTCATCATGGATATTTATATATAGTTGCTTCTAGGTGAATTTTAAAAATTCATTTAGGAGATGAGATTAAATATATCCTGTAGTGGGAGTAGTAATAATTCAAGGAGCAGGGACAAAGATTAATGCAGAATTAGAATATTAACTCATCTGCTTTTAATAGCTCATTTGATTTGCCTCAGTTCTAAAGAGCCAATGAAACAGGCCACCTAGATACAAATTCTCACCCCATCCCCTCTGTTAACGTAAGAGCTTTCTGATAGTGGGAGTTGTCCAACAGCAGAATGAACTGTTGTGTGACAAAAGTCAGTTCATTACTACAAGATTTCAAACTAAGGCTAAAAGATCATTTGTCTGCAATTCTTAAAAGGATTTCTGCATTGAAAGGTAGACTCTCTGAAACAAATAATACATTATATGTTTTTTAAAAAAAGAAGATAGTAGGAAGGGAAAAATTAAGAGGGGGAATCGGAGGGGGAGATGAACCATGAGAGACTATGGACTCTGAGAAACAAACTGAGGGTTTTGCGGGGGGTGGGGTGGGGGGATGGGTTAGCCCAGTGATGGGTATTAAGGAGGGCACGTACTGAATGGAGCACTGGGTGTTATACGCAAACAATGAATCATGGAACACTACATCAAAAACTAATGATGCAATGTATGGTGATTAACATAACATAATAAAATAAAATTTAAAAAAATTAAAAAAAAAGAAAGGTAGACTAAAAGGCTTCTAAAATCCTATCATTCCAACATCGTCTTTCTCTCCTACTTTCATAGTTCAGAGGTACTTTCATATGTGTATCTGTAGTCATCTTAGACTGCTACTATCAGTATTATTTTTGTACTTATCCTGCTTGAAGAGAGAGATGGTATTTCCCTCATCTTCCTATATCCTACAATTTTAAGTATAGTTTCCTGTACAGAGAAAGTATTCATTAGATACTTAATTGAATATACTTGAAATTACAAGCTTGCTTGGTTGATTTAGTCATTATAAATCTTCAGAACCATATTTTTTTTCCCTGACCTGAGAATCTTACTTATTACTGCAGTGAGTCTTCATGTTAGGACGAACCTGTAGTGCTGCTCTTTTTTTTTTTTTCCAAAGATTTTATTTATTTCTTTGTCAGGGAGAGAGAATAAGAGAGCGAGAGAGAGAGAGCACAAGCAGCAGGAGCGGCAGGCAGAGGGAGAAGCAGACCCCCTACTGAGCAGGGAGCCCCTAGGTGGAGCTCGATCTCAGGACCCTGGGATCATAACCTGAGCTGAAGGCAGACGCTTAACTGAATGAGCCACTCAGGCGTCCCACGGAGTGCTGATCTTTTATAACATTATAAATAAAACAGGACTATTTGATGGAACATGAATACATATTAAGGCTTAAAAATGATGCTTTGAAAATATTTTAAAACCATACTTTCATTTATCCTTTTATTGACAACGTGAAAACTAGTATATCTGTACATAAGCATACATATATATATAAATAAGCATATATGTATAATATATAAGGAGATATAACAATGCTATGTTTCATATGGTCACCTCTTGTTTAAAATGGGTTATAAGATAGATGATTTCAAAAACTAACTTAAGAAAAATGAAACAAGCAAAATAAAAATCCCAAAAGTATTCTGTTGTGGCTTAAAATGTGTACCCCAAAAGATGATGCTGAAGTCCTAATGCCCAGTATCTGCAAATGAGACCTTAGATGGAAATGGGGTCTTTGCAGATGTAGTCAAGCTAAGATGAAGTCATACTGGATTAGCTTGGGCCCTAAATCCAGTGACTGGTGTCTTTATAATAACCACATAAAAACACAGGAGCACAGGGAGAAACCCATACAACGAGAGAGACAGAGACTGGAGTGATATGTCTGCAAGGTAAGGATTTCTGGCATCTACGAGAAGCTAGAGAGAGACATTAACAAATTCTCCCTCAGAGCCTCCAGAAGGAACCAACTCTGATGACACCTTGGTCTTGGACTGTTGGCCCCCAGAACTGTGAGATAATCTATTTTGTTTAGGCTACCCAGTTTGTGGTACTTTGTTATGGCAGCCCTAGGAAACTAATACATGTCTTTTACTATGAAAACTGACATGACAATTCCTTGGCATGTTTAGGATGACAAAATATAGTCTTACCATAACTAAAAATAATCAGCCACTCTCACTGTAGTTTTGATTTGTATTTCCCTGCCCAGCAATTGCACTACTAGGTATTTACCCAAAGGATACAAAAATACTGATTCAAAGGGACACACATGCACCCCGATGTTTATAGCAGCATTATCAATAATAGCCAAACTATAGGAAGAGCCAGACGGATAAAGGAGATGTAGTGTGTGTGTGTGTGTGTGTGTGAGTGTGTGTGTGTGTGTGCGCGTGTGTGTGTATAATGGAATATTACTCAGCCATTTGCAGTGACATGGATGGAGCTTGAGTATATTATGCTAAGTGAAATAAGTTAATCAGAGAAAGACAAATACCATATGATTTCACTCATATGTGGAATTTAAGAAACAAAACAGATGAACATTAAGGGAAAGAGAGAGAGAGAGAGACAAACCATAAAACAGACTCTTAACTATAGAGAACAAACTGAGGGTTGATGGAGGGGAGGTGGGTGGGGGATGGGCTAAATGGGTGATGGGCATTAAGGAGGGCAGGTGTCGTGATGAGCACTGGGTGTTATATATAAGTGATGAATCACTAAATTCTACTCCTGAAATTAATATTACACTGTATGTTACTAGAATTTAAATAAAAACTTGAAACGACAACAACAAAGAAAAAAATCAACCACAAAAAATATCATGTAAAAGTTAGAACTACTATGGTCTGAAAACCACTGAAGAAATGAAAAATCAAAAAAAAAAAAGAAATGAAAAATCATATAAGAAACAGATCTTCCCAATACAAAAGCTCAAAAGGCAACAGACCGGAACACCAACTACAAAGCCCTTGATTCTGAGCATATTATAGTAAGTGCGGCATCCTGGAGTACAACTAAAACAATAAAAACTAACTGAATAGAATGAAAGGAATTGTCTGAGTTGAAAGACGTGTGTTCAGATTGTCAGTATTACCAAGATTTATTGATTAAAAGCTCTTTATGGGGCACCTGGGTGGCTCAGTCATTAAGCGTCTGCCTTTGGCTCAGGTCATGATCCCAGGGTCCTGCGATTGAGCCCCGCGTCGGGCTCCTGGCTCGGCAGGGAGCCCGCTTCTCCCTCTGCCTGCTGCTCCCCCTGCTTGTGCTCTCTCTCTCTATGACTATAGAGAGTCATCTCTATGACTATAACTAAGTAAAACCTTTAAAAAATAGAAAAATAAATAAAATAAAAGCTCTTTATACAACTGAATAGTAGTCCTCCTCCCACTGTTCACTTTCTCCGTCCTTGGTCTTTGTACCCGAATATTTTGCAAACCTTTTTTTTTTTCTTTTGCTCAAGTGTCAATAATACATGAGGACACTGTCTGTCAACGATGTACAATCTCAGCAAGGAACAGCACTGCAGTTACACCTCAGCCCATGACGGCCCCCGTATATGTTCACAATTGGTCCACTAAGGGTCTGGCAAGTATAGAAGCTGAGTTACAAAGGCAATATTGATAGTTCACTTGTCCTTGACCAATTTGTAGACTCCTGTCCCAGTTTCCAGGGACTATCATGATCCCAGTCATCTCATAAATATTAATTTATTCATAGGTGAACAAAATCTTCTCCCACATATCTAGCCATGCTAATCAATTTCATTGGAGCCACTGTCAAACAATTCTTTTTTTTTTTTTAAGATTTTATTTACTTATTTGAGAGAGAGGGAGCTTCACCAGGAGCAGGGAGCCCGACGCGGGGCTCGATCCCAGGACCCTGGGATCATGACCTGAGCCGAAGGCAGACGCTTAACCGACTGAGCCCCCCAGGCGCCCCTGGCAAAGAATTCTTGATGTAACAGTCTTTTTCCCATGTGGGGCATACCTACATCTGATTTTCGTCATTCTGATGATTTCTAATGAAAAGGAAAAACTTTTTATAAATATTTTAGATAACCATTCCTATTTCATTAGTTGAGGAAATTTAAACCAATTCTGAACTTCATGAGGATACATTTCTATTTTTCAAAATGCTAATGCCATCCTCAATTACTTAAAGCATTCACTTTAGATTTTAAATTTTTAACAAATAATTTTTCTTATTCAGAAAACCCTTAAGACTTTTGAATAGAAAATTGAGGTTTAAACAAACATTTGTAGTCCTTAGGGAACAACTGGAAGTATATGATTCTTGCAGAAAAACTCTAACACATTAAGCCTTATTTAATCAAATCAGTAGTCATGATGATGAATAAAAAGTACTTCATAGAAATGTAAAAGACCACAATTTATCAACACACACTTAATTAGGATACAAAATTGATCAGGGATAATCAGGTTAAAGACAAATTGAGTGAAGCCCAATTACATATTATTTTCATGCTATTCAATTACCTTTCTTCATCTTGTTCCCCCTACCTATTCCTTCCCAACAAATTAAACATCCAAGGATTCATGTGCAAAATAGGCAATCCTTGTATCAGCACAGTATAACTAGCTTAGTTTTAAAAACTGCTCTAAGATAGGTGATTTTTCCTTACCAAGAGGAAACTAGCAATTATTGAAAATATCATTAAGAACTAGCATGGGCATTCAGCGTATAACCTAAAAAATTATTTTACCTGATTAATGGAACAATTATATTTCGTTAGGACTTATAATTTTATCTACTTATTCATATTAATAAATAGAGCTCTCAATTATGTTTTTAAAAAACCAAGGTACAGCATGTTTCTACACTTTAGCAGCTTGAAGACATGATTGTATCTTCAATATAGTTCTTATTTGGAAAACATCTTTGAAAGTATCACTACATTGGTTTTAAGGGCATAAACAGCAATTAGATATGCAAATTCCGTAAACAGAATTTTAGGAAATTGAGAAAATAAGGTAATAAGAAACAGTTGCTCTAACTTGTGTGTGTGCGGGGGCAGGGAGAGAGAAGCAAACATGTGTTTCTCCACTGGTGAAAAAGTCTTGGGATGGGTGAATCACTTGGTTCAAAGTTCATCTACTACAATACATGGAGAACGAGAATCAGAAGATGATATGGGAGAATGTGACAGTGCTGATTCTAACTGATGAATTCAAGAAGATCCTGTACCACTATTGTTTCCATCAAGAATATCTAAAGATAGACTAGGAGAAGAAAATGCCATTCGTTGATAACAGAATTCCAAAAGATCTCTGTGCACTCTGCTTTGTCTACAAATGAACACAAAATATATGAAGCAAAGAACTGGCACTAGTTACAAGAGCAATTTCACAAGAGCAGTAAAACAAAGCCAACAGTAACATTAAATAAAAACCCATTCAATGCATTTCCCATCTTGATTATTAAAACATGCTTTCTTGGCCCGCCTTTCAATAATACGCTCAGCCTAACAAAGCACACAAAAATCCAAGGAAGAAAAGATGGGCAGAAGATGACTTTTTTCCAAGCCTGCATTTTTATATATTTCTCTAATACCTCTTTTTTTAAGATTTTATTTATTTGAGAGAGAGAGGAGGAGCAGAAGGGGAGGCAGAGGGAGGGGGAAATCTCAAGCAGACTCCGTGCCGAGCTCAGAGCAACCATCAACCCCCTGCAACAAGGGGCTCGATCTCACAACCCTGAGATCATGACCCTGAGATCATGCCCTGAGCTGAAACCAAGAGCTGGCTGCTTAACTGACTGAGCTGTCCAGGAGCCCCTTCTCTAATACCTCTTAATCAAATGCCAAGACCCCACTTCTAAAAATGTATCCAGCATATATTAATGTCACACATAAATGTTAGGGAGAAGAACTAAAGCTAATAGCATTCATTTAGAAGTTTTATAACTTCTAAAAATATTTAATAATACTTCTGAATATATACAATTGTAAGAATAGATTTAAAAAGCAAGTGAAAAATGGCCAATGAATGTTTAAAACCTCATGTTAATACTCACCACACATTCATATCAGACTGTTGAGTAGTATCAGAAGAAAGCATGTTGGTTGTGCCTTGGAAAAGTTTCTTTGGCTTATCTTCAAATGTCATTTCACCTATGACAAAAAAGCAGATCAAAGTAGATATGTTTTATCTAATATCTAACATGCTTTTGCTTTTAATTGTAAAACTTGTTCATTGCAAATAATTTATAAGATACGTAAAAACAAAGGAAAAAGTTTTATGTCCCCATTACCCAGAGATAACTTTTCAGTAATTCCTAAATATGTGTGTGTACACATGATTATTTTTAAACAAAATTTGATTTGTATCATATATAATACCAACATGTAACCTACTTTTTGTTTTTATTTATTTATTTTTAAAGATTTTATTCATTTATTTGACAGAGAGAGAGAGAGAGAGAGACAGCCCAAGAGGGGGCAGGGTCAGTGGGAGAAGCAGACTCCCCGCTCAGCAGGGAGCCCAACACGGGACTCGATCCCAGGACTCCGGGATCATGACCTGAGCCGAAGGCAGTCGCCCAACCAACTGAGCCACCCAGGCGCCCCACTTTTTGTTTTTAATTATTATAATTTTCTCATATTATTAACTAAATTCTACAACGTGATTTTATAGAGCTATGTAGTATGGCCATACCATAATTTAATCTCATTCCTTATTTTAAATGTTTAGGTTGTTGCTATCTTTATTTTGCCAAACATATACAACGAACTAAATAGATCAATTCTTTTATAGCATACAATGAATAAAATAAATATATTTTTAAAGATTAAGGAGACACATCTAATCTCAAAAAACTACATTGCTGTAATCTTTACATCAAAGTAAATGCTCAAATCTGTACATTATTACACCATGATGTGATAACCATGTCTGGATGAGAGAAAACTGATGTTCAAGCCCATAACTCATAGGGTAGAATTTGAATGGTAAAACACTAAGGCCATCTACTCATCAAAAAATATCCCTAGGAATAAGGGCCCCTGGCTGGCTCAGTCAGTCGAGCATGTGGCTCTTGGTCATGAGTTTAAGCCCAATGTTGGGTGTAGAGTTTACTTAAAAATAAAATAAAATAGGGGCACCTATTTGGGTGGCTCAGTCGATTAAGTGTCTGCCTTCAGCTCAGGTCATGATCTTGGGGGTCCTGAGATCAAGCCCCGTGTCGGGCTCCTGCTTGAGCTCTCTCCCTCTCTCAAATAAATAAATAAAATAAAATAAATAAATTTAAAAAATCTTTAAAAAATGAAATGGGGCACTTGGGTAGCTCAGTTGGTTAAGCGTCTGCCTTCAACTCAGGTCATGATCCCAGGGTCCTGGGATAGAGCCCTGAGTCTGGCTCCGTGCCTGCTTCTCCTTCTCCCTCTGCTGCGCTCTCTCTCTCTCTCTCTCTCAAATAAATAAATAAATAAATAAATAAAATCTTTTTTAAAATTAAAAAAATTTTCATTTTTAAAAAGATTTTATATATTTATATATAATAATTTATATCTATCTATCTATCTATCTATCTATCTATCTCCTGGGGCACCTGGGTGGCTTAGTCAGTTAAGTGTTGGACTCTTGGTTTCGGCTCAGGTCGTGACTTTGGGGTCCTGGGATTGAGCCCCGCGAGGGGCTCTGTGCTAGGCACAGAGTCTGCTGGAGATTGTCTCCCTCTCCCTCTGCTCCTCCCCTGCTCACACACTCTCTCTCTTAAAGAAATAAATAAAATCTTTAAATTAAATATAATCTCTATTTCTAGAGATATATACATAATATAATATAATATAATAAGTGATATAAATATCGCTAGAAATAGAGATTCCACAAACCTTCCTTAGGAGTATAATCATGGCTCATAAAGCTCAAAAGAGGTCTGGGCATCCTGTCCCATGCCAGATTACAATTACATCATTATGGAAAAACTATTCACCTTTCCTTTTGGGTTTAAATTAAAAGCCAGACGTACCAAGATAAATTCATCATATAAAAATTATCTTTGCTGAAACCATTATTACTTGTAAAACACTCTTTATAGCTATCTGATTCCTGCAGATTTCTCAGAATTCCCACTTGAAGTCTTATTTGCTCTTGCTTATTTCTAGTGGAAGGAGGTGTAGCTTATCACCATACAATGCGCCTTCATAGGCTTGGAGATTTTAACTGCTATCTCATACTCTCTCCCATTTTATACAGTCCTCATTCTTTTTTCTCCCCTACCCAAGACCTCTTTGGATTTTTTTATGCCTTCTTTCCCCACATTTTATTTGTATTAATAGGCTCCAAATAAGACATCATTTGTTGTTTCCCAAATGGATATTCATATTCCCAAATAGATAAATAAAATTATATTTCTATTTAATCTGTTACTATATCTAAAATTCCACAAGAATTTTGACCAAACTTGTATAGGCTGTGTTTGGAAGGGTCTGACTTAAAATACAGACTATGCAGTGCATATAGAATTTGCTTTGGAGTTCTTAGGGATACCTCAAAGAAAGGAGGCAGTCATCCTCCAGAGCAACTGGAAACCAGGTATGAGAGGCTTGTGTGAGACATGCCACATCCACCAAGGTACTGGGCAGAAACCAAACATATTGTGTGAAAATTATAATATAAAAACAATTTTTTAAATCATAAATTCTAAGAAAATTCCAGGAATTTTCAATGTCATAAAACATTTTATGTGTAAATGTCTTGGAGAATTATTTTTATTTATTTTTTTAAAAGACTTATTTATTTATTTATTTTATTTTTTAAAAGATTTTATCTATTTATTTGTCAGAGAGAGCACAAGCAGGGGGAGTGGTAGGCAAAGGGAAAGGGAGAAGCAGGCTCCCCGCTGAGTGAGGAACTGGATGTGGGACTCAATCCCAGGACCCTGGGATCACAACCCAAGCCAAAGGTAGATGCCTAACCGACTGAGCCTCCCAGGTGTCCCAAGATTTATTTATTTTAGAGAGAGAAAGCATGTGAATGGGGGGAGGGGGAGAGGGAAAGAGAGAGAGAAGCAGACTCTGTGCTGAGTGTGGAGCCCAACGAGGTGTTCGATCTCATGACCCTGAGATTGTGACCTGAGCCAAAATCAAGAGTTGGACGCTCAAGTGACTGAGCCACCCAGGCTCCCCAAAAGGAGAATTATTTTAATTTAGTAAAACGCTGTCTTCAATTTAAGCATATTTTATTTTATTATTTTTTTTTAAGATTTTATTTTTAAGTAATCTCTATACCCAACATGGGGCTTGAACTCACAACCCTGAGATCAGTCACACGCTCCACTAACTGAGCCGGCCAGGTGCCCCTAAGCATATTTTATTTCTTTTCTTTTCTTTTTTGAAGATTTTATTTATTTATTTGACAGAGACAGAGACAGCGAGAGCAGGAACACAAGCAAGGGGAGGGGGAGAGGGAGAAGCAGGCTTCCCGCGGAGCAGGGAGCCTGATGCGGGGCTCAATGCCAGGACCCTGGGACCATGACCTGCGCCGAAGGCAGACGCTTAACGACTGAGCCACCCAGGCGCCCCAGCATATTTTATTTTAAATACTCAAATGACCCCAACTTTCTAACAGCTCTTAAACTTAATATATTTAAATGTCTTGTCAACACCAGCCCCTAACTTCACAGCACAGGCAAAAGACCCCTAAGCTAGGTCATTGATCCATCATCATAAAACAAAGTGCTTAGTTTGAAGGAGTGTTTTCCGGAATTGATCTAGTCTTAGTCTTAGAATATAATAAGTACATGCTGAGTTAGATGTGTTGTTAGGACAACTGCCATTAAGTAATCCAAAATACACGCAAGACTGAAGTACATTTAAATTTCAATTTCTTTCCCTATAGTTTTGCTCTCCTCCTTCCCCTTCTCCTTTTCTTCCCCCTTTTCCTCCTCTTTTTTTCTTCTCCTTCTTCTTCCCTATCTTAATGGATTTTTCACAAGTACACATTTTAAAAGTTTAACCTCCTTTCCTATTTATCCATTTTCCCTCCCTATTATAAACTCAGTAGTGGTATTAACAAAAAAGGAAGAACAACCTAGCTTATGAGGCAGGGTTGAGAAGTGGGATCCAGGGCTGTGGGAGTTAAAAAAAAAAACCCAAAAAACAACAACAAAGCAACCAACTTCTGTTTTTTTCTTGTGCCTTTTTATTACCGGGTGGGTCATTTTCCATATATTTAACCCAAATTAGCATAGCATGAAACATAGCATCTATTTTTAGTGTCATAAGTGGATCTGATTTGTGTCGACTTATTCAGATGAAGTCAACAAGGAGGTAGAGCGGCAGTCAGGGCAGGGGTCGAAATTCAGTGGACTACTAGGGCCGATTCATTCTGTTTGTTCATTCATTCATCCCCCACCTTGTTTCAGAAAGTATTTACGGCAGCTAGCTTGGTGAATTATATAATGAAAATCATAGTAGTTGACTAAACTGGAATTAAATTTCTCAATTCACATTTATATGGCACTTTACAGCTTTTAAAATTATCTTTACATACGTTTGTTTGGGTAAAACGAAAGGCCTCTAGTAACTTATCAAATATATTTAAAATAAATCCTTTAAAATTAATTTCTTGTAACACTTGATTTTATATATTTTATGAAAATAATTTGAAGTTATATTTATTTTTGCTGATAGATAAAAGTACCTTTTCTTTTAAATGGTCCACAGATACTTGGTCTAATAATGTTGGTGGGGTTTTGACTTCTTCTAAAATAAAATTATGACAATCATTACAAGAAAAAATTTGAACAAAATCAGCTATGACTATTTCAGTATAATAGATCTAAGGACATACACTAAAAAAGGACTGTGTAGTATCACATTGTTTTATTGCTCTTCTCTAAATCTGGGTTAAAAACAGGAATGCTTCAGGATAGCAAACTGTCTTGTAATTTATAAGGATTCAGGATTCTCTGAAATTGCGGGGGTGGGGGTGGGGAGAAAAGCTGGAAAGACCTACAGTTCTAGCTGTGACTTGCCTTGAATCAGGGTGAAAGTCATGGGTAAATGACCAGGTACAGTTGTTTACAGTTTAAGAATTAGCTCTGATCCTTATCATCAAGCTTGGAGAGGAAGCCTACGTTCAACAGGGCTAATGAATTACTGATTCTTCGTGTGTTCGCATGTTCTCACATGTTCTTAGTCACTCGATTCTTTTCAATATACAAAATAATAAATCAAAACAATGACATTTTAATTTAGCTAAAAACACACGACTTCTTTGGTTGTCATAGAACCTGGAGCTATTATTTCTTGTAAGTTTCTAAAATTCTTATTTTATGAGGAATTTGGTATATTTTTATACAACATGAACTTACATTGTAAATTGTTGCGTAGGACTAGGAATAGGGCTTGGAGGCAAAGTGGTGCAACTCACACGGGTTTGTAACGATGGAGGAAAACACTGCTAAAACCAAATTAGAACAGAGGTTTTAAAACCACCACTCTTCTCAGAAAGCAGATCAGTGGTTTTCTAGGGTGGGCGGGGGGTGGGGGAAGAGGATATCAAGTGCAAAAGATCACGAGCACATTGTGTAGAGTGTGGGAACTGTTCTATATCTTGATTATGGTTATGGTTACAGGATTGTACACAGTTATGAAAATCAAATCATATGCTTAAAAGTTGGTGACTTTTGTTATATGTTAATAACAGTTCAAGAGATGAAAAGGAAGGGAAAAATGTCATTTAGAATCAGATGTCCTATGGCAAAATATATCCCCCCAAAATGTGGGTGGTGAAACATTAATATTTTATAAAAATTTCAAGGGACACAGATTCTTAGGCTCTCCTTTCTTACCTTCCCAATCCCCCTGGTGGGAGGAGCTGCTGGGGATACTGGAATTAAATCGATGTGCTTTGAAGATGGTTTCTCTAAATCATTGTCACTCTGTGTAAGCAGAAAGCAGTGTACCATTGGAGCACCAATTGCTTACCTAGCACATACTTAGGGAGACAGCTGCTACATGGGCAAGGGAATCCTTACTGAATCAGTGGCTGTACCATGGTGAGGAGCTCATATCATCCTAAAGCAAGCAGGGAAGCCAAGATTCACTTCACTCTTTCCTTTTGGGAAAGAGAGGTCATGGCAAGTTGAGGGGCTTCCCTAGTGTCCCCAAAAGGCCTAGAATGTGAGCACTTGATACCGAGCAATACTTACTAGTATATACACAAACCCTAAATTAAACTGTTTCTCTTGGTGTCTGACCTGTGTTTGTTGTTGAAAACTACAATGCTATGTCCGGGAAACAATAAAAAAGGATTTGGTTAGAACTCAGATACAAATGGGACAGCAAAAATAATGACAGTTATTAAAAAATGTTTATAGATTTTATGTGGACAAAATCAGTACTGCATAATTCAGGACTTTAAAATGTGCTTTCTTTTCTAAGACACAGTACAGTTATGTTACATGTTCCCTTCTTCTTCCTAACACATTCACAGATTCACTCACTCGTGCCAACCCCTGAAGTAACCAGAACTGGGTCAGTTAAGGGAATTCAACAGCATCTATAAATTGTATTAGCACCAAACATGAAAAGGGGCAGGCTTCAGAGGTTATCTACTCAATCTTCAGGACCTACTCCTAAATCAGGAACAGATGTCCATCTAAGGCACTCAGGGCCAAAGGAAAATAAGATGTCACTGTTTCTGTTGATGACCCATTTCCTAATCTAGTGACTCCCAAATCTGGACACTGACATCTAGCCAGAATCTATTCTACCCAATTTTCAGCTCAATTCTCTATCATTATCTGAAATGTCCATGGAAAAGAACCCTAAACATTGCTCAACTTCCACAACCAAGTAATCATAATGTGTAACTAAATTCCAAATATGTTCAAACTAAAGGTCGCATGTTAAAATGTTAGTGGGAGTATATGTGTTACAGGCATAGAAATGTAGTATTTATCCAGGAAACCCATTGTCTGTGGGTTGAAACTCTAATACCTAGTTAATAAATTATGTAGGAAGGAGTGAAATCATTTATTGTTTTGTCATCTAAGCAATTTGACCAGCAGAACTGAACTTTTCTTAGACTCACTAGGACAGACAGGAAGCTGGTCCACAACAATAATGGTTTTGTATCAGACAACTATTTACTTTGAACCCCACTTTCAAATGATATCAGTTATTTTTATGAGTAAGTCATCAACTGTTTCTTAGGAGCAATCAAAAATTATTTATGCAGCATATAAATTTCAATTTCAAATGAGAGCTTAGATTTCTAGAAATTACAGCAAAACTAGGTAGTGCCAATACTGAAAATCGGTAAAAATTTCAAATTTTGTATAAAATTGAAGTGTTAATACCATACCAGGTTCAAACTTTCTTCCCAAGACCGACTTTTCCGTATTGCGGTTTGTACCTCCCTGCAAAAGAAGAGATATCAGTACTGGAGTTGGCCTAACTAAAAGAAAAGATGTAACTGAATATAGAGATGATCAGACTAGTAATTCAAAGTACACTACTCACCATTCATGCATTGCTTCTCTAGTTACTAAATTCATGCCTTCTTCCTGAAAGGCAGAACGTGAGAATAAATGAATACCAGATCTTATGGTTTTACAAACTTATTTCATTTGGTTGTACCTTTATTATTATTCACTGGGCTATAGAAGAGCTAGAGTATAAACAAATCTCTAAACAAGTGTCTAGTTCTCTACTTTTAATTGTTGCACCTACTACACCAAAGATCTATTACTAATGCATCACAGTACATCAAATTGTAGAAACTTTTTAGATGAAAAACTTTGTAGCTTTCTTCATTCAAAAGAGCAAACATCAAACATTATTATACTATTTTTCCTACCATTAATACTATGATATTAATAAATATTACTCACAGTCCAAAGCAAACTAAATGTTTATCAGTATTGGTTTAACTAAATGAGGGTGCAAACATGATTTATTTATTTTTAAAGATTTTATTTATTTATTTGAGAGAGAGAGAGCGTATATGAGAAGGGGATGGGGCAGAGGGAGAGGGACAAGCAGACTCCCCGCTGAGCAGGGAACCTGACTCGGGGCTCAATCCCAGGACCCTGGGATCATGACCTGAGCTAAAGGCAGACGCTTAACCGACTCAGCCACCCAGGCACCCCTATGTGCAAACATGATTTAAATCTAGTAATTGACATTGAAAAACATGTATTACATATTAAGTAGGAAAAAAAAACCTCAGAGGCTATTTATGTAAAATTATAAACAAGAGATGTTCCGAAGGATGTTCACCAAAAAGTTCACAGTACTTATCAATGAGTAGTGAGATTTAGGGTAATTTGTTCTTTCTTTCTTTGTACTTTACCATATTGTTTGGCCTTTATTTTTTTAATAAACACAAGTATCATTTTGCACATAAATAGTTATTTAAAAAATAACCCACATATGGAAAGATATCCTGTGTTCATGAATTGGAAAATGTAGTATTTTTTTTTAAAGATTTTATTTATTTATTTGACAGAGAGAGACAGCGAGAACAGGAACACAAGCAGGGGGAGTGGGAGAGGGAGAAGCAGGCTTCCTGCTGAGCAGGGAGCCCGATGTGGGACTCGATCCCAGGGTCCTGGGATCATGACCTGAGCTGAAGGCAGACGCTTAACGACTGAGCCACCCAGGCGCCCGGAAAACGTAGTATTTTTAAGATGGCAATACTACCCAAAGTGATCAACAGATGCAATGCAATGCTTATCAAAATCCCAGTGGCATTTTTTGCAGAAATAGAACAACTCACCCTGAAATTCACATGGAAGAAAAAATAAAATTCACATGGAATCTCAAGGAGCCCCGAATAACCAAAACAGTCTTGAAAAAGAAGGATAAATTTGGAGGACTCACACTTCCTGCTTTCAAAACTTACTATAAAGCAACAGTAATCAAAATAGTGCAGTACTGGCATAAGGACAGACATATAGATCAATGGAATAGAACAGAGAGCCCAGAAATGAACACCCACACATACAGTCAATTGATTTTCCATAAGGGTGCCAAACCATTCAATGGGGAAAGGATGGTCTTTTCAACAAATGGTGCTGGAAAAACTGAACATCCACATGCAAAAGAATGAAGTTGAATCCTTTCCTTACACCATGTATAAAAATTAACTTGAAATGGATGAAAGACCTAAATGTAAGACCTAAAACTATAAAACTCTTATAAAAACATAGGGCAAAGACCTCATGAATTGGATTTGGTAATGATTTCTTGGATATAATACAAAAGCACAGGTAACATAAGAAAAAAACAGATAAATTAGACTTCATAAAATTTAAAATTTTTGTGCATCAAAAGACACTATCAAGAGAGTGAAAAGACAATTACAAAATTGGAGAAGATAGGGGCTCCTGGGTGGCTCAGTCAGTTAAAAGCGTCTGACTCTTGATTTCGGCTCACATCACAATCTCAGGGTTGTGGGATCAAGCTCCACGTCTGGCTTGGCACTCCGTGTGGAGTCGCTTGAAGATTCTCTCCCTCTGCCCCTCCTCACCATGCTGGTGCTCTCTCTCTCTAAAATAAATAAACTAATTGGGCGCCTGGGTGGCTCATTGGTTGAGCATCTGCCTTTGGCTCAGGTCATGATCTTGGAGTCCTGGGATCAAGCCCCGTGTTGGGCTCCCTACTCAGTGGGGAGTTTGCTTCTCCCTCTTACTCTGCCACTCCCCCTGCTTATGCTCTCTCGCTCTCTTTTAAATAAATAAAATCTTTTAAAAAAATAAAATTAATTTAAAAAATCTTTTGAAAAAAGAACTAGAGAAGATATTTGCAAATCTTATATTTTATATATCCAGAATATATAAAGAACTCCTATAATACAACAAGAAGATAAAGAACCTAATTAAAATAAGGGCAAAGGACTTGAATGGACATTTTTCCGAGGAAGATATACAAATGGTTAATAAGCACGTGAAAAGATGTTTAACATTTGTCATTAGGGAAATGCAATTCAAAACCACAATGAGCCAACACTTCATACTTATTAGGATAGCTATTATTTTTTATTTATTTATTTTAAAGGCTTTATTTATTTATTTGAGAGAGAGAGAGAGAGCACAAGCAGGGTGAAGGGCAGACAGAGAGGGAGAAGCAGACTCCCTGCTGAGCAGGGAGCCCAATGCGGGGCTCGATCCCAGGACTCCGGGATCATGACCTGAGCCAAAGGCAGACGCTTAACCAACTAAGACACCCAGGTGCCCCTAGGATAGCTATTATTTTAAAATGCAGAAAATAACAAGTGTTGGCGAGAATGTGGAGAAACTGGAACTCTTACACATTGTTGGTGGGAATGTAAAATGGTGCAGACTCTGTGGAAGACAATTCGATGGTTTCTCAAAAAGTTCAACGTTTAATTACCATATGATCCACCAATCCTTTTCCTATGTATATACCCAAAAGTATTAAAAAAGGGACTCAAACAGGTACTTGTACACCAGTGTTCATTAGTAGCACTATTCACAATAGCCAAAAGGTGGAAACAACCCAAGTGTTCATCACCAGATGAATGGATTAAAAAATGTGATACAAACATACAATGGAGTTATCATTTAGCCATGAAAGGGAATGAAGTTCTGACACATGCTACAACATGGATGAATATTGCAAACATGTTAAGTGAAATAACAAACACAAAAGAACAAATATTATATGATGCCACTTTTATGAGGTACCTAGAATAGTCAAATCTTCATAGAAACAAAAAGTAGAACAGAGGTTACAAGAGATTGAGGTTAAATAGGAAGTTGCTGCTGAATGGGTATGGAGTTTCTGTTTGGCATGATGAAAAATTTCTGGAAACGAAAAGTGATGATGGTTGCTCAACATTGTGAATGTGCTTAATAACACTGAATTGTACTCTTAAAAATGGCTGAAATGGCTTTAAGAAGTTGCACAGTCTAAATTCACCCTGGTATTTTATTTTATTTTTTAAAGATTTTATTTATTTATTTGAGAGGGAGAGAATGAGAGATAGAGAGCACGAGAGGGAAGAGGGTCAGAGGGAGAAGCAGACTCCCTGCTGAGCAGGGAGCCCGATGAGGGACTCGATCCCGGGACTCCAGGATCATGACCTGAGCCGAAGGCAGTCGCTTAACCAACTGAGCCACCCAGGCGCCCTCATTCTGGTATTTTAAAAAACATATTTCACACATAATAAAGTACCTAGGATAGTGCTGGGCAAATATGGTGCTAATTATGGGGAACATGAAATAAGCAGATGAGCTTTCCCTAAAATGGCCTAGAATCACATTTGAGAGACAAGTTTTATATACATTAAGTTGGTGCTCTCCAAAGTAAGCATGATCATAGCCCAGGAAGTATACAAGATGATCCACTGGGAAGCAAAAAGAAAAACACAGAAATTCAATTTATATATTTTAAAATCTAAGATAGTAAGAAAGGAAGGTTTGCGTATACATCTTGACACAGGTGCCCTCACTCAGCCCAGAGGGTCCAAAGATCTTGCAAAACACCAGCATGTTTTTGGCCTTTAGCTAATTATAACTAATGGCAAGTTAGGTGGTCATTTGGATATATTATCTAGTTTTAATTAAACCAAGTTCCACAAAATAGACAAGTATCTTAACAAGATTTCTATAAAGAAATGTTGGACAGAAGATTTGTAATACAAGTCTAAGCGAATGACAGGGAAATGACAAAGGTGAAGCTCCTACCTAGCAAAGCACACATCATCTGCCACCTTCTTGTGAAAACACAATGCTGAGCTAATCTCTATCAAGGCGCTGGCTAAAATAATTTTAAATCATGAAGACTAATGGAAATATGAACTCATATTCACTCTCAATAATGACCTATAGTTAATAAAATACAATTTAAAATGTTCTTAAAACATCATTTCATCTTTAGCTCATCATTTTTGTATTTGTATTTTGCATATATTCAATGATTCATATTATATACTAGCTTGGTAGTATATGTCCATCATGTATTGGAAGGATACATTATTTACATATATTGGAAGGATGTGCTAAAACATTTTGTATTGATGCAGTGTATGATCAAGAGTTTGAATATTATTGTCAATATAAACAATACACGTTATGGGCAGTCTGGAATAGAAAAGTGGGTTGAGTTGTGTGAATTAAAATGTGATCTAGGGGTGCCTGGGTGGCTTAGTCGGTTAAGTGTCTGCCTTCGGCTCAGGTCATGATCCCAGGGTCCTGGGATCGAGTCCCGTATCAGGCTCCTTGCTCAGTGGGGAGCCTACTTCTCCCTCTGCCTGCCACACTCCCCCTGCTTGTATTCTTTCTCTGACAAATAAATAAAATTTTAAAAAATAAATAAAATGTGACCTAGGCCTTGAAAGTGGTTTAAAGTCTGGACAAACACAGGGTGAAGGGGAAGGTATTCCAAGCAGAAGGAACCATGTGAACAAAAGCTTAGAGGGAAAGACACAGCAGGCTTCAGGGTAGTGAGACTAGCTTGACTAAAACAGAGTTTGTACTATGAAGTAATGAGAGATAAAACTAGAGAGGTAAAATAGGGCCAGACTTCCAGGATCTTAAATAACTGAAGGGTTTGAGCTTAAAGAGTTTGGGCAGAATAGCATAGTTGTTAGGACCACAGGCTTTGGAGCCAAATAGAACTGGGTTGAATCTCAGCTCTGTAACTTATTACCTGTGCAACCCTAGGCAAGTGACCGAACTTGAGCCTCAGTCTCCTCATCCACATGAAGATGATGATAAGAACTGAGGATAATGAGGCGGGTGTACAGCTCTTTTCCACAGTGCCTGGAAACCTATGTTAAGTAAGCACTCACTACAACCTAGCTATTCTTATTCTTACTCCTCTTCAGCAGGTAATGGGAAGCCATTATACCTTTTTGCACAGGGGAGGAAAAGGTGAAAATGATGTCTTCGAGAAGTTATCTTGGTGTTGGTTGTGGAAGTTGGATTGTACTGGCAGAGATAGGAAATCTCTTAGAATATTATTACGGTAATCTGGACCCAAGGGACAGAAGGAAGTGGGAACAGAGAGGATGTTGTCAAGGAAGAATTAATAGGATTAGATGCCTACTTAGATACAGGAGAAAATAAGGAAGAACTGAAGATGAACCTAGAGCTTTGAGTTATTTTGATGTCATTATGCAAAATGAGGGAAATTGGGAAAGGAAGTTTAAGAAGTTAGTCTTTTAAAACAATGGAATAACAGTAAATCTTTTCAACACAATGTAAGGTTAGTATAGTCCTTCCATTTAATATTTTATGTAGGTATTTTCCTGTAGTGAGAAGTTCACCGTATTTTGTAATTTATTCAACCAATAAGAGCAATTTTTCCCAAAGTAGGACAGGATTTTGCCTGTGGTTCCTCCCACTGAAAGTCAGAGTATTAGCCAACATCAGCCATTTTGAGGGTTGTTAGTAAAAGCAGGTTGAGTCTTCAATGGTTTATATCTTGCCTATTTCCAAAACGGCTATGAGGTGCTTATAATGAAATACCATTGTTAAAATAAGTCAAGAGCCATGCAACTGTCAAGGGCAAAGAGTACTATATGCTAGAAACCCAGGTGAAGGGGAGTTGCTGCACTTGGGCACTAAAATTAGCTTTCAGGTTTTTAGGATCCAAGGTAAAAATGGAAATAGTAAGTTAGCCACTTGTGCTCTCTGAAGGTGAGTATGCCTGAAAGATTTTAGTTGCCCAGTGCTGGCACAGTGCTTAACAAATGCTTGCTGAAAGAATGAAACGATTTGTACACTAAGATCAAATTAAACATCTCTTCATAAAAAAGACTGGGTACTTCATAGGTTTCAAGGAAGACTGGAAGACTGAAAAATGTATCAACAAAATCTAATGCTGCCGCTTTCCTAGACTGTGGAAACTAAACTGTGGTATCTAGACGGTCCCTTTCAGAATCACACCCTGCACTCCAGCTGGCACCATCTGTTTCAAAAGCTTCATTTCATAAAGTTCCCTTACATTTGTGTCTAAACCCAGTTTGATTTATCCAAACCAGGTTAAGATAAAACAAAGACTGTAATATGTGTTGCTAAAGTTTACATTTGGGAAGATATAAAAGGAAGAGATGCCAAAAATGCAGAGGTGACATGCAAGTAGATAATTTGACTGATTTTACTTAAGGCACTGCAGGAAAAAGTCATGTTCTTACTGGGTCTCAGTGATTTTTATATCCTATTGAACAAGGCAGGAAATAAAGGTAAAGTTATAGAACCATATACTGTGAACAAACTGTTACGGGTAGAATTGTGTCCCCCTAAAATCTAGTATGTTGAAGTCCTAACCCGTAGCGCCTCAGAATATGACTTTACTTCGAGATAGGGTACTTGCAGAGGTAATCAAATTAGGATAAGGTGATGAGGGTGGGCCCTAATCCAATATGTCCTTATAAAAAAGGAGAAATTTGGAAACAGACATATGTGTAGGGAAAACACCAGCTGAACATGAAGATGGCTATTTACAAGCCAAGGACAGAGGCCTGGAACAGACGCTTCTCTCACAGCCCTCAGAAGAAACCAATCCTGCCAACACCTTGATTTCGGACTTCCAGCCTCCAGAGCTGTGAGAAACTGAATCTCTGTTGTTTGAGTCCCCCTGTTTGTGGTACTTTGTTGTGGCAGCCCTAGCAAACTAATACACAAACTATTTCAGCAGGGTGGTTAATTATGTTTAGGGTTTTGGGATAGGGAACTAAAAGCTGAGTGCTTCCAAACCTCTTGAAACATAAACTTGATTGTTACTAGGAAAGGAAAATTACATAAAAAGAATAGTTCCTGAACACTTAGGAAGTACTATGTGTTTAGAAAATTAACTTCCATGGTCATCACCTCACGACATATACATAAATCATCATGTTGTGCACCTTAAACTTAGACAATGTTATATGTCAATTACATATCAATAAAGCTGGGGGGAAAACAGAACATTAACTTCCAGCTTCATTTTCTCAAGCTCCCTAATACCTAGAAAACAGCTAGTAGCCCCAGTTGAGAAAAAATTATGCACTAACTGCCTGTTAGGAAAGGGGTAACTTAAATCATACATTGACTTAAATGCTGACCCAGAACCTAATATTGACTTGGGCTGTGTGCTTATTTAAAAGTAAAAGAAAATGTAATCAAATCAGCTTATAGGAAACGCAGGGAACAAAAGAACATATTAAACACCACATGGAAGCAGAATCAGAATGTGGGGCAGTCTATAGGACAAATGGCCTGGTTTCTTCAATAAATAAGTGGCATGGAACAAAAACCAGGAGGGAAAGGGAATGTTTTAAGTAAAAGAGACCTGAGGGGTGCCTGGGTGGCTCAGTCAGTTAAGGGACTACCTTTAGCTCAGGTCATGATCTCAGGGTCCTGGGATCCAGCCCCACATGGGGCTCCCTACTCAGTGGGGAGTTGGCTTCTCCCTCTGAGCCTCCCCTGCCTCGTGCTCTCTCTCTAATAAATAAATAAAATCTTAAAAAAAGAGAGACATCTGAGAGATCATGGTTGGAACATGTTTGAATCAGTAAAACAGACATTTTTGAGAACAGTGAGAATTTTAACATGGACTGGTTATTAGATGACATTAAAGAATAACTTAATTTTGCTAGATGTAATGATGGCATTGTGATTATGTAAGAAAAAAGTCCTTCTCAGAGACTCATACTGAGTGTTTGTGTGTAAAAAGAGATCAGGGATTTACTTTCAGGCATCCTCCTCCCCAAGAGGTTAATAAGTTCAACAGCTAAAAAGAGATCACGGTCAAAGAATGCATATAAAGAGGGGTGCCTGGGTGGCTCAGTCTGTTAAGCGTCTGACTCTTGATTTCAGCTCAGGTCACGATCTCAGGGTCATGAAATTGAGCCCTGTGTTGGGCTCTGCCCTGGGCATGGAGCCTGCCTTAGACTCTTTCTCTCCCTCTTTCCTCTGCCCCTCACCCCCTCCCCGGCTCACGTGCTCTTTCTTAAAAAAAAAAAGCATATAAAGAAATATGCAATTTAAGGTATCTATCAGACCATTAAGCTGCTGAAAATGTCTTGATTTTCCATTCAATCAGTACCCAGATTGAAAGCTAATATTATTTCTATTTTCTCATTTAATTCACTTTCTACTTGTGTTTCTTTTTTTTTTTTTTTAACTGCTCCAGTCAATGAAAGGGAAACTTTATTGAGGCCTCAGGCCCTTGGGGCTCGGCAGGAGGCTGCCCTGCGGGCAAAGGAAGAGCCAGTGGAGGGGCCTTATTTGACCTTCTTTTTGGGGCGCAGGTTGTTGGTGTGGCCGCACTTCTTGCGGCAGTTGACAGCACGGGGGTGCAGGTGAGCGTAACACTTGCAGCAGATCATCTTGTCGCAGTTGTATTTCTGGGCCAGCTGGTGGAGGGAAGGCTCGATGATGCCATCCCGGAGGTGAAGCACCAAGTGCAGGGTGGACTCTTTCTGGATATTATAGTCTGACAGAGTACGGTCATCTTCCAGCTGTTTGCCCGCAAAAATCAGATGCTGCTGGTCAGGCAGGATGCCCTCGTCTTAGATTTTGGCTTTGACATTCTCAATAGTGTCACTGGGCTCGACCTCGAGGGTGATGGTCTTGCCCGTCAGGGTCTTCACAAAGATCTGCATCTCTGCGTCTGCTGGCGCGAATCCGCAAGGCCGCCGCCACCAAACCACTCGGCCACCTCGTTGAAGAGAAAGGACTACTTGTGTTTCATTTTAAATGTTTATAACACATATTCTGTCACTATGGAAATAGACTGCTTTACAATTTACTGACCAGTTAAATTTTTCTTGATTTCAAGCTTCATAGTCAAATAGCAACATGTAATCAATTTTCAAAAATTTACCTTGATTTCAAGCTTCATAATCAAATAGCAACATGTAATCAATTTTAAAGTATTGATCTCATTTAGGGGAAGCAACAAAACAAATGGCGCAGATAAACCAGAGGTCATCTTACCTACTGATTTTAGGTTCTTTCCTTAAGAACGTCTAAAAGAGCTCCATACTCGCAAAGACAAAGAATGTTTTATCTACTAAAAAGTAAAAGAATCTTTTTGCCATACTTGTTTGCTACTGGATGACAGGCTGGACTTCAGGGAAGCCATGGTGTGAGAGGGAGAGAGGGAAAGGAAGCAGGAATTAAGAGTCCTAAACACCAGACTCATGAGATACTATGGCTTCTGTGCCACTGACGCTGGGAAAAGGTAGCTGGAAAGGAATCCAGTAATTTGGGGCTAGTTCTGGCTCTGACATTCACTAACTTTGAACACTGGGTAAATTACTAAATTTCTCCTGTCATGAGTTTCTGATCTTATGTTGTGAGATAAAATGAGAGCACAGATGTAAAGTACCTATTTTAGCGCTAAGTAAGTAATAAGTGCTTCATAACAGTTAAGCCGCCCTTGAACAAAAGTCTGCTTGTAGTTGGGTCAGAAAAATCCTACCACCTGTGGCGGAGTGGTGATTTGATCTTTTGAGTTCTGTGGCTAATCTTTGGATAATTAAAAGGTTTAACTGTGTATTAGGCATTTGCTATTAAACACACACACACACACACACACACACACGCACGCACACGCATGCATGCACACATACGCGCCTGCACAGAACATAAGCCAGTGAGGTACAGTGTGTCCCTGAACTCAGATCACTAAGAAATGAACACAAAATGATAGCATAAAGGCCGTTTCATCTGTCAAAAAAATTTCCTCACCTGACAGTTTAAAAAAATCATGATAACTATGGTCATTATGAACCTAAAAATTAATTTTCTTTTTTCTTTGCGATCTCTGAAAGAGGTCAGATTCAAGGCAGAAGAGTATACTGTCTTTCTGGAAACTATCAGTTTATTAAAATAGGTAATAACTCAAAGAAATATAGGACTCCTTAGTTGTTTTTGTTTTAGAGGAACCATGACTAGAATTAGAAACAGAATCACATGTGACCTAATTTGGAATTACTGAACCACAGGTATTTTTTTTAAAGAAAAATAAAGTTTTTTTTTTATTGAACAGCTATCAGTTTTGAAAGTCTTCTTACCTGTTTGATTTGATGAAGGTGACTAGAGGAAGCACGGATGGGGATGGGAGAGGGTGGCAAAAACTGAAATTTACAACCTAAAGTAAATACCTGAAACTAACATAACATTGAATATTAATCATACTTCAATAAAAAAATAAACAGAAGTCAAGCTGGCTTTAATGTTTCTGATTAATTATTTCTAAACGTTAATTAAGTCAGTGTTGAATTACCTAAAATGTCTGAGTGCCTAATGCATGTTAGCAACAGTATTAGTTAAGCTTAAAATTAAAGAAATAATAAAAGATCCAACTGACTCGACTGAAAATTATACTAATCAAAAGTACATATATATAACCGAACAGAACAAAATAACTGAGTTAACATAAAAGATACCGGGCAGAACATCAACAGAACATTTTGTTTATCTCTACTTTCCCTTTCCCAAGGCACTGGATCTTAAAATCACCTCACTTTTTCTTGCCAGTTTTATCTTGCAAAAAACAAACAAAATAACCCCATCACGTATCTCAGAACCCAGCTGAAGAAACCACATTTTTATAATATGAAATGACTTAAGGCAGTCACTTCCAAGTAGCTCAGCACATTTTCTCTTGCTTGTTCAGATACTTGTCATTTAGACTACTTTCTCCTGTTCTGTCTTATCTCAAAGCTTATGAGAACCCACACAAGGGGGGAATGAAAGAATGGAGGGATTTAAAGCTAAGTGTGAAAATGAGGCCTTGAAAAGTACCTTTAGAATTCATTTATCCATTCTACCTGTATCCTGGTTAGTTCCTGAAATGCCAGATAATGAATCTACCATATCTTACTTTTACATTATATCTTAAGAGCACACTGAGTTGTGCATTCGGAAATATTTAATGAGGTAAACCACTGTGCTAGACCCTGAGGATCCAAAGAGAAATAAAACATTTTCCTGTCCTTGAGAAATTCAAAGTGTAGGTAGGAAAAATTAGGCCATAGGTCAGTGTGCCAGAACAAGTTATGATTCGTGGGAAGTCAAAGCACAGAGACTATATTTCTGCCTGGGGTCCTGGGGAAGGCTTCATAGAGGAGGGTAGGAATTCAATAGACAGGTAAGAGGAAGCAGGGTATTTCAGGGAGTGAGAAGAGATGCTCAGGCAGAGGCATGTTTGGGGAACAGAGAGATTCAGGGTGGCTGAAATTTGGTACATGATAGGGCACGAAAGGAAGCAAATCTAGGGAAATTTGGCTGAAATCAGATTATGGATTTTGGACTTTAGCCTTTTGAGCCCAACAGGAAACCTAAAGCATAGATCCTTCTGAGTTCTTAAAACTCAAAGTATTTTAGGGGTGCCTGGGTGGCTCAGTCATTAAGCGTCTGCCTTTGGCTCGGGTCATGATCCCAGGGTCCTGGGATCGAGCCCCACATTGGGCTCCCTGCTTCGGCAGGAAGTCTGCTTCTCCCTCTCCCACTCCCCCTGCTTGTGTTCCCTCTCTCACTGTCTCTCTCTGTCAAATAAATAAATAAAATCTTTAAAAAAAACTCAAAGCATTTTAAACAAGATTGTATCTGTTTTAGAAAGGCAACCCTAGCAGCATATACAGAACAAACTGAGGGTGGAGGGAAGAGGGACTAGAAGCAGGATCAAAGTCCAGGTAAAAGATAATGGGTGCCTGGGTGGCTCAGTTGGTTGGGCGGCTGCCTTCGGCTCAGGTCATGATCCTGGAGTCCCGGGAATGAGTCCCACATTGGGCTCCCTGCTCGGCAGGGAGTCTGCTTCTCCCTCTGACCCTCCTCCCTTTCATGCTCTCTGTCTCCCATTCTCTCTCTCGCAAATAAAAAAATCTTAAAAAAATATTTTATTAAAAGATAATGAGAGTCTGAATGAAAAAGGCTGGGATGAAGAGAAGGAGGCAGACTGGAGAAATGATGAGAAAGTGAAAAGAGGGGTGCCTGGCTGGCTCAGTTAGTAGAGCACGTGACTCTTAATCTCAGGGTTGTGAGTTTGAGCCCCATGTTGGGAGTAGAGATTATTTAAAAATAAAATCCTTAGGGGTGCCTGGGTGGCTCAGTCAGTTGAGCGTTCAACTCTTGATTTTGGCTCAGGTCATGATCTCAGGTCGTGGGATTAAGCCCTGAGTGGGGCTCCTAGCTGAGCATGGAGCCTACTTAAGATTCTCTCTCACCCTCTCCCTCTGGCCCTCCCGCCCAGCACTCAACACATGCTCTCTCTCTAAAACAATAAAAAATTAAAAAATAAATAAAATCTTAAAAAAAAAGAAAGTGAAAAGAGCTCAAGATTGGTCTGAAGTTCCTAGCTGAAACCCATGCGTGGGTGGTAGCCAGGAAAGGCAGTAAGAGGAATGAGTTGGTGTGTGGGGAGAAGATGACTGTTCAAAAAGGTGTGTTGGATATACAAGTATTTTTACGAAGTAGCTAGTCTGAATTTTTATTAGATTTTAAAATGTATCATGTGGCTCTTTAAGGAGCATTTTCTCTCACTAGTTATATTTTGCTTAAGAAAATGTTAAAACCACATGAGAGACTATGGACTCTGAGAAACAAACTGAGGGTTCTAGAGGGGAGGAGGGTGGGGGGATGGGTTAGCCCGGTGATGGGTGTTAAAGAGGGCACGTATTGCATGGAGCACTGGGTGTTATACGCAAACAATGAATCATGGAACACTACATCAAAAACTAATGATGTAATGTATGGTGATTAACATAATAAAATAAAATTTAAAATAAATAAATAAACAAATAAATAAATAGAAAGAAAGTGTTAAAACCAGTTTGTTTTTTCTAATCATTTGCTAGAGGGTGGAGGAAACAGCCAAGGTATAGAAGTAACAATAGAAAATTCATATGAGGGGGGTGCCTGGGTGGTTCAGTCGTTAAGTGTCTGCCTTCGGCTCAGGTCATGATCCTAGGGTCCTGGGATCAAGCCCCGCATCGGCCTCCCTGCTCGGCGGGAAGCCTGCTTCTCCCTGCTTTTCCCTCTCCCGCTCCCCCTGCTTGTGTTCCCTCTCTCGCTGTGTTTCTCTCTGTCAAATAATTAAATAAAGTCCTTAAAAAAAAAGAAAATTCATATGAGGATCACTGAAAATTCTCTACATCTAAATTATACTGGACAATGAGCCATAATTACTTCATCATAACAAGTCACTGTCAGAAAAATAGGGCTAACTCTTTATTTCAGTATTTACTGGGCCCTTATTATGTTTAAGGAACTGTTTTTCTTACAGAGGGGAAGGAGAGATTAAAAGAAAAATAAGCCATAGTTATTACCCACAGACACCTTACAGTCCAGACACAAGAGCTAATTATTATATAAGAGACAAGGAAATGAGTGTCAAATGGAGGCAAAGTAGGGTGGGGATGAAAAGCAAAGATTAAGTGAATGGGCACAGGGAATGGAAGATAGGAGACAATTAAGGCACAAGGTGGTGGTATGATTTGGGCCTCCTAGGGCGAAGAGTTTGACAGCATAAGCAAGAGAAAAGGAAAAGCGCTAGGCATGTTTTAGGAAACATGTTTTAGGAAAGGTTGTTAGTCCTGTGTGAGTGCAATGCAAGCTGTCTCTGGAGGGATAGAAGATTCTGAGGCCAAGAGAGTGAAGATGCTGGAAAGCCCTGAATGCCACACTAAAAAAAAAAATTGAACTGTGGCAAAATGATCTACTTTGGTATACACAGATGAGCAGATTATACCTAACAGCACTGTCTATTTAACCTTGGAAGAGACACACTCACGTATTCATCGGCCCTGAACCTGGTTCAAGCTCTATCCAGGATGGGTATGAAGAAGGAGTATTAGACAGCTAATGACTGCTGACTGGCCAGAAATTCAGACTAGCCTGTACTAATCATGTTCCAGGGTTGATAGTTCAAGAAAATTCCTAATTCGGGGCACCTGGGTGGTTCAGCTGGTTAAGCATCAAACTCTTGACTTTGGCTCGGGTCACGATCTCAGGGTTGTGAGATTGGGCCTCATGTCAGGCTCTGTGCTGAGTGGGGAGCCGGCTTGGGATTCTCTCTCCCTCTGCCTCTGCCCTTTTCCCCGCTCACACTCTCTCTCTCTCTCTCTCTCAAAAAAAAAAAATATATATATATATAATATATAGTTTAAAAAAAAGAAAATTCCTAATTCAAATCAATAAGGCTATTAGCTGACCCTTTTCACAAAAGTCAGCATTTTTCTCCATAAAACTTGCATAAAAAGGATATATTGGACATATGATTTGTTGCTATATGGAATAGTGCTATGAAAGATGTAACAAGAGTTTCTCTTTCAAGCATCTATTTGTATGAAATATGGTAATGGTGATAATGCATGTAATATGCTTCACATAGTGCCTGGCACATAGTATGTGCTCAGTAAAGGGTAACTATTACTACCACTACCACCATCATCAAATATTTCTAGAATCAATGTTTAATGACATAAAAACAACAACTAGAATTATATATGGTAGCTTTATAAGACTTAGATATCTATTCCTTGCTACCCAGCATTCTTTATTCTTTTTCCCATCTGATCTTTTAATTTACTTTTAATAGACCTTATTATTATTTTTAAAGATTTTATTTATTTATTTGACAGAGACAGACACAGAGAGAGAGGGAACACAAGCAGGGAGAGTGGGAGAGGGAGAAGCAGACTCCCCGCTGAGCAGGGAGCCCGATGCGGGGCTCGATCCCAGGACCCTGGGATCATGACCTGAGCTGAAGGCAGACGCTTAACGACTGAGCCACCCAGGCACCCCTAGACTTTATTTTTTAGATCAGTTTTCCATTCACAGCAAAACTGAGTGGACGGTACAAAGATTTCCTCTGCTCTCACATAAGCAGAGCCTCTCCCACTATCAAAAGCCGAACAAAAGTGGTAAATTGTTATAATAGATGAACCTACATTGACATGTCATTACTACCCGAAGTTCATAGTTTACATTGGAGTTCACTCTTCATGTTATGCATCCTACAGGTTTGGACATATGTATAATGACCCATATCCATCATTATAGTATCATACTGAGTAGTTCCACTGCCCTAAAAAACCCTCTGTGCTCCACCTATTCATCCTGATCTTTTTTTTAAATAGAAACTGACTTACTTTTTTCTCATTATAAAGCAATACATGCACAGTATAAAACATAATTAATGGGGAAAAAAAAAACAGCAGCACCCACCATCCAGAGATGACCATAGTAAAGATCTCAGTGTTTCTTTTTCCAGACCTGGATCCTACTGCACAATACTATTTTGCAGTTTAGGTATTTTTTTCTTTATAATTTTTTTGAGATTTATTTCTTTGAGAGAGAGTGCATGAGTGTGGGGAAGAGCAGAGGGGGAGGGCAAGGGAGAGAGAATCTCTCAAGCAGACTCCATGCTGAGCGTAGAGCCTGACACAAAGCTTGCTCTCATGACCTTGAGATCATGACCTGAGCCGAAACCAAGAGTTGGATGCTCAACCAACTGAGCCACCTGGGTGCCCCATTTTTTTTTCTTTATAATTTAAAACATTCTGGCTCTGCATCTGAGGATGCTCACAGCTTTCAGCTTATGGGCCAGCATCTATCAAAATGTCCACTGTTCACGAATTCTGTGCAAACTCCACTTGGAGGGTGACCACTCTACACCCCCAAATGCATACAGGTCAGTTAAAACATACACCAACTTTGACGTCAAGTGTAATGCTTTGAACATTGAAATGGCATCAAGGCTAAAGGTGTGGATGAGCTCACTGTCATCAACAGTTGCTGTTGACCAACGACAGCAATGAGGAGAGACAGGATATTGCCTTCACCAACCGGACAAGGACCAAAAAGGAATTTGCATCAGCACTGAACTCAGCCTTGCCTGGCCACCTGGCCACCCAGAGGTGATCTGGGACCTACTGAAAACACCTGCTCAGTATGAGGCTTCCAAGCTGAAAGCCTCTCCCATGAAGGTGCTGAAGACTGATGAGGACTCCCTCACTGAGATCATCTGCTCAAGGACCAATTAGATGCTAGAGGAAATTAACAGTCTACAAGGATATGTACAAGACTGATCTGGAGAAGGACATTGTTTCCAACACATCTGGTGACTTCTGCAAGCTGATGGTTGCCCTTGCAAAGGGTAGAAGAGCAGAGGATGGCTCTGTCATTGATTATGAACTGTTTGACCCTAGATGTCTATGATCTCTAATGCTGGAGTGAAGAGGAAAGGAACTGATGTTCCCAAGGGGATCAGCATCATGACCGAGCAAGTGTGTATCACATCCAGAAAGAATTTGAAAGGTACAAGAGCTACAGCCCTTATGATCAAGGAGGAGGTCAAAAGAGAGTTGGAAAATGCTTTTCAGAGGCACCTGGCTGGCTTAGTCGTTAAATGTCTGCCTTCGGCTCAGGTCATGATCCCAGGGTCCTGGGATCAAGCCCCGCATCAGGATCCCTGCTCAGGAAGGAAGCCTGCTTCTCCCTCTCCCACTCCTTCTGCTTGTGTTCCCTCTCTTGCTGTCTCTCTCTCTCTGTCAAATAAATAAATAAAAAATGTTAAAAAAAAAAGAAAATGCTTTTCAGAAACTGGTCTAGTGTATTCAGAACAAGCTCCCCTATTTTGATGACTTGACTGATTCCATGAAGGGTATGGGAACTCATGATAAGGTCCTGATTAGAATCATGGTCACCCACAGTGAAGGAAGGGGACATGTTAAAAATTAGGTCTGAATTCAAGAGAAAGTATGGCATGTCCCTGCACTACCACATCCAGGAAGACAGTAAGGACAACTACCAGAAGGTGTTGCTGTGCCTGTGGGGCGGAGCAGAATGAAGCGCAAATGTCCAGGTGGTGCTCCTGTGCTTCCAGCTACCAGTTCTAGAAAATCAGCTTGCGACGAACAGCCCCTTGTGCCCATCCCTGTGAGGATGACATTAGCGTTGCCCCCCACCCCAACTTTATTTTAGTTGCCTAGGCATTGTTTGGCATTCCCCACTAGTATCCCCTTTCAGCCAAAGAAATGAACAGTTCAAGGAGTTGGAAGTGAAATCTATGATGTGAAACACTTTGCTTCTTGTGTATTGTGGTATAAACAGATGGATAAACTGAAATTTTACTGTAGAAACAAAACAAAAATAACTTAATACATTCCACATATCTTTCCATGTTAAAATTCACCTGCAACACCATTTTTATTTTTGTTTCTTTTTTTTTAATTTTTATTTTAAGTAGGCTCTACACCCATTGTGGGGCTTGAACTCATGACCCTGAGATTAAGAGTCACATGCTCTACCAGCTGAGCCAGGCAGGCACCCCACCTGCAAGAGCATTTTTAAAGGCTGAATATTATATCATATGAACGTACCAATATAAGAAACACTCATTATGTGCCAGGCGTGTCTTATCTCACTCAATTCTCACAACCCCATGACGTAGACATTATTATTGTCTCCATTTTAAAGATTAGAAAACTGAGGGCCAGAGAAATTAGGCAACTTGTTCAAGTTCATACAGCTAGTAATTGCTCGAACTAGGATTCAAACACAGATAATGAAAGCTCATTCATTTAACCTATTCCCTAACCATTCATATTTTTGCCACATTTTTTCTGCTCACTCATAAATAATGCTGTGATAACAACCTTTAAGCTAATCTTTGCACATATCCTTAAAGAATTCTTTAGGAGAATTCATAGAGATGGAATTTCTGGGTCACAATGCTATTGATACGCATTGCCAAATTGTCCTCCAGAAAGCTTATACAAATTTACTTTCTAGCAGTGTATGAGAATATCGATTTTCTTCTATCTCTCCAACATTAGATATTATTACTAATTTTAAAAAACTGTATGGCCATTCTTAAAGCATGCTATAAAAATAATCTACTTTCCAAAGCAAGTAGAAAGTATTGTGATTTATCCAGTTTGGGATATTCTCCCCCAATGCTTCCCTTTATTAGCATTGCTCACTGAGAAACTGTTATACAGTGACATGAACCAAATCTGAATATAGGTTTTTCCTTTAAAAAAGCCCCATCAAATACCCACACACATCTTTTGAACAAACAGAATTTTAATATATTTAATTCATGCAACTGATGCTCATATTGTTATCATTCAAATGCCCAGAAAGTTCACAATATAAAATGTGAAACAGTCTAATTGGAAAGACATGCTAACCTAAACTTAAATATATACATATGCTCTATATAAAGAAATTGTGGTACTTTAGCTGTATTATGGTATCATGTTATAAAAAACAAAAGACGAGAATTGCATGGTGTGGTAAACTGTCCCAAACTATGAAAGACTTCCTGGAAGAGATTATTTTTAATTGAAATCTAAGGGATGGGAAGGAACTGGTTAGTTTCAGGTAAAGGGTTAGAATTTCCTACTGGAAAACTTTATCTAGGAAATCCTGAGAAGACTACCTGACTAAAATTAATGAGATCAACAGGAATGTAGTGTGAAATGTCTGGGGGAGGTAGGATTTGAACTTGAGCTATAGAATCATAAGCCACAAAATGTAGATTAAATATTGGACTTGGCTGATTTTTTGGGAATAACACGGAAAATTAATTGGAGAATAGGCTTCTAGAAGGCAATCTCCCACAAATTAAGCACTACAGGTGGTGTTTGCAAGGGAATTACCTTAGATAATTTTTTAAAGATTTTAAAGAGAGAGCACAAGCAGGGGGAGCAGCAGGCAGAGCAGGCAAGGGAGAAGCAGGCTCCTGGCTGAGCAAGGAGCCCCGATGCGGGACTTGATCCCAGGACCCTGGGATCATGACCTGAGACGAAGGCAGACGCTTAACCGACTGAGCCACCCAGGCGTCCCCAGATAATTTTTCTACATGAAACAAAGTATTAAAATAGAAACAAAGCACTTTCTGAGATGTCAATAAACCTCACTGGTGTCTTTTATGTAAATTTCTCATTGTGCCTGTTTCTCACACTCTGGGAGGGGAGAGGAGTCCTTGGGAGGAAGCAAGAGTACCAGCACCAAGGAATGGGGTCATGGGGGTGGGGAGGAGTAGGGGGAGTTGAGGAAGCGTGCTGGGTGAAGCAGATTTCCAAGCATTATCTTCAGTGAAGGAATTAAGATAGGAAAGATCAAGCTTAGGTCCATTTAAAAGAGAAACCACAGAAAACTAATATTGTAAAGACATTAAATTCTTTGAAAAGAATTTTTAACTTTACTACGTTTGCTACTTTTAACCCATTCCTTCTGTAGTTACTAAAGTACTTGGAAAATCCTGAACAGGAGCTGTATGCTATGTTTATCAATGCCTCTTCCTAGTTCCTGCAATGACTGATCCTGAACATGAATTGAATGTAGGCTAGCAAGACAGAGAATAAAGCAGGGCCAGGAATGTATTATACACTCACTACTGGGTGGGCCATAAATTAAATTAGTTTGTAGTTGCCACATGAAAAGCAAAACCTAATCAGATAAATATCAGTAGCCATAAAATTAAAAGGGACAAACTGCTCAAGAAGAGCACAATCATTTCTGACAGGAAGATGAAAAATTTCTCCTGCTTTTCTTGGAGTAGGAGGGGGTGGAGATGGAGAAGAGATGTGGCTGCCCCAAATTCAACAGAGGTGCCAGGAAGAGAATTCCCAGTGGAAGAGTGGGGAACAGGCATGCCAACCCTGGGGTTTTTGGGAGATACAGCGAAGGGATAATCAGGGAGAAGGCACGGTCCCCACAGTCAGAAGAGGGCCTCGGGTTTCTGCTCATCAGAAGTGGGATGGAGTGATTTTCTGAGAGTGCGGAGGAAAATACTGGAGCTTAATTAAGAAAATAATTGTGAGAGAACAGATTTTTACAAGGATTGGAAATGTGCATCTTTATCTGCATGGCACCCATGGTTCCTCAGTGCCCTGTACCACTACAATTTTTTCTAAAACATTTTTACCTACAGTGAAATACATGAAAAGTAGTCCTGATTTTGAAAAAATTTAACTGTGATAAAATATACATAAAATTTGCCATCTTAATCATTTTAAGTGTATAGTTCAGTAGTGTTAAGTATATTCATGTTGCTGTGCAACCAATCTCCAGAACTCTTTTCATCTTGCAAAACCAAAACTCTATACCCATTAAACCCCTCTCATTCCACCCCCACCCCAGCCCCTGGCAACCACCATTCTACTTTCTGTCTCTGTGAACTCTAGGTTCCTGCAGCACCAATTTTAAGGACAGTCTAGTATGGGAAAGGACCCTTACACTTGGGATTTATGTTATCACTCAACAATACGTGTATTTTTTCAAAAACGATGTTTCTATCTTGTAATGTGGTATATCAGGATTTTGTTACTTCTGCCGAAAGCATTCTAATTATCATGTCATTCTCCCAGACAATTCAGCCTATTTATCCTGAAAGCAAGTATCAACCTACATAAGTCTTACAATAATAACAAAGTGATACTTCGAGCAAAATAAAAGCCTATGCATTATGCTGTTAGAGCAAGCCAAACCAATAAGTCTTGAAATTCCCATCAACAAGTCCGTGTGAATGACGTCAGTTCTGCCAAACACAACCGTTCTGTAAGATGGTTTGTTTGGAACATGTATTATATTAAATTGAAACTTACGCAAATTAAGAGCCTAGAATTCCTAAGGAAAATTATGCATTTAAAAAACTGCCAGGTACATGTTTGCTCTCTATATGTACTACTGCTAATAAAACATCTAGTACTTATTGAGCACTTAGTATGTATCAGTGCTGTGCTGAGTGCTTTACGCTGATTTTTTTATATGCTATAAGCATGTTTTTTATTTTTTTTTGAGAGAGAGAGAGAGCGTGCATGAATGGGGGGAGGGGCAGAGGGAGAGGGAAAAGCAGACTCCCTGCTGAGCAGGGAGCCCAATGTGGGGCTCGATCCCAGGACCCCAGGATCATGACCTGAGTCGAAGGCAGACACTTAACTGACTGAGCCACCCAGGCACCCTGCATTTTTTTTCTTTAGACTGTGGTAAAATACACATAACATAAAATTTATCATGTTAACCATGTTTAATTGTAGCAGTGCAGTAGTGTCAAGTATATTCACATTGTTGTGCTATGTGCTCTAAGTTTTTCTCTTTTTCTTTTTCTTCCAGTTTTTCTGAGATATTTTACACTGATTAATGTACTCACTTGAACAAACCTATGAGGCAGATACTGTCACATTCCCATCTTGCGGAAGAGGAAATCAAGGCGCAGAAAGGGTAACGTGCACACAAATAACCAAGCTAGTCTGTATGATGCCACTTACAGGCCCTCACTTCTCAGGCATTCTTCAACCCAATCCAATCTGGCTTCATCACACCCCACCCCTCTCTCCATGGAACTTGCTTTCGAATACAAGAAATTCATTAATAATCTCCATTTTGGTAACTCAAAGGACACCTTTCAGTTTTTATCATGTTTGACCACTTGATAGCATATGACTTAATACTTTTCCTTGTATTTTCATGGTACTACTAGTGATCTTTAAAGCTGTTTCCTATAGCCTCTTTTTTCCTTTTATACTCTCTCCATAGGTCACATCCTTCATTCCCATAGCTTTAAATAGGATCTACTGATGATGCCTAAATGTGTGTCTCTAGCCCAGATCTCTATCCTGAGCTTCAAACTAGTACAACTAACATCTCTACTGGGAGATCCCAGAGAACTTCAAACGGAACATGTCCAACAATAAACTTATCTTCCCCTCTAAATCCACGCTTTTGCCAAAGTTTCCCCTCTTCTGTGGCCCCACTAGACCCATCACTTGCCCAAGTGAGAGGCCTAGTAGTCATCTTTGCCACAAGCATCGACCACCTTCCATCAAATCTCTCAGCAATTGATTCTACCTTTCAAATATCTCATGAATCTCACTCTTCTCCACGTCCACAGCCATCACAGTAGCCAAGGTCACTGCACTTGCCTCCTATGTGATCATCCTGCATCTCCTTTTGCCCACTTCCAATCTACTTACCACTCTGCAGCCAGGGTAATCTTTTAAAGATTCAAATCTTTAAAAGTCTGTCAATCATAGACTTAGAATTCTTCAATGGCTTCACACTGACCTCAGGAGGACAAAGTGAAAAATCTTTAACATGACTTGGAAGGCCCTATGAGATCTTTGTACTAATCCACATCTTTGATCTCATTTCTCACCACTTCATCTTTACATCCACACTGGCTACAATGCACTTCTTTCAAATTCTCTACACACTCTATTCTTGACGCACTACATTCCCTTTCGTTTCCAGGCCTTCACACATGCCATTTTTTAACCTCGAATCTTGTCTGCCCCTATGATCCATATCCCAAGCTGGCTAACTCCTACACATCAGTAAGAGCTCAACTGAAGGAGGTCATTTCCTACCTCAGCCCCTCATACTAGGTTAGATCTCTCTGGCAACTAGATCAGGGCTTAATACATAGGAGATTCCTAAAAAAATTTGTAGACTTGGCTGAGTAAAGAAGAACGACTAGGTATGGAGGTCTTCGACATACAAGCAAGTGCTCAATAAATACCATTAAATGAATGAGTAAATGAGTGAGTGAACGGAAGAAGGAAGATTTGTTTAATAAATAATTCTATTTTTTCCCCAGTATAATATTGCATTTGTGGAAATAATACTGGATATCATTCTACAAAGAAGAAAATATCCAGTTTCTTTTTAAAATAATTTTTAAAAAGATTTTTTTAGAGAGAGTGTGCATGCATACGGGGGAGGGGCAGAGGGAGAGGGAAAAAAAGCCTCAAGCAGACTCCATGCTGAGCGCAGATCCTAGCGTGGGGCTTGATCCCACGACGCATATGATCACAACGTGAGCTGAAACCGAGTTGGATGCTTAACTGACTACACCACCTAGGCACCCTGGAAAATATCCAGTTTCAAGATTAGGAGGCAATATTTTAAAATGGGTTCCAAGCTGTAACATTTCACTAAAAAATCATGTAAGATAAATCTATGAACAATTATATGTCAACAAATTAGATAATCTAGAAGAAATGGACAAATTCCTAAAAAACACACAAATTACCAAACCGACTCAAGAGAAAAGAGAAAATCTAAACAGATCTGTAAACAAGTACAGAGATACAATCTGTTTCAAAATCCTCCCAACAAAGAAGTCTAGGACCAGATATGGCTTCACTGGTGAATTTTACCAAACATTTAAAGAAGAATTAATACCAGTCCTACTCAAACTCTTCCAAAAATAGAAGAAGAGGAACATTTCCTAACATATTCTATGAGATCAGCATTACCCTGATACCAAAGCCAGAAAAGATACTATAAGAAAACTACAGACAAACATCCCTTATGAATACAGATGGAAAAATTCTCAACAAAATAATAGCAAGCCAAATCTAACAGTACATTAAGAGGATTATATAACAGAACGAAGTGGGATTTATCCCAGGAACGCGAAGGTGGTTCAATATAAGAAAATCAATGTAATGCATTAACAGAACAGAGGGGGAAAAACACATGATCATCTCAATAGATGCAGAAAGCATTTGAAACAATTCACCATGTTTTCATGATAAAAATACTCAGCAAGTAGGAACAGAAAGGAATTTCCCTAACACAATAAGGGGCATTTACCAAAACCTATACCTAATATCATATTCAATGATGAAAGACTGAAAGCTTTCCACCTAGGGAACAAGACAAGGATGTGTGCCTTTTTTTTTTTTTGAGAGGGGAGGATGGGGGAGGGGCAGAGAGAGAATCTCAAGCAGGCTCCACGCCCAGCACGAAGCTGACATGGGGCTGGATCTCATGACCCTGAGATCATGACCTGAGCCAAAATCAAGAATCGGATGCTCAACAGACTGAGCCACCCAGGCACCCCAGAATGTATGCTTTCTGAAAGAAAAGAGAGGTGGTAGCTGAACAACCTTGTAAATGCACTAAATGCCCCTGAATTGTATACTTTAAAATAGTTAACTGTATCTTATATGAATTTCACATCAATAAAAAGATTCATATAGTGAATCATTTGTTCATTTTGGTTTACTGATCTACAAGCATATTTCCTATGTTTACATGATAATTAGTAGATAAGAGTTATAATTTAGAGATTACATTAGAACACCATGAAAAACAAACCTTATTTTCAATTCAAGATAAATGAGAGATAAAAGTTGAAGAAAAGCCTAAAAACTACTCTTAGAAGAGCTTGCAAATTTTCCTCTCAAAATTAGAATGTTCTTTTAAAAATTGGAAGCCAGATGGTCTTATACATAAAAACAAATCTCAATGTTAAATCCAGATGGGATTTAAAAGTTAATTCTGCTGCAGCTGCAGCCAAGCAATCATAACTGTAGTCAACGTATTTATTTTTCCTTCAGTGATGTTTAGAGCACTGTTTCTCAAATTGGGAACTTGTTGGAAATGCAAATTCTCAGGCCCTGCCCCACACCCCCAGAATCAGAAACTCTGGGGTTGAGGGCCAGTAGTCTGTTTTAACAAGCCTTCCAGGTGCACACTCAAGTTTGAGGACCACTAGTTAAGACCAATAGCACAAGTCTCGGCCAGTGAGGCTGCTACAAGCATTTTCTTACCAGACAATGTTGTGCCATAAACGTTGTGTTATTTCTTGGAGTTGTTAACGTGTCAGCTTGGAACACCTGTGAGTTATCACTATGAAGAAAAAGAAAACATTTGAAATCCATTACAAAAAATTTTTTTAAAGAAATAAGATCTCAAATACTTAAACAGCAATGCCATTAATGTAAATAGGTTCTTTGTGGAGACAGCTGTGCAGATGGAGAAATTAGAACACGCGCATGCACACACACACACACGCACACAAAGCCTTAGTTGGCTGAGCCTAAACAAATCTCCATGTAAGGGAAGGAATTCTCAAGCATGCCACTTTACCGCTAATCATGCTACCAAGAATAAGTATAATTTATTGTGACCCTGGAAATGCATCATTTTCTGTGTAAACCTGTAACTGATTTAAATTTATGATTGCAGCTACCATGTGCAGTCCCAATTCCCTCTCAACTCTGAAGTTTTCACATGAACAAGAGGGATAATCAATAGCAGGAGTTAACAAAACGGAGATTTTCACAGATGTGTTTTGTTTGACCTACTCGGTATCAAAACGTTTTTAAGTTAGTCACACACACTTGAAATGCTGAGAGGTTTCACATAAATAATCCAGATTCCAGATTTCTAGCTTCTGTTGAAAATCTGCAAGCTGGGTCCACACTGGGCCACATTCCCACATGGCAACAAGAGACTGGAGCTAAGCAGCTGTTCCCTGCTTACGCAGGGGCTTGTCTTCCTCAGCTTCCAAGGTGCCTCGGCCCTATTTGAGCTTGGGACCCTGAACAAGTCTTTTTTTTTCATGTCTTCTTTTTAACTTTTTTATTTTGAAGGAGTTTAAGACTCACAAGACATTGCAAAAATATAGAGGGTTCCCATGTACCTTACACCTAGGTTTCCCTGATGACGTAAGAAGTCAACGTTAACACTTACTTTTTTTTTTTTTGCCACATCCAATCAGGTGCTAGGTCTCTCTTATAGCCGCCTTATTCTTTTCAGGCTCCTGGCCAAAAACCAATTCAAAGCCTTTGTACTTTCTTACGGACTCTGCAATAGTCTAACTTGTCCCTTCATCTCACTTTCGTCCCTACGGCAGTCTACCTGCTCACAACTTTCAGTAACTCTTCATCGTGAGCTGAATTCAGTTACATTCTTTACAATGACATTCAAAGCTCGCCACCATTTAGCTCTAGCCTTTTGGATTTCATGGACTAGTAAAATTTCAAAACAAAATCTTGGCACAAACATACAGTTGCGAACCATCTTTCTTCTGCCAAGTAAAAAAATCCCACCATCTACCAACACAATCATTTCATTTATAAAAGGACATTTTGGTATTAAAAAAAATTATAACAACCTCAGGATAAAGTACAGTCCTGCCCAGGAAAGGACATTTGGCCAACTATACACAATGTATTTAAGTACTCTGCACTTAACTTTTTTTTAAAAACATGGGTTAGTGAAAAAGTCACCTAGGATCAGCACTGGTCAGCAGATGAGTATCTGGGAGCCAGTGATCCAGGCGGAGTTGACAAGCTCTCTGGAATACACCTATGTTTTCCTGTCTCCAAGCTTGTTCCATATACTTAGAATGCTGTCCCAGCTCTCTGGGTCCCCTCTTCCCCTCTGCTTCCCATCAATCCATCAGGACCCATCTCATATGCCTCCTCTCCAAGAACATTTTCCTTATCCCTCATCAATCCTGCTGTCATTTCTCACTCCATTCTTCGAATCTCCCTAGCACTTTCTTTCCCTCCCTATGCATAGATCTTACTCCATCACATATTTAAGTCCTTTGATTATATATTTGCCCTACTAAATTAAAAGCTTATTGGGTCGAGATACATCTTTTCAGCATGGTAATTTGTATATAACAGGCAGTAATTCAATATTTTATGAGAGGATGGGTGTATACATGGGTCTAAGTTTTACTTCATTTTCCAGGAATTTTCCCCTATAAGAATAGGAATGGATTCTAGCAATCATTTATAAGAAAGTTGGAGGGTCACTAATGAGTTACATATTTCCACTTTTTTGTATGTGGGGGGTAATTCTTAAGGCTGGCAATTATATTCTCCCCTAAATTTTTGTCTGTCAATTTAATAAGACTATAACTGAAAAAAATCATTGAGGAAGCATATATTTCAATTGGTGGGAATCATTCAACATGAATTCATAAAAATCCTAGGTGATATCTACAACTAAGTGCTACAACTTAGAAAAAGTGATAACTAGATACATGTTCAATGCTCCACATCAAATGATCAATAAGCATAAATATGCTTATTTATGTCTAAATATCTAAACTGCAATATGTTTATGCCAGTTATATTCTCAAAGCAATCATTCTCTATGGTCACTATTCTCTTTCCAGGTTTGTAAGAATTTAATAAAACAGATGGTTGGCAAACTTCTGCAAAGGGTCAGACAGTAAGTATTTTGGGCTTTGTGGGACATCCAATCTCTGTGGCAACTACTCAGCTCGGTTACTATAGTGGGAAAGTGGCCGTGGACAATAAGTAAGCAAATGGGCATGGCTATCTTCCAATAAAACTTTATTTACAAAAATCAAGCGGCAGGCTGGATTTGGCCTACAGGCAGTAGTTTGACTTTAAACAGTTTAAATGCAGGATCAGGCTAGAGGTATTTACAGGGGGAAGGCACTGGCAGAAATCCCAGAACTTACTCTCTAATTCTCATTAGGGCTAGAGAAGTGAAAAAAAAAAACAAACCTATTACCTTTAAACAAAGTTATTGACACCAGTAGTGAAGTCAGTTAAGTAGAGGGCTAAAGAGGATAAAGAACCAAGAGGTTCAAAACTTTTGACACTGGTATTTTTATTAATACAAGATGTACACAAAACAGTGCAGGAACTTCTTTAAAAACAGTAATACTTGTATTAAAGAGCTTATATTTAAGGAACAAATTTCTGCAAATGCTGGTGCAAGAGAGACTGTGTTTATATACAGGAAGCATCAAGCAAAACTGGAAAATTACTTGAAAGAAGTGCAACAATTACTTAGTGAGCGGTGAAAGAGGCAAGGCTACAAGTATTAGAGGCTCAGTTAAGTGAAAGTGAGGGAAGTGAGCAGTGTACACATGCAACTGAAAAGAATGGAGGTGAACATGAATTCAACAGAGGCCTTGTGTAATTCTACTCTAAATTGTTCTTGCTTCCCTGACCACATCCTAAACTGGCCACAATGGCACAAAATCTGCCCTCAGGAGATCATTTGGCCAAGTTCCCTGACCTCAGGCATGTCATGTATCATCTTTATGCTACCTTTCTTTGATAGACAAGAGTCCCTGGACTTGGTCCACCTTGCAGTTTCTTTATCTTTAACTCCTATTAGGTAAATATGCAGTCGCCTCTTACCTTTCTGTACCGATTTCACTGCATCCATCAGGAGCTTAAGCTACAGAATTTGACACTGTAACTATGCTCTAATATGATAAAAAATAAAAAATTTTAAGTCCTGCAGAACAAAACAAAGCATGAAGGGATAACTGCCATCACTCTCCTTGCTTCTAAGACTGTTCGCAACTTGTTTTTTTTCATTTCATAAAGGCTTCCAATAAAACCCACATTCTCCCCAAGTGTTTTCTTCTAGCAGAGTGGGTTCATAACAATTCATGTTCTCATACAACAGGATTAGAGTCAATCCTGAATTTATAGAATGTTCTTGTTTTCAGCCCAACATGCACAGCTGCTGCCCCTTTATTTCTCTGCCTATTAGAAAAGATCACGTATTTTTTCTTTTGGTTAATCTTAGTTAGCTTTTCCTTTTGTACACTATATTCTTCCTTATCTCAAATGACCAGAAAGCTGAATTTGGTTAGAGTTAATAAACTTAGAAGTTGAGGGGCACTGGCTGGGCAGTCGGCTAAGCGTCTGACTCTTGGTTTCGGCTCAGGTCGTGGGATCAAGCTCCGAGTCGGGCTCCATGCTCAGCACGGAATCTGCTTGAGTTTCTCTCTCTCTCTCTTCCTCTGCTCCTCCCCCCAACACTTGCACTTTCACGAAAATAAACAAATCTTTAAAAAAAAAAAGCTTAGAAGTTGATTAGTAGGGGACAAATCACTAGCTTAGGAATCAGGAGACACAGCCAGGACATACTGGCTCTATTACTATGTCATTTTAGAGACTTATGGGCCTCAGTTTCCTCATATGTTAAGTAAGGAGGGTAGATCTGGTCTCTGAGTTCACTTCTAACAGTTGTGATTTACAACTATCAATTAGAATGATGCTAGGAAAAGGGAGGAGCAAAATTACTAACACAGGGAGTGAATACATTTTTCAAACATTTTCACAATATTGATAAAACTTTATGATACTGGGATGTGAGATCCAAGATCTTACTTTCAAATTCTATTTTAAGAAATTATAAGCATGTGTCATGCCAGACTTTTGGATATGTGCCGGAAATAGTGAACCATCAGTTAGGACAGTGTTTCTAAATCTTATGCTTTTCATTATCAGCCCTCTAAGGAGCTGTTTTTGACATCCCCCCCCCCATTACTCCCTCTTGAAAATTCTCACGAAATTTTTGTATTTATAGCTGTGGCTTATACATAAAAAGAGCAAGATTTTTTTCACACACCCCCAAGAACCAAGTTTGGGGCAGTACTGGCCATTGAGAATGCAAAATTTAGGAGATCAAGTTTCTGTGGTACCTAACAAACTTTTTGCTCAAATAAAAACTAGGTGTAAAAAAGGCCCAAGTTTTTTCGCTTGGCAACCATTTCCATTTGCTAGAGGTGAAGGCCAGAGGTGACAAAGCAGCTGAGAGAATGACAGAAAATTACAGTCATCACAGAAGATCTGGAGGTGAGGGTGGGGAATGCTCAGTTTCTTCAAAGGAGTGGGTAAGAGGTGGGGTGAAGTTAAAAAAAAGTCATGCTCCACACCAATAGGTTGCTGCTTTTGGGTCCTGAGGTGGACTGTCAGAAGAGGACGTCCAGGTTCACATGTGTGTCAACCTCAGGGTAGGTGTGCGCTCTCCCTCCGGCCTGCCCATCCCACTCCCCCCAAGGCTGAGGGTGAGATCTCCGGACAGCAGGAACAAGGGAGATACCTGTAGAACCTCGATGGAGAGAGTCATGGGAATGCTATCGAAGTCACTTTCCCCACCTCTTGCCACCCACCCCCTGCTTGCTCACCCAAGCCCATTGATCAAAGGGGCGCTGTTGGATCTTCTCAGCATGTCATCTGTGGTAGCTGAACTCGGCAGCAGCTCCAAGTCTAGTTCCATTTTCTCTTGTGCCATGTCCACGTCGAGGAAGAAACCACTGCTTGGTTCGAAGTTCTCAAGGTTTTCTGGCTCCCATTCACATAAGGACAAGTCACCTGGGTGAGGAGATGTAGGCAGGGGGAAAAGAGAAGAAAGGAGGAACCTCTTAGACGAGTGAGGTGCTCACCTTTGCAGCCCTACCATCCCTAATACCAGCGGGCACAAAGTGGGGCAGGACTGGCTCCGAACCTCCTATCCCCCAACCTCGGGGTCCCAACGCTGAGAAGATTTTCCACCTCCAAGTCTATAATGAAAATGAGGAATTCATCTTAGTCACCCCGTGAATCGTTCTTAATTTCTCTCAGCAAAGGAAACCTCAGGTAAGCCTTTCCGGCCAAAACAAAAAACTACAACCTGTCGCCTTCGCGAATCCGTCGGGTGCCGCCCCTCTGCGCCTGCGCTCCGTGCCCTGCCCGCTGACGCATGCTTATTACGCAAGCAATGAGCGTCAACGAGGGCGCCTTTGTCAGCCTTGCCTGGGGCGCACGCGCAGTCTTAGGAGCCGACTTTTTACCCCAAGCTCGTTCCTCTCTCTATTCCTCGTGGAGATTCATGGTGGTTGTTCCTCTGCTTCTATGTGAACCCAGGGATCGTTTTTCACTGACCGTTATTTAGGAAAGAAAGGGTGGGGAGGAGTAACCTGTGTGGGAGCGCCGTCCTTTCTGCGCTAATACTCCGTTTTCTCTGGTCTGATTAGCCCATTATCCCTTTATAACTGAGGCCAACAAGCTTGTTAACTCCCATGACGAATTTTTCCATCCTGTTATAGCCAACACTACACAATTGTAATTTAAGAAATGCTATACCTCTGGGGGGTGGGGTGGGAGCGGAAACCAGCCCAAGACCTGCCACCTGCCGCTGAAGTGGCCTTGTAGGGCGCTAACTCAGTTGAACCAATTGTGCGGACGAATCATTGTTTTCCATGTGATCTCATTGTTTGTTTTTTAACCATAATCGTAAGTGTATTTTTACACTAAATAAAATTTAGCTTCTCAAAGCTGTTCACCTAAGAAAATGATTTGAGTTAGAGAAGCTTATTTACTTAAAACAAATACCTCAGAATTTAGTATCCATCCAGATCAGGGTTTCCATTTAATAATACTGTCATGGCTCAAACGTTGTAAGATTTGCTCTTTTAGAATTTTTCACCACCAGTTAACGAGCCACATTAAGTACTGAAATCTTAACTCCACGCTAACAATTTTGTAAAACCGTACCTTTTAAAAAGGAACCATATAGAGGACTGGCAGAGAAGGCAAGTGAAACTACTGAAATTAGAGTTATTAATTAAAATAATCATTACGTGGTATAACACTTTACAGTTAAAAAAAATGTCTTCACGTATTTATCTCAATTGGTTCAATCATGAACCCTGCTCAGCTAATCAGTGGTGAACTTAAAATAATGGGATTATCTTGAAAGAGTTCATGACAAGTTATGACATGAATGATCATAATCATTCTTCATTCATTCTGAGAATAGAATAAGAAAAGCTTAATTATATTAGGCAGAATTGGGTTATCTAAATCCCAGACATGAGGACGATTTGGAGTCTCCTTTCCTAATGTAAGACAGGTTAACAATAGCTACCATTTTTCATGCACTTAATTATATGCCAGGCACTGTCCTAAGCACTTTAAATATGTGATTGCATTTAATGCTTACAGTAACTCTGAGGTAGGCACCATCACAATGCCCATTTTTCAAAGGAGGAAACTGAAGCCCAGAGGGGTTACTCAAATTATAACTGCTAAGTGGCAAAGCCAAGATTCCCTTGCCCTCTTATTTAAGTGAAAAGACAGATGAGGGGCCTCTGGATATTTCTCTGGATACTATTTCTATACTCATAAGCACTTTGATAAGTATTAAATTATTTTACGAATAAATGCAGGTTTAAATGACCTGTCATTCACAGCTATTTTGTAAAGTAGGCAAGTCACTTCTATTTTACAGTTGTTAAAATTCCAGGGAGATTAATGGCACATAATTAGGTAGCAGTAGAATCTGAGCTGATACCAAGATCTCCTGAAGGCCACTGTTGAAGTTCCCAGGGTACCTGGAAGGTTTACAAAAGATGGCAGTTAAAGCTGAGTAAAGTCAGGGTGAATGTAGAAGGCAGTGGTTAAATACTGAACAGGGGTCAAAGCCAAACTGAATAGCAGAAAAATGGTGGGTACACCAGAAAGTAAGTAGATCTTCCCTCCATTCTACTGCTCATTTTACTTTTCAAAGAGTTTGTTAATATTCGTGGCAAGTAATAAGATTTAAAGGATATATTTTGAATGAATAGACAATCTTATCATGCCTAAGCATCACAGATACTAATTTTTAAAAATCTAAGTACAAGAACACTAAGAAAATAGATAATAAAATGACAAGGAAATAGCAGTTGAGAGACTTTCAAGAAAAGGGGTAGTAATATGAAACGACTACGTGCTTGAGATGGCAGGAAGTTTTCAGCCATTATCAAAGAGGAGCAATTCTCTAACTAAAGTGTAGCTGAATGCCAGGAACCCATAGTACATATGCAAGATAGAATGTCAAAAGGAACAAGTACTGGAAAAACAATTCTGTATACTGTAGTGGCAAACAGAACATTTAAAGAAATTATTTTTACTTTTTCCCCTTTCTCTTCATGCATTATTATACCAACCTAGCTGTGTGTCGTGATCATCTCCTGCTGTTCCATAGCAATATGCCATGATCTTAGATTGTTGGTTTGCTTAGATCTAGACCTTGCCACTTACGCTACTCCTGTCTTTGCTTTGTCCCGGTCTGCTACCATTTGCACCAGGCCTCTTACTTATAAAAGGCGTCCCACAAATATGTCACAATCAGTTGTTTAGTTTATCAGTCGTCATGGCAACTTTTAAGCAACTGGTTAACTTTTGGTTATCACAAGAGCAAGTCAAAGACAAGTTGAACTCAAGCTCACAAACCACAAAAACCCCAAACCTCCCAAAAGATTTACATGAAGGGTAAAAGAAACTAGGTAGGCAGGAATGATATGAATAGAATCTGGAAATAATGGCCAAAGTAGCATCCATCTTCTCACATGTCCTTGAGTTTCTCCTAATTGTTAAAGCTCCTGAAAGTTAGGGATTCTTTTTTTTTTTTAAGATTTTATTTATTTATTTGAGAGAGAGAGAGAGAGAGAGAGCACGCGCGGGAGAGCATGAGCAGGGAAGAGGGGCAGAGGGAGAGGGAGAAGCAGACTCCCCGATGAGCAGGGAGCCTGATGCGATGCCGGGCTCGATTCCAGGACCCTGGGATCAGGACCTGAGCCAAAGGCAGCGGCTTAACCAACTGAGCCACCCAGGCGCCCCTGAAAGTTAGGGATTCTACTAAATTTTTTCCTTAAGATTTTTATTTATTTATTTATTTGACAGAGAGCGACACAGTGAGAGAATGAACACAAGCAGGGGGAGTGGGAGAGGGAGAAGCAGGCTTCTAGCCAGCAGGGAGCCCGATGCGGGGCTCGATCCCAGGACCCTGGGATCCTGACCTGAGCGGAAGGCAGACGCTTAACCACTGAGCCACCTCAGGCGCCCCAGGGATTCTACTAAATCGTTTGACTCCTCAGAGTTAGGGACTCTGCATGTGGTCAACAGATGATTATTTACTAGCTATTGTGAACGATAGAATGTACTATATTTTTTTGAGCAGATGAGGGGTTTGCTGAGACCTTGAGATAAAAAGAGCTACATAAATTGATCGAAACAGAACTTGCTTTTCTAATCCACTTGGCAGAAAAATATAGGCAATTTAAAGGAAACTATCCAAAAACTCTTAAAAACTCTGTATTACAAGCAGCAAATACTAACATTGAAGAATAAAATGATTGGGCTTGGCAAGTTTAATATGGGACAACTAAGTTGAAGAGGCAGGTAAAACTATTTTTGCTAAATTTTGAAACCAATTTCATAACTATTAAATTTCCTATATTTCTCTGTATATTTGATTAACACAATTCAGTACCATCTTTATCCCAGGGTCATTCAAGTAGTGAGGATTAAATGAGTTAATGTTGCTAAAGCTCTTAGAATGGGGCCTAGCACACGGTAACTGCTATGTAGGTGTTTGTTAAATGGAATAAATAATTCCAGGCCTCACACATGCTGAACGGCTATTGTTAGGGTCTCCGTAAATCCTAGAAAGAAAGAAAAAAAAATTTGGCTCTGCTACTTGTTTTTCAGGACTTTTCCTAATATCGTTGAAGCTAACAGTGCTTGTAAAATGGAGATGAGTGCTTGCCACTCGCTATATGAACTCTCATTAGATTCTCTTTATTTTTACACCATTGCTTTTGTTTTTTCATTTCTCTTTGGTCTAGTGCATCCAAATGGATTCTCTGGAAAAGAAATCAGCCCCTCCAAAGACCAACAAACTCAAGGGATTTTGAGAAGTGGGCGGAGATCACAGAGATCAGAGCAAACGAACTGGCATTGAAAAAAACCCTGGAAACCACAGGTTTCTATTTCCCATGAATATCGGCCCAAGCTCCTCTGAACGAGGATGCTCCAGTGTCTCCAAAACTATTGGTTCTTTTCAAAATCGGGCGCCAGGGTCCCCGGGCCAATGCCAGAGAGGAAGGCGCCGGGCCTCCTGGAAACGCTCCTCCCTTTTGGAGGAGGTTTGCTGGGCGGGGCTCCCACGCATGCTCCGTGCCCGCGGGCTCATTGGCGCGACCGCCGGGCGCGTGCGCAGGACCCGATGGGTGCCCGGACGCGGAAGACCTGGCCCCGCGGAGGTTCCCGCTTCTGAGGCGTGGGAGGCGGAAGAGGCGGCAGGTTGTAGATTTTGGTCTTGGCCCCAAGGGGTTCCCCCGGGCCATTAGAACCCAAGAGAGGAAGAGGAGGCACCGCGGCGGCGGCTGAGGGGCCGAACCCCCCACCTGTCCCCCAGGCGGGGAGGGGGGGTAGGGAGGGGAGAAGCACCCCTCGCAGGGCTGAGGAGCCTTCGGGACCGGGTCCCAGAGCATGGGGGGCTGGACCGGGTCCCCGAGCATGGGGAGCTGGAGCCGTCGAGGCCACCCGGCCGGGCCCTGCCCGACTGTCAGCTTTTCGGTGCTAGCGCTGCCCGGGCAGCCGCGGTGTCTGTAGCCCGGCCCCGCTTGAGGTCGTCGGCCGAAAGATAGCAACATGAGTTCCGCCGCTGCCTAGTTTCCTCCCCCTCCTCTTCTCCCTCCGTCCGCTTCCTTCTCTTCTCCTTCCTCTCTCCTCTTCCCCATACCTCGTCTTTTTCTTTCCCTCCCTCGTGTTCCTCTTTTCCCTCCACCCTGCCCTCCTCCTCCCCCTCGCTCCTCCTCCTCTCCCCCGTCTTCTTCCTTTCCCGACCCTGTCCTCCTTTTACCCTGTTTTCCTGCTTTTCCATCGCTCCGCTTTTCCTGCCTCTTGCTCTTTTTCCCTCCATTCCTCTTTCCTCCATCCTCTTCCTTTATTCTGTCACCATCCACCAGCACCTCACCTCCCTCTCCACTACCACCTCCCCTCCCTCCTCCCCTCACTCACTGTCATCCTCCCTTCCTCATCCTCATCCTCCTTCCCTCCTCCTCCTCTCCTGCTTTTCTCCGCCCCTTAGCCCCCGCCCCCAAGCCTCCGCCCCTTAGCCCCCGCCCCCAGCTGCCAGTCCCCAGCAGCTCAGTCCTGCAGTGAGAGTCTTGGGAGTCCATAGCTAAGCACCAGGAGCTGAGCACTTGTCCGCTGTGCCTGCCTGCGAGTCTCCGACATGGCTCAGGAGAAAATGGAGCTGGACTTTGAGCCTGATACATCTGATGGGGGCACCCTGAGGAGATCCAGCAGCGCTCCCCTGATCCATGGGCTCAGGTGAGGCGGGCTGGGGACGATGAAGTACGGGTCCGGGGTTCAGGGGCTCCTCGACCGCCTGCAAGCACTCTTCTTCCCCTAAAGTGAGAGTTGGCGCTCGTTTGGGTTTTTCTAAACTGAGGGGGTGGGGACTTGTTTGCTTGACACAGTGACTTGGGTCCCAAGGTGGAGTGAAAGTTTGACCCCAAACTCTGGGAACTGTGGGAAAAATGGGGCCCTCTTTACCTGGGGCTCTGTTGGCCCACTCTGAAAGGATCTACAAGAAGCTTCTGGCTCTTCTAACAGGTTGCTTGCCCTGCCTGATTTACACCACTGAATGTCAGACCGAAGCCCCTGGAACTAGACTTGCAACTTGACACCTGTCTCTTAAGAGCTGTTATTTCTAAGCTTAGTTTAGGAACCCTGGCATTAACAGAGCATTTACTTTAATAAATCACAATTTATCTAATAACTTGTAATCAAGTGGCATGTTCATGGCACATTAAGCGATTCGGATTTGTCGTAATGTTTTCAGATCCTAAAACAGCCAGAAATGCATTCCAGTGAATAAAAAAAGGAAGGGTGTCATGTAGCTTAGGTCAGTGAAAATACAGGTTTTAGAAAACAATGGAAAGAATCAACCCTTGAATTTTAGTGGTAGGGTCTTGTATTTTCATGTGAATAAGTCACCAGAGGGTCTATTTTAAGGTAGAATCTTATGATAGTGAAGGTTAGGTTGGCAGACCTCCTGAGCCTATTACATTTCACTCTTCTAAGTAGACGATTCATCTTAGTAGAGAGCTAATTTGCGAGACCCTGTAGAAATGGAATTAGTCCAAAAAAGGGGATGGGAGTAGAGTTAGCCAGAATCATTAATCAAGCACAGGGAAGGCAAAGAAATAGGTAATTCTTGTCTATCAAACTGATTATAACATCTGTATTTTGGGGGAAAATGGAATTAACTCATTTTCTTTTATTAAATTTTGAAACTGAGGGAATGATGGAGTGACTGCTTTCCTAATGCTGTCTTCAGCTCTACATTTATTTTTGATTCTGTAGGAATAAATCGGTCTTTTGGGGTTGTCTTTTTAAATCTGGTAAGCAAGCAATTGCTAGGGACTAGGGGCGATCCTGCTGACCTGCATTTAGACTGTTGTAGAAATAACACACTGTTTTTTGAATCAGGAATCAAGTGATTACTTGGAGGGTAGTATGATGTGACAGAAGAAGGGCTGAGGAGACTAGACCTAGCCCCAATATTTCTCCCTAACTGTGATCATGAATGAATCACTTAGCCTTTCTGAGTGTCTGTTTTCTCATTTGAAACTTAGGAGAGCCGAATTAGGTGATCTCGGTGGTCCCTTGAAGCCCAATTCAGTTCAGTCCTGAAAATCTTTCTTGACTTCTATCATGGGCATAGCGCTCTGCTAGGCACTGCAGGGAGGTTATACAAAGAGGATCAAAAGGCCTTGACCATGGAGTTTAATAAGACACACACACACTTTTCTGTAATAAAAGGTAAAGTCGGTGTCTCAAGCATCTCCTTTCCCATTGTGCTCTTTGGACTCAAAGGAGGGAATGATTGCATTCAGTTTGTGGATTGAAGAGAGGCCTCACTGAGCGTATTGCATCGAAATGGGGGCTCAAGGAGAGGGGGGATTTGGGCTGATGGTGGTGGGAGGGAGGACACTAGAGGCAGAAGAGACAACAGGAGCAAAACTCCAGGCATGTTTATTTAGTTGCACAGCAGGTTCACGGGCAGAACACGTATTTAGGGCAATAATGGGAGATGTGCTGTAGAGCAGGGCTTCCCCAGCCCTTCTCACCATCATGGCACACACAGTAAGCAGTAATATGTTTAGGTCCTCTGGGGTAAACAGATGAGGCTGCTCATGTCTGGTGGGAACCGGTTTGGGGGCGTGAGCTCTGACCAGAAGCAGCTGGAGGCAACCAGTCTGGAGCTCCGCCCCATACCTCTCCTAGCCGCCCCCCAACCACTGAGGAGATCAGTATCTGGGCAAACCTGTGATCCACAGCACACCACCACGGAAGCTCTGAAGAGGTCGGTGAAGAGTTTATCCATTGTACGAAATGAGGAGCCATGGAAGATTTCATTGTTGACTAGAGAGTTGACGGATATCTTAATGAGAAGACATTAACAATTTTATTTTTATTTTTTTAGTGACCTTTCACAGGTTTTTCAACCTTATACCTTTAGAACTCGGAGGAATAGTACAACGATTATGAGCCGTCATAGCCTGGTAAGTATAGAAGTAAGTATTTTTAGTGGCATGGATTGGGGAAAACACTTTCAAACGTAGTTACTCGTTCTTAAGATGATGTGCTGTGCACCATTGTTCGCAAAAGAAAAAAAAACTTTACCTCCCTTGCTCATGCTGTGGCCATTTTCAGCTTTTGGTGCCAAAAAAGAGATCTGGTTAAAGTTTTTTCCTGGCTGTGGGACTTTGTATTTTTAAAAACTATTCATTGTTTTTTTGTCACTACTTGCATCATGGTTATGAGGTAAGTCAGGATTAACTTCTAAATATAGCTGAGAAAAGTGGTCTTTGTTTGTCCTAGGAAGCAAAAATCATTTAGACTGTAGCAGAGTATTTATTTCTGACACATATCTGTTGGACAACGTTATTTATCCAAAGTAAGATCTCCTTTATAATGCTTGTATTTATATTCCCAGTAGAGTCGCTAATAGTGACTGTTTTGTACAGCCAGAACTGTCAGGGATCACCTTATTAGTTGGTCGCATTGGGAGAAATTATGGTGAGGTTTTTTATATAGTAGTACTTCACATGTGGGGCCCACTTATCCAGTAGCTGCAGCGCTCTGGAAGATATCTGAGATGTAAGCAAACAGACCTCTGAATGGCTGCGCTTGATTTCCATAGTCTGTGCACAAAGGTTCATCAGTTTATTTATAGGGAGCCTCTCTGACCTCTGAATCATCTAAAATTTATGCACAATTATAATAAGCTTCCAACTCGGTAGTGTGGAGAAGCAGCAAATCAGAAGAGGTACATTCGGGTTTAAGGTATACTAATAGCTGCTAGCAAGGGAGGAGAGGGAAAAACTGAAAAGCAGAAAGAGGCTTTTAAAAAATTAGTCCGTGGCTTAGTACAAGGGCTAAGAGCCCGTTAATAGACCCTGAGGGTCTCGCTGGCATAGAACTGTAAAATACTTGATGTTCTTAAAGATACCTGGGTCATTAACCTTTTCTTAAATTATAGTAGTACCTATGCTTATATGGTATTCTACATGTTACAGAGTCCTTTCAAACTTGTCATTCTCATAGCAACCCATGTGAAGTAGGCAGGACAAAAGATGTTTTTCCCAGTTAAAAGAGGCAGCAGCTAAGACTCAGCTGATAGAAGCGACTTGCTTAGAATCACATAATTGGTAAGCGGCAGGGCTGGGATTAGAATAGAGATATGCCAGTGACATTCGGTTTGGTAAAATCCGTTTAAGAAGGTGGGGAGCGGGGGGAATACAACACTTTCAAGAAAGATTTCCAGCCGAAGTGGCTAAAAATACTTAAAGGGGGAAATATTCGCTATCTGGAGTTTTGATTCACATCACCTTCCCTGAGGATACTGGAAAGTAGAATTTAATTTTGCTGTGTATATGAAAAACGTTTCCACTTGTTACACAGCTATGTTCCTGATATCAGTAGTAGAGCAAAGAAGGGAAAATGAATTTGCCTCTTTACACTTGACTTTTGCTCTTTTCTAAGATGCGAAGATTCTTGTCCACTCTGTCTAGGCTCATCTCTCCCTACCCCCTGACAAATACCTTTTTCTCCGGCTGTACTAAATACCTAGTTTGCTGGAGGAGCCATGTTGATTCACTGCTCTTTGTTGATCCTTATGTTGTCTTTCCCTCCATCCCTTTCTCCTCTTGATTCCTGGTTCGGGAAGCCTTCTGCAGCACCCTTTGGGTACTTCTGTCGCCACTGATTACACCTTATCTGTTATATCACAGTGTCCTCTATAAATCTTTTTTTTTTTTAAAAGATTTTATTTATTTGACAGAGCACGTGCGAGAGAGCACAGGAGGGGGAGCTGCAGAGAGAGGGAGAAGCAGGCTCCCCGCTGAGCAGGGGGCCCCATGTGGGGCTCGATCCCAGGACCCTGGGATCATGACCTGAGCCAAAGGCAGACGCTTAACCCACTAAGCAGCCAGGCGCCCCCTCTATATCTTAATACACTTCCCTGTGTCTGCTGCCAAAAGCAAGGTGAGGAATGAAATAGAAAGGAGGGGCCTGGCACAAGAAGACGTGCAGAGGTCGTTTCTTCATGATTTGACAACAGGTTAGGTGTAAATGCAGGGTATAGGAGGACTCCAGGGGACTGAACTTTTATTTCTTAGTGACCAGGGGAAAAGTGTTGCCTGTATTACAAGTAGGGAAATTTCAAGGAATTGGTCATTTGAAGGGCCAGGAGAGATATTCTTCCTGAGCATTTTGGATTCCAGATGCTGCTTGTTTCATGCTGTTCTCCAAAGCAATATTCTAGTTTGGAAAAAAAATAAATTTGCAAGCTTCCTACACCTTTCACTTTTGGCAGATGACCCTTCTCTGTTCACAGAGCATGCAGACGGCCATCTTGTATACGTGTCAGCTTTCTTCTGAAAATGTTTTTACCTCCACATGTGGCGCTTTGTCCTAATGATTCCTAGGTTTTCTGAGTCTCCTGTCACTTTGCTCGGTCTGTTGTCTCCCCTCTAGTCCCTTCCTCCCTGGCTTTTTTGCTCCCACTTTCTTCTGACCCACATACCTAATATCTGGAACACAGACTTGTCTTTTTTCATTGGTCTCTCTTTCCCTGTTTTCCTTCCACCCCTCTGAGCTTTCACAGAACTTAATCCACACCATACTGCCTCCAATTCCTTGTCTCCTTGTTTCTTGGCATCTACTCAGCCTGTTTGTGGTCTCACTACCTCTATCACCACGCTATTAAAAAACTGTTCTCAGGGGCGCCTGGGTGGCTCAGTCAGTGAAACCTCTGCCTTCGGCTCAGGGTCATGATCCCAGGGTCCTGGAATGGAGCCCCACGTCAGGCTTCCTGCTCAGTTAAGAGCCTGTTTCTCTGTCTCCCTCTGCCCACTCACTACTCATGCTCTCTGTCTCTCTCTCTCTCTCTCTCTCACTCACTCGCTTGCTCTTATCTCACATAAATAAAATCTTTAAAAACAAAACAAAACAAAAACCAAACTGTTCTTGGAGGGGTGCCTGTGGCTCAGTTGGTTAAGCGTCTGACTCTTGATTTCAGCTCAGGTCATGATGTTGGGGTCCTGGGATCGAGCCCCGCTCCGGCTCTGCGCTCAGTGCAGAGCTGGCTTCTCCCTCTCCCTCTGCTCCTCCTCCTGCTCGCGTGCTCTCTCTCTCTCTCAAATAAATAAATAAAATCTTTAAAAAAACCTGTTCTTGTAAAAGTCACCAGTGCCCCCTTGATGCCAGTGGCAGGGGCCTCTTTTCTTACCCCACTTGAACTCTTTGCTTCACTTAACACCACTAACCAGCACCCTCCTTGACGTGCTTGGCTTTTTTTTCTCAGCCTGTACATTAACACTTGTTTCCAGTACTAGACACAGCATTGTTCTTCCCTGTGCCCCTTTTGGGTCTTCTTTCCAGTTCTGCCTACATTGACAAGCTGTACATCATATACATGCAGCATCTAAATTTCTGACTTTCTCTGCCATCAGCTTTTTGCAATCTTTGGCTTTCCTGATGATTTCGCGGCCTCTAGGGTTTCTTTTGTTCTCTGATGGACACATCCGTGCTCTCTTCCATGGTATCCTGTTAGTCTTTCCTGCCTTATTTACTTGCCTAGTAGCTTAGTGTTTTTCTTTCTTTTTTTAAAAAAAGATTTACTTATTTACTTGAGAGAGCAAGCGAGAGAGAGCGTGTACCATTGGGGGTAGGGGGCCGAGGCAGAGGCGGAGAGAGAATCACAAGCCGACTCCCGGCTAAGCACGGAGCCTGACTTGGGGCTCGATCCCAGGATCCCAAGATCGTGACCTGAGCCGAAACCAAGAGTTGGCTGCTTAACTGACTGCGCCACCCAGGCGCCCCGCTTAGTGTTTTTCGAATGACCTTTTAATATTAAGAGTTTACCAGTAAACATATATTAGTTTTCCAGTAGAAAAAAAAAACTTTAAGAGGATTTTATTTGTAAAGCTTTTCTGTTTTCAGAGCCTAGGAGAGGAAAAAGTAAGAGGAAGGGGTGGGTACTGAAGAGATGTTCTTTGAGGTAAAAATCATATTTTAGTGTATAACTTTAAAAAATTTCATCCGGATTAGCTTTTGCCTAAAAAACTTGGAGCAGTTTATTACCATTTTATACTACTCACTGCATGAGGATTTTTAGACATTTTAATAGGATAGGGCCTCTTGTAACAAGATCGTTGTCTTACTTGGTTTTACAGCCCTACAGATTTATTTGCACTTAATTAGGGAATAAGTAGCAGTTGTTTACGTTATGGCTGTTAGAACCCTGTAAGAGTTGTTGAGATGAATTGTACCTTTCATCTTGTGATCCGATTGTGATTCTTTTGAGGGAACATTATTTGCCCCCCCAAATCATTTTAGCTTTGTGTTGTCAAAAAATGATGATCTAAGGGAAAGCAGCAGTTGTCTGAAAAACACACATTGCCTTCCACATTGATTTTTCTTAACTAGTAAGTAGGGTTTGCAGTGATAGTGGTAGTGGCCAAATTTTATAATTGATTTAGATCACATAAGCAAAATCTTCTTATTGCAGTTTTAAAGTGTTTTCGATCAACCCTAAGCATAGACAGAATATTACACTGGGCTTCTGAGCCTGTCTTCCTCCATTGGTGCATTGGTGTTAAAATGACTAAAATCAGTTTTTTTCTTTCCCTTCTTACCTAGTTCCTTATTTTAGATAAGTGGGGTAATGGATATTTCCAAGGCCTGGAATCTTTTTTTTTTTTTTTTTTTTTACGTAAATGTACACAGCCCTGCATTCATTTGGGAAAAGTGTTAAAGTCAGTGCCTGTCTAGCGACAGATGGTGCTTTGAGGTTGGACACCTGGTGTACTTTCCAAAGACTGAATGTCCTGCCTCTAGTGCGTTAATGTTCAGTGATCTAAAGAGCTACATCTCTGAGAAGAATATGAAATCTTATCTGGGAGGAGGTTGGACACTGGGACTGACAGCAGACTGCTGCTTTGTGATTCAGAAAATAGTAAATGTTTACTTTTCCTTTCTAGTTGCTGTCATCCTCGCCTAACCGTGTTCCTAGCAGCAGACTGCATCAGATCAAAAGGGTAAATTTTACTTCCTAGCTCAGAGCTACAATTGTCTGAATTGTCCACTTTGCTTTTATTTTCATTCTGGAGATTTATCCATTAAACATGAGTCAGGCTGCCACTCTGGGTAGCCACAGACAGCTGGAAATTCTCCCGAGTGTGCAGGTAAAACACAGACGTGGCAGGGGTGACAGTCTTAGAATGTTCTGCTTGCGCTGTGATGATGTCAAAGGCAGAAAAGTCTCTTAAAATTTTCTTCAAAGTAGAGAACCGTGTGGATGTGGATACTGTGTTTTCAGCACATGTTTGTCTTTGCAGGAGGAGGGCATGGATATGATGAACAGGGAAACTGCACATGAACGGTTAGTGCTTCATAAAACAGGGCCTACCTGGTTGTATGTCTTGTTCCTGAGCACTGATGGCCTTTCATTTCTGTTTGTTTTAGGGAAGTGCAGACAGCAATGCAGATAAGCCAATCATGGGATGAGAGCTTGAGCCTGGTAAAGTTAATCCCACGTTTACTTGTTTTTTTATTTTCTGGAAACCTTTATGTTGTCATTGGCTTCATTAATTTTTTCATATCCTTTTGTCCACCCCTGTTTCCAAATTTGTATTCGTTTTTATATCTGCTTTTCCACCAGAACATGAGATTGCAACTTTTTAGAGTATGTACACTTCTATTCTAAAAATGTAGGCATGCTTGAGTAGTAAAGAGCTGTGATGTGCTGGATTGTGAATTATGAGGAAATAACACTTTATGTTTACAGAGTGACAGCGATTTTGAGAAGCCGGAGAAACTATATTCTCCAAAAAGGATTGACTTCACTCCAGTTTCTCCGGCACCATCACCCACCAGAGGATTTGGAAAGGTAGGCTCATTGACAAGATGCTAACTCTCTTTCACACACTGAACTCTTTACTCTCTAAAACACACACACACACACACACACACAAACACACACACACACACAGCCTCATTTGTGAAGAATCTGATGACTAGAAGGAAAATTAATGAAAGTCAGTGATAGTAACTTGAAAAAACGGTCTATCAATATATGCATATATTCTCTCGTGTGTGTGTGTGTGTGCATATATATAGATATACACAGACAGCTAAGCAATTCTAAGGGTGTTTTTTCTATTATCTTGAGAACCTTTTGAAGGCTGGAGCACTAGAACTATGTTAATATTAAATATGTTTTTTCTAGCAATGTTTTTCACCATCCTTACAAATGTTTGTGAGCAGCAGCGGGCTGCCACCAAGTCCCGTTCCTGGTCCAAGACGCTTTACCAGGTAAGTGAACCTGCCTTTCAAAAATTTGTCTCTCCTGATGAGCATTTTTCCCAAGGTTTCCTTATGGAAATTTTCAAACAGACAACAAAATTGAACACAATGAGCATCCATATAATACCTATCACCTATGTTCTACCAGTGACATTTTCCCAGATACACACACACACACAATATATCCTTTGTAAGGATAAGGGAAAAAATGTAAGATTGTAGACCAGTCAAATCTAAATACCTTTTTAATAAGGTTTATCTTAGAAAAAAAAATAAAACTGTTGTAGATATCTTGTCTCGTAGAATGATTTTTTAAAATAGCTTAAAACGCCATGTTGTTTCAGTTTGCCATAGGCCAGCTAAGATCATGTTTTGGCATTTCAGTTCCTCAGCTTACAGCAGAGGCATTTTCCATTGTTTTCTAGATGACTGTCAGTTTTATTGATTTATTTGGTGGGCTATAACGTTTGTCTTGCATCTTAGAAGCACTTCACATCCTCCTGTTTGTTTATTCTTTGAAGCAGGAGGAGTCAGAGTCCAGTCAAGTGCATCAGGCCCAGTGTTCTTGGTCCTCTGAAAAGAAAAGGTAAGCATCACACTTCTGATACTAAACCTAGTTGAGCTTGAATGACAAATTAGAATTTGTCTGAAATTAGCTCAAGGCACGACTCCTTTTTTCTAAAGAAATGTGAAATATTCTTCCCAATATATGCTTTACGGATTCTAAGTTTTGTAAATTAGTTATCTGATACTGTCTATGTTTTTTGCACTTCATAACTGAATCTTATTCATATATTCATATTACCAATATATATTCCAAAAATTTTGCCTCTCAGTGATCTGAATAGAAAACAGATGCAAGTTAATACGTTGCAGAAGTATGTGCTTATGTCCTAGTAAATAGGTCTCTAAACATGCTGCATATTCAGATATAAGCCACCACCAAATTATGCCTCACAGAGAGAGACTGCCTCATATTCAAACCCATAGGATTTTTGATATGATGCGGGTGCTCTTAATTACCTTATTTTGAATCATAGGGCAGTAAACTAAAATGATCTCACTCGGTGCTAGTTTCAGATGCCTGTGAGGGCCCCTGATGGAGTCTATTTTAAAAAAGCACAGAAAATTAACATAGGTTGAGTCATTCATTATTCCTGGGGCTATACCCATATGATTGCAAGTGTTGGATGCCATAATTTTGAAAAAGCAGTTCAGCAAGTGGTTTCTTTGTGCAGATCACCTTTGGGGCCAGGAAAACAGTCCCTCTCCTAATACTAGGTAAACAGGTATTTGCAGCTTTGGTGGAAGCTTTCCACTGATAATAGCATCATGCACAGATTCAAAAAGTACGATATTTCAGATAACTTAAAGATGGTGTGCTCTGGAAAACAGGTTTTGATATGGTGACGATGTTTGTATTTAGTGAATAAATTTTATTTTATAACCTAGTAGTCTTTTACCTTAATGCTGCAAGGAATTATTTACAACCCTAAGAACCTTCTCAGGAGCTGTTAGGTGAAAATAACACTTGGAAATTAAAGCCATTATTATTATTGTTATTATTAATTTTTGATATATTGCAGGAAGTTGGTGGAATTAGTACGGTTGTTTAGTTTCAAAGCTATTCCAAAATATACCAGCAGATGGAGGAATTCTTTACTGAAAAGGGCTAAAGTCTTTTGCTAATGAGGGGTTGTTGAAAGCCAGGCAGTAGCTTTTTTAAAAGTTCCATATTAAAGCATGGCAAAAGCAAATAAAAATATAACCTTTCCTGAGTTAGTAATTTTCAAAATAGCTCCAGAAGAAAGATAATATGAATTAATTGATAATATGAGGAAAAAAATGAATGTTGCATTTGTTGTTGCTTGATCTTTTTCCATCAGAAGAATCTTGTACAGGTGTAAATTCAGTTACTAATTTCCCATTGGAGCATATAGTTAGGCCCAAGAATTAAATTTTATTTAATATTCCATTTTAAAAGCTCAGATAAGTAGCCTCAAAACTAAGGTATTTGTGTGTTTTAAATCATAGCTTATTTGGAAAGGGGCTTTTTCTGTCTTAGCAGAGGGTTTTTAGTCTTTGCACTCCTGGTGTCAAAATGTTATTATTCTGATTGATGCAAAGTTTTTCTGCTACCTTACAGATGTTCTGAGACAGTTTATAAGATTGAGGTAGCCAGTACAACACCAATTTCGTGAATGGATTAATAATTGCTTTCAGTTATAGATGGGCATTCAAAGTTACTTTTTATTTTTTTAATTTTTTTTTTTGGAACGATTTTATTTATTTGAGAGAGAGCATGAGGGGGGGAGGGTCAGAGGGAGAAGCAGACTCCCTGCTGAGCAGGGAGCCCGATGTGGGACTCGATCCCGGGACTCCAGGATCATGACCTGAGCCAAAGGCAGTCACTTAACCAAATGAGCCACCCAGGCGCCCCCAAATTTACTTTTTAAAATGTTCATTTTCACTAAGTAGTCTAAAGCAATCTTTGATTTATACACCATTTATTAGACTACATACTTTTTAACCCATTTGACTTCGACTCAGGAAATATTCCAATATTAAAGTAATATAAAATCAATAGTCTTCACTAATTCTCAGGATAAATCATTATTCACTGTCAACTTCAGCTGTTTGGGGATTCTTTATCTCTGCTGGGGTAAGCCTTGATTCATTTTGCCCGATGCAGTCCGTATTCTGCTTTTCTATTAAAGAACATGACTATATCTGTAGCGTGCTAAATAAGAAGGCTTTTTTTTTTTTTTTTTAGGGCTCCTTGCTTTTTGGTTGAGGTTATATGGAAGTATATTTCTTCCACCTTAAAGCACGTGGAAAAACAACTTTGAAGTAATGGCTTGATGAAGTATTCTGAGCTTTAGTTAAACAAAGATCATCCCATTTAACACCATGCCTGTATCTGTAAAATTGTTTTACGGTAGCATCATCTCTTTCTGTTTTAGGTGAAATGGAGACAGAAAGCCAGCCCAAGAGGCTCTTCCAAGGCACTACCAGTATGCTGTCTCCGGAGGCTGCGCAACTGTCTGATCTCAGTTCATGGTAAAAAATGAAATCAAATCCAAAGGATGTTAGGGTATGATCTATTAAAAAGAGCCACATCAAAAGTATATTGGGATCATTTGAAATAATATTCGGCTTTTTATTCATGCTTTATAGAGGGGAAAGCTCCATGGAGGTACAGAAAATGTGAAAAAAAAAAAGCAGATCATTTGAAAGTCATTGAGTACTTCTTTAGAAGTGTGTGTATGTTTTTGGCACCTTCACCTTCCTTCCTAACTCCTGTTAGGTCAGCGTCTCTCAGTAGGTGCTAATGGTGTGGGAGAGTGGCAACAGCTGGATGGTGTGAGAAAGAGTTTCTGGGTTGCTGTGGATAATGTGCATTGATTGTAGCTGCCCTGCCTGTGTTTGACTTATCTTTTTGACTTAGCAGAGAATACCAGCATCCTCTGAAGCATGGCATTTTCTGTAGCATTTTCTGTTGTTATAAAATCTTTTTGAAATTTTTGGGGTATTCCGTCACAATCCTACCCAGGTTTTGTTTTTTTTGTTTTTTTTTTTAGTATAAAAACAAGTGTTAGTATACACTTCCTGATTCCTGTGGTCTAGTCACATAATTTTTTTTAGCCTTACTCATCCAAGTTTAGGTATCTAACTTAAGGCCCTTCAGTGTTTTTGTGCAAAAGTTAACTTCTTTTCATATACCTGAAGTTGAGTACTTGGATGCTGACATACATATTGGAAGGAAGGGGAAGGGATAGTGGCAGTGGCCAAGTAATGTCTTGAAATCTTTCAGTACATATTTCTTTTGTTTTAAATATTTTTAAAATATTTTATTTATTTATTTGAGAGAGAGAGTGAGAGAGCATAAGCAGGGGGAGCAGCAGAGGGAGAGGGAGAAGCAGACTCCCTGTGGAGCAGGGAACCCGATGCGGGGCTCGATCCCAGGACCCTGGGATCTTGAGCCGAAGGCAGACGCTTAACCCACTGAGCCACCCTAGTGCCCCTCGGTACATATTTCGAATCAGTTCACTGAGCACCCATGTTCTAGACACAACTGTGTAGTGCCTTTTGGGACTTTTTGTTTCCTGAATTTTATAGCTGAGGATCTTTTTTAAGAGCCCAAAAGTACATTCACTTTAAAAATAAAAGGATGGTGTCCTCTAAATGGAAGAATTGTGCACGCCACTTACAGGGTATAAGGATTAAGTGATTCTGTCTTTCCAGATCCCATGTTAATTGTTTTGTGTAAGATAACTTGTACTTCTAGTTGACCAAGAAGTCACAGATTCTTCTAGTTTATTAGACTCGTTGATCAGTACTGTTCTAACCTTGGAACAGATGCCTTTTAGATTGTTCTAGCTATTTTCAGCCCCACAGTCTCTCTTCTCCCTCATCTATGTCTGTCCTTCGTAGCTCAGTGTGCTAATTTTGGTATAGAGTGCCTTTCCAGGTATGTACATGATTGCAAAGAGAAAACTTCTAAGGCTTGTCAAGAGGACTAGCGGCTGAAACTCTATACTTAGTGGAAACTGCCTATCACTTTTATGGTAAAGTGTGTTTTAATATAGGCACATGACATTATAAATAGCTTTGCTTACCCAGTTGCTAACCAAGTAACCAAGTTAGGGAAAAGATAGGGAAGCATTTTGCCAAGCTGAAACCGTACAGGGTGAAGTGATTTTTTAAAAAAAATACTGTCACAGACTGACTGTATAGGATGCCATGAAACAGGTTCAGACAAATAAAGAAGAAAGGAAAGAGAAGGGTCTGGGATTTACCAAGGGTCCTTACCCCTTGTCCAGATGTTTATTCCTCTGAACAGCAAAGCCGAAGTTGTCAGTGATGGTGGCTATGGTGAGGGTCCTATTTCTGTTGTTGCTACTCCCATTCTTTCTCCTCAGAGCTGTGACTAGCTATGAGAGCCCTCGGTACATCGACATTGGTGACCAAGGGCACTTTTGATCCATAAAGACAAAAAGCGTTGTCTCACGCTGGAAAGATTTGCTTCATTTACGGCCAGTCAGAGCAGTAACAGGCCAACGTGTGGCTCAAGTCATAGGTTAAAAAGAAATTTATTACTCCAAATTCACAAAACTAAGTGTGAAAGATATTTAAGTAATTAAACTTTAAAAGATGTTTTTGGTAAGTTTGTAGCATCTGAACTCCAGAGGATATTAAAGCTTAAAATTGCTCCGACTTTGGGGACACCTTGTATCTTAATATTGCTGACATTTATGTCTGCAACGAAGAGATTTTAAACAGGAGTTATGATCCGTAAAAATTGGATCCTGCTTTTGCAAAACCTTTTTTTCCTATCTCTGTAATGCAGTTTCATTGATCAGACATCCGTATTCTTAGAAAATGGGGACAGAGACAGAGACTAGCTGTGTTCTGGTTTCTGTTGCCAAGGATAGCCAATCTACTTGATAACCAAGGAAACCATTTTTATACATTTTAGGGAGCAGAAAAGGTACCAGATCATTAGTAGGTGGTATCTCATCATTTCAGTTGTCATAGTTTGTTTCCCTGCCCCACTCCACAAAGGGAAGATGGGTTTTAAAACTTAAACTTTATATATTAGGTAACAGTCTTTAAAATCTGACATCTTGGGATGCCTGGGTGGCTCAGTCAGTTAAGCGTCTGCCTTCGGCTCAAGTTGTGATCCCAGGGTCCTGGGATTGAGCCCCACGTCGGACTCCTTGCTCAGAGGGAAGCCTGCTTCTCTCTCTCCCTCTGTCTGCTGCTCCCCCTGCTTGTGTGCTCTCTGTCTCTCTCTCTCTCTGTCAAATAAATAAATAATATCTTAAAAAAAGAATATATATTAAAAAAAATAAAATAAAACCTGACATCTTTGAAGTGTAAATTAAGCGTGAAGTTTGAGTATAGACTTTTTGGGGTTTGTGTCCAATGTGGCACCTGCTGCCCAAAGGAATAGTAGGCCCGCTCTTGATATATTTTTTACTAGATGAAAACTCTGAAATCTTTGCCAACCAAATCCAGGGAATGTTGTCAACCACAAGGCAGGAATTATGTCATTCTGCATTTAGTTCTTCCGAACCTCAAGAATTTGATCATAGCTTGTAAGTACACCTTTCCATGGTGCTTTGATTCTTTTTGTGTGTTGGGGACTCTTGTTCTGCTCCTCGTTCTTATGGGAACAAGATGATCTGTTTTGAGGGCTACTAGCCATGTGGTGAAGATTAAGTGATAGTCTGTTTCTCATGCAGGAAAGGAAAAGTTCTCCCATGAAATTCTTGCCCAGTGCATCAGTGTTAGTGTGACTGCTAATTTAACCTTATTGTAGTTTTATTTTAACATTTTTCACTGGATTTCATTTCGTGATTTTTACATTTTTAATGGTTTATGTGTCATGGCAAGAAAATTTAATCAGGAATATGTGACATGTACAAAGAATAAGATTTAATCATGATTTATTTAATAATAGAACCTATACATATACCTTGAACATGTTTAAGTGAGCAGCTTAGACATCTGTGCTGGTACTTTTAAACTCCTATCTCCAAGGTGACTATGGAAATGATTATATTTAAGTGTGTGATCTTAAAAACTTAGAAGTTATACAGAAATGTAATGTTGGATCTTTCTAAGATAAGATAGTAGAGACCAGAAAACCTACCCTATGGACCACTTTAACCCACACCAAGGGGTAGGGGATGCCCCATAGTCTTAGCTTACACCAGAATCTGTGCAGGGGTTGATAGGGCTGTGTCTATTTTCTAGTGCATTTACCTGCCTGTTCTTAATTGGATAGAACCCAGTTTATTGACTGGACAAGGCACAAAGTGGCTCAACCAGATGGGTAATAGCATGAGTCACACTGGACATCCTGATTTTATTGTTTATCATTTGAATGTTTTAATAATTCTCTTATACCTTTCACCCTTATTTTTTTTAGACTGAGGGCACTACCTTAGTAGTCATAAGTGTTTTTGATGTGTGGTTCAGATTTTGCATCAATATGTATACTCAGTGGCCAGAGTGAATTAGAATGAGTTCATTTTTGATTCGTGTACTGTGTCCAGCTTGAACTGTCTAGGTCCTTTGCTTTCCTTGCATTGTCTGGCTTTCAGCCATTAGTCTGAAGCCCATTAACACCTCCATCAGAGCTTCAGCTAGGAAAGGAAAAAGATAAACTCAAATTGGACCATACTTTGTTGCTTTTAGAAGGCCTGATAGAAGGTTTAGTAATGAACACTGTGAAAGTCATTTTTATTCAGGGACCTCTTTGTGAATAAAAAAAAAAATCACGTTAAGTCTTGCTTTACACGGATTTACCTGTAGTCTCTGCTTCCATGACCAAGCGTAGTAGTATCAAATTTATTAGAACAGAAACTAGACTTTAGTGAAAATACCTGGTGAACGGTTTACCAAGTTCTGAATCTAAATTACATGGGCGGTTAAATATAAGTATGCCATTTCACTAATAACGAACACGATTTTTCATATGTTCATATTTAATAATAGAGAAGAAATTCCTGAAAAGGAATATATAAAACAAAATGTTCAGATTTGTATTCTTTTTGTCTCGGTAACTTCTTGGTAATTTCCCTGTTAGCTTATTTCTCTTAAGGTAATCAACCATGTTAGATGAGAGCTTTCTCATGAGCCATGTCCTTCACCTAAGCAAGCAGGTCTTGTTACAAATGGAATCTTTTAACCCAGGGCTCACCATAAGTCTGGTGGTTGTAATAAGAAAGTCTTTATTTATATTCAGATTATCTGCCGGGTGGCCAAATTTTAATCTAAGCCTGTTTCTTCCTGCCAAGTAGCACAGAGCGTGTCCTTCGGCTGCCTGGCCAATATGTGCTTTAGGAAAGTAAATTCATTTTAATATTAGTCTAGGCAAAATACTGCAAGAGGAAAAATCACATATGTTCCAAAGGCAAATATAAAGGTCTTTTGATTTTCCAATGCCTTAGATTATCTGTGTAACTTTCTTTCAGTAGTTTGAATAATTCATATTTTAGACCTGTTTTACCATTGGGTTGAAAAAATAGCAGCGCCAGCTAAATTTTCCGAACTTCTTACTTAAAAGTGCTGTTATTAATGATGCATTTCACAGCAGTGAGCATAGAGTGGGAGTTCCGTGGACTGTACTGTTTCCATTTTTATGTTTACTTTTCTGAAGTTTATTTGTATTCTGTCTCCACCTAAAAACAGTCCACAGGCAATAGAAAAATAGCAGAGAAGTGGGGGGAAAGCGTTACCTGTCGTTGAGGTGGGGGGTAGGGTATAGGGCCCAGAAACTTCCAAATGTACCATGGGTTGCTTAACACTGGAAATGTATTAACTTGGAGATCCAGAAAAGTGATCATATTAAAGACTCCTAATATTTAGTCTCAGAGCATATTAGACCAGAGTGGGCTTTTGTAAAAGAGCTAGTGACCAGATTTCAGCTAGAACCCATATTTCCTGATTCATTATTCCTTCTCCCAATTCTATGCTTGCTTCCCTTTTCAGAATTAAAGTGTCTGTGTAAATCCTACAACTGCCCAACTACCTCTCCAGCTTTGTCTCTCATTGTGTTCTCCCTCTCCATACTTAACAGCCACACTAGCCTGCTTTTGGCTCCTAAAACTACCCTTGCTTCCTCCCAAACCAGACCTAGTTAATGCCTACTCATCTTTCAGATGACAGCTCAAGTATCACTTTTGAGGAACGTGTTCCTCCCTGTTCTTCCAAATTAGATCAGGTTACGCATGTTATATGCTTGCAGAGCCCTTTGTATCTTGCTTTTATTGCTTTGATCACAAATTATATATGTATTAGTGTGATTACTTAAAAGCCTGTTTCCCCCACTGTACTTACTGTAAAGTTCCATGAGGGCAGGGACCATGTCTATCTTAGACACCATTGTATTTCTAAGATCTAGCATGATACTTCCTGCACTTGGCAGGTCCTTGGTAAATATTAGAATAAGTGAAGGAGTGAATTCAGGCCAGATATAGAGCATAGCACTTATAATGTTGGACTGATGGGACTCAGAGCCAGAAAGGCAGCCTGGTGCGAAATTGTGAAGGCTCTTAATTGTGAATACTGAAGTATGAAGCCAGGTTTATGAAGCAGGCCAGATGGGTGGTTGGCAGCCACAAGAGCCTGGGCTGGATGGGTAAGGCATCCCTGGGCTGGATTCTAGAGGCTCTGATGCCCAGACTGGGAGTTTTATTGGAAGGATGGGAGCAGAAGCTAGCTGTCAGAATCAGAAGAGGCAAATGGAGGGTGAAGGTATTGGGTCTGTGGCAATAGAACATTCCTTTTAGCAGCCTAACTGGATAGTAACTGAGGGAGGCTTGTAGAGTTATCAGGGACACCTTTGGGTTCTGAAAGGAAGAGAAAAGGAAACTGTCAAATTCATCAAATGAGAAGAATATGAAAGACAGTGCAGGGAGAAATTAAAAAAAAAAATGTGTTTGAATTGAAGGCATCTTGCGAAGGGGGAAGTGGTCAAATCTAGAGTAGTTGAACGACCATGATCTGGAGTAGAGGAACCATGAAGCAGTGAACTTACTAGAGTACTTCAGATGGTGCAGGGTACCTCAGTGAGTAACCAGTCCTCTTACTCGAAGGCTGATGGGGAGGGAAGAAGTGAAATCTCAGGATAGCAATGTCTTGAGCTGAAGGTAAGGGAACTCCCTCACCAAAATCATGACATGTCAAGAGGAATGCTTACTCTATGTTGGACGTTCTGGTGGCTCCAAGAGAGCCCTAAAGTGATACAGAACCTTGAGCATCCTACTTTGGGCTTCTGTGACCTTGTTTGTGCCGGTATCTGAAAACAGTACATTATGTAGTTCATTGCTCTCGCTTATGCTTGGTATGATTTACAAATGCTCTTACCGATGTGTGAGTTCTTGAAACGGTGTCGTTGCATGTTATGTTTACCGTTACCCTGATAGATGCATCTGCTTATAATTCTTTTTGCTTTGTCCTCAGTTCAGATATTTTGGATGGCAGTAGTAGAAGCAGTGGCTTATCCTCAAACTCCCTGGCTAAAGGCAGCACAACCGCAGAGTCTCCAGTAGCATGCTCCAATTCATGCTCTCCGTTCATCTTGATGGATGATCTCTCACCCAAGTGACTTACCCATTTCTGATTCAGCGTCTTAACTGCTGTTCCTTGCATAAAACATTCAGTGAGGAACGCAGAGAACTTTGATCCATATGAGGATTAAAGTGTGACAGACTTAAAAAAAACCCACTTCGATGCCATTCTTTTTGGCATCTCTCTCTAAAAGTTCAAGTTTACAAGTGTAGTGACCTTACTTATGTCTCTTTGCGGATCTCATTTTGGATCTAGTGACTAAATCTCCAATACTCATTTTCTGTTGCTTAGAATACACACACACACACACACACACACATTTGTTTTCCTCAGTGCCTCAGAGAGCACCTATTGTAGAGTCTATACGTTTAAGGAAAGCACTGATGTGTGGTTCTTTTTCCCAGCAGTGACACAACAGCTAAAGTTGATCAGAAATTCTCTTGCTTGAGAGATTTGGTTTTTTTTTGTTTTGTTTTTGTTTTGTTCTCTGTTGACTACATAGTTTTAGATCTCTTTATTTCACAGTAATAGATGGATTGCTTTCGATTATATTAAATTTTTATTTTTCTGCATCAGCTTAAAGTACATCATTTTGTTTCCCTTTCCTGTTTGAGCTGCTTACTTGCCATTTCTCAGAGGGGAAGAAACACGTAGTCGCTTTCATTACTATCCATATCGCTTCTTTGCTGGTGGAGTGTATGACGTGAGGATTGATTTTAGTGCTGAGAATGTAAATGGACTTGACAGGATGCCTGGATGACTCACCACAGGTTCTTATGCCTTAGCCACCACAGTTGATATTTTTCTCCCCAAACCTGTTGCCCGAAGGAATATATAAAATATTGTTAATGTTTCTAGGTGGTGTTATCAAGGAGAAGAAATTCCTGCCTTGACCAGATGTGTGGAGCATCTACAAATGAATGAATAATGTTATTTACACCCAAAGCACTGTGTAGAAAAGCATACATGGAGCTTGACAGCTTGTTTCGGGTGGTATTATGAGGCCTGAGGTGCCTTGGGGTACAGTGTTGTGCTGTAAAGATGGATGTTATAAGGTAGGGTAGAAAAGGGGGCTTTATGTGTCTGATTGCCACATACTGTTTCGATTGCTGCTTTTTTTTTTTTCCCTGATTACTTTTCTGTTACTGGATTTGTTGGTTTTGTCGCGTGGTGAGTGCGTGCTGCTGCCGACTGTGTTTGGGTTGTCGTGTTGCCACCAGAGTCCGAGTCCAGTTCTTGTGGATGCTGCCTCCTAGTAAGGGCAATTTAATATCTACGAGGAAGCTTTTAGGAGCTGAAAAAAAGTTAATGTTACTGTGCATTCTGCTTTTAAGAAGCTGTTTGAGCTGTGAACAGTGTACATGATAGTAAGTCTGAGGTACCATAAGTTATTTAATTTTTAAAAGGGGAAAATCCTGCTAGAGCTATTTAAAAAACAAAACAAAACCCGAGTGTAATCTATCGTTGTGTTATTTATTATTTAAAAATGTGTAAAAATGTCTGTTGTGCTAGGTTTCTTTTAATGTTCAGACATCGTGGTTGGATCGTCTGTGTTTAATATGCAAATTTGCCTGCTAGGATCATAATATTCCACTTTTGAAATGAATGTAAGAAACGGAAACTCCTGCCTCTGTGTCCTTTGAAGGCCAAGATTCTTGAATTTTAACGGAAGATGATGCGCTTTGAGGGCACTCAGAGTAGTCCTCCCGTATGGCTTGAAGGGAGATCTAGCCTCTTTGACTTACAAGAGAGCATCACTTAGCTTGCAGTAAGTAGTTCTGTCCGGCATCAGATGTGGTGTTGATTTTAAACTGTAATAACCGCCACGGTGGCCATTATTAATGGCTTGATTTCTCGTATTGCTTTCGCCTGTGCAAAGTCCAGAAGTTTTCAGGCCTAACATCAGTGTACATACTATGAAGCGTGGTCCCTAGCGTGCCATCTTAAAGAAAAATTACTTCGATGGTATTCAGTGTGTCTATTCTGTTTCTGAAAGAACCACGTTCAGATGTTTCTGCCCATATAATGCCAAGAGATGGTTTTCTCTTTTACAGGATATTTATCCACCTTCACCCTACTGTCTTCTTTGCCTTAAAGGGATACTTTTGGCCATGATTTTTTGGCTCTAATTTAGGACTCATAAGAAACAACCTTCGGAATGTGATGTATTTAAATTTCTTTTTGAAATTTGGTGGGTGAGAATTGGGACAGGAAAATGAAGTTGTTACAGTAGTGTGAGAACCAGGAGATGAGATGAGTCACTTCATCGTTTAAACCGAGGTTCGTTTTTATTGTTCAAATTGACTAGGAAGTTAAGTTTATGCAGGGATTGTTTTGGAATAAATAAAAGAGGCGCTAACCTTCAGATGAGCTTTGTTGACAGTACCCCTTTATTTTTATATAAAGTCTAATATTTGAAAAGTGGTCATTATTATAAAATAAAATTATCTCTTCCTATTCTAATATATCATATTTCAGGCTTCTATTTGAAAGCAAGTACAAGAGATGATATAAGAAAATCCTATAGATGCTCTTTTTGCTTGACTAACTTATATAATCATACTCTGTTTCATGATAACTGCTTTTGGAATAAATAATAGGAAGTTTTGTGAAATGCTGACCTTGTGTATATCTTAGAATGCAAATTTAATAAAGTGTGTACACATGCATAAAATTCTGTAAAAGTTTTTCAAGTCTATCTCTTTTATCCTTATTAATAATTATTTTCTGCCTCCGTGTCCCAGTATCGCATGCTCTGTGTCTAATTGCAGTCAAGTTTGGAGTAAAATGATACCAGGAGCACAGAAGAATAGCTGCATTGAAGTTTGGGCTGTTTCCCAAAACAAAAAGAAACCTCTTTCCACATAATCTGTCAAACTTTCATGAGCATTTTGTAGAACTGGACAATTTAGACAGTTTTTGCCAAGGCCACACATATTTCTTATTTTCAATTTTTTTTTTTCATTTTTTCACATGTTCCAAAACAGTTTAGTCTTCTGAATAAGATGAGGGGTTGACAGGTAAAAAATAAAAGCCTTTTCTGCATGACTCAGGTTCTAAACACTCAATTTTCTTTTCAATGTCTTAAAAACATGAACTGGGGATATTTCACACAGAAAAGTGGCAAGAATAGCATGAGGAATTCCTGTGCATCCTTCACCCAGTTTCCCTGTTTGTTAACATTTCACCACATTTGCTTTATCATTCTCTCTATCCCCCCTCCCATATGTGTAAGTACTTAAGTATTCACATATTTCTTCTGAACCAGCGGAGAAGTTACTGAAACGATACGCCATTACCCTTACCTGCTTCAGTACATTTCCTAAAGCCTAATTAGGACATTCTACACAACCATATTACAACTATCAAAATCAGGAAATTACCTTTGATACAAAACTACCATCTAATCTAGAGACTCCATTCAAATGTTGCCTGTGGTCCCAATGATGCTCTTCTAGCAAAAAGGAAAAAAAAACAAACGTCTTCTGACCTAGGAATCAATCCAAGATCATGTGTTACACTTTGTTGTTATGGGTCTTTGATCTCCCACAATCTGGAAGTCCCCCAGCCTTTCCTTTTGTGATTTTCATATTTTTTGAAAAGTTCTGGCCAATTTTGAAAATGTCACTCAATTTAGGTTTGACTGATGTTTCCTAGTTATTAAATTCAGGTTATGCATTCTGGGCAGAAATACCACAGAATTGATGCTGCATTCTGTGTTATTACTGTGGGAGGCACATGATGTCACTGTCCTAATACTGGTGATGGTAACCTTGATCCTTCAGTTACGGTGGTATCTGCCAGATTCCTGTCCAGTTAATGTTTTCCCTTTGAAATTAATAAAATATTTTGTGCGGAGATACTTTGACAGTATATAAATATCCTGTTTCCTCAAACTTTCACTCACTAGTTTTAGTATCCATTGCTCTTTCGTGCCTGATAGTAGTAGGATGGCCACCTAATGATGACCCTCATTCTATCATTCTTTCTACATTAATTAGTTGGCATTCTGTAAAAAAAATTTCCCTTCACCATTTATTTGCATCAGTGTGGACTTGTGGACTCCTTATTTTAGTCAGTGGGTTTTAAGTCATTTTCATTGTTGGGGCACCTGGGTGGCACAGTTGGTTAAACGTCTGACTCTTGATTTTGGCTCAGGTCATCTCAGGGTCTTGAGACCGAGCCCCGTGTGGCGCTCTGCTCTCAGCGCGGCGTCTGCTTGAGATTCTCCCTCTCCTCCCCGCCCCCCCCAACTCGCACACGCACATTCTCTCTCTAAATAAAATGTTTAAAAAAATCATTTTCATTATTTTGATATTCACATCTCAGATTTGACAGGTAAGAGCTCCTCCAAGCTGGCTCCTGTGTCCTTTTGACAAATCTCACTTTTTTTTTTTTTTTTTTTTAGCAATGTTTCACTACCTGGCTTAAGATGTCCCAGATTCATACTTTCCTTGCCCCAGCCTTGGGATCGGACATTTCTCTAAGGAGCCCTGATTCCTTTTAATGGAAAGTGGTATTTCAAAGCCAAGGTGTAGGCACTAAGTATAATCATTGCTACCAGGGCATCATGGTTTAAAGGCTTTCTCAGCATAGAGAAAATCTATGTAAATGTGTGTATACACACACACACACACACACACACATATCTGTTCATCTATTAAAAATGAGTTTAAACTGGTACCTCCAAGTCCAGTTCAATACCACAGGGTTCCTTCCAGTGTCCACCCTATCCATATTTGTAACTCTGTTCTCTGATAGGGACAACCCTGGTTTCCTTTATCCTCAATATGACTGCTCATTTCCCCTGTGCGTAAACAATTTCTGACCCTGCACCCATGGCTGCCTCTGCAGAAGGGAAAGGGAAGAAGGGCTACATACTCAGGTTTTAAATCTCCCTGGCTCACACCCATCCCAGCTACCACTCCCAAGCTCCTCTTCCTCTGTGTCGAATAGAATGGTTCACAGCTCAGGGATTTCTTATATTCATCAATTTGACAAATACTGAGCCCTGTGCTGGGAACTAAATGCAGATTACGTTTGTGCCTTCAAGTAGACCAGCCTAGTGCAATAACTACTAGACCAAGCATTAGAAGGTGTGTGAAGCACTGAGTGTGCAGGGGAACACGGAGGGAGAGCACCTAACACAACCTGGGCTGTGCTTCCGGAATGCTTGCTCGAAGAGGTAACCCGGAAGCTGAATCTTGAAGAACAAAGCTGGGGTGCCAGTGGAAGTCGGGTGGAGGGAAATAGGACACAGTTGCTATCATCACACAGACGTAATTTGCTAATAGGCGAAAATGAGGCCGGAGAGAGAAGCGGGGGCCACCTGTGGTCTTTTGGGACTCGAGAGTCAGATTATGGAGATGGAAGCCATGAGTGTAGATGGAAGTCGCGAGATTAATGGAGCCGAGGGTTGAGGACGAAATCCTGACAAACACAAACGTCTGAGACAGGCTGAAGGGGTGGCAAGAGAGGTGGGAGAAAAACCTGGAGACGCAAGCCGACACTCTCAGTGGAGCTAAGGAAAGAGTCGTCTCCGTGGTCACTTAAGATGAGGACCGAAAACTCCCCATCGGGCCTGATAATCAGGTCCCCTAGAGACTTTCGTTAGAGTACTTTTGGTGAGGTGGAAAGGACAAAAGTCGGGTTTCTGTGGCTTGAATAAAGGATGGGGGGGCAGTGGCTGAGGAAATGGAGACAAGCAGCACAGTCTGTGCTTAAATCTTCTAACTTCTTCCTTCCCTTCTCTTCCAACCCTTGCTCGATTGCAACCCCAAATCGCTCCCTATTTTCTCCTCTGTAGCCTCGGCGGCTAGCACTGTATCCAAAACATAACAGTCACTCAATAAAATTTTGCTGAACAATAACCCCACACTCTAACCAATAGGGGGAGCTAAAAGAAAACTCACTCTCATCTGTAGAAGGAGCTGGAAGAAACCCCTGAGGAAGTGTTAACCACACACTCTGACCTCTAGGAGGAGCTTCAGGCTTCTGCCAGACATTGCTGAGGAAAACTTGCTTGAGGAGTCTGCGTCAAGGAGTACCACCTTTAGGTAATATTTATTAGTATATACCTAATATGTACCTTCTGTTTGTGGTATGTGGTACCCAATTCCCATTTATGATGGTAATGTGAAGTTTTCTGGTGGCATAGATTTAGTAAACAATATTTTTAAATACGTGTATTTAAGCAGTGAACGTAACAAAAAGCGAGTTGAAATGAGTGATACCTAGATATGGCCCAAATCTTCAAAGTAAAATCTGAATCAGAACGTAGATCCAGGGAAAGCATCGGGTCGCAGTGGTCAGTGTGGAGCTGATGGTTTGAAGAGGTTAAAAGCTGTTGAATCTGTGTGGAGTGCTCTTCTTGGGTGCCTCTTGGATCCTCTCTTTCTGGGATTCTGATTCTGCTCTTCTCCTGTGATGTGTGGTAAGAGAAGTCTGGTACCTTTTCTTTAGCTTCTGAGGAGAAGACACCCCTCTCTCACCTTGAAGGCCAAGGGGGAATTTGGTTGGGGCTCAGGGAAAAAGCCTAAAGAGGACTTGAGGTCTGGTTTGTTAGGTCCTGGTTTGCTTGGAACTGAGGCGTTTCCTGGGGACTTTCAGTGTTAAAACAAGGAAAGTCCCGGACAAACTAGGACTGTTCACTTACCCTAAAAGGTTTCTTGCCTTCCCTAGGTGTGGTTTTCCTTCAGTTTCTTTCCTTACCTCTCTTCTGACTAAAGGAGTGTTGAGGGCTCCAAAGCTAAGGTCAGAAGGTCAGCTTCAAAGAAAGAAGTTGCTAGTCTAGGTCACTGAAGCCTATCTACTTTGGGCAAAAGGAATTATTTATTTATTAAAGATTTTATTTATTTATTTGTCGGGGGGTGGAGAGAGAGAGAGCACAAGCAGGGGGAGCGGCAGGCAGAGGGAAAAGCAGGCTCCTTGCCAAGCAAGGAGCTCGATGCAGGACTCGATCCCAGGACCCTGGGATCATGACCTGAACCGAGGGCAGACGCTTAACTGCCTGAGCCACCCAGGCGTCCCAGGCAAAAGGAATTTTTAGTCTATAAAATTTTTATTCTATATTTTTCGTTATCTAGTGGCTACACTGAGGTCTGAGGTGAAAGCCTGGGCTGGTAAAGTGTTTCTTTGAATCTGTTCTTCAGGCATTTATTTCCCTCCAAGACCTATGGCTAGGGGTGGCAGGAAGGGGGATGCTGGCTGTTGCAGGTGGTGGGTCAAGAATTCTAGGATTTATAATCCTGATGGTGTATAGTTTGTCCTCAAGGACAAAACTAACGTCTCTTAGCCATACTTAAAATTACTTTTTTTTGTGTGTATTTTTCTTCATTATTTTTTATTCATTTTAAAATCATCAGTTATGAAGAAAAAGACTCACTATAAAAATTTCAGACCTTCTTGAATCAAATAAACTTCTCCCCCCACAGCCTTCTCATCTATAATGTAATAATTTAATTTGTATACCTAATTAGCCTTTTTATAATATGCAGACATTTATAATAGATACACATGCATATTTTAGAGATTTTTATTGAATTATAGCATATATACAAAAGAGTGTACTGCTTGATGAATTAGCACAAACTAGATGTTCTGTGGAATGTTCTGGAATATTTTGTGTGACCTGGGTGATGGTTACATGTGTTTATTCAGTGTGTGATAATTCATAGTGTCAATGGCTAGAAGTGGGCATTAGGGGGCGCTTCAGGAGTTCTGGAATTTTCTGTGACCGGGGTGATGGTTAAATGAGTTTGTTCAGTGTGTGATAATTCATCGAGTGTTAAATGGCTGGAGTTGGCATTAGGGGGCGCTTCAAAAGTTCTGGAATGTTCTGTGCTGACCTTGGTGATGGTTACATGGGTTTATTCAGTTTGTGATAATTCATAGGGGGTGAATAGCTGAAGTAGGCATTAGGGAGTACTTTAGGAGTTTTGGAATGTTCTGTGTTGACCTGGGTGATGGTTTATGGGTTCATTTTTGGCAGCCGTATATTATTCCCTTGTACAAACATTCCATAATTTATTTAACTAATTCTTACTTGATGGTCATTTAGGCTCTTTATAATTTATTAGTATACATAAGTAATAACATACATTTATTTTTGCTTCTGTAAGTATTTCTGCAGGAGAGATTTTTAAAAGTGATAAATCGTTGGGTCAAAGGACATGTGCATTTTACTCATTATTTTCCTTTTGAAAAGGTAATACAAATTCAGTGTAAAAAATTCAAGTAGTAAAAAGGGCATTTAGAAAAAAGTCAGTCTTCCTTTTACTCTTGACCCCCAGTTCCATAAGGTCCTTCCTCAGAAGCATTCTGTGTTACCAGCTTCTGGTGGTTTTTTTTTTTTTTTTTTCCCCAGAGACAGTCTGTGCACTGCATATGCATTTACATATTTTATAGGTACTGCTTAAAACCACACCTCCACCCTGCCTCCAGATTGTACCAATTTATAATCTCTCCTGTAGGGTATGAGAGTTCCCATTACCCACTAGAGATGATTTAAGGGTTCTAGGAAGATTTGAGTAAAAGTAACAGATTTTATTCACTTATTTATTCATTTATTGGAAATACATTCACATGTTTCAAAATTCCATAGGTACAAAAGAGCAGACAGTGAAATGTCTCCCTCCCATCTTCATCCCCCAGCCACCCTAGTTAATCTTCCCCCAAACAGTTGTATTTTCAGTTTCTTGTGTTTCCTTACAGAGAGTTTGCATATGCATCAGTATTTTCTTTTTTCTTTTTCCCAAAGTTTTACACAGACAGTATCATTGTTTGTATGAGCTATGACTATGTATTCTCCCCCTGCTCCCCACCACCCCCAAACCTTAGTGCCTTATAACAATAGTTGTTTGTTTTTTTTCTCATGAATTTATGGGCAAGCTGGAAGGTCCTACTGTTCAGGACCAGGCTCAGCTGTTCTCAGTTGTTCAGTTGGTCTAGAATGGTCTCACAGAGACACAGAGGTGTTTGCCTATATAATCACAGTTTTGTTAGCACACCCAAGAAATTTAACATCGATAAGATAATTTTATTTAATTCACAGTCCATATTCAAATTTCTCAAGTCCCAATAATCTCCTTTAGAGCCTTTCTTTTTTTAAGATTTTGTTTATTTATTTGAGAGAGAGAGAGAGCAAGAGAGTGAGAGAGAGAGCACAAGCAAGGGGAGCTGCAGAGGGAGAGGGAGAAGCCGACTCCCCTGCTGAGCAGGGAGCCCGACGACGTGGGGCTTGATCCCAGGACTCTGGGATCATGACCTGAGCCAAAGGCAGATGCTTAACTGACTGAGCCAGCCAGGCGCGGCCCCAGAGCTTTTCTTTTTTTAATCAAGGATCCAAAATTCAGGATCAGAGGTCATGCAAATTCATCTAGTTGTCATGTCTCTTTAGTTTTCTTTTTTTTTCTCAAGATTTTTAATTTTTTTTAAGTAATCTCTAGCCCAACGTAGGGCTCAAACTCACAACCCCGAGATCAAGAGTCACACGCTCTACTGCCTGAGCCAGCCAGGCGCCCCTTTAATTTTCTTTAATACAGAACAGTCCCCCACTTTTTTCATCTTTCATGAAATATTTATTTTGAAGAGCCCGGGCCAGTTATTTTGCATAATGTCTTGTAATTTGGAGTTTTCACATTGTTTCCTCATGATTAGATTCAGTGAAACGTTAAACATTTTTGGCAAGAATACCACGTAGGTGATTCCCATTGTTCCACATCGGGAGGTAGGTGACGTCAGTTGTCCCACTGGCGATGCCAAGTTTGATCACTTGGTGAAAGTAGTGTTCTCCAGATTCTTCCACTGGAAAGGTACTCTTTCCTCTTTGTAATTAATGGATTGACATGAAAAAGTAGGTGTGACTGTGTACATGTCCTATTCCCCAAACACTTTCACCAGATAGTTTTAGCATTCACTAGTGATGACTATCTGAAATCAGTTGTTTTTAAAGATTTATTTATTTATTTTTAAAGATTTTATTTATTTATTTGAGAGAGAGAGAAAGAGCACGCAGGATCAGGGAAGGAGGGGCAGAAGGAGAGAGAGAAGCAAGCGTCCTGCTGAGCAGGGAGCCTGATGTAGGACTTGATCCCTGGGATCATGACTGGAGTTGAAGGCAGACGCTTAATCGACTGAGCCACCCAGGTGCCCCGATTTATTTATTTATTTTAGAGAGAGAGCACGAGCAGGGGGAGGGGCAGAGAGGGAGAGAAGCAGACTCCTTACTGAGCCTGGAGCTGGATGTGGGACTTGATGTCACGACCCTGAAATCATGACCTGAGCTGAAATCAAGAGTCGGATGCTTAACCGACTGAGCCACCCAGGCACTCCCTGAATCACTTTTTAATGGTGGCTGCAAAATATTTTCCTAGTTTTGTCATTTATTAACTAGCATTCTGTTAAAGCTGCCCCCCTTCTTTTTGCATATCACTTCAAATTATTTTGTTAAATTATTATTCAATGTGCTATAACCTGTTACCATTATTGTACTAGTGCATGAACAGACATATCAATGGAATAAAGCAAAAAGTCCAGAAGTAGACCCAGGTATATATGAAAATTTAATATATAATAAATATTTAAATATATATTACATAGTAATATATGATAAATATAACATGTTTTTATATTAAATATAAATAAATATGTAATTGTTATATTTTTAATATATAATACCCAAATCACTGGGGCAAAGATCGACTTTTTAATAAATACTATTGGGATAGCTGGATAACCACAAAAAAATAATTTGGTTGCACACCTTATTACTGTACACCAGAGTAAACTCCAGATGGATCTAAATGTAAAAAAAAAAAGCCATATGAGTACTAGAAGAAAACCTGGGTATGGGGAAAGCTTTTGTATATATGACTCCAAATCCAGATGTAATAAAAAAGATGGAAAATGACAACTGCATAAAAATGAAAGTAAAAACCTTTTGCATGGCAAAAAACAAAAAAGCAAAGTCAAAAGCAAGATGACAAAACGTGGAGAAAAATACTTCTACTATATCCTACATAAAAGGTTAATATCCCCAATACATAAAAAGCTCTTGAATTTCACAAGGGGATACAAGGCTAAAAATACCAAAAGGAAAATGGGTAGAAACACGAATACACAGATCACAGAATAAACAAATGACCCTTAGACATATGAAAAGATATTCCACTTCACACACAGTAAAGGGAGATGCAAATGTGATTTTGAGAATATGCAGTCGACTTGACCGTGTGGCGTCCTTGGGGAGAAGGCTGAATAGTTGAATGAATGAACTACGTGGGTCCTGCCACTTCATAGTCAGATGGATGACTGGGTGAATCAAGTGGAGGCAACATCCATGGTTTCTTTCGTTCCCTCTCCCCATTCTGTTTCAGTTACTACCTGGTTTTTATTGCAAAATCTCTCTCCTAATTTTTCTCCCAGACTTTCTTTTTCTTTTTTTTTAAGATTTTGTTTATTTATTCATGAGAGACACAGAGAGAGGGAGAGAGAGGGAGAAACAGGCTCCCTGCTGAGCAAGGAGTCCGACACGGGACTCGATCCCAGGATCCTGGGATCATGACCTGAGCTGGAAGCAGATGCTTAACTGAGCCACTCAGGCACCCCTCTCCCAGACTTTCATCTCTTGTCCGTTTGTTACCTAAAGTAAAACGTTAAGCAAGGCCCATAAGCATAAAATCAAAAATGAGAGAAGTTGCAAGTTGTAAAGGGAATTAGGGGCCAGCGAGGAAAAGTGCTAGAAAAAGTCCTGCTTTCTTATCTTTCTAGAATTATTTTCTCATGCACCCAAACAAGAAAACTGAGTAGTTGATTGCTAAGATCATTCCTACATTTGTTTGATCTCATTGCTAAAATCGCTTCCTACGTTTTTGCTGTAAAGCTACAGTATTTGAGCTTTCCTTTTGTGAGTGCACTTGGGAACTCTAATAACCATAGCTCCGGTTCTTCAAGAAAATGCATCCCAGGCACCCAAAAATAAATACATCAATAAACATTTGATATGTAGCACAACTGTCATTGGGGGTCTGCGTGTTTATGAGCGCCTGTTGATGGAGTTTGCTAATGAGCCTTCAGCACTTGTACTTTCTTCTCTACGGCTAGAAATCCTCCATGTGTTTTTCTATTACACTTAATTTTTTTAACGTGTAGAATAAGGCTTTCTTCGAATGTTGATTTTTACCTCAGACCTTGAATGAGTCACTTGAATTTTTCAAGCCCAGAAAAACAGGCTTTGCTCCAGACAGTCATTGTACAAGGAGCCTCTTGGTAGTCGATCCTATTTTCTCTAATATTCTAATATTGTAATTATAGATTGATCCAATAAATGTGACTTGGAAATTTTGCTCAGTTGAAAGGTCCCGTAGAAAAATCACATGTATTAGACGAGAGCAGTTTGATTCTGCTACCAATCTGTTTGTGTGTATTTGGGAGTTTTGAGAGCCTATATAAATAAGCACGCTGTTTAGCAGCAGTTGAATACAATAAAACAACGCTCTGCAAGGTTGTTTTGCTTTAGGGCTTTGATGAACGTGAATACAAATTGGGACAAGTAAGGGTTTGAGGTTAAAACTGAGGTAGTGATAACTTATTATAAAAGTACTGTATGGACGTTGGAGAATAAATGAAAAGCAATGGAAAATAGAACATTTTAAAGTGAAAATAAAAAGTCACCCTAAATACACCAGGGAGAAATAGCTCTATGTTTGTGGGTTTTCTCTACATAATTGAGTTCAGGCTCTATATACAATATTTTTGTCTCTGAAAAGGCTTAAACGTTGTGAGTATTTTTTAAATAAATAGCCATCCAGGGTATTTAAGTTTTATGGGTTCACACACTACTGTGATGAATGGTTTGAGAATCTGTGTCTAGAAATCAATTCATAGAAGTCCTGTTTCAGTTACCTGCAGATGTCAGTGTGGATCTGAGTGTAGATCAACAGTTTGTTCCAGGATGTGGGGGACAGTTGAAGTCCAGTTGTGAACCAGCTGCTTATTACACAAACACCAGTTTAGTTTGGATGAGAAATATGAGCCACAAGCAAGGGCCTTAAGTTGCTGAAATTTCTTTTTGCGAAATTTTCATAAGCATGGATGCATGCTGTAGTTACAGAGTTCACAGAAGATTATACCCTCTTTTCCCACCCCTGATTGTTTGACCAGGCTTTCTTAAATTTGTTAGAGTGCTGTAGCCATGGAGTTGATGGAGTTGGGCTTATGAAATTTGACTTCAACCCACATGGCAAGTCTGAGGGATCTATTATGAGCTGTGTTGGTTTACTTTCTGCGTTACCGTATATTTAAACACAAAGTCTAAAACCAGTAATTCCAACTCTCAGCATCCTCTTGGCCATTCCTTCCTTCTCCCTTTTCTACACGATTCCACTCTCATCCAACTTCACAACATAAGAAGTCCGAGTGTTTATTAGGCGAGGAAATTGTCAGAGACTTGCAATGGCTCATCGTGGCAAAGCCCTGTTCTTTCTTGGGCCATGACACAAATCTACCATCTGTTTCATAAGCTAGCAAGCTTCCTCTCAGCTATAATTTGCTATATATACTGGTACATAAATTGTTGGTAGCTTATGTTTACCTAGCAACAGAATCTGTTTGGCAGAAGGCTGTGGGAAAGGAGGCTTTCCTTTTTCTTTCTTTCTTTTTTTTTTTTAAAGCAGTTTCTTCATCTATAAATTTTCTTCAAGTGCAAGAAAAGCAGATATGCTGGCCCAAACAATCTGCCTTTTATATCATTTTAACCCAAATTGCCTAGTAAATGCTCACTTTAGAGATTATTTTTTCCACTTTGATTACCTTGTATATAACTGAATGCCCTCTTTTAAATTTCTTTTTCTTTTCTAAGCAGACTTCATACAAATCACTGTGAAAAACTGTCTTTGACCTCGTAGCTGTCAAAGATCACTGAGTTTTGGAACTACCCACATCTGTCCAGTATAAATTTCTCCGGTTTCCCAGTGCCCTTAGCATCACTTGTGGATTTTGGATGTTGAATTTACATTTCAGGAACATTGGTCAGGAGACAGAGCAAGGCAGATACTGTATGGTATCACTTATGTGTGGAATCTAAAAAAAAAAAAAAATGTCGAACTCATGGAAACAGAGTAGAATGGCGGTTGCCAGGGGCTGGAGGGTGGGGGAAATGGGAAGATGTTGGTGAAAGTGTACAAACTTCCAGTCATAAGATGAATAAATTCTGAGGATCTAGTATACAGCATGGTGACTATAGTTAATAATACTGTGTTGGGTACTTGAACTTTGCCAAGAGAGTAGATCTTAAGCATTTTTACCAAAAAAAAAAAAAAAAAAGTAACTACGTGAGGTAATGGATGTGTTTATTAACTTGATTGTGGTTAATCATTTCACCATGTATACATGTAGCAAATCATCACATTGTACACTTTAAATACATTGCAATTTTGTCAGCTATAGTTGACCCTTGAACAACATGGGGCTTAGGAACACTGACCCCCACTCCTGTGCAGTCAAAACTCCATGTATAACATTTGATGGGGGCGCCTGGGTGGCTCAGTCAGTTAAGTGCACGATTCTTGGTTTCAGTTCAGGTCGTGATCTCAGGGTCGTGGGATCCAGCCCTGGGTTGGGCTCTGCGCTCAGTGGAAAGTCTGCTTCTCTCCTTCTCCCTTCTGCCCCTCCCCCTACTTCACACGCATGCACAGGCACTCTCTCAAATAAATAAATCTTTTTAAAAAATCCATGTATAACTTTTTTTTTAAGATTTTATTCATTTATTTGAGAGAGAGAGAATGAGAGATAGAGAGCACGAGAGGAAAGAGGGTCAGAGGGAGAAGCAGACTCCCCGCCGAGCAGGGAGCCTGATGCGGGACTCGATCCCGGGACTCCAGGATCATGACCTGAGCCGAAGGCAGTCGCTTAACCAACTGAGCCACCCAGGCACCCTCCATGTATAACTTTTGATTCCCCCAAAACTCAACGACTAATAGCCTACTGTTGACCAGAAGCCTTACTGATAACATAAAGTCGATTAACACATATTTTGTATGCTGTATGTTTTATATGCTCTATTCTTACAATGAGGTAAGCTAGTGAAAAGAAAATGTTATTAAGAAAAATAAGGAAGGGGTGCCTGGGTGGCTCAGTGGGTTAAGCATCTGCCTTCGGCTCAGGTCATGATCCCAGGGTTCTGCTCAGCAGAGAGCCTGCTTCTGTCCTCTCCAGCTCCCCCTGCTTGTGCTCTCTCTCTGTCAAAATAAATAAATAAAATCTTTTTAAAAGAGTAAAATAAAATCTATAAAAAGAAAGAAAATCATAAGGAAGAGAAAATACATTTACAGTACTGTACGATAAAAAATCCACATATAAGTAGAAGCACATAGTTCAAATCCAGTAGTTCAAGGGTCAGCTGTATATACCTCAATAAGACTGGGGCGAGGGCTGGGGAGCAACATTGGTCAGGACGTAGTTGTCTTTAAGTGTAACCAGCTCCAGCACCATGCCCTGTGTTGTCTGCATTACTTTAATTTTCCTTTAGCTGAATGAGCTGTATATTTCTACCTGCTCACTTTCTTACCTTTCTAATCAGCAGAGCAATGTGTCTGCTGAAAAGAAAAAAAAAAAGCCAAAGGGAGAAAACAAGTTCTGACTTCCCTTCACATTAGTTATAGACGTCATATGCTGTTAAAGGTTAGAGTGTACTTTATGTGTTCGTTTTGAGAAGGGAAGGAGGTGTTGTCCTGTCAGCTTCCTTCACACAACACCAGGGTGGAATTTGCTGCAGGCTTGCTGAGTGCTATTGCCTTTGAGCAAGTGCTTGGTTTTCCATTTTGATCTACAACTATTGTGTAGTTCGCTATGAAGTGGCAGTGTGGAGGTTACTAACCCGCCCCTCTCTCCAAAAAAGGAAGAAGAAATTGAAAAGAAAAAGAACTTCTAGGCCATCTTGAGACTTTGAAACTAGCCATAAGAAAGACTATGGCAGAATTACCATATAAGCAAAGTTCCTTTGACCAGAGCCTTCACACGTCTTTCATTTTGTAGTCTTTGTTTCTGCCCTCTTCAGTCCCTGACTCTTCACATGCCCACAGTGTCACGAGGGATGTGGCAATGAACTGGGATGGGGAGCTAGATGGATTGCCCTGCATTCATTGATAACTGGGGGCATTCACTGATATTACAAACACACATTCTTGGTGCTCTCCCAGTAATGCCAGGCATGTCGGTGTGAAATTAGCATCTTGAGCCATGAGATTGAATCCTGTTTTCATAGAGCAGATAGTTAAAGGTGAGCAAGGAAAGATGAGCTCGTCAGAGGAGGGCTGGCAGAAAGAATGGAGGATGGGACTTTCGGGACAGGAAGGAGGCAAGCAAGGATCCTGGAGGAGGGGATGATCAAGGAGGGAAGCCCATGGTCTCATCTTGCCAACACCTCAGCAGTGGTGCTGTGCCAGGGACCCGAGGTGGGAGGAACAGGTGAGACAGAAGACATTTGAAGAGGGTGACGACTGACCGAAACGTGGTGGAGACATTTAGAGACTGCTAGCTATGAGGGTAGGACAGTCATTGTAACGTAGTTGTCGCTGTTGTGATGAGATTGAAGAACCCATGGGATAGGCAAGGAATCGGAGGACCCTATCGATCATTGCTATGAAAGCTAGAACTTTCTGCAGTGATGGAAATGTTCTATATCTTTGCTGTCCCATACAGTGGCCACTAGCCACATGTAGCTACTGAGCACTTGAAATGTGGCTGAGGCAAGAGCAAAACCGACTTTTACATTTTATTTAATTTTAATTCATTTACATTTATTTATTTATTTTTAAAGATTTTATTTATTTATTTGACAGAGAGAGGGAGAGAGACAGCGAGAGAGGGAACACAAGCAGGGGGAGTGGGAGAGGGAGAAGCAGGCTTCCCACGGAGCAGGGAGCCCGATGCGGGGCTTGATCCCAGGACCCTGGGATCATGACCTGAGCCAAAGGCGGACGCTTAATGAGTGAGCCACCCAGGCGCCCCTAATTCATTTACATTTAAATAGCCAGTGGCTAGTAGCTACCGGATAGGACAGTGCAAGTCTACAGGGACAGGAGAAATGTGAAAGAGGAAGGTGGGAAGGGATGAACTCTAAAGCAGAGAGGGAGGGATAACTTTGAGAGTCTTGAGGAAAAAAAGTCGTCCCCTGATATGGGAGACCTCTCACACTTCCAGTGGCTAAAAGAGTTCAGACTCCTAGCTTCAGTTTTTTTCAGCAACCTTTGTCAAGCTCATCTACTAAGAATGGGGAGTTGGGAGGTAGAGGCCTTGGGGGCTTGAGGAGAAAGACTGGAATGTTCACAGGATAAGGTGTTGTAAGGAGTAACTGGGCCACGGTGGGAGCCAGGCTGCAGTTGACAGCGTGAATTTGTGGTGGGCCACGTCTAAGGGGCTTGATAGGGGCCAAATTTGCACTGGGCTAAATGTGTGCAATTCCATATAAGGTTCTTTTTGGACTAAGACGTCAACTACAAGGATCTGGAAAAGATTATTATGCAGTTTAAGCTTAGAAAGTTATGTTTAAGTGTATCTTAGGAGTTCTGTTACTCTACTTTAAACGTTTCCTGGTAAATTTCATTGTTGGGTTTTTTTTTTTTTTTTTTTTTTTCCTGGTGAATTTAAGCCTTGATAGTATAAAATGTGTTTGAAAGAATCTCACCGGACAGGTTGGGCCCCTTCTACCTGGGTGGTGTTTGGTTAGGGTAATCTGCCAGATTCCATTGCTTGTTCTCCTCTTGAAAGACTTTTGGGGCAGCTAACCTATCTCTGGTATAGGAGTGGCAGTGGCAGGAGGCTCCCTTATAGCTATAAAAATTACAGCACTGTACAAACTCATAGCTACTTAACTAACACCCTTTCCAGGTTCCTTGGGGGGCAGGAGCAGGAGATGCTTATTGCAATATAGATTCTATTTGTGGGAAAGGAGAATTAAAGGAACGGGCAGAGAGGAATGGAAACTGATCGGCTAGGGTTTTTCTGTATGTCAGCAACATCAAAAGAATTATGAACTAAAGAGATTTTTTTTAAGTCTAGGTATAGACAGGTATACAGAGTAGTTTAAAATCTTGTGTTTTTTTTAAGATTTTTTTAAAATTTTTAAGTAATCTCTCTACCCAATGTGGGGCTTGAATTTACAACCGTGAGATCGAGTTGCATGCTCCACCGACTGATCCAGCCCCAAATCTTGTTTTTTTTTTTTTTAATAGAAATATCTCACCAAACCCCAAATTTTAACTTCAGAAAAAAGTACATATTTTGGCTAAGTAGTCAATCCTATGGATATTTCTTTGTAATTGATTCTGGTCTTTGATTCTTATCTTTATTGTGGCCTAACAGTCTTGGAAGAAACTAGTTTATGTCAAAAGCCCATGACAAATAACCCTGATTAGAACTCTTCCTTTCACATTAAGATATAATATGAGCACAACATTTCTCGTTTAATATGTTCCAATGGCCAGAAAGGGGCAACACGACTACTCCATTCTCTAGAATTCCAGCCAGGGCTTTCAAGGGAAATAAAGATGTTGGATCCTCAGCTTGCCAATATCAGACCTAGGTAATTGTCAGTTGTTTCATCCATCGGGAAAGGCGATCTGCTCTAAGATAACAAGACATTCCCCCTACTTAAGCCCTGATAGCAGAGTATTTTAACCTGTCTAAGTAACCCCAATAGCTACAACCAAATGAAATTTCCAAAGATAATGGTATAACCATGGAAAGTAGAATCTGGCATACTTCTAAGGTATAATAGGAATAACTCAGAGATTGTAGAATGTCAATCCGTTCATTCTAGGCATTTGTTAAATATCCTCCAGGAACCCCTAACATTGGTGGTGAGTTGGGGAGAGGATGGAGATTCAAAGGCAATAGGAGCTGTGAATCTAGTCCCCAAGGATTCTGTACTCTAGTTGGGGTAACAGATCTGGAGCTTCTAAAGCAATGAGAGAACAATTCGGTACTAAGTTACATAGTAAGGACCAGAAGATTGACTAGAATCTATCCCCTTAAAGATGAAAGAGATATGTGATAGCTTGGAAAGAACCGGGACTCCCATGTCAAAGGCCAGTTTTGTCACGAATTGACTGTATCATCTTGGCCTGAAACTCTCTATGTCCTCCTCAGTTGGTTTTTCTGTAAGATAGAGATGGTGCAAGGTGCTAAGCTGGCTTCCACAGAGCACTTCTTCCGAAAATTCAGTGAGAGGGATTTTGTAGGTGACAGTCTTGCCTGGGGTGGGAGGCCATACTGGGTAATTCCATAAAGTCCTGGATAAGTCCTAAAGTCCCACTCTTAAGTGGGGCAAATTCTACGATTCTGTGGTAGTAAACGTGAAAGTGCTTCGGAAAGTGTAGAGTTATAAAATGTGACACTTGTGTCCTCATCCTTATAAATGCTCCTGGTGGGTTCCCAGGGACTGATGTTCTCCTGATCTCTGCTAACTGGCTTCTTCTCCCCCCCCCCCAGCACATTTCCTGACCATAGGCTCTCAGAATGTCTCTTAAAAATTAATAAGCTAAGTGATCAGCAGATAATTTCCCAAGGAGGTCCCCACTATTTCCCCACTCCCACGGACATTTATTTTCTCTTCCCCTGCAACCTTCACTACAGGCCACTGAACAAAATAATGTCTTCTTTTAAAATCATTAAGCTGAGTGACCAGGCAGCTCGAAATATAGTGGGGTGTTTCCCAGGGAGGTCAGGTCACCAGTCTTCTCAGCTTCTTCCACATTTATTTAATCTTCCCTTCCCCATCAGAATGCAAGCTGCCATGTAAACCAGTGGGCAGACACTTTTTTGGCCTCCTGGAGAGACCAACGTTAACCACAGGAAGCCAGCAACTGCACAGGGCACTCTGGGTGCAGGGTGGCAATGGGTTAATGAGGTTTCATTTAACTCTAGATGGTCAGCAGTGTTCCACCCCACCTCTCCCAGAATATGTCATTGTCCCGATTGAAAAGGCCTAAGGGCAATGCTTAGAAATGAGTTTAAGCGGTTATACATCAACTAAGGATAAAGTCCTCTGTGCCTCTGCTGCACTTACAGCTTGCTCTATACCATTCCTTTTGACTCAGCCTATACTACCTTGGATTGTTTATCATTTTTCCAGAGCACATGCCATGTATCCCATACTAAAACCTGGGTAGTAGCCCCTTGAACGTTGAGCACAATATTCTGTATAGTGTTCACTTGATTTGAAAACAAATTCCAAGTAATGTAGAAAATATGATCTTTCGAGGTATTTACAGTCCAAAAGAAATTATACTGATACTAATCCAAGAAACTTGGAAGTCTGTTCGCTTCCACCCTTTCACCTCAAATCATGCAGATTGGTTTAACAGCCCACCACGTCTCTCTAATATTAATGTATGGTTACCTCTGGCAGTCGGTGCTGGGATCTAGGAGTGGAGTTTGGGCATTAGTTCGCTTTGCCAATGACTGTGATATATCATCTATAATATATGATACGTGATATAGCCAGCAGAGCCAAACAAGTCACTCCGAGAGTGAGTTATTGGCTTTCTGGACAGAAAAGGTGTTGGGTCGAGTCCAAAAACAGCACTGAATTTTCCTACTCTGTGAGCAGCGAGAAAAATGAAGGCCAAGGTGACCACAATCCTATCTCGCCTCTCCATCTGCCTTTACCAAGATGTTTTTAAAGTCCTTGATGGTAACTCCAGAGAAGCAGTAAAAATGGCCCCAAACCGGAGAGAGGTAAAGGGTGCCTTGCCGTCTCTTGGGACAATTAGGCAGCCAGCCAGCCTGGCCAGCTGAGGGAGAACAAGGCAACCTGCCCGGGGAGACCAGGCAGAGGTCAGGCAAGCAACCGAAACCGTTCTGCAAGAGGGGTGGGAGTTTTGACAAATTAAAACTAGGTCAAGGAGGAAGCCAATGATGGGAATGGAAGTTTGTGGCACAGGCCTGTGGCTGTACACCTTCCAAACCTGAGGGGCGGGGGGATCCACGCTGAGCTCTGCGAGTAGTCCGGCCTCGTCTGTGTCAGCGTAGGGAGGCCTCAACCTTGGCTTGAACGAATCGTAGTTTCTCAGGCTGATTCTTTTTTTTTTTTTTTAGAAGATTTTATTTATTTATTTGTCAGAGAGAGAGAGAGAGAGAGAGAGAGTACAAGCAGGGGGAGTGGCGGGCAGAGGGAGAGGCAGGCTCCCCGCTGAGCAAGGAGCCCGGTACGGGACTCGATCCCAGAACCCTGGGATCATGACCCAAGCTGAAGGCAGACGCTTAACCGACTAAGCCACCCAGGCGTCCCTGGGCTGGTTCATTTAAATTCAACATAAACAGTAGAGCGGTGAGGAGGGAAACCGATTTTAGGGCCTCCTACCTCTCTCTGAACCTACAGCTAATGTTTTTTAACCCAGCACCTTCAAACAAAGGGAAAGCCATGTTAGCTTCCTTCTGGGAAAGGAAGGAACCAGGCTCACTGTGGCTTGGGTCGTGCTTGCTACTGAGGCATTAATCAGGGTCCTGACAAACCTGGAAAGGGCTGGTTTCCTCTTCATGTATAGAATCATAAAGGGGGCACAACATTCAAACAAAAGGCCAAGGAAACCTCTCCCAAAGATCCTATCAACTGTCATTATGGACCAAGCAGTCTGGCCAGAAGGGAAAGCCCATTTTAGAAAAGGACCCTGTTTTTCCAGGCAGTGACATTCCTGTTACTCCGGATATGACTATAGTTCCAAAGAGGTCACTGGGGTAGACCTTAACTTCAACTAGAGCTTTCAGGGAGGGGCCAGTTATTCGTGGTAGGGGTTATTTTTCATTATCTCTAGCATTAGGGAGCACGGATATCCTACGCTTAAGATGGTGGCCATCGCATGTTGATATCCTACCGTGGATTCTCACATTGTTTAACTCAAGTGTAGTTTGGGGGATTTGCTTCCAGCTTCACTGGGTGGAGCCTCATTAGGCTAAGCCAATCTTGGTAAGGCCGTGCCCCTGGATGCCTCAGGTCTACCTGGCTACGAGGATTTGTTTGGGAATGGGCACGTGACCAGCTTCATCTCAACGAGAGAGGAGGGAACGTTTGCCGTGGGCTTCTGAGGACCGTTTCCTCGGTGTTAAGGGGTCACTCTGCCTCTAATCTGCTGTCATGTTTGGGTGTGAGGTCTGAAAATGCCGCGTGGTCTCACTCGAACTTGAGGACAGAGGCAATCAGGGAGGAGAGTGGGGGGAAAAGGAGTTGCGGCTACAGCAATCACAGTGTTCACTCTGGACTTCCAGCCTTGGGAGCCAAAACCTTTCTCATTCTGGGGCGTAGATGTGACAAAAGAGGCTGGCTGGTCGCTGAGACAGGAACTCCCAGATCATCCACGGAGACTCTGGGGGACTGATACACACCAACTAGACTCCGAGGAGACTAATTCAGAAGACCAGTTTGTTCGTTGACAGTGGAAGGTTGGCTTTCCTGGTGCCTGGAATACTTGTGTCCCCTAACTTCCTTGTCCAGTATTAAGGTACCGGGGAAACCAAGTTGGTAGGAATAATAGCCACAATGGCTAATAATAGTAATAATAAAACAGCCTGATTTGCCTAAAGTGACATAGTTGGTAAATGGCAGAACACAGGATTTAGACTCTAACCTACAAAGCCCAAACTCTTTTTTTTAAAAAATATTTTATTTATTTATTTGACAGAGAGAGAGCGAGAGAGCAAGCACAAGTAGGCAGAGCAGCAGGCAGAGGGAGAGGGAGAAGCAGACTCCCCACCAAGCAGGGAGCCCAGTGCAGGACTCGATCCCAGAACCCTGGGACTACAACCCTAGCCGAAGGCAGCCGCCCAACCGTCTGAGCCACCCAGGTGCCCCTGTGAAGCCCAAACTCTTAACTATGAATTTATCTAGCCCTCAGTGGCCATCAGGAGGTGATTACAATAAAGGAAAACAATAGAAAACTTTTTAGAAAAAGATTTTATTTATTTGCCAGAGAGAGAGAGAGAGTGTGCGTGCACAAGCAGGGGGAGCGGCAGGCAGAGGGAGAAGCAGGACCCTGGGATCATGACCTGAGCCGAAGGCAGATGCTTAACCGACTGAGCCACCCAGGCGTCCCAATAGCAAACTTTAATTGAGCTCCTGCCGTATGGCAGGCCCTGTGCTAAGCACTCCACATGTGTTACCTAATTGACTCCTCATCAGAATTCAGTGGGGGGAGATATTATTATGATTATTCCTATCTGAGGAAACTGAGACTTGGAGAAGTGAGGTAAGTCTAGGTCTTCTTATGCGGTATCCACACTCAGTTACCAAAGACTTTTGTCACTTCCACATCAAGATAATTGATTTTGCATCAGTTCGCCTTTTAAATTGATGCCTTATGGTTAGAGAGTTTAGAAGCCATTCTCAGCCTCTTGTTGATTTGGAGCCAGTACCCTAGTCTTGAAAGCACGAACACTTGAGAGTTTTTTCACTAATGTCAGTTTCAGAATGTGCCATTGGCTGGACCTGTTCCTGCAGCCCGGAAGTCTACCTTATTTGTATCCTGTGGACCTTTCCTTACTATCTTTGGCATTCTTGTGGTGTTGAATTGCCTGTTCTCACCTGGACCATACATCTTTGCACTGAAGTATGTTTCTCTTGGTTCTTTATGCCTCTACTTTCTAACTTAATCATTTGGATTGTTCTACGTTTGGAAGTCTTCTCTCTCCCAACAAAATGGCAAACTTCTTGCAGGCATCACCTGTGTTGTCTGCTCCCTCCATGTCCCTCACAGCACCAAACAGAATGTTGAGCATTCAGTAAATGCTGATGGAATTGAATTAGGAACTATCGTCTCATGTTCAGCCTTTCCTCAGGGCTTTGGTTAGAACACTTGGTCGCAATACCATACAGACAAAACCGAATTAGGAAAAAAATCATGGAATATAGGTTATAGTCAAGGCTCAGAATTTCACATTACCTAATGTTTTTTTTTAAAGATTTTATTTATTTATTTGACAGAGAGAGACACAGCGAGAGAGGGAACACAAGCAAGGGGAACGGGAGAGGGAGAAGCAGGGAGAAGCAGGCTTCCCACCGAGCAGCGAGCCCGATGTGGGGCTCGATCCCAGTACCCTGGGATCATGCCCTGAGCCAAAGGCAGACGCTTAACGACTGAGCCACCCAGGTGCCCCTGTTTTGTTTTGTTTTGTTTTTTAAATTTTTTAAAGTAGGCTCCACGCCCAGTGTGGAGCCCAGTGTGGGGCTTGAACTCATGACTGTGAGATCAAGACCTGAGCTGAGATCAAAGGTTTGACACTTAGCTGACTAAGCCACCCAGGCGCCCCTAAAAACATTTTTTTTTAATTCCAGTATAGTTAACCTCCAGTGTTAGATTTATGTTTTGACTTCTTTTCAAATCAGTTACTTATTATCTGGTCTCATAAACATTGCCTTTCTTTTCACATCTTCTAGGTGGGCGTTTTCTTCTTTTTGCCCCCTAAGTTCTCATTTTCCCCTCTCAAATCCTGGAGTGAAGTTTTTCTTCTTGCTGAAGAAGTCACTGTTGTGCCCATCCCATAGTGGCCTAATATGGAACATGGGCCATTTCCTTCTGTCTTCACGTTTCTTTGTTCTCTCTTCCTTTTGTTTTTCTTTGCATTAACAGCTGCATGGAGATGACAGCAGCTCGAGGGTGACAACAGAAACAGAGGGCCTGGCCCTGGCCATCCTTGGAACTCACACTCTAAAAGACGAGACACACAGCTTCCACACAGAACAGAGCACACACGTTTGAGGATTCCATGCAGGAGGGAATTTAGAGAAGTCATCCATTTTTTAAAAAACATTTATTTATTTTGAGAGAGAGAGCGAGCAGGGGCAGAGGGAGAGGGAGAATCTTAAGCGGACTCCCCGCTGAGTGCAGAGCCCAACGAAGGGCTTGCTCTCACGATCCTGAGATCATGACCCGAGCTGAAATCAAGAGGCAGACACTCAACTGACTGAGCCACCCAGGTGCCCCAAGAAGTCATCCATTTTAGCCCGATTTGGCCCCTTAAGGAAGTCAGCACCCAAACCGTTGCCAAAACTTTGCTTATTCCTACTACTGTGGACTCCAAAACCCCTCTCAGAATTGGAGGAAGACCGCCGTTGTCTTTACTTCATACCGCATGCCCCGGACCATGGGGCCAGGGTCCCGTGTTCTAGGTGCCTGGGCAGGGCTCATAGGGGAGAGTCTGCTCCATCATGGAGGAAATAGTAGGCCTGGCTGCCCACCTTCAGTCACGAGGTCTCCTTGAACTGGAACTGAATAGCTGGATTTAGGCAGCCATGGCCCCCTTTAAGCAGACATGCCTGAGAGCTGACTTCCATGAGGGTGGAAAAAGGCCCTTCCCTGACACCCCATCCCCTGTCCTGTGCCTTTCTGCACCTGTGACTGTTTGAAACCCCCACCCTGCCGGCTTTGTTCCTCACTAAGCCCTGCTGAGGGGATTTGGGCCTGCTCTCTGCAGTCCCTTCCATCTGCACCTGGCTTTCATCTGGAGTCCACAGTCCTGGCAAGTACTGACTTCTTCAAAGCCAGTGTGAGGGGAGTGCACGTTCAAAATCCTCTGCCTGGGGTTGGAGAGGGTAGAAAATGGAAAACCTCATTTTAGAGACAGCCCATTCTTTTGGAAAAAAATCTGAACCCTCCACTGGTTTAACAGGTGTGCGCTGCCAAGTGTGTTTTTTGTTTGTTTTTTGAGAATGAGGAAACCATCTTTAAATGTCATTCTTAATAACACACGAACTCTCTGCCATGCCTCTCCCACCCACTGCAAAATTATCTCTTGAGGTGGGGTGACGGTTTGGCTGTTTCTCGTTGTTGATCGCAGAAGGTTTACAGCTGATCCACTCTGAGCAAAAATAAGGTCTTGGTCACTCTATCATTACCCAGAACCTCCAGACAATTGCTCTCCTGGAGATCTGTTATCTCTGAACTCTTGTGTTGCCAACTTCAAAGAGGAAAATATGGAAATGGATGTTTGCTCCTTGCTTCTGACCTCCTGTCTTCCAACATTCCCCTCACCGTGCTGCGTGGAAGGAAAGACCAGGGGTATACATTTGTTAGGGGCATACTTTTTGATTTGGTGGAAAGCCTTCCTTGCTCTGAAGCCAGGCTGAAACATAAACAATGGAACCTCAGAAAGCCAGCCTCTCTTTACTCAAAATGGTGGGCAACTGGAAACTAGGTTATCGAATCGTGGATTGATTGATTGATTGATTTTTAAAGATTTTATTTATTTGAGAGAGAGAATGAGAGAGAGAGAGAGCACATGAGAGGGGGGAGGGTCAGAGGGAGAAGCAGACTCCCTGCTGAGCAGGGAGCCTGATGCGGGACTCGATCCCGGGACTCCAGGATCAAGACCTGAGCCGAAGGCAGTCACTTAACCAACTGAGCCACCCAGGCGCCCCGAATCATGGATTTTTTTAAATGAATGTTTTGTTGAAGTATACTATACATGTAAGAAAGTGCACAGATGGTTTGTGTACGGCTTGATGAATTTTTACAAAATGAACTTACCTACGTAATCAGCGCCCAAATCAAGAAAGAGAGCACCTTTCCTGTGTTAGTTTCCTAGGGCTGCCATAACAAATCACCACAAACACAACAGCTTACAACAACAGAAATGTTTCTCTCACAGTTTGAGAAGCCAGAGGTCTGAAAGCAAGATGGCAGCAGGGCCGTGCTCCTTCTGGGGGCTCTAGGGGAGCGTTCTTCCTCTCCTCTTCCGCCTCTGGCGATTCCAGACCTTCCTTGGCTCGGGGACACATTGCTATGAATCTCTGCCTCTGTCTTCACAGGACCTTCTCCTTATCACTCTGTGTGTCTCCTCTTCCACCTCTTATAAGGATACTTGTCACTGAGGGCTCACCCAGATAATCCAGGATGATCTCATCTCGAGATCCTTGGTTTAATGACATCTGCAAAGACCCCTTTTTCTTCCCCCAAAGAAGTTCACACTCACAAGTTCTGGAATGTGGGTATATCTTTTGGGGGGCCACCATACAACCTACCACACCTCTCATCTCTCCCAGCTACTCCCTGTCAACGCTAACCAGCGTCCTGACCTCTCACAGCATAGATTAGCTTTGCCTGCATTTGAACTTCATGTAAATGGAATCATACAAGTGTGCTCTTTTGTGTCTGGCTTCTTTTGCTCAATGTCACCCTTGTGAGATTTATATACACATGTGCTTATAGCTGTAGACCATTCATTCTCATTGCTGTATGGCACTCCATTGAATGACTTTGTCACAGTCTATCCATTCTATGCTTGATGGACCTTTGAGTTACTATCAGTGTGGGCTATTAGGAATATTTCTCTGCCTGTGCCTTGGAGCACATGCGCATGCGTTTCTGTTGAGTCAGTGTACTAGGAGCAGAATTACTGAGTCCTGGGTTGTACGTGTATGTTCAGCTTTGGCAGATGATGTCAAGGAATTACAGAATGTTAAAGTCGGGATGAATTTTTGAGATCAAGACAGGATGCCTCACTTAAATAAAACTCAAATAATCCCAAATCCACCGAATTCAAAGTCCACTCTTTCCCCCCGGTTCCAGACCTTCTGAATTGGGCAGATAGTATTATTGCACGTTGTCATTCTGGCTTAGTACCTCATCCAGGTGCTGGGCCCAAATCACGCTACTCTGCCTTTGTCAGATCACACAAGTGAAAGAGAGCTCGGTGGCCCTGGCCATGGGGAGGCAAGAAGCAAACCATGCGGCCAAGAGTGTGAGCTGGAGTTAATTGGCTTCCTCCCTGCAGTTAGGCCTCCTGTTGGCTGCAGGAGTCAGCTGTTTCAAGATTAAATGTCTTAGGCAGTCTCTTTCATCCCCACTTGTGTGGGCAGAGGACTGATGTGTGCCTAGTAAAGAGCGTTACACATGCAGCTTTCATTTCAAGAAGTGTACGTTGCAGAAAAGAGTCCCATCTTTTGGACCCTGAGCTATGGGGAAAGCCAAGGGCAACACAAAGTAAAAAAAAAAAGCAATTTAACAAGGTAGCTCCCACCACCCCCCAGTCCCACCCTGCTGTGTTATTTTTTAAAAAGCATTTAGTGTAATTAAGCCATTGCCTCATAAAGTTGTTTCACCAGGAACTTCAGTTTCCCCAGGAAGAGATGAAAATAAACTGAATGTTTCATGTCACTGTTCCCACGATTCTTAAAAAATCATGTTTGTCTTTAACAGCATGATATGAAACATCTCCCATCGATAAAGTATTGTTTTACTTCGGGATAACAAGGCAACAGAATCTAGAATGACAATTTTAATGCACATTTTAAACATGAATCTTCTGTATAGATAGATTACCAGGCATGTTTGACTCCAACCGTACTTTCCCACATAATTATTTCGTTTAAATCTCCTAATTATTCCATTCTGTTGAATACCATCTGTCCTGCTAAGGGACAATTGTGTCTAAACAAATCAACAGGTTTTGCGTCATTGTCTAAATATGAGGGAGAAACAGCCCCCAAACTATACTCTGGCAGTTGGGTGGAAATTAACAGAGGTCTAAATCCCACATTGGGAATGCCTCATCTCTAGCTCCCCTGGAAGCTAACTTTCATAACTTGTGGAGCCCAAAGCAAAGCCAAATGAATTTTGGAAAGGTCAGTGGGAAAGGGATTGGGGTGGGACTTTCCCAGAGAATGTTTGAGCCTTTGCTGCATGAGCTATCTGGTCACCCTGGGCGGTTTGTACTTCTCAGGGAGGGTGGAGGAGAGGACAAAAGCCATACTCTCTTGGTACCTAGGTTCTGGGGACGGGGTGGGGGTGGGTGGACACCTGGGATTTGCCCAGTTGGCTTGGGAGCGGCCATCTCTTCCTGGGAATCCCACGAGCAGTGTAGTTATGTCAGGAACCGTGGATGAGTGCATTTGTGGGAAGAAAATTGCCGAGGATTGCCTGCCTTGCATCTTGTTATCAGGAGAACCACTGATGGGTTCCAAATAATCACATACCGTGTGCTGGGAAAGCGCTTCTCCCTGAAGCCAGCTTCAGGCACCCCAGAGCTCCAGTGCTTCTGCTAAGGGCCTGCAAATGTTGCCGTTAGCACTCTACTTTCCAACAATAATTGACCTTTCCCTTTTCTTACTTTCTTTTTTTCTCACCCTCTCTGTCTTGCTCTCACTACTTGCCTCCCGCAACTTCATATGTTTTTTTTTATATGTTTATTTCTTCCCTCAAAGATGTGGCCAAGAAGCCCCGATGGCTCTCATGGTTAGAAAGGAAGTCAAGTCCACTGGTCTGAGGCTAGCCAGCAGTTCTGAGAAACCAGTAAGTCCCCGGAGATTCTTTTCCTCCTTCTATGATTGTATCAGTCTCCCTCTCCCCTACTTGTTTATGTTATCGTATTGTCTTTTTATACATGCTCACTTCCAAATCAGTTCATTCAAAGACTGTAGCTGAAGGCATTCAGCTAAGGAACTGATGTGATGTGAAGCCCAATCAAAAGGGACCAGATGAATGAGTGGAGTAGACTGTCCCCCCTGTCCTCCCCCCATCCTGCCTCATTTCCCAGAGACCCAACTGGTTTCTTTGGAGGCCTTGGTGCGATTAGAGATTCCATATCCCCTCCCCACCCCAGCCCCACGCAATGTCAGGGGGAAGGGTACAGGAGCTCGCCATTACAGTGTTGAGAATTGGCAGTGTTCCCAATCAGGTGGCGGGGCCCATTAGTGCACACACATTTCCCGGACTCTCCCCGGGCCCCGCCCAGAACCCCAGCAAGTTGATCACAAGGAAAATGTGTGTGTGTGAATGTCAGGAGTGAACAGGCAGGTGGTTTGCTTCAGAATTAGCCAGCAGCATCTCTTTTTCTAACCGCCATCCAGTATCGGACATGGCAGCCACACCGGTTAACACCCCAGCTTGGCTTTGGATTATGAATGGAGGGATGGGAGATCCCCATGCAAGTAAGCAGCTGTCCCTTTGGTTAATTATTGGGATCCACAAACCCATCCCCATTGCCAGGGCTCCAGTGTCGAGATGATGAAATAGGTGATTAAGGGACTTGGAGGCCAGTCCACACTGCAGCTTTGTCTGGAGTGTTCCAACGACAAGTGTTATTAGTCCACTAATCATAACATTGCCTGCAGTGGAATTTCCTTGGGAAGGAATGGGGCAGAGCCTCCATGCCAGAGGGCCGCGCTGCATGAAAATACTAACACATCACAATTGGCTGTTCTGTGGGAAGGCGATTCCAACATCCGATTCAGGAAATAGGTCACCAGGCTTCTAGATGCACTGTTATTTTGATTTACTTCCTTAGAGTCTCGCAGTTTTTCTACACTTCTCTCTGGGTAGGAACCAAACTCCGAGTTACTGGCTTCTGGACTGCCATGCGGGGCGGGATACAAGCAGGTTCTGAAAACAGAGCCATGGGTCTTCTGTGGCCAGGCCTGCGGGGCCACCTGCTTCTAGGGCTCTGACCGGATGCCCTCCAGGTTGATCATCCTCACCTTGACCCCTTTCCGTGGGTCTCCCGGAGGTCTGAGGCCGTGGCTTTTAGGAGCCTGCAGCTGTGCCTGCCAGACAACACATGTTTAGAGAGAGGGTGAAGAGGTACAGATGAGCTGGAGGGCGCCAGAGCCTTCTCAGTAATGAGCATAGCAAAGCTTCCATTTCCGAGGATCTTGGGAGGACGAGATGTACTCATTTGGAGTGTCGCACTGCCAGGGCTGTTAGTACCAGCTGTCGGATTCTGGGACCACCCTCTTGGCGGGGTTAGGGGCCCAGTCGACTCTTTCTTTTATTCTATACCTCTGGTCACTTGGACCTTAAGAAGCAGGAGTCATGGGGGCTCTGGGGCTCTGTCACCAAGCAGCTGCCTCCTCTTTCCTGGATCAGTCTCGAGTTCCCCCTGGTTTCTCCTAAACCCAAGCAGTTGTCCGCTGCCTTGGAGTGTCAGCAAAGGGTATTTGTGGGTCCACTGGTATTTGTAGATTTCACATCAGGCAGAAGCTTATATTTCTTTCTTTCTTTTTTTTTTTTAAGGTAGACAGATGGTCTGGCGCTGGGGGTTCTGAATTTACCCCCTGCTCCCTTTTTGTCTTTAACCATTCAACTGCTGGGTATTTCTGGATTCGCAACATCTTTCTTGGTACCCAGAGATGTACTGTATTTTATTGGGGCATACGTTCTGGGCTCTGGCTCACCTGCACAGAGAAGCCATCCCAACGCAGTCTTTGGTGAAGTGGTGCTTTGGGTGTTGAGATACCATGGGAGGGTTTAAAGAGGTCTCTTGGAGACTACCAGAGGGCTTGCTCCTGGGGGGGGGGGGTGGTGGCCTCCCTCCTCCCCCTCCCTTCCCCCGCACCCCCTGCAACTTTCCCCCCCGACCTCGATTAGTCATGACCAACCTAGACAAATAGTAAAAGGGAATCTTTGTGATAAACTCCCCTAGTATTCTTCTATTTCTTTGGGGCCCTGGACTTGGCAAAGAGTTTCCCTGCCTTTTAAAATTATAAGTAGCCCATTAAACACACTCTCTACCCTTTGGTTTTGTTTGCTTGTTTGTTTTAGAAATCCTCAGAGCAGGGGTTGCCACTCTGAAGTGACTGGAGTTGAATTTACTGTCACCCCAGAACGAGCACATGGTTACTGCACGTAATGCAGAGACAAGGAGAAGACAGGACTCCGGAATCGTGAGAACCAGCGTGGTGCAGTGACACTGCAAAGAGTAGTGCCGAGTGGTTACTTTAATTCCCAGCTGGGCTGCTTCCTAGCTGTGGGGCCAGGCAAGTTCCTGAGCCCCTTGCTTCCTACACTCCAGAGGAAAACAAGAGTTCTTAGCACAAAAGGGTTGGGAAGGATAAATGAGAAAACATAGGTGACGTGCTTTGTTAGGTCAGTGCCGAAAATTCTCGAAGTGGCGGCTCAATATTGACTTTTGTCATTATGAAAATCACCTCCCTGGCTCTGTAATCCTGCTTCCTGTTGAAGAGTAACTGAAGGAGCCACAGGAGCCACCCCCCCCCCCCATCTGAGTCTGGCTATTTTCGAGGCTTCCTTTGGAATGGGCCGGCCCCAGCAGTCCAGGGGGTGGGAGGCAGGGAGGGAGGCAGGCATTATGCTCTGGGTTGCAGCTGTGGCAGGCAGTACAGTATCCCCCACATGCCAGATGAATCAAGCTGAGGGCCAGATCTGGGCTGTGGGCCAGAGGCTCCCCACCCTGATTTATAGTGTGGACAGAGATGTGGGTGTTTTGTGAATATATTTTGATGATGATAAAAAAGGGGGGGGGAGAAAAAAAAAACCACCCTCCCTAAAAAATGTGCTGAGGGAGGGAGGTTCAGGCCTATCTGCAAGATTAGAGCAGCCTGACTGTGAGCAGGAGTCACTCGTAGGAAGGAGGCCCTGTGGAAGACTGGCCTGTGAGAGGCAATGCCCCTTGAAACACAGTGAATTGTGAATGAGGCCCCTGTATGCCAGCCATTGGGGGTTAGACCGGGCCTGCTGGCCCTCCGCAGGTGTGGAGTGGGGGACTAAGCCTGCATTTTAACTCCCCACATGCACGCCCCACAGGCCGGGACAGAGACCACCGACTTGCTGGGCTCTGGGGAGACCCCCGGCTCCCATGCTTCCATGGTGCTAACACTTCTCCAGAAATTGGCGAGGCTTTGCTTTGGGGGGTCAGGCCTACATCATTGCCAATGGGCTGGGGACAACAGGCGAAGTGTGGGAGGGCTGCCTTGGATGGAGTTTGGAAAAAAAAAAAAAACCCACATCCAGGATTTATTCTCAACCTTCAACCCAACACATTTGAGAGGGCTCCCAACTCTGAGGCCGAGAGAGCAGAGTGGAAGCAGGGAGGCCGAGTAGGGGCTGGGAGTGCGGGTTCCTTCCGGAATGTTTCCCCTCCCAGACAAGGCAGAGCCAGGCACAGCCCTCCTTGCTTCACTCAGGAAATGTCAGGCGCAGCTGTCTCAGCTTGCTGTATTTCATCTGAGAAAGAACCTCAACCAGGTTCCCTAGGACCCGTACAGATCTTTGAAGACAAGCGGTGTATTTCCCAGAGGTGAGGCGGCTAAGCAGACATCATGCTGGAGCACACAGCACGTAGCCTCACATGGATCTGCAAACATTTTTTCCTGAGGGAAGGGCAGGGAACACTCTCATGCCAATAACCTGTAGTATCTGACAAGTATAATCTGTTGGTTTTTTTTTTTTTTTTTCACTTCTTCACCTCTCAGCACTCCCAGCCTGGGGCCCTCCATTCAAGCCAGGCCTCATCTGGGTCCCTAGTACCCCTGCCACCCTGCCATGCTCATTTGTGCCTTTACGCTTTCACTCTGTCTAGAATCTTCTCGTCCTTTGGTGATCTACAACCTCCTTATCCAGTTTTCTGAGGAAACAGCCCCAGGTACCCCTGGCCTCCCCCGCCATTGTTGCCGGGCCCAGTTCTTTAGGGGCACGTACTACCTGTGTGTACATCTTCATGAACTCCAAATTAGCCCATCAGTACAGAGGACAAAGAAGTTGGAAAGGAGAGGGTGAGCCTCTCTCTGTTTGGCTGCCTCTTCAGATCCAGCTCCAGTGGGTTTTGGGGAGCTTTTCCTTGGGGTTTGGTTTTTTTTTGCACACACTCCCCTCTTTTATGTGTTCACTCCACCAAAACACAAACCCACCACACCTGCAAGGCCAACCTGGGGTTACTTTCAGAGCCTACAGTGATTTCCCCCATCAGATGAAGCTTCTCTGGCCCTGAGCGCCACAATTTCTCTGCTTTACCTCTAGGATGAAAAGTCAGGCTCCATGAGAGGGGCTCCAGTCTGTATCAGGTGGTGCTGGCTCCTTCGCCAGGATGGTGGGAAGCCCCCTGAAAATGAAATAAAATGGCTTCTCAGGCTCTTCTTTTAAATTTCCCATTTCCTTCCTCAAAGCTCAACAAAGGACTTGTGTGTGAAGTGTGAGTGTGTGTGAGTGTGTGTTTGACCATGATGGGAGAAGGCACACAGGATCCTTGTTGTGCATTCCCTTTCCTTGGGAGGAAACTGAAGTGGGTGTCCCGCCGGCTTGCTGGGGATGTCTTTTACTAATAGTTTTATTGGCTGTAACCACAAAGTTGCATCTCTGGCTTCTGACTACGTCCTACTCCTGATTTGATGCCCGCCAAAAAAGCATGTCCCATAGATGTTTGGGAGACTGCTATTCCTAGCAGATAAGGGAGCGGGAGGCCATTCCCTTCTCGGGGTTCTGGTGTTTCATTGTAACGAAGGTCAGGGTTTCGTCTCCCCCACAGTACTGCTTTTTGATGATCCGGCTACGGCCAACTTCTGTCCCTGCTTTGGATGGTCCTGTCTCAGCATTTGGGAGCGTCTGCCGGGGACTGGGCTTCATAAAGATCGAGTTTGCTTTGAGATCCTGTTAAAAATGGAGGAAGCATTGTGGGTACATGCTCATCGCAACCCTGGGAACAAACTCTTGGCTAGGAGTATAGTGGAGCCCATTTACAGACCAAATGTGCTAATTATAAATGGTTCTTATCTTGTCATTAAACAGATCTGGCAGGCCTGGGACTTGGCAGCTCTTGGTTAGCTATTAGTTCCACATGCTACTGTACCGGCTGGGCAGTCATAAAACTGTATCTTTTTGAAAAATGGTCCATAATGTAGACCAGCCTCCTCGGCACCCATTAGCCCAAATTGGTATGACTTGATGGTCCAATCTTGGGCTGCTCAGATGCTGGATTTCATTTCTTCCTGGAGCTTTAAGCAGACTGGAGGGAGGGTCACCAGGGCTATGTGCAGTGAGGTCGGAGCAGAGGCTCTGGCCCCCAGCCCCCCACCTCCCTTGGCACCACTTGCCTTCCCACTGTGAGACAGGCCCTCTATGTCACATACTCATCCTGTGTCTCACGCTGTCAAGTCCTGCTAAGGATTGAACTGCGAGCTGGGGTTTAGTTGATAAGAGCCTGGGGCATAGCAGGTATGCATGCCTGTTAACAAGACTCTAGGAGGCAAAAAGCCTCTGTGGGTGGAGGCCACAGTGCTAGGATGAGAGCTGATAGGGTAGATATTTTTGGATTAAGTTTCCTCAGAAGACCACGCAGACCTTTCTGGCATCAGGAGGGAGTGATTGGGAAAACAGGGTGCGGGGGTGGGGGGACAAGTCCCAATACCCCAGAAGTCCCAACAAAGAGACCACACTGAGTCTCCAGGCAGATGGTGGCAATGTCTCTGCTCCTCCCTGGCAGTGTGGTAGAGAGCATTTATGAAGTACCAGGTGGCATGTGTGTCCTTGCAAGTTTAGGGGCCGGCCCCTAGGCTAGCTTATAAGGTAGATGAGAAGGCTGAAGGCTTTACCCAGCATTTCTAAAGCTTAATTTGGCTTTCATTTGATTTAAATGTCTCAAAAATAGAGAAAGGGACTGATCATCTGCTTAAAAAAACACAAGTTTGGGAATCAAATCCAACCATTGCTCATTTATTCACTTTTAAAAGCACGTATTGAGCACTCAGTATGTGCCAGGCACAGGGCTTAATATATGGCAGGCAAGTATGATTGTATCCCCATTTTACAGTCCAGGAAACTGAGGCTCAGATACATTAATCCAGGTCCCACAGCTCTGAAGTGTGATCCCAGAATTAAAACATGGTGTAGCAAAGAGCACGGGTTCTGAGGTCAGGCTGCAGGTAACATTCTTTGTCTTATAGATGGATGTATGAAATTAAGGGATGTTTATTTTTGTAAGTGTTCTCTGGAGGGGACCCCCACCCACCTAGGACAACAGCTGTAGCTCAGCGGGGAGGTTTAATGTAAGGCTAGGCCATCAGCACACAGAAGGCAAGTGAGGGCCGGGAGAGAAAGCACCAGCCAGAATGACTTGTTCAAGGTCATACAGCCATCAAGGGCAGAGCCAAGCCCGGGCAAGAGCACTTCCCCCCACTACTCCCTGCAGCTGGCTGGAAAAGCAGAGCTCTCACCTTCAACCTCCACAGCAGGAGGTCCTTCCCCCAAACTGTTCCTCAGCCCCCTTCCTCTTGCTTTCAGACAGGAGTTGTTTCCCAGGTAGCGGTAACCATATGACCATCAGAGGAATTTGTGCGGAGTAGTATCTCAGAGCTAACAGGGCATTTCGGGACAGACAGACAACCCTGGGTTTTCATCACCATTTCCCCTGAAGAGCCTTGCTCCAAAGGCTCCCGCATGAAGCTTTCCTTCTCAGAAACTCAATGCTGTCTGGGAGGATGTTTGCAGAGCAGTGACTGTCCTCTGACCAGGGCTGGTCCTCTCCAAAACAGTAACATTTGTTTTTTGTTGGTCTCGACCTTGTTCCTTTCTCTCCCATGGAGCCTCAGGCCCTCCTGCTCTCGTGTTTTTCCCTCCCCTGACATGATGGCATCTTATGTTAGCTGTCTGCATGTGCACAATAAAAGCATCTCTCCAGGAAGACTATCACAGCAGCTTATGTGCCCTTTCCTAGGTCTTTGTTTCAGGGGACAGGAACTTAAGCCAAAGGAATATATCTCTATCAGTGGAATTTCAGGCATCGGTCAGCAAGTGGGAGGGTTAATAAAGGGAAGAAAAGAGAAGGCACCTTTCTGGCACTTCTGAAATCATACTACTGGCTCTGGATGTCAACTCATTTGGAAACTAGTATCTATAGCTGGAAAATCCTCAGAACTCATGTGGTCAAGTGGAGAGGGCATAGGCTCTGGAGTCAGACCGTCTGAGGTCACATTCTGGCTCTGGCACTCACGAGCTGTGGGACCGTGCTTAAATTATTTCAACGCTTGGTGCCACAGTTTTCTCATTCTGTAAAACAAGGTAGTCCTAGGACCTAATTCACAGGGTTCTTACATGAATGCAACTAGATAACTTGAATGCATATGAACACTCAGCATGGTGTCCGGCACAATGGGAAGCACTTAGGGAACGATACTTAGTCTTGCCATTCCATCGCGAAAGCTGCCTTGTCCTTAGGTCCCTGAACTACGTAGATCACTCTGGGTGAACTCAGTTCAACTGGGATTATGGAGTATCTGCTGAGTGCCTAGCCCTCTGATGGGGGCACTGTGAGTAATACAATAGAAATCTATGAAAGAGGAGCTATTTTCAAGGACCTTCTCTGATGGGATGTTTTGAGTTTCTCCCAAAGAGCCCCGTCTGGCAGCTAGGTGGAGAGGCCCAGGGTCTTACACAGCCTAGCAAGGGCTTTAAACTCATGGGCTCTGCTAGCAGGCAGGCAAGTGTTCGATTCTTACCTCCGCCTCTGGACTGTGGTGTGACCTTGGCAAGGGTCACTACCTCCCCATGCCTCTGTTTGGGCATGCCTTGGCTCTTTATCTGTAAAATGAGCATCATCATTACCTTCTTTTACATGATGTACCCGTCAACATAGATCCATACCTATTGCTTTGTGCAGTTATCTTTTCAATCAGATGTAAAAAAGGTGTTACAAAAATGCATTAATATCTTTAAAATTTACCTATAAATATTAATATTATGTGCACTGGTGCTCTTTATTTCTTTGTGTGGATTTGAGTTACTATCTAGCATCCTTTCATTTCAGCCTGAAGGACTCCCTTTGCCATTTTCCCCGGTTTTTTTTTTTTTAAGATTTTATTTATTTATTTAGAGAGCAGATGGCGGGGTGGGGCAGAGGGAGAAAGAGAATCTCAAGCAGGTGCCACGCTGAGTGCGGAGCCCATTGCTAGGCTCGATCCCACGACCCTGAGATCATGACCTGAGCTGAAACCAAGAGTCGGATGCTTAACCGACTGAGCCACCCAGGTGCCCTCCCCTCTTTTTTTAATTGAGGTATAATTGACATATAATATTGTATTAGTTAGAGGTGTATGACATGATGATTCGATATTTGCATATATTGCAAAATGATCACCACAGTAAGTCTAGTAACATCTGTTACCATACATACTTATAAAAAAAGTTCTTTCTTGTGACGAAGAATTTTGAGATCCGCTCTCTTGGCAACTTTCAAATATGCAATACAGTATTATGGACTATAGTCACCATGCTGTACATTCCACCCCCGTGACTTACTTATTTTATAACTGGAGGTTTGTATCTTTTGACCCCTTCACCCACTTTGCCCACCCCTAGCATCCCCACCTCTGGCAACCACTAGTCTGTTCTCTGTATCTATGAGCTTGGGTTAGTGTTTTTGGTTCTACATATAAGTGAGATCATATATTTGTCTTTCTCTGACTTAGTTCACTTGGCATAATGCCCTCAAGGTCCATTCATGTTGTTGCAGATGGCAAGATTTCATTTTTTATTTTTTATTTTTTTGTGGCTGAATAATGTTCTCCTTCATTTTTAAGGATCATTTTGCTGGGTATAGAATTCTCAGTTGATAGCTTTTGCCTTTCAACACGTTGACTATATCATCCCACTGCCTTCATGCCTCCCTAGTTTCTGATAAGAAATCAACTGCTAATCTTATTGAGGATCCTTTGTATGTGATGAGTGACTTGTCTCTTGCTGTTTTCAAGATTATCTCCTTGCCTTTGGCTTTTGACAGTTTGCTTATGATGTAACTAGGTGCAGACCTTTTTGAGTTTATCCTGCTTGGAGTTAGTTGAACTTTTTGGATGTGTAGATTAATATTTTTCATCAGATTTGGAGAGGTTTTTGCTATTATTTCTTCAAATATTCTTCCAGCTTCTTTCTTTCTCTCCTCTCCTTCTGAGACTTCCCTTATGTTTATGTTGTACATTGAGGGTGTCCCACAGGTCTCTCAGGCTCTGGTCAGTTTTCTTTATTCCTTTTTCTTTTGTGTTTCTCACATTGGATATCAACATCTTCAAATTTGCTGATTTTTTTCTTCTGCCTGTTCAAATCTGTGGTAAATTTTTCTCTAGTAAAATTTTCACATCAGTTATTGTACTTTTCAACTCCTGAATTTCTATTTGGTTCTTTTAAAAAATAATTTCTACCTCTTTATTGATATTCTCTCTATTGAGACCTCATTCTCACACATTCCTTTAGTTCTTTAGACATGGTATCCTTTAGCTCTTTGGACATATTTAAAATAGCTGACTTGAATCTTTGTCTAAAAAACCCAACATTTTGGCTTCCTCAGGGACAGTTTCTAGTGGTTGTTTTGTTTTTTCCTGGGTCTGGTCTACTTTGCAGGTCTCATAATTTTTTCTTAAAAAACTGGTCATTCTGAATATTATAACGTAACTCTGGAAATCAGAATCTTTCTCCTTCCCAGTGTTTGTCGTTGCTGCTGCTTGTTGTAGTTGTTGTTTGTTTGTTAAGTGACTCTATTTGAACTTCCACAAGAGCTGGTTGGCCCTATCTCATAGTTACACTTTACAAAGTATAACTCCCCCTACTGTTTGCTTTGGCTGACCCACAACTCTTTTGATGAAACTTGAGGCCAGTCATTGGGAGGAGCAAATTATAAATATTAAACTTGTCTTATGCTTCTTAGATGTCTGCTGATCTTATGCTTCTTAGATCTCCTCATTTCAAGGAACTCGTAAATCACAGGGCCAACCAGCATTCATTATCTGCCTTCATGTCAGAAAGAGAAAAAAAAATCATGAGAAATGATCCCATTCCATTCTCCTAAGAGGGTGAAAACAACTTCCCTAAAGAGAATCAGCCACAATCTGGAAAGAGAATTGAAATCCATGTCACCCAGGATATATGCCCCCAGCCCTCTCCTTCCATTCCTGATCTTCCCTACTTTTTAAAAAAATTTTATTTATTTATTTGACAGAGAGAGATAGCGAGAGCAGGAACACAAGCAGGGGGAGTGGGAGAGGGGGAAGCAGGCTTCCTGTGGAGCAGGGAGCCCGATGTGGGGCTCGATCCCAGGACCCTGGGATCATGACCTGAGCCGAAGGCAGACACTTAATGACTGAGCCACCCAGGCACCTCACTGATCTTCCCTACTTTTGAGGGAAGGGGCACACACCCCTGCAAACTGGGGTTGGCTAAGTTCTACAGTGTTGCCAGAGACACGTTCTCACCCCACAGCAAAAGGGGGCAGTTTTCATGGCAATCTGGAGGCAATCAGAGACTGGGGCAGAGGGACTGGAAATGTAGCCTGAGGAGCATGGGCAGAGTATGTCCAGCACTGGACACGGAGTTGGGGAGGAAGGGAAAGGGTGAAAGGGAGACAGGCAATGGGAAAAAGAATGGTTGATCAGTTCTGTGTGCCTGGGACAGGCTTACAGCAAGAGGCAGTTTGCTTTTTCTGATTCTATATTTTCACCAGTTTGTATTTTTTATTTATTGATTTTTTTTAAACTTTTTTTAAGATTTTATTTTTAAGAAATCTCTACACCTGATGTGGGGCTTGAACTTACAACCCGGAAATCAAGAGTTGCATGTTGTACCAACTGGGTCAGCCAGGCGCCCCTCACCAAACAGTTTTTAATATTGTTATTTGGGTTCTGGTGACACTCCCCAACTATCAACCTTGTACATTCGTTTAACAAGCATTTACCATGTATCAGGTACTGGGGATACCAATATAAATAAAATAGGTCCCTTGGGGTCATAGGGGAAACCACTGTATAGAAAATTACAGGATAGTGAGAGCAGGAAGGAAGGCCAGAGAACTGGGGACCCCAGAGAGGACCCTCCCTCCAGCGTGGAGAGAGGGTAGGAAGTAGGATTCTGTTAGGTTTCTGGAAGGAGGTAATGTTTCAGCTGAATCTCTAACCTTAAAGCACAAGAAGTTAGTTAAGTGTTGATGGGAGGAGTATGTGAGAGTGCAGGCATCCTAGACGGAAGGAATAGCAAATGCAAACAGAAGCCAGAGAGAGCTTCTGGTACATTCTGAAATGGAAAATAGCTTTGGAGGATGGATATGGGGTGAATGGAGGGTACCAGAAGGAGATGAGATTAGAAAGCTAACTAAGGCCAGATCATGAAATGCCCTGTGTGTTTTAAGGAGGCATTTGTGTTTTATCTTAAGGTTATGGAGGAGTCAATGAAGGATTTTGCAAGAGGATGACCTGGGTAGTGTAATAAGGTGGTTGACTATAGAATCATATACTATTGATGTTCAAAACTGTGGCCCTTCTACCAACAGCAGCAGTCTCACCTGGGAACTCATTAGAAATAGAAATTCTTGGGCCCCATCCCAGACCTGCTTGATCAGACACTCTGAAGGTGGGACCCAGTCATCTGTGTTTGAACAAGCTCTCCCAGGGATTCTAATGTTTGCGCAAGTTGGAGAACCACTGCCTAAGACAGATCACCAAGGTTGGAATCCTAGCTCTCCCACTGTATTACCACGGGCAAGTGCAAAATTTTTCTGAGCCCATTTCCTCAGCTGTAAAATGGGGATTATGAAGCTATTGTGAGGATTAAGTACATTGATGTGTGAAAAGTGCCTAGAGTAATACGTGGTCCATCGAATGTGAGCCATTTTCATGAATGTTATGGTCACCCAAATTCTTTCTAGATGGCTGAATGTTTTTATCTGACCTGTGGGCCTTAGTTTAGTGTCATGGCTCTTCTCCTCCCTTTCCTTTCCTCCCCTCATATGTAGGAAAATAACTATTACATGTCTGTTGCAAGCAAAGGGTTGCTTAAGGGGAATTCACCTGGAGCTAACACTAGCACCCTAATGAGAATCCAGGTTTGCTGACTATAGAAGAGATGGAGTTCAGGGTGCAGCCTTGGACAAACCCCCTTCCTGGGTCTTGTCCTCAGTATGCTCGTCTGTGGAGTGAGGGGGTTGGAACAGATGACTTTGGAGGGCTTGGACATGCAGTAATTCTACTTACCTTTAGATGTCAGATTCATCAAATGTTCATTAAGTGTTATTCTAGTAACTTTTCACAAGCCTGTGAGATAGGTGGTATTATTATCCCCCAATTGAAAATGAGAACATGAAAGCTGAGAGAAGATAAGCTTGCCCCAGATTGCATAGCACCCCATGGCAGGGCTGAGATTTGAGCCAAGTCTGGCTGATTCTAGGGTGTATGTCTCTTCTGCTTGTCACATTGCCCCCCCCCCACCACCACCATGGCACACTGTAGCTTCCTTCAGAGAGATAAATGGGCTTGCCCAAGGTCACACAATGAAGCAAGGGGCAGAGAAAGGACCAAAACCCAGGTTTTCTGACTCCAGGGCCTGTGTTTGGTCTACAAATCACAGTGGCCTCTAACAATGAAGGCTAACAGCATGCTAAGTGCTGGACAGATTAATGGCCCGCCTCTTGCCTACAGGCTCCAACAATCTAAAGTCAATAGACAACACACCAGCAGCGTAACGAACGACCATGTGGCACAGAGGTCAGCAATCCTCTGCAGGAGCCAATTTGAAATGCCTAGAGGGGTCCAAGAGGGTTTGAGGTGGACTTCCTGACTGAGGATGCTTTCAGGAGCTATTTGAAGGTGTTGGGACAAGTGACATGCTGCCTCTTTCCAAGCAAATAATGGGTAAAGTTGGAGATTTCTCCATTCACCCCACTCCATCTCCAGAGTGGAGTGTGTACATTGAGGGGGCAGGAAGAAAATGTTAGAACGTCTATTCCCATTGCCTCTTTATTTTATCACTTTTAAATGTCTATTTTCTGTATATGCTTTATGATGTAAAACAGACACACTAAAATTCAGGAGTGCCTGATTAGAATTTACAAATTTCTCATGCATAATTTATAAATTTCTGGTTTTGTATATATTATATAATGTCCACAATTATTTTGTTAGCATGCAGTACATTAATATAATTTGTAAATCGGCAATATATAGGTACGTAAGTACATATGCATAAATTAAATATATAAATAAGTATATTGAAATTATATCTATATGATATTTGGGGATATACTCAAACATTTTTCTTTTTTTCTCTTTTTTTATTCAATTAACTGACATATAATACATCATTAGACTCAAACGTTTTTCTAAATAGGGGTTCAGGGAGATAGGCAACCACACCTTACCATCATCCACTAGGAAGCAATATTCTGAGGCTTACTTATGTTTTGGTAGAGCAGAAACCCTATCTTCTTTGGCATTTATTAGCCACAAATGTCTGTTGGTCCATTTGCCTACCCGGCAGGCAGAGAGTATGGTAGAAACAGAGACCTTGGCTCTGTAGGGTTGACGAGCACAAGATCTAGTAATAGGGGGTCAGTAACATCGATTTCGGTGCATCCACACAAAGGAATTTTATTTTGTGATTAAAAAAAATTTAATTTAAATCATGAATGTTAACTAAGTAAAATTTATTTTTTATTTTATTTTTTTAAGATGTTATTTGAGAGAGAGAGAGAGTGAGCGCGAGAGAGAGAGAGAGTACACAGCCAGGGGTTGGGGGGGCAGAGGGAGATGGAAAAGCAGACTCCCCACTGAGCAAGGAGCCCGATGCGGGACTCGATCCCAGGACCCTGGGATCATGACCTGAGCCGAAGACAGACGTTTAACTAACTGAACGACCCAGGCACCCCAACATTTATGATTTAAAATGTAGGAGAAAAATGTCATGATGTGGGGAGATAGTCATATTGTAATTGTAAAAAAAAGTAGTTTGCAGTTATATTGGGATGATTGATATTTTTATTAAAATCCCCCCCAACCATGCATGTATGCATGGAAAAAGACTAGAAGGAAATAGCCCAAAATACTCATCATAGTGTGCAATTGCAGACATTTTTATTTTCTTCTTTGTAGCTATATTTGTTTTCCAAAATTTCTATAAGAAGTTTATTATATTTTTTTTATTTTGAGAGAGAGATTGAGAACACACGCAAATGGGGGTGGAGGGTCGGGGAGGGGCAGAGGAAGAGGGACAGAGTGAATCTTAAGCAGGCTCCATGCCCAGCACAGAGCCCGAGGCAGGGCTTGATCTCACAACCCTGAGATCATGACCTGAGCTGAAATCAAGGGTCGGACACTTAACCAACTGAGCCACCCAGGCGCCCCTCTATAAGAAGTTTATATTGCTTTTGTAATCAGGGAGAACACTCTTTTTAAAATAAATAAATAAATAAATAAATAAATAGAGCACCTGCACTGAAGAGAGCTGTGAGCATCCTCTTAGTGCACAATGCAGACCTACAGAAAGAAAAATGAGGCCTACTTGTTGCTGTTTCCTGTAAGAGGATGCTAAGGACCTTATCACATCAGTGTGAGGTGAGGGCACCGGGGGAGAAGTTTCTCTCGGGTCTTAGAATCAGGAAGAGCTGCAATGGTTTGCTTTTGTCTCATGGACACTGTGACTCATATGACTCAATAATCATCAACCGTTTTTGCCTCACAATCCCCTGTGATTTTCTTAAATGTTTTATTTTGAAGTAATTTTAGATTTATGTGAAAGTTGAAAAAAATAGTACAGAGAATTCCAGTATACCCTTTACCCAGTCTTCCCTGATGTTAACTGACTTAACCATGGTATAGTGATCAAAACCAGGAAATTAACATTGGTACAATAATACTGACTAAATGTATTAGTTCAGGCTGCTGTAACTAAGTACCACAGAGTGGGTGTCTTATAAACAACAGAAATTTATTTCTCACAGTACTGGAGGCTGGAAGTCTGAGAAATGGGTGCCACCATGGTTGGATGAGGGCCTTTTTCTGGGTTGCGGACTGCCATCACAGGGCAGAAAGAGGGAGAGAAAGCTTTCTGGGGTCCTCCCCCTTTTTTAAAGATTTTATTTATTTGACAGAGAGAGCACAAGCAGGGGGAGCAGCAGAGGGAGAGAGAGAAGCAGACTCCCCACTGAGCAGGGAGCCCGATGCGGGACTCTATCCCAGGACCCTGGGATCATGACCTGAGCCGAAGGCAGATGCCCAACCGACTGAGCCACCCAGGCGCCCCTGGGGTCCCCTTTATAATGGCACTCATTCCATCCATGAGGGCTCCACCCTCATGACCTAATTATCTCCCAAAGTCCCTACCTCCCAATGCCATCACATTAGGGGTTAGGTTTCAACATATGAATTTGGGGGGGGACACATTTAGTCTGTTACACTAAACAACAGAGTTTATTCACATTTCCTGAGTCCTTCAACTGATTTCTTTTTTTCTCTTCTAGGATCCAATCCAGGATCCCACATCACACTGAGTTGTCATGTCCCCTTAGTCCTTTCAATCTGTAACAGTCTTCCTCTCTCTTTCATGACCTTGATGCTTTTTTAAAGATACTGACCAGCTACTTTGTAGAATGCTCCTCAATGGAGGGTTGTCTGTTATTTTTTCATGATTAGATTGACGTTATCCATTTTTGACAAGAATACCACATAAATGATACTGTGCCATTCTCAGTGTTCTGACCTTTTGATAACTAAATGTCCCCTTGCACATTTTTATCACACAGTTTTACAGGCTTAAGTGTAAACAGTTGCAAAGATGTTATTTCCAATCTATTGTAAATATCAGCATTTAAAATAAAACTGTTTCTTCGTTCTTTTAAATGTATTAATGGAATCTAAACACCAAAGTGATTTTACCCACCATCATTTTACTTGAAAACATAGAAACGAGATCTTTTCAAGCATTTAACACTGTACTCCCTCAATCTGTATTTTCGAGTTCACTTGCCCCAGAGAATTTTATCTTAAGGTAGTACATGTTTATACACAAAAGTCTAATGCTCCCCCTCTCAGACTTTTGGTAACAAAAATATGCTTATAAATTGAAATTAACTTTTGCTTCCTGTGTCCACAAAACACTAATTATTTAAAAATATTACAGTTGCTGTACACAAATGATAAGAACAGAATAAATATGTTAAAAGTTTTTGAAAATAGGGGAGCCTGCGTGGCTCAGTCAGTTAAGCATCCTACTCCTAGATTCGGCTTAGGTCATGATCTCAGGGTCCTGGGATCAAACCCTGCTTGGGCTCTGCACTCAGTGCAGAGTCTACTTGGATATTCTCTCCCTCTGCCCCTTCCCCTGCTCACGCTCTCCCTCTCTCTCTCTCTCAAATAAATAAATCTTAAAAAATAAAAATAATTATTAGCTACAAAAAGTAAGTTTATATTTAACTGCATCTTTAATGAAATGGATGAGATTTTTTTAAGGTGTCCGTGGATAAATATTACTTATTGCTAGAAACACACTATTCTTCAGCATCAATTCCATTTCTAATTTTCTTTCTTTATATACATAAAGACTGAGAAATCTTATTCATAGAAATAGGAAAATGAGAGTTGACATAATTCCATGAGTTCCTTCTGAGTTACATACCAAAAATCAGAGTGATCGCCCCCAAAAAACTTTTTCCCATTTTTTTATTGCAATGTAATTCACATGCCATAAAATGTACTCTTTTAAAGTATAAAATTCAGTGGTTTTAGTATATTCAAAAAGTGGCACAATCATTACCACTATCCAGTTCCAGAATATTCTCATCATACCAGAAAGACATTTCTTACACATTAGCCATCACTTCCCATTCCTTCTCCCCTCCTTCTCCCCCCCAACCCTTGGCAACCACTAACCTTTCTGTCTGTATGGATTTTGCTCTTCTGGGCATTTCATGTAAATGGAATCATATAATATGTAGCCTTTTTTTGGTCTGGCTTCTTTCACTTTGCTTAATGTTTTTAAGGTTTATTCTTTTTATGGCTGAATAAGATTCCATGGTATAGATGTACTGCATTTTCTTTATCCATTTATCAGTTGATGGACATTTCAGTTTTTTCCACCTTTTGACTATCGTGAATGGTGTTCTTTTTTTTTTTTTAAGATTTTATTTATTTATTTGACAGAGAGAGACGCAGGGAGAGAGGGAACACAAGCAGGGGGAGTGGGAGAGGGAGAAGCAGGCTTCCCGCCGAGCAGGGAGCCTGATGTAGGGCTCGATCCCAGGACCCTGGGACCATGACCTGAGCCAAAGGCAGACGCTTAATGACTGAGCCACCCAGGCGCCCCGTGAATAGTGTTCTTATGAACATTTGTATACAAGTTTTTGGGTAGACATGTTTCATTTCTCTTGGGTGTCTATACCTAGGAGTGGAATTGTTAGGTCACATGATAACTATGTTTAACGTTTGAGGAAGGGCCGACTGTTTTCCAAAGTGGCAGCATCATTTTACATTTCTACCAGTAGTGTGCAAGCATTCTAAGTTCTCCACATCTTTGCTAACACTTGTTATTATCTGTCTTTTTTATTATAGCCATTCTAGTGGATGTGAAACAGTATCTCTTTAGAGTTTTTTTTTTAAGATTTTATTTATTTGTTTCAGAGAGAAAGAGAGCAAGCGAGCGTAAGCATGAGTGGGGAGAGGGGCAGAGGGAGAAGCAGATACCCTGCTGAGCAGGGAGCCAGAGGCGGGGCTCGATCCCAGGACTCTGGGATCGTGACCTGAGCCAAAGTCAGATGCTTAACTGACTGAGCCACCCAGGCACCCCTCTCTTTATAGTTCCGGTTTGCATTTTCTTGGTGGCTAATGATGCTGAACATCTTTACATGTCCTTATTGGCCTTGTCTTTTCAGATCTTTTGCCCACTTTTAATTGGGTCATTTGTCTTTTTGTTATTAAGTTTGTAAGAGCTTTTTATATATTTGAGATACAAGTAAGTCCCTTATTAGGTGTGTGACTTGCAAATATTTTCTCCCATTCTTCATGTTGTCTTTTCATGTTCTAGATGGTATAATTTGTGGTACAATGGCTTTACATTTTCACGCAGTCTGATTTATCTTTTCTTTTTTCTTTTGTCACTTGTGCTTTTGGTGTCCTATTTAAGAATCCATTACCCTAATCCGAGGTCACGAGGATTTATAGCTATGTTATCTTCTAAGAGTTTTAGTTCTTATAGTTTTAGCTCCTGGTCTCTTGCCATTTCCATATGAGTTTTAGGATCAGCATGTCAATTTCTGCATGAAAAGCCCACTGGGAGTTCGTTAGGGATTGCATTGCATCTGTTTGATTCAAAATGATTGATTAGGGGAGTATTGCAATCATAACAATAATTATGTCTTCTAATCCATCAATGAAGAATGTCTTTTCATTTATTTAGGTCTTCTTTTATTTTGCCCAATAATGTTTTATAGTTTTCAGTGTGCAGGTCTTGCACCTCTTTTGTTAAATTTATTCCTAATTATTTTATTACTTTATTGTAAATGGAATTATTTTCTTAATTTGATTTTCAGGGTGTCCATGGTTTGTGTATGGTAATACAATTGATCTTTTAAAATTTTATTTTAAATTCTAGTATAGTTAACATACAGTGTTATGTTAGCCTCAGGTGTACAATACAGTACTTCAACACTTCCATGTATCACCCAGTGCTCATCACAACAAGTGTATGCCTTAATCTCCATAGTCTATGTAATCCAGCCCCCTACACACCTCCCCCCTGGTAATCATCAGTTTGTTCACTATAGTTAAGAGTCTGTTTCTTGGTTTGTCTCTCTCTTTTTTTCCTTTGTGCTCTCTCTCTCTCCCTTTTTTTTTTTTTTTTTTTTTGTAAATCTTGTATCCTGCAATCTTGCTGAGCATGATTACTAGCTCGAATAGGTTATTTTGGTAGATTCTTTAGAATTTTCTACATATAAGACTATATCATCTATGAATAGGGATATGTTTACTTCTTTCTTTCCAATATGGATGCCTTTTATTTCTTTCTCTTGCCTAATTGGCCTGGTTAGAACCTCTGGTACAATGTTGAATAGAAGTGGTGAGAGTAGAAATCTCTGTATTATTCCTGATTTTAGGGAAAGAGCTTTCAGTCTTTAAAAAAAAAAGATTTTATTTTATTTTATTTTTAAGGTTTTATTTATTTATTTGAGAGAGAGAGTGAGCGAGCGAGCGAGAGAGAACACACACGAGCAGGGGCAGAGGCAGAGGGAGAAGCAGACACCCCACTGAGCAGGGAGCCCGATGCGGGACTCGATCCCAGGACTCCAGGATCATGACCTGAGCCGAAGGCAGACACTTAACCAACTGAGCCACCCAGGCACCCCTAAAAGATTTTATTTATTTATTTGAGAGAGAGAGAGTGGGCAATAGAGAGCACGAGGCGGGAGAGAGGGTGGAGGGAGAGAGACAAGCAGACTCGGGAGCCCAACATGTGGCTTGATTCCAGGATCATGACCTGAGCTGAAGGCAGATGCTTAACTGACTGAGCTGCCCAGGCGCCCCAAAGCTTTCAGTCTTTATACCATTACATTTTATGTTAGCTGTGAGTTTTTCATAGATGCCCTTTGGCAGACTGAGGAAGTTACTTTCTATTCCTAGTTTGTTGAGTGTTTTTATCATGAAAAGATACTGGATTTTATCAAATACTTGTCCTGCAACTATTGAGATGAACATGTGGTTTTTGTCCTTTGTTCTATTACTATAGCATATTATAGGGATTGATTTTCCTATGTTGAACCAACCTTGAATTCCTGGGAAAAAATCCCACTTGGTCATTGTATATAATCCTTTTTATATGTTGTTGATTTCAATTTTGGGGTATAGTTGATCCTTGAGCAACACGGGCTTGAAATGGATAGGTCCACTTATATGTAGATCTTTTTCAATAAACACAGTATAGTAGTGTAAATGTATTTTCTCTCTCTTTTTTTTTTTTAGGAAGAGAGAGGGTGGGGGAGGGGCAGAGGGAGAGGGAGAGAATGAATCCAAAGCAGTCTCCATGCCCAGTGCAGAGCCCGACGTGGGGCTCCATTCCACGACCCTGAGATCATGACCTGAGCCAAAACCAAGAGTCGGATGCTCAACTGACTGAGCCACCCAGGTACCCCTCTCTCATGATTTTCTTAATAACATTTTCTTTTCTCTAGCTTATGTTATTGTAAGAATATAGTATATAATATGTATAACATACAAAATATGTGTTAATTGACTGTTTATGTTATTGGTGAGGCTTTCAGTCAGCAGTAGTTAAGTTTTTGGGGAATGAAAAGTTACATGTGGATTTTTGACTGCATGGGGGGATTGGTGCCCCTAACCCCTGCATTCTTCAAGGGTCAACTATATTTTTGTTGAAGATTTTTTATTATTGTGGTAAAATACACATAACATAAAATTCACCATTTCAACCATTTCAGTGTGTCCAACTCAGTAGCATTTAGTACATTCACACTGTTGTGCAATCATCACTGCTATGTAATTCCAGAACATTTTCATCACCCCGGAAGGAAACCCCATACACATTAAACAGTCACTCCTTATTCTTCCCTCTTCCTAGCCCTTGGCAACCACTAATCTACTTTTTGTCTCCATGGATTCACCTATTGTGAATTTTTTTGAGGATTTTTACATCTATATTCGTAAAGAATATTTGTCCATAGTTTTGCCCAGGTGTGAGGCGAAAATGAAATTCTTTCTATTTAGAGAATGACTATTATAAATTCTTTATCAGTAAGCAACCCATAAAGAGGGGGCCTAGCCTTTCTGCCAAACACAATCATTCACAGGCCCCTTTGTACCCCATTCATTTGGCAAAGGAGGGAGGCGTGCAGAGAAAAGGAGGTGAGCAATCTTTCAGCTTTGTCTCCCTTCCGTCTGGTGAGAAAGGACTCTGAGAGAAGTGCTGCCCAGCATGGCTCCAGGCAAAATGTAAACATTTGTTTTCTTTGCCCTCAAATCTCCCTCTTCTGCTGCTGTGTCTAGCCCCTGGTGGCCTCAGGTAGCCAGGTCCTAGGATTAGATCTCTGAGGTCTCTGCCCGCCCCCACCCCCCAGCTGGGACCTTAGGCCCTGAGACTACTCTCATAATTGGTTCCCTATTGAGTGCCGCTTGCCCACAAGCCTTACTAACTAACCAGATGGCATCCACTTGCTTGAGTCACGTGTTCTTGTTTGCTAAGGCCTCCCTAAGTTACCCTGTCCAAATTCTCTGATCATGAGGAATGTCAAGCCCTAAAGCTGTTAAAAGAAAAAAAGGTGACTTGTGAGAGAGGCCAAGAAGGAGGTATTTCTGGAGAGCAGGGTGTTCTTTAGGTACTTTTCAAGTAATGTACAAAGGCAAGTTCGTTGTTTGGTGAAGCTCGTTCAGGGAATGGGGAGTGAAAGGTTATACTCCTACCCTCACAGTGCCCCTCGGAGCCCAAGTCCACCCTACCGCTTTGTTGAGAGCCAGAAGTCTTTGGAGAGACTTTGTGACGGGGAACATTTTTTTTTTTCCTCCATGGAGGCTTCCTGGCTCACACTTCTCCAGACCCCAAAGACACTCCCAGGCTTAAGATGATGTCATTGGAGCGTTTTCAGATAGAGAATTTAAGACTTTCTCTGACTTCATGTGCTTTGTGTTTACAGCTGAACTCAAACTTTACAAGACTTAGGTTCATTTACCTTTAGTCAAAAATTCTCTTTCTTGGCTCCATTTCTAAATACACATGGGCCTCTAAGTCTTCTTGGCCATCAGGTACCTGTTGATCAAAAGTGCCACATACTTAGGAGGGACTAATGTGGCTGACATGTCCTTTGAAGTTCAAATAGGGTTGGAAATGAGTTGCAGTATTGCTCACATGATGTCAACTCACATGTTTGAAATATAGTGTGTGATATTTGACAGACTCAAGCACATGGAAAGACAGTCATTCTTCTTATAGAACCAGAGACTCAAGAATAGGGGAGTGACTTCCCATCAGGGTCTGCTTCTTTGATGAAGAATGCTATTTCTGGGGCACCTGGGTGGCTCAGTCTGTTGAGCATCTGACTCCTGATTTCGGCCCAGGTCATGATCTCAGGGTCCTGGGATTGAACCCTGTATGGGGTTCCATGCTCAGTGGGGAGTCTGCTTGAGGGTTCTCTCCCTCTCCCTCTGCCCTCTCCTCCTGCTCATGCTCTCTCTCTCAAATAAATAAATAAATCTTTTTAAAAAGAATGCTACTTCCAACCCTAGGCAAGCAGTGGGATATTTGAATAGTTTTGGAATTTTAGTAGGCAGGCCTACTCTCCACCCTTGCCTTTACTGTGGGTGGCAGTCCCCACTGAAGCCCTAAGCTTTTTTCTTACACCTGCATGGCTGATAAAAGCAATTTGCCATATGTACACAATGTACTTCTCCCTAAAGAGTATTCCAAGATGGTTCAGGGTTGGCCATTTTCATGGCCAAACCAGAGAAGGCAAATCCCCTGTGAGTAAGCTCCCATTTCTCCTATCTTCACTCATAGCAAGCCTTAGAGCACTGCTTTCCATCGAGTTGGGTTGAGACCACAGAATTCTCAATTCAGCACCTGCAGCAACCTAGACCGGTTGCCTGGAGTTGATATACAAAATAATAATAACTAACATCTTACTGAGGACTTACGGGTCATGCACTGGCTCAGTGCATGCATTATTTTTTTTAATTCACACATTACTCTTTTTATGATATTATTTTATCGACAAGAAAACCAAGGCCAAGGGAAGTTATCTTTCTCAAGGTCAAACTGGCAGAACCTGGGCTACAGTTCTGTTCTGACTTCACAGACTGACCCCTCCACCATTACATTATGCCAATTCATTCATTCACCCAAGAAGTGTTTAATCAGCACCAATGAGATGTTGTCACTGTTCTAGGCACTGGGGGTACAGCAGTCAGAAGATCTCTACCCAGTAGAACAGGACACTGTATGGGCCTCCTGAAGGAAGAAGGCCTCTGTGGATCAATGATCCAACAGTGGGCGATATATCTGTTTACTAGCAGGATGAGGGCTCTCCAAAATGTGAGAGCTCCAAATTACGAGCATAGGGAGTGTATGAAAAACACAAGTCACAAGGCAAAGGAGCAGTGGTGGAGTTTGAGCTTAGCTCTGGTCCCATCAGGGCTCCGTGTGCTTAGTATAGGCGATGGCTCATGCTTGAGGTGGAGAACAGGCCTATTCATCTCTAACTCTATAAAGGTCAACCACCCAGGGCCCCTCTAACCATAGGCCAACCTTAAGCTTCTCAAACACCCCATGTCTGCTTCTCTCTTTTGCCATTAGCAACTGGATGTGTGAAGCTCACAGCTCCCTGCAAGGAACCCTGGGGCAGATCACAGGTGGGGCTGAGCTCACCCTTCCTATGGATACATTTCTCCCTTGTGAAGGGCAAGGAGATAGATCAAAGGACACCTGGGCCCATTTGCTTGATAGGGAGACCCGGGGGAGCTGGAAAGGAAGAGGGAGAGGGAGGAGGGGACTGGGGCAGCCTAGAGCCGTGCCATGATTTATTGGCTTGTTTTGCTCCTGCACTTCTGTTTACCCAGCTGGGCCTGCTGCTGCCCAGGGTACCGGCATGTGCAGAACCACTCTGGCCAGCCTTTGGGGTAGCATCAGAGGGAGCTGTGGACTTGGCCAGCTCCTAGCAAAATTGAGGCAATTGAGTTTGTGTTTTCTATTTGCAAGTTCCCGGCCTCACTAGGCTTTTTCTCACCTCCATGGGGCACCCCTCCACACCACCCCCCCCAAGTCTCAGCCACAAAGCCCCTCAGCCCTTCTTTTCCTTGGTAGAAAGTGGTGTCACTCAAGCTTCTAAGGCACACTTACACGAACAGGTAAGCATCTGCCAACAGCCTCAAGCCTAATTCTTCTAGCATTTTCAAATGCTGGGCACCTCTGTAATTAATCCATTCAAGAGCAGATTGCCTCCGGAGAGGAAGTGAAACAAATAGCTTATGGAAGAGTAGCAGATCCAAGAACACGAACCAAGTCCCAAGTCTGGTCCAGGCTTCTTTCGACTAATTGATGAACAAAGTTAAAACAAATCCCAGCATCTCAGTAATGCTCGCTGCCTGGCTTAAACAGCAATAGAGAAGTCTTGACAGCCCCCAGAGCAGAATGATTTCAGAACTCTTTGTGTGTGTGTGTGTGTGTGTGTGTACGTGTGCACGCATGTGCGTGCAAGAGGGTGGTGGCCAGGATTTCAGGATCGAAAGGGCCCTTCCAGGCACATGTGGTCAATGGTCTGTCAGTGCATAGAGTCAGCTCTACTTTTCTTACAAACCAACCCAATCTGAAACCAAACAGGAGGAACTGGTGGCAAAGGGCCTCTGGGCCTTGCGTAGGCACTGGGAATGGTGCTTCTGAGTAGAGGCTTTGCAGTCAGACAAGCCTGATTGGGGGTTTCAAATGCGAGCTCTGCTGCATATTAACTGGCCTTCGGCAAGTTGCTTAGCTTTTCTGCGTCTCGGTAGAAGACTCTGTTATACAGGAGAAACACCCACCTCGCTGCATTGTTGTGAAGATTAAGCACAAGAGAATATGCCAACCACTTAGTAACTGGTCTGCGTGCTAGTAATACCTGGGGGTTGTGGTGGTCTGAGACGAGGATTCTGGAGAGCAGAGGATAGGGCACTGGAGAGCTTCAGCACTTCGGGTGTTCATGCCTAATATTTCCACAATTCAAAGGCAAGTTTAGAAGGTGGAAGCAATGTAAGCAAAAGGTAGTATGTCCATACAGGGGGGTATTATTCAGCCTTAAAAAGGGAGGAAATTCTGACACCTGCTACACACGATAGATGACACCTGAAGATGTTAGGCTAAATGAAATCAGCCTGTCACACACACAAAAAATACCATACGATTCCATTTACGTGGGGTACCTAGAGTAGTCACATTCATAGCAACAGAATGGTGGTTGCCAGGGGCTTGAGGTGGGGCAAAAGGAGAGTTGTTTAATATGTACAGTTTCAGTCAGGGAAGACGAATTCTGGAGAAAGATGGCGCACAACGGTGTGAATGTGCTTAATGCCCCTGAACTGGACACTTAAAAATGGTTAACATCAATTTTATGGCCTTTCTGGTGGTGACGACCTCCCCATAAGAATGTGCCCCTCACGAAGGACCTTCTCCACCCATCCCTGGAAGAGGAGAAGAGGAAGCACAAGAAGAAGCACCTGGTGCAGACACTCAACTCCTGCTTCACGGACGTGAAATGCCCGGAATCCTACGGAGTCACTATCATCTCTAGCCACACACAAACCATAGTTGTTTGCCAGCTGCCCCTGCCCTTTGCAGCCCACAGGAGGAAAAGCAAGGCTTACAGAGGGAGGCTCCGTCAGACAGAAGCAGCACTAAAAGCACCCAAAATGAAGATGAATGGGAAACTATCCCAATAAACACATTTTGGATTTAAAAAAAAATGTCGGGGCGCCTGGATGGCTCAGTCAGTTAAGCATCCGACTCTTGATTTTAGCTCAGGTCACGATCTCGGAGTCTTGAGATCGAGCCCTGCATCGAGCCGCTCATCGGACTCCGCGCTCTGCAGAGTCTGCTTGTCTCTCTTCTTTCCCTTACTCTCAGCTCTCTCTTTTCCTTCCTCTCTCTCTCTCACCCTCCCTCTCAAATAAATAAATAAATAAAATCTTTTTTAAAAAACGTCAATTTTATGTTCTGTGTGTGTTGCTGCAATGAAAAAGAAAAAGGTGGAGAATTACTAGGATTTGGGGTATACATGTGAGGAATGAGAGAGAAAAACAAAAGCTCTGGCAAAGGGATGAACGCCCCAGGGAAAGCCCTGCTGGGATTCTACTATATTCTACTCTACTTTGAGAGGGCAGCCAATTTCCATAAAGGGACAGAGAGAGACAGAGAGACAGATAGACCGAGACAGAGAAAACAGAAGCAAGAAAGGAGGGGGGCCTGGGGCTGTGAGTGTCAAATAAAAGCTACAAAGGAATGGAGGTTTCTGAGCTCTGAAAATGCACCAAGCAAGGAAAGAAGGCTCCATCTTAAGACCGTGGTCACCCCTGGGGTGGGTGAGTCCCCAACCCATTTGGGCCTTGGTTGTGCCCAGATGGGGAGACCTCAGGAGGGAAGGAGGAGGTGGTTTGGGCTGGCCCGAGGTAAAAATGGCAGATTTATAAATACGATGGGCTCAGCTCCCCACCACTTCCCAGGCAGAGTGGCTGGGACCAGCCTCTCTTCTCTCCCCAGTCTCACTCCCTCTAGGCTCCACAGGGCCCCTGGAGGCTGCCTTCTCCTTTGGTTCAGCTGCCCGATTTCCCTGGAGAGGAGGTTGCAGAGGGGGGCTGCCAGTCCTCACATCCCCAGGTGCCTACTCTCCCCCCCACTCCCCCCCCCCACTGCCCCTGCACACGTGGCCCCTGGCCGTGTGGACACACCTGAGTCCAGGAACGACCCAAGCTGCAGGGAACCCAGCCCAGGCACGGAGGTAATTAGGCACGTCTTCTCTGCTCCTGAAGTAATGTTTGTCTTTCAAATTCTGCCAACCAAAATGGCTTGGGCTGTGATTTACCATCACAACGTTATGTCATACTTCCTTACTGCTTTTATGACCAAGAAAGACTCCAGGCACAGTAGCCATATTATGTCCTAGCAAACTCCTGCCTAAATTAAGTCACTATTTCTGGTCCCTGTCGCTGGTCAAAAATGACATCCAAGGGTAATTGCTGTTTTAGGGGCACATTTTAAGGCAAATGCAAAAAATAATGAATGTACCTATTTTTCGGACTGAAATTTGCATCCGTCTTTTTACCCTCTCCTGGCAAACATGTTTTATGTTTATTTAAACAGTCCTTAATAAAAATGTACAGCTGCAAAGCATCTTACTACTCAATGCTTTCTGGTTAAGAAAATTGCCCATAATCACAGTTGACTTTCCTATTCGTAACAGAATGTTATTTTTCATCGAAGTGTGGCTGCCGCCCAATGTGCAAACGTTACAAACGCAGTGGGAGGCTTATCTGAGGTTGCAAGCACTTCATTCATTCATTCCTTCAGTCAGTCAACAAACTTGTTTTGTGGACTTATTAGGTGGGGTTTTAGACCTTTTGGAGTAGAGGGAAGAGCATGTGCGGAGGCGTGAGAGGGCATGGCAGGTCACTGACATGACAACAGGAACCATTGTTAGCCACAGCTGAGGTGTCATGATTGGCTGTAAAGTGTTAATGTAAATAACTTGTTACTGATAGGAGTGACTGTACCAACATTGCTGACTGATTTACTGTAGTTATAAGTTGGAATGGATTCAAGGTTATCCTTCTAGTAACAGCGTCACTTGTGCCTGCTTGTGTTTCAGTATGTTTTAATGGGAGTTAGAGAAAAGGGCCCGATTAATAGCTGGCGTGCCAAGAATTGTGTAGTCCCCAAGTACACCCATGGGAGTATGTGACACACGTGAATATCATCTGTCAGTTGTATCGCAGTTGAGAATTGGAGATGTGTGCTATCTGGGAGAGGAGAGAGATGAACCTGGGGAGGCGAGATGGGTAGGTGCAGCTTTTCAGAGCTGTAATACACACATTTTCATTTGGATTGCCCCCAAATTTTGCATAGCAGATTGTCATTGATATCACAGAGCTACTGCTCATTTGTGAGGTTCCAGTATTTTCCTTGATACAGAGATGTGATCTTAATTAAAGTGGTGACTGTCAACCCATTCTTGCAAATTTAGCTTGTCTTGGAGAACCCATAATTATACCTCTTGCAATCAACTACTTCTAGCACCGGCTGCATTGCATGTTGAGCTCCTTAGAAATGAGAAAGTGATCCCAGAGGCAGTTTCCAGGTTAGGTTTAATGGAGTGATTGTATTGGGGACCTCAGATGTCTTGGAAAACAGATGGAAATTCTCGGTAATGAGTCAAACTAGAAAAAGGAGCTTACTAGTAATGAACTTGATATGCTCTCTCTCTTAGGCATATGGAGAGCCGTTGGGGTACAGAGAAAGATGCCTATGTTGCCTTACTTTTGTGGACTTGACCAGAAAATATTAGGAATGATACATCATGTGATGTGCAAATAGAATAACTGATTGGCTTGGTGTTCTGATTGGAAGGGTACTCAAAATGTTTCCTTTTCCCTGAAAACACTCCCCCACTGGTGCTTGATTTTCTATTATTAGAAATTGTGGTGGAATCCTTTGTTTTAAAATTATGCTTTAGGGGCGTCTAGGTGGCTCAGTCCATGAAGCATCTGCCTGCGGCTCAGGTCATGATCCCGGAGTCCTGGGATCGAGCCCTGTGTCGGGTTCCCCACTCAGCAAGGAGTCTGCTTCTCCCTCTCCCCTACCCCCTCGCGTGCTCTCTCTCTCAAATAAATACATAAAATCTTTTTAAAAATTATGCTTTATTTCTATGCTTTGGGAAAAGGAGGGTAGTTCTTTTAAAAATAAGAAGCACATTCAGGAATGAACTGGAAACCTGCTAGGATTGTTGTTAAGAAAGCCAGTTGTGTGTAGATGCGACCTCAGTAATTAATCAGTGAGCATCTAGCCGCCAAATATCTGATGGGAGGGAGGAGGCCCTCTCCTTCGAGAGGGGGAAAATGACTCCCTTCTGATTGAAAAAGCACCATCCCAGACCTTCTTGCTGCTGACATGCAGATGTACATCTGGCTGTAATCTCTCACTCCCTGCTAGCTTTTGCCAAGCTGTGTGGAACAGAAATCCAGTTTCTCCCCCATGTAAAGAGACAGAGAGAAATTGAATAGTTAGATAGTTAAAATTCTGAGCACTGGCTAGGAGAAGGAACATGCCCAAAGCAATAAAAAGACTCTCACTTAAAAGCCGTGGTTGCAGAAAGATTCGAGCCGTTTAAACAACTGGCAGAGTTGATTGGGGTGAAGGGAGTAGGAGTCTCTGAGTTCTGGACAACACTTGATACTCCACAGACAAACCAAGAAATATTTAAATTGTGTTCAGTCTACTCCAGGTTGACGAGCAGGATAGAATCCATGCTTGATAAAATTTGAGGGGGTTTGTTTGCACATAGGTGTCCATGTTTCTATAAACCTGGCTCTAAATTTTATTCCACGTGGAGTTGTTTCAAATGCAGTTGTATTTATAAAGAATGAAAGCATCATTGAATGGGAAAATGTTCTGTTCTCTCTGAGCTGCCCAACTTAATGGGAGCCTATCGTTCGCTCAGAGCCGTGGCAACTTACCCAAATTGCAAGACTAGCACAGGGGAGGAAGATAACTCCCTTTGAAGTTTTGTCTTCAAAACTCCATAACCCACAGTTCATAAGTGACAGCAAATCCCACAGTGCCTCAAGCTTTGGATTAAACACTGCAGCCTTCTTTAAAAATGAAAGTGTCCCTGGGAAGGTTAACATATAAAGTTACTAGTACCTTAAGATGATGGTTCCCTAAACTGAGTATTTATCAGAAGCATCTCATGCCACACCTTTCACTTAGAGCTTTCAAAATATAGGAATGTTCAGAGAAGAATATAGCAAGCATTGTGTTCTTGCCATGCAGAGTGGAAATACACTACCATATTTATTTTGTTTTCCATTTTTTAAAGATTTATTTATTTATTTGAGAGAGAGAGAGTCTTTAAGCAGACTCTGTGCTGAATGTGGAGCCTAATGCGGGGCTCGATCCCACTGGCCCTGAGATCATGCCCTGAGCGGAAACCAAGAGTCGGGCGCTTAACCGACTGAGCCACCCAGGCGCCCCTGTCTTCCAATTTTTTTTTTTAATAAAAAGAGTAAAATACTTAAGGAAAAGTTGAAGTTCCCTTTATCTCCCACTTCCTGTCAACCCATTCTCAGCATTATTTCCTGAGATCTGTCCATGTAGGTCATCTCACTGCTGAACAGCAACCTCCTAGTACAACCATGACACACTTAATTTACTCATTCCCCAGTTGATGGATATTTAGGTTGTTTCCAATTTTTTTACTAATAGTCCTACCAGTGGTCTACGTGTTCCCATGACACCATACCACTGGTAACTTTTGAGTTTTAATTTTTGCCAGTCTGACAAGTATTTCCTTGAATACTAGTGAGGTTGAGCATCTTTTCATACATTTGTAGATCATTCTAGTTCCTTCTGTTTGTTTCCTGTTGGTATTCTTTGCTCATTTTTCTTTTGGGTTGGTTGCCTTTTCAAAATGTATTTATTGTGTATCTTTTGGATACGGTTTCTTTTTCAATTTTGTGTGTGGCAAATGTCTTCTCCCACTGTATGGCTTGTTTTTAACTTTATAGTGTCATTTTTTTTCCATAGACATTTTAATATTTAAAGCAGTCACATTTATCAGTCTTTTCTATTAAAATTTGTGAGTATGTATGCATGTGTGATTAATAAATTCTTCCTTACTCCAAGATCATAAAGGTATTCTATATTTGCATCAAAATGTTATAAAATTTTGTTGATCTCGGGGTCATGAGTTCGAGCCCCACATTGAGTGTAGAGGTTACTTAAATAAATAAACTAAAAAAAATAACATTTAGATCTTTAATTCATTTTGAATTAATTCTTAGGTGGGATTTGAAGACATTATCTAATTTTATCTTTTCTCACATGGGTAATTTTAGTATTTATTGAATAGTCTATATCATATCTTTCATGATTTATATATTTTTTAAAGAGTTTATTTTTTTTTTTGAGAGAGAGAGCACACAATGAGCAGGGGTGGGGAGGGGCAGAGAGAGAGGGAGAAGCAAACTCCCCGCTGAGCAGGGAGCCCGATGCCAGGCTCGATCCCAGGACCCTGGGATCATGACCTGAGCTGAAAGCACATGCTTAACAGACTTAGCCACCCAGGCACCCCTCTTCCATGTTTTATAATCAATGTCTGTCGTATGCCTACTTCCCACAGATCTATAGGAGTTATTTTTAGGCTCTTTTTCTATTCCACTGATCTATTTATCCATCTGCCAATATCACACTGTTTTAATTGCTATAACGTGATAAGTCTTGATAATCTGCCCTCCATTGCTCTTCTTCAAAATTGTTTTGTCTATTCTTGGTGCCTTACTCTTCAGCATAAACTTTAGGATCAGCTTGTTAAGATCCATTAAAAATCCTGTTGCAATTTTGATTGAACCTGAATTAAATTTATAGATCAATTTGAAGAGAATTGACATCTTGATGTTGAGTCTTCTCATACATGATCACTGTATATCTCTGCTTTTTGAGATTACCTTTTTGGAAAGCTTTTATTTCAGTGTAATTATGGATTCACGGGAAGATGGAAATGTAGTACAGAGACATCCCCTGTACTGTTCACCCATTTTCTCATAGTGGTTACATTTTGGTTTTTTTTACACAACTTTATTGAGGAACAATTGATATACGGAGAGCTGGACATAGTTAATGTGTACAATTTGATGAGTTTGAAGATATGCATATACCTGTGGAACTACCACCACAATCAGGTGATAAGTATATCCATTACCTCTCAAAGTTTCATCCTGCCCCTTTTTGTGGTTGTTGTTTGTTGTTTTATGGCAAGAAACTTCACATGAGAGCTACCCCTTAACAAATTTTTAAGTGTAAAATGCTAAATTATTGACTATAGGCACAATGTTGTACTGCAGACTTCTAGAACTTATTTGTCTTGCCTAACTGAAACTTTATATCAGCAATTACGTCTTATATAACTAGAGTACAGTGTCAAAACCAGGGATTTGACACTGGCACAATGTTTGTGTATAGTTCTAAGCCTTTTTATCATGTGTACATTTGTATAGACACCATTGCAATCAAGATACAGAACTAGACTATCACCACAAAGATATCCCTCATGCTACCCCTTTATAGTTACACCCACCCTGTCTCTAACCCGCAGAAACCACTAATTTGTTCATCTCTACAACTTTGTCATTTTAAGAATGTTTTATAAATGGAATCATGCAGGGGTGCCTGGGTGGCTCAGTTGGTTAAACATTTGCTTTCAGCTCAGGTCATGATCCCAGGGTCCTTGTCCCTCTCCCTCTGCTGGTCTCCCTGCTTGTGCTCTCTCTCTCTGTCAAATAAATAAATAAAATCTTTTTTAAAAAAATAAAAAATAAATGGAATCATACAGTATGTGACCTTTTGAGAGTGTCTTTTTTTTAGTCATCATAATTCCCTAGATATTCATCCAAGTTGTTATGTGTATCAATAGTTTTCTCCTTTTTATGGCTGAACATGAGTCCATGGTATGGACGTAGCACAGTTTTTTGAACCATTCACCTGTTGAGTGACATTTTGGACATCTCCATTTTTGATGTTTTCTGTTTGTTCTATCTTTTGTTTTCTGTTTTTATTTTTTTAATCTTCCTGTGGGTTACTTGAGCGTTTTTTAGAATTTCATTTTATCTATAGGTTTCCAAGAGTATCTCATTGTATAGCGATACTATACAGTATCTCCTGGTAGAGAGATACTATACTATACGAAGATATTATACTAACTGATGTTATTATAGCATCAGCTAGTAGAGCAAAATGTGAAAACTTTGCCTTCCTTTATGTCCCTTTACCTCCTCCCCAGTTTATAATTGTCTTAATATTTCCTCTACAGGTGCACCTGGGTGGCTCAGTTGGTTAAGAGTCTGACTTCAGCTCAGGTCATGATCTCAGGGTCCTGGGATTGAGCTCCGAGTCAGGCTCTGTGCTCAGCGGGGAGTCTGCTTCTCCCTCTCCCTCTGCCCCTGCCCCTGCTCATGCTCTCTATTTATTTATAAATAAATAAAATCTTTTAAAAATATTTCCTCCACATATATTGATAAACATATTAGACAATGTTTATTTTTTTATTCAACCAGCAAACAATTTAGAAAACTCAAGAGAAGAAGGAAAGCCTAATGTATTTACCCTTATTTTTTGCTCTTTGCTCCTCTTTACTTCCTGATGTTCTAAGAGCCTTTTTTTTTTTTTTTTTTTTAGCCTTTCTTTATTTTTGGAGAACTTCCTTTAGCCATTCTTTAAGTGTTGGTGTACTAGTGACAAATTCTTTTAATTTTCCTTCATCTGAGAATGTCTTGATTTCCCTTTCATTTCTAAAGGATACTTTTGCTGGACAGAGAAGTCTGTGTTGGTGCTTCTTTTCTTTCATCACTTGAAAAACATTATGCCACTTTCTTGTGACCTCCACAGGTTCTGATGAGAAACCCACTGTCATTGGAATTGTTTTTCCTTGATAGGTAAAGGTATCATTTCTCTGCAACTCTTTCAGGATTTTTTCTTTGTTTTTAGTTTTCAGAAATTTGACTGTGTAGCTCAGCCTGGATTTCTTTGGGTTTATCCTCTTTGGGATCCACTACCCTTCTTGAATCTGTAGGTTTATGTCTTTTGCCAAATTGAGAAATTTTCAGCCAGTATTTCTTTGACTACTTTTTCAGCCCTGTTTTCTTTCTCTTCTCCTTCTGGGATTCTGATGCCATGAGTACTATATCTTTTGATACGATCCCATATGTTCCTAAGGCTCTGTTCATATTTTTTTGGTCTACTTTCGCTCTGTTGTTCATCCTGAGTAATTTCCATTTTTTTATCTTCAAGTTTACTACTACTTTTTTTTGTCTCGTCCATTCTGCTATTGAGCCCATCCATTGAGTTTCTGGTTTTTGGGGGTTTTTTTTAGCCCATCATTGAGTTTTTTATTTTGGTTATTTTTCTTTCTCAGTTCTGAAATTTCCATTTGGTTCTTCTTTATATCTTCTATTTCTTTGCTAAGGGTGTTTTACCCTTTGTTTTTATATTTGTAATTACTGGCTCAAACATTTTTATGATGGCTGCTTTAAAATCTTTGTTGGGTAATTCTAACACCTGTGTCATCTGTTTTGGCATCCACTGATTATTTTTCTCATTCATGTTGAAATCTTCCTGGTTCTTGACAATGATTTTGATATTTTGATATTTTGGGTATATATTGTTATCGGGCATATATTGTTGAAATCTTCGGTTTTTTCAGGCCTTCTCTGACAATGCTCCAGTGGAGGAAGAAGAGGTATAGCCTCATTACTGCCAGCTGGAGGTGGAAGTGTAGGCTCCCCACATAGTTACCACTTTCACCATGTGAGGAGGGACCTTGTTACAGTCCTGGCTGCCCATTCAGCCCCTCTCTGACAACACCCCAGGTGGGTGGTTGAGGTACCTCTTTACAGTCTAGGGAGGGTGAAGTCCAGGCTCTCCACTCTGCCTTTGCTGGCATAAGCCAGAGTGGGATCACATTTTTTCCCCCTCTGTGTATTTAGCTGGAGTAGAGAACAGTTATTGTTAAAAGTTTTCTGTCTAAAAAAAAAAGTTTTCTGCCCTACTGCATTGCTCCTTTCCTGGTACTTTGGCTAGAGAGAGGAGGCTTTTGTTGGGACTTTTTTGGTCTGTCCTTGTTGGTGTTTTGGGGTTGCCAGTTTCTTCAGCACCCAGTCTGGGATAGATGAGGCCAGAAGAAAACAGAAGGAACTTACTGACATGTCTCCTCAGTTCCCAAGGTCCTTGGGCAGTCTGAGTCTTCTCTCCACCTATCAGAGTCTTCTGATGTTTGTTTTCTACGTAACATGAAGTTTTTACCTATACTTAGTGGGACAAATAGGGAAAAGCGCTTCTACATCATCTTGTCCTGCAACTGGAAGTACAAGGTCATCTTTTATGACTTCCAAAATGTTTCATAAAGGTCTTACACAAAGTTTGTGTATATGTATTTCTAGATCCTTGCTAAGAATATATATTTTGATTGGTATCATTCCTTTTTTAAAAATTACATATCCTGATTGGTTGTTTCTGGTATATTGAAATGATACTGATTTTTCATATTACTATATCCAGCACCCTTGTTGAATACTCTCAGTTTTTTTTTTTTTAAAGATTTTATTTATTTATTTGAGAGAGAGAGAATGAGAGATAGAGAACACGAGAGGGAAGAGGGTCAGAGGGAGAAGCAGACTCCCTGCCGAGCAGGGAGCCCGATGTGGGACTCGATCCCGGGACTCCAGGATCATGACCTGAGCCGAAGGCAGTCGCTTAACCAACTGAGCCACCCAGGCGCCCGAATACTCTCAGTTTTAATGACTTGTAAATCCTATTGTATTTTATATGTCGGCAACTATATCATCTGCAAGTATGATCATTTTCTCTTTCTTTCCAATCCTTATATATCTTATTTCTTTTTCATATACTATTGTGTTTGCTGGGTCTTCGATCACAGTGTCAAATGCAAGCAGTAATGACAGGCATCCTCATCTTCTTTTTTCTGAGTTTTCAAGTAAATGCTTGTATTCTTTTATCATAAAGTATGATTCTCTTTTTTAAAGATTTATTTATTTTTGAGAGAGAGCGAGCGAGTGGGGGCAGGGCGGCAAAGGGAGAGGCGGAGAGAATCCCGAGTAGACTCCCTACTGAGTACAGAGCCCAACACAGGGCCGCATCTCATGACCCTGAGATCATGACCTGAACTGAAATCAAGAGTCAGATGCTCAACAGTCTGAGCCACCCAGGTGCCACATTAAGTATGATTATTGTAGATCTTTGGCTACTGTGTAAAGGAAGGACTGTAGAAGGGCAACAGGGGAAACTGAAAGACGAGTTAGGAGGTTAATGCAGTAGCCTGGGTGAGAGGCTGGAGTGACCTGGATTAATATGGTAGCAAATGAATGTAGCAAATATAGAGAGAAAGGGACATATTTGAACTATATTTTGGAGATAGACTTGAAAACATTTGAAAGGGGGCTGAGGGTAAAGAAAAGTGGAGAAATCAGATTGATGCCTTGTTTGGGGCCCAGATAACTGCATGGATGGCGATGCCATCTTCTGAAGTATAGAACACCGAGGTAGGAATATATTTTGGGGACAAAATTAAGGGTTTTCTTTGGGTTACATTAAATTTGAGATTCAATGATAGACATACAAGTGGATATTCTAAAAAGACCATTGGATAAGAGTCTAGAGCTCAAGAGGAGATATCAAAATTGTAGATATAAATAGCATATAGATACCGTTTAAAGCCATGGGATTGTATGAGATAATCTAGGGTGTAGTAAAGCTAGAAAAGAGGGCTAAGGACTTTAACATTTAGTGGTTAAGCAGAGAAAGGGAAGGTAGCAAAAGAGACAGAAGAAACAGCCAGCAAGATAGGAGTAAAACTAGGAATTTATCCTAGTAAGATGATTGAACAAACATGTAGAGATATACATGTACAAGTATACTCATCACACTATTTTTTATAATAACAGAAATTGGAAATAAATGTCTTTAGGGAGATGATTAAATAAATTGTGGTGTACATATACTCTAGAATATACTAGGCAGACATTAAAAGGATGACATAAATCAATACTTACTGACGTATAGGGAGGTATACAACACATTATTCCACGCGAGAGCATGTTACAAAATAGCATATGTAGTTATGTGCCCATTAATGTAAAATTGTATGTGTGAATGTGTTTGTATGTGTGTGTAAATAGGGCCATGTGCGTAGTTTTGTTTTTCTACTTTGTTTATTGATCATCCCGTGTGTCTAAAACAGTGTTTTAGCACGTAGCAGGCACTAATACATGTTTTTTTTGAAAGAATGAGTGAACAAATGAATATTGAAAAATGCTCCCCAAAATGTTCCAAGTGGTTATCTCTAGGTCTTGTGATTAAGGGTATTTTATTTTCCTTTCTTTTACATTTTGTTTGGATTCTTTTACAATGAGCATACATTCTTTTTATCAGGAAGAAAATTCTTTTAATTTTTGAAACTACCTCCACCCTTGTTAGTTACCTATGACCTCGAAGTACCCCTGTTTGGCTGAATTCAGAGCAAAGCAGTGGCTTTGCCATTGTAAAGCCATATTTGGGCAGGAAGATCAGAATGATAGCAGAGAGATATGTTGGCTCTTGGAGAGCTGGAGGCAGGAAAAGTGAACTAGGAGGTGAAGACTGACAGGAGCCACAGGGAAGGAAGACTTGAGCCTTTCAGGAAAGAAAAGAGCAAAGCTGGGTTTTGCAGAGCAGAGCAGCATAGCACACGAAGCTGGGAATCCCTTGCAAAACCTGGCCTGGGGGGAAAGGAGCCTGTGGAACCAGAGAGCACAGTGAGTTTTGCAATCTAAATTCTTGACTCACAATTGTGGATGGATATAGGAGTTGATAAAAAAGCCACACTGTGGTTCCAAGATTGTGCTGCTTGGTATAGAAATGCCTCATTCCCTTTGGTGGTGGCAGTGGAAAATGACGAAAGCCTTGTGTTTGAAGAAGTCCTTGGTTCTCTATTTCTTCTGAGGCTACAGGAGAAGCAAGTTGGATTATGTTCCTTGAATAACTGATTGGACCTGCTTTGGAATTCCACGTGTGTGTGTTTGCCCAACCATGCTCTGTCCTCCCCTCCATTCCCCCACGTTAGCCTCTTGCTCCCCATCACCAGAACACACCTAGATTTCTCCAACATGGAAGCTTAATCTCCTGCTAGCATTTCTCCTGTACTGTATTATGCTAAGTGAGTGCTCATTTCCTTCCTGGCCTTGAGTTACAAAATGCTCTCTTCTGTTGCCCAAGTCTTGGAAAGTGCAGGCTCCAGGAAAAGGGTGGTGGTAGAGATAGTGTTGCCAGATAAAATACAGCATGCCCAGTTAAGTCTGAATTTCAGATAACCAATGAATTTCCAGGATAAGTATATCCCAGATAGTACATGGGACAGACTTATGCCAAAAAATTACTCATCCTTTATCTGTAATTCATTTTTTTTTTTTTTGCAAAATCTGGCAACCCTAGGTAGAGAAAAAACTCATCTTGTGATACATGCATTTTCCCAGTGCTTTTCATCCAAAATTTACCAGATGTTTCTTAGATGGATTTTCAATTTACAAAAGGGGAAATAACTAACTTATTACATCAAAATTAGACTGCAAATTAATACTGGAGCTGAAATTTTAAGTTTTCAACTTCTCCAACACATGATTTAATTCAGTGATCTCTACATCAGTAATTTATTGGCTAGAAGGAAGCAGGAATAGAGTTATCAGAAAGGCGCATATTCCCGTGAAAAGCAAAATTTGAAAAGAATTTAGAGGCAATGACTCTTAAGATTTTTATTTCCTTTGGACTGTGGGTATGACTATGTTTAGTCTCTAAGGTAGTGTTTCTCAAAGTGTGGTCCCTGGACCACCTCCATCACAATCACCTGGGAAGCAGTCTGTAAAGACAGGCAGCAAGTAAAGCTAATTGATCCTGTCAAGGATTGAGCCTATGGTGTTTCCCTCACTGGCACCACAATCACTTCCTCCTTCATCTCCAGAGCTGTTATTTCATTCCACTAATAGCTTTTATCTGGAGGATGTCAATGACAGAGGGTTTGTGAGTTACTTTTAAGGTTTTATTTTTTTCCATTGGACATTACAAAAGCGAAATTGTGAAAAGGCAAAATTGAAGATGGATTTGACACCTCCCTGACACACCCTTGGATTAAGGAATCCAAAATAACTGTTAATTGTATGAGATGAGATGATCGTCCTGGCCTATATTAAATCACCAAATTTAATTTGATCTTGGAAGCTGAAGAAATCTCTATCACCTTCATCTTGCCTTGGTACCTAGCCATTCTATAAAATTGACTCCCTATGTCTCCTGGGCCTCCCTCCAAGAGAACTAATCATATCTTAATAATTGGTCTAGAATCACGGTGTAATTGCTCCAGGTCGGTATTGTACTCTGTCAGGTTGGAGAGCAGAAATTATTATCACGAATTAAAAAGAATGAGGTCAAGAGGTACAACTTGACTCTCAAAGCATCCCTAGGACATATGTATAACCAGACTGACTTTTTAAATTAAGGAATTACAATTATTCTCTGGTACAGCAAAGCAAAGCAAATGTGTTCCGTCAATCTGTCATTTCACATTTATAGCAAACAGTCTCACATTTGGTCAATTCCTTAATCACATGCTTATAAAAATAACAGAAATAGTTCAGTAACTCACCCCATGCTACTAAAATGCAAGTAACCCAAGATGGCTTGGCTGTGTTGTTCTCATCTCTTTTTTATCACCAGGGACTCGACTCTTCTTAGTTAGCCTTTATGTGCTGCCAGTTGATACTTGCCTAAATATTTCCTTCATACTCAGAACATTATAGTTCCTTTTTCAGGCTTCAAATATTTCCACCTAATTCTAGAAATACGTGAGGTACGCCTGAAACGCTGACAGCTGTAGCTCAGACCCAAAATAGTCAGGCCCACTCTAGAAGACACATTGAGCAAACAGAACCAGGAGTTTGAAGGTGACAGCTGAACAGGCATCAATAGGAAACTGCCAGGTGCTCAGTTGATCCAGCTAGGGATGGGAACAGACAGATTCTATTTCTAGAAATAGTACAGAGGATGCCAACAAGTCATGGGATATACGTGATAGTGCAGATCTTCACTTCCATTTTGTGGGTAGCTTGAGAGGATGTCTCAGTAACCTTAAACTTGCTGTGAAAATGAACATGTCTAATGAATAATCTTTGACATTGACTCATTCAACTCCTATTATTTTCAAGTGACTTTGTTAGGCACTTTGAAGGAATATAAAAAAGTTTAGGACACAGTCTCTACTCACATGGCGTTTTCACACCAGTTGGGGAATCAAGACAAATATGGGAAAGTCCTGTCTTATGAGGGGTTAGGTTCCTGGTGCAAAACATAATAATTTATAGACAAAATACCCCTCAAAAGTCCTTTGAAAGGGGCTACACTGAAGACAGAAATACCATTTTTTAGTAAGTCCAACACAGGTTTGTTTTTATTATTTCCTCCAACATTATACCAGATCACTCTTAAGTTGAGAACCAAGCCAGTTGGCTCTCATTTAGGGGCCATGTTGAATTTGTAAAGCACATACATTTAAGCATGAGACTCACTAGTGAGAGGCTCACAGGAACGAGCACCATGTGAAGGAACAGCAGATTCACATTTCCCAGTTTAAGTTAACTCCAGGGCAAAGCAAAATGGAATGATGGTTAGAATTACCCACCTGATTTCAATTGCGTTCTCCCTCTCTCTTTCTCCTTCTCTCCCTCTCTCCTTCTCCCCACCCTCTCCAAGCTTCTAAATATAGATGGATTCATATAAGAATGGTTTGCTTATATTGTACCTCTCTATGCCCATGTACCCAGGTAAGAGAGGGCATGAGAAGGTAAGCTTCACCACTTTCTGAACCCCACCAAGCATCCAGTCCCTCATCCATAAAATGAAGATAACAATTGCATCTTCTGACAGGATCATTCTGCCAATCAAATGCAATGCTCACAAAATGTTTCACCTAGTACCTAGTAACATAAAAGCCTTAATAGTGCTTAACGTGTGTGTGTGTGTGTGTGTGTGTGTGTGATTGCTTTTATTTTTTCAGCTCTATTGTATAATTGACAAGTAAAATCATAAGATATTTATTTATTTATTTTAGAAAGAGAGAGAGCAGGGGTCGGGGGAGGGATGGAGGGAGAGGGAGAGAATCTCAAGCAGACTCGACGCTGAGTGCGGAGCTCAATGCAGGTCTCCATCTCACGACCCTGAGATAATGACCTGAGCCGAAACCAAGAGTCAGACGCTTAACTGACTGAGCCACCCAGGGGCCCCAAATTGTAAGATATTTAAAGTATACATCACAGTGATTTGATATATATATACAGTATGAAAGGATTCCCATCATCTAGTTATTCAACACATCTATCACCTCAGATATTCATCTTTTTTGGTAGAACATTTAAGTTCTACTCTTGTAGCCAATTTCAATTATATGGTACATTGTTATCAACTATAGTCACTATGTTTTACATTACCTCCTCAGCCCTTATTCATCTTACGGCTGAAACTTGATATAACTTTTTACTAACCTCTCCCTATTTCTCCCACTGCCCCCAGCTCCTGATAACTACTTTTCTACTTTCTGTTTCTAAGAGTTTGACTTTCTTTTTTAAGATTCCACATATAAGTGATACCGTGCAGTATTTGTCTTTATTTGGCTTATTTCACCTAACGTAATGCCCTCAAGGTCCATCCATGTTGTCACAAATGGTAGGATTTTTCTCCTTTCTCATGGATGAATAATATCCTATTGTGTGTATCACATTACATTCTTTATATACATATATCATATATATATATATGATATATGTATATAAAGAAAATGTGATTATATATATTTTTCTTTATTCATTCATCCACCAGTGGATACTTAGGCTGTCTTCATATCTTGGCTATTGTGAATAATGCTGCAATGAACATGGGAGTACAGATATCTCTTTGATATCCTGTTTTTATTTCCTTTAACTATATGCCCAGAAGTGGGATTGCTGGGTCATATGGTAGTTCTGTTCTTTGCTTTATATCCTTGCCAACACTTGTTATCTCATCTTTTTGATAATAGCTATTCTAACAGGTGTGAGGTGATATCTGATTATGGTTTTGATTTGCATTTCCCTGATGGTTAGTGATGTTGAGCACCTTTTCATGTACCTATTGGGCCATTTGTATGTCTTCTTTGGGAAAATGTCTATTCAGTTGCTCTGCCTGTTTTTTAAGTCAGATTGGTTGGGCGCCTGGGTGGCTCAGTTGGTTAAGCGACTGCCTTCGGCTCAGGTCATGATCCTGGAGTCCCGGGATGGAGTCCCGCATCGGGCTCCCTGCTCAGCGGGGAGTCTGCTTCTCCCTCTGGCCCTCCCCTCTCTCATTCTCTCTCTCTCTCAAATAAATAAATAAAAATCTTTAAAAAAATAAATCAGATTGTTTTTTTTGCTATAGAGTTGTATGGGTTCTCTTTATATATTGGTTATTAACCCTTATCAGATATGATTTACAAAATTTTTCCCTCATTCAGTAGGTTGCATTTTCATGTTGTTGATGGTTTCCTTTGTTGTGCAGAAACTTTTTGGTTTGGTGTAGTCCCACTTACTCATTTTTGCTCTTGTTGCCTTTGCTTTTGGTGTCAAATCCAAAAATTCATTACCAAGACTGTTGTCAAGGAACTTTTTCTGTTTTCTTCTAGGAGTTTTACGGTTTCAGGTCTTATGTTCAGGTCTTTAATTTATTTTGAGTTGATTCTTGTGTATAGTGTAAGGGTCCAGTTTCATTATTTTGCATGTGGCTGCCCCGTTTTCCCAACACCATTTATTGAAGAGACTATCTTTTCCCCACTGTGTATTTTGGGCTCCTTTGTCATAAATTAATTGACCATATATGTATGAGTTTATTACTGGGTTCTCTTTTCTGTTCCATTGATCTATATGTCCTTTTTAATGCCAATACCATACTGGGTATGCATTTGTGTTAATAAAACCATAAAATTACCAAAAAAACCAAGATGCTGTCTATTCATTTTCTTCACTGCACAGGCTGGCATTGGGTTTGGTGACTCTGATGGCCAGCTGGGCTGCTCTTTTCACAATGGCTTTGGGATTCTTAGAGGAGACACTGTGAGATAAGTAAGATTTTTTGCACATCAGCAGCATTTCAAACTCCTTGATGTTGTGTACTAGGAATTCTGGAAGCCACTGGGCAGCATATACTTTGTTTCCTTGTTGCTCCAGTAACCAAATGTTGGGTGTCAAGCTCTGGCCCTTGAATCTTCTGTACACCCTATTGTCAGTGCCTCTGAGTTTCCACCAGTTTTGCTTTATTTTGACATATCGATCTGACTGGTGCCAGATGAATTTCTTGGTCCTCTTTTTAGTGATTTTGGGCTTCACCAGAGGTCTGAGGGCAGCCATGATGCTGTGTAGGAGATGGCTGCCATCTCAGCAGGCAGCACCAAGGAAGAGCCCATACTGTCTTAATAACTATAGTTATGTAACATAGTTTGGAATCAGGAAGTGTGATGCCTCCAACTTTTTTCTTTTTTTCTCAAGCTTGCTTTGGCTGTTCAGGGTCTTTTGTGGCTCCATACAAATTTTAAGATTGTTTTATTTTATTTTTGTGAAAAATGCCAGTAGAATTGTGATAGATATTGCACTGAATCTGTAGTATGGGTGTTTTAACAGTATTAATTTTTCTTATCTGTGAGCACAGAATATCTTTTTATTTATTAGTGTCTTCAGTTTCTTTCATCAGTGTCATAGTTTTCATTGTACAGATCTTTCACCTCCTTGGTTAAATTTATTCCTATGTATTTTATTCTTTTTGATGCAATTGCAAGCAGGATTCTTTTCTCAATTTCTCTTTCTGATAGTTCATTATTAGTATAGAGAAATGTAACAGATTTTTGAATATTGATTTTGTATCTTGCAACTTTACCGAATTTGTTTATTAGTTCTAACAGTTGCCTTGGGTAGAGTCTTTGGATTTTCCATGTATAATACCATGTCATCTGCAAATAGAGACAGTCTGACTTCCTCTTTTCCAATTTGGACGTCTTTTATTTCTTTTCCTTGCCTAATTGGTGTGGCTAGGACTTCCAGTACAATGATGAATGAAAGTGGTGAGAGTGAGCATCTTTGTCTTGTTCCTGATCTTAGAGGAAAAATTTTCAGCATTTTACATTGACTATGATGTTAGCTGTGGGCTTGTCATATGTGGCCTTTATTATGTTGAGGTACATTCCCTCTATACCTGGGGTTTTTTTTTTTTTTTTTTTAAAGATTTTATTTACTTGTTTGTCAGAAAGAGAGAGAGAGAGTGAGCACAAGTAGGGGTAACAGCAAGCAGAGGGAAAAGCAGGCTCCCTGCTGAGCAAAGAGCCTGTTGTGGGACTCAATCCCAGGACCCTGGGATCATGAACTGAACCGAAGGCAGATGCTTAACCAACTGAGCCACCCAGGCATCCCTATACCTGTTTTATTGAGACTTTTTTTTTTTAAATCATGAATGGATGTTAAATTTTGTCAAATGTTTTTTCTGCATCTATTGAGATTATCATATGCTTTTTATCCTTCATTTTGTTAATGTGGTGTATTGCATTGATTTATTTGTGGATGTTGAGCCATCCTTGTATCTCTGGAATAAACCCCACTTGATCATGGTGTATTATTATCCTTTTAATGTATTGTTGAATTCAGTTTGCTAATACTTTATTGAGGATTTTTACATTTATGTTCATCAGGAATATTGGCCTGTAATTCTTTTTCCCTCTAGTGTCTTTGTCTGGTTTGGTATCAGGATAATGCTGACCTCATAAAATGAGTCTAGAAGTGTTCCTTCCTCTTTTGTTTTTTGGAAGAGTTTGAGAAGGATTGGTATTAATTCTTTAAACTTTTGGTAGAATTCACCCCTGACACTATCTGGTCCTGGAGTTTTCTTTGTTAGGAGGGTTTTGATTATTGATTCCTTAACTAGTAATTGGTCTTTCAGATGTTCTCTTTCCTTGTGATTCAGTCTTTGCAGGTTGTATATTTCTAGGAATTTATTTATTTCTTCTAGGTTGTCTAGTTTGTCATCAAATAGTTACCCATTGTAGTCTTTTATGATCCTTTGCATTTCTGTGGTATCATTTCTAATGTTTCCTCTTTCATTTATAATTTTATTTATTTGAATCCTCTCTCCTTTTTCTTGGTAAGTCTAGCTAAAGGTTTGTCTGTTTTATTTACCTTTTTAAAAAACAGCTCTTAATTTCATAGATCTTTTCTATTGTCTTTTTAGTCTTTATTTCATTTATGTCTGCTCTGATTTTCGTTATTTCCTTCCTCCTGCTAACTTTGCACTTAGTTTGTTCTTCTTTTTCTAGTTCCTTGAGGTGTAAAGTTAGGTTGTTTATTTGAGCTTTTCTTTTTTCTTAATGTAGGAATAAATCACCATAAATTCCCTCTTAGAATTACTTTTGCTGCATCCCATAATATACTACTGTTAATTGTTATAGCAAGCGGTTTATATGTGGCATATGAGATGAGAGAGACATGCATTCTGTGTTGTGGAATTTCAGGGGAGGGAGACATAACTGGATGTGTACTGGCAGGGACAGGTCAATGGTAAAGTGATTTTTGAACTTGACAAGGAATGGGTGACATTGGAGAATTGGAAGGGAGGGAAGGAGTGAAGATGGAACACAGAGAAAGCCAAGGTGTGGACAAGGGGGGATGCTCAAGAGACCAGATATGAATGGAGGCAGATAAGGAATCCTGTGTAGCAGAACATTAGGAGTTACTGTTGGAGAGGGAAGAAGGGGACGTGGGGCCATATGACAGAAGGCCTTGAATGCCAGGCTGTGATTCTGGAGGAACTGTTTGAAATATTTTATGCAAGGGTGATGGGATGATAAAACTTACCTAAATATACTTTTCAAATGTAGTTCATCTGCCAAAGTCCAGCTTACAGCCACTTCCTATTGGAAGCCTTACTGGACCACTTCCCCTCTTGGATTTCGCTCTTCCTTTTCCAAATTCTGTTGACACTGATTGCTCTTCCCCTGCAGTAATTTTGACCTTGACCTTCTACTGTCTCATCTTGGGAGCTAGCTATGTTTTGTGTATGTGTGTCGTGTAGGGAAAGGCTATCTTTTCTCTGAAGATATAACCTTGCCTTTCACTTCCTCTTTCCCACACAGAGCTTAGCACAATGTGGGCTCTGAAGGAATCATTTTTTTTTAAGATTTTATTTATTTATTTGACAGAGAGAGAGACACAGCGAGAGAGGGAACACAAGCAGGGGGAGTGGGAGAGGGAGAAGCAGGCTTCCTGCTGAGCAGGGAGCCCGATGTGGGGCTCGATCCCAGGACCCTGGGATCATGACCGGAGCCGAAGGCAGACGCTTAACGACTGAGCCACCCAGGCGCCCCTGAAGGAATAATTTGAATTAACTCAGTGATTGATGATTGACATGCCTAACTGGAGTAGGAAAAACAAAGTGTCCCACAGGCAGGATGTGTACTGGCTCTGTGAGGAAAGTAGTAAAATTAAAGAAAGGTGGACAGGCCTCACTGTCCTAGGCTCATTCCCGAAGCCCCAGATTCAGGTTTTTTAAACATTTTTCTAAGTATCTTTGCCTAAGTTAGTTGGGACCTTCCAAGCCAAACAAAGGCTGGCTGGACTAACTGTTGTAATGGCTTCAGAGAATGGAGGGCTGGCCAGGAGGAGATGCCCCAAGTGCTGCCCAATGGGGGAGACCAGCTTCCTCACAGCCCAGAGAAGGAAGAAAAAGAACCTCTGTCTTTAATCACAGCTATTCAAGAAGCCAACTCTGCTGAGAGCAGCAGACTCTGGGAGAAAAAAAAATACAGTCTTTGCAAAGGAAACTTTTTTCCAACCTGAGGTCAAGCCCAGGAGTCAAACTGTAAAGGGACTGGGAGGGAGAGCCTGGGTATGAAATGAAACAAGAGAGCCTGTTACAGGCCTGATTCCAAGGAACCACATCTCCATGCCTGTCACAGTCCATCTTCCCAAACACCCATCAAATGAAAGAACCCATCTGTACAGATCTTCATTTGTTCAGTGTGGAAGCTCGATGCTTTTCTAATAGAAATCTGCATGTTATCCTGGTTTGCAAAAGCCTCTAAACACATCAGCAGAGGAAGTTATTTGAAATGGATTCTGGTTGGGACTTGTCTCCTTCCTCATGTTCACAGTGATATCATCATTGACAATTTAGAGACCTGATACCTGCTGCCCTTCCTGGACCCCCATGCTGCTTTCTGGATTCCCAGCTGAAACTGTTTCCAGGGCTCCAAAATGACCCTTTCCTGGGCCTCCACCAATCAGAGCCCCAACCCTCAGCCCACCCATCTTGTCCAGATGTTGAGGAGAAAGCATTCTGATTTAACTAATGCACACTAAGGTGTAAGTGAGGTCATATACAAACTAGCCCAGGTGTGTTTGCATTTCCAGAAGGGCCATCATAAGGAACAGAATTCTAAACAGTCAAATTTCCAGTGTTATTTTGGGGCGTTGTGTGATGAGACAAGTCTTATTGGGCCAACTCAAATATACCACATGGGTAACCGCCTCAGCCACGTCTGATGCCATTCCCTTCTCTTGGAATGTTCTGGCCTCTTCTGTCTCTCTCTCTGTGTGTGTGTGTGTGTGTGTGTGTGTGTGTGTGTGTGTGTCAGCCCTGTTTTTCCTTCAGGGCTCAGCTCAAATCTTACCCATGAAAGCCTGCCCAGAGTGCACCTGGCTTGAATTTCTGCCCCACTCGGAAGTCATTGCTCCTCACTTCTTCCATCTGGGTTAGTTTGGTTTCCTCGAGCAGATCCCGAGCTCTGTGAGAACAGGAATCATGGTTTAAACTTCTTGTCTATCTTCCACAGCCCTTGGCATGCTGCTGGGCTCCTAAGAAGTGGACCAGCAATTTTTATAATAACAGTCATTGCTTTTCCACATGTTAATCCAATCTGAGTCACAGTTACCCCCATAAGGTCGGGTGTCATTACTCCTGTTTTACAGAGGGACTTATTGTGGGGAGGACACTGCTGAAAAGGAATAAGTTAATTTAAAATCTTATCTCTTTTCTACTTCTGGGAAATTCTCAATTTATCAGTCGATACGATATTTTTTAGTTTGACCTCTGTGACCAGCACTGTGCTATTGGAAATGTGAAAGAGGCATAGGCCTGGCACCCTGCCTTCAAGTCAGTCATGGAGTAATGCCTCAAACCTGGTTGACCACCACGAATGCCTTGGGAGCTTTTTAACAGACAGACTCGAAGGCCATCCCCAGAGATTCTGATTTAATGGGTCTGGGAGAGGGCTCTTTTCTCAAAGCCACTTGAAGACTTCTGATAATCAGCCATGTTTGAAAGCTACTGCTGCAGTGAACCGTATGTTCTTAGTGCTTGACAAGCCCGTGGAGATGGTTGAGGCAGGTGTTCCCTGAAGAGTGGGGGACACACCACTAATGGGACCGAGGCACACACACTTTATTTTTGTCATAGATTTATTTATTTTTTTAAAGATCTTATTTATTTATTTGAGAGAGAGAGAATGAGAGATAGAGAGCATGAGAGGGAAGAGGGTCAGAGGGAGAAGCAGACTCCCTGCTGAGCAGGGAGCCCGATGTGGGACTCGATCCCGGGACTCCAGGATCATGACCTGAGCCGAAGGCAGTCGCTTAACCAACTGAGCCACCCAGGCGCCCCTGTCATAGATTTATTTTAATGTATATTAGAAAAAATATAGGGCGCCTGGGTGGCTCAGATGGTTAAGCGTCTGCCTTCGGCTCAGGTCATGATCCCAGGGTCCTGGGATCGAGCCCCGCATCGGGCTCCCTGCTCCTTGGGAGCCTGCTTCTCCCTCTGCTTCTCTCTCTCTCTCTCTCCCTCTGTCTCTCATGAGTGGATAAATAAAATCTTTAAAAAAAAAAAAGAAAAAAATATAGCCATTCCATAAAACCATGATTTCACAGATATGATCATTTCCTTTTATTCAAAATGTACTTAATTCTGACACATGCTACAGCATGGATGAACCCTTGAAGACATTATGCTAAATGAAATAAGCCAGACGCACAAAAAAAACAATTACTATATGATTCCACCTATATGAGATGCCTAGAGTAGTCTCAGAGAGACAGAAAGTAGAAAGTAGAAAGTAGTGGTTGCTAGGGGCTGGGGAAAGGGGAAATGGGGAATTACTGTTTAATGTGTATGGACTTTGAGTTTTGCAAGATCTGGGCGAGGGTTCTGGAGGTGAATGGTGATGATTGCACAGCAGTGTGAACATACTTAATGTCATTGAACTGTACACTTAAAGGTGATTAAGATGGTAAATTTTAGGTTATATATGTTTTACCACAATGAAAAATGTATTTCAATGAAAAAGCAAGATTTCCTCTTGAAAAAGAAAAAATTTTAATTACGTACAAGTAGGGACAGATTGTGGATACAGCAAACATGAACGTGTTGTGCAAATGACCAGTATTTGAGAAACATTATTGTAGTTTACCCATCTAATTTTACTTAGGAGGACACCAACACCCAAAGAAGGGGAGTGACTGCCCAATGTCCAGTGTCACATATTGAGTCAAAGGCAAGGCCAGGACTAGCACCCAGGTTTCCTGACTCTGTCAATATTTTTTCCATTGATGTCATCTGATTAGTTGCTAAAATATCACAGTGAAGACAACAGACACAGAAGGTGCTCTGTGTATGCTAGATCAGTCAGGAGGTGCTTGTTGAAGGAACTGGGCCTTATCATAGGCTCTCAAAGATAGAAGGATGTTTAAAGTAGAGGAGATGGAAGTGGGACACAGAAACAAACGTAGTCCTAGAAACAAGAATGGATGTGGTTTGTGGTTCATACTGACACGATGAAGCTGGAACCCTGGCTAGAGTTGTGGGTTTATGTTCTCAAATAATCGAAAGCTCTTGAATGATAGGTCAATTTAGACTCCATACAATAAGCAATAGGCAACCCCTGTAGAATTTTGAGCAGAGGTGTGACATGCCGAAGCCCGTTTGTAGGAAGACTCACCTGCTAGTGGCCAACAGGATGGGTAGAATGAAGTCAGACCAATGAGTGGACTCTTCTAGGAATCCTGCCATGGTGTGAGAAGAACCAGAGCTGAGATGGTGGCAGGGGGAACAAAGAGGCAGAGGAGAATCAAAGGCTGATTTAAAGGCAAGTCATAGAGCAGAACCAGAACTTAGTCATCTGCGAAAGGGCAGATGAAGGAAAGAGAGAAATCTAGGGTGACTCCAAGGTTTCTAGGCCTGGATGATGGGGTCATGGTAGTGCCCTCAATGGAAATGAACAAAGTAGGGGGAGGAGAGGCTTTGGAGCAAAGGGGAAACATTTGGTTTGGGACACAGGGAGTTGGAGGTGATGGTGGGACATCTGAGTAGAGATGGTCTCCAAGTAGCTTGACACATAAGATACGAGATTGGAGTGAGGTTAGAGGTTAGAGGTCATTAAACTCTTTTTTTAATTTTGGATACTTTACACAAGGATGATCTTCCAGTGACATATTCACTTTTATTTAGCATTAATTTAAAAGACATATTGTTTTCATAAAGAAAGTGTGGTGTAAGACTTTGAACGCAAGGGAGCAAGCGTTTAAATGCCTTCAAAGCCAGAAAACATCAAGGAGAGGGTGGGAATGGCCCAAGTGAGTAATTATATTTTCTCTTCTGGAAAGAAAAGAGAGAAAAACCATGGTGTAATTTCCAGTTGTCCTTTCTTGGAGCTCGAGCGCATAGAAGGATTTAGTGTCCTTGTCACCCAATGCAACCTTTCAAAGAACGGCTGGATGAGTATTTGGTAATGAACCTTTGGGAACACCTTGTATGGAATCCAGCTCCTCTGCAATTAACGCAATATGGCAGCTGCCTGAATGATTCATATCAGAGCATCACGCAACACCACATCGTTTGACAAAGTGGGAACAGGCGGATTGACAATACTCGCTGCGTTGTCTGTTACACACTTGCTCAGTGTATGAAAGGCTATACCCCCTTAAGCATGACTGACAAAGCTCTTGGATTTGCTTCCCCCCCTCAAATCTCATCTCTGATTTCTATGAGTCAAATGAATGGAAGATGTCCGAGTTGGGGAAAACAGCAGGTTTAGCAGATGTTCTCGTGCACTCTCACAGAGAGCAGGAGGGAAAATGGTTTGCTCTGGCCACATTTACAGAGAGGACTGTGGGAGCCTTTTCTTCTAAGCTTGTTTCCTAGGGTCTGGGCTGGTTATCAGCGAAACAAGTGAAGTTTCTCTTTAGTCCCGTCACCTCTCTTCGTGTCTTCTGTTTCTCTCCTCACAACGACTTTCAGGAGTCTACAGGCTTACGTCCAAGTGCCCAGAGCTACCACACAACCCCCTGGTGAGGCCTCTCTAAAACTAATAATAATTCCTGTGGATTGAGAATTGACAGTGTGCCAGGTGGACACTGTGCTAGGTGCTTTATATATGCATTATCTCATTTAGTCCTCAAACAGACTTGTGAGGTAAGTAATTATTATTACCCTCTGTGTACAGATCAGAAAAGTGAAACTTAATGAGGTTCAATCAATTCCACTAAAGGCACAAACCCAAGTTCAGTGCTCATTCCACTACATTGCTTTTGGTCAAAGAGTAGGAGGAAGGAAAGGGGCATAACCTAGTCAGCCAAAGCAGCCACATCAACCGTGGCAACCAGTAGACTCTCATCTAGTAGACTCTCATCTCACATCGTGTATTGAGCAATGAACTTCCCAGAAGACTTTAAGTCTACCCCCTAAGACAGACTCCATGGATGGTCTAAAAGAAAATAGAAAGACATTTTCTTACCCTTGACATGGATAAAGGCAGAGTTTTGATTCAACAAGAAGTTTATGGTCACTCTTCAGATGATTTCAGATGAGAAAACTGTAACACACATTTTCCTTGGGCTTTGCAAATGATTTTGAATTTGCACTTTGTTTCTATCTAGCTCCTCCCATGACTGATCTGTGACAGAACCTTAATGCCATTATCCCTCTCATAATCTCTTTCTGCTGATATGTCACTCTTTTTTTTTCTTGTTTTTTTAATTTAACATATAATGTATTATTTGTTTCAGGGGTACAGGTCTGTGATTCATCAGTCTTACACAACACCCAGCACTCACTCACCACAACACATACCCTCCCCAATGTCTATCACCTAGCCACTCCATCCATCCACCCCCCTCCCCTCCAGCAACCCTCAGTTTATTTTCTAAGATTAAGAGACTCTTATGGTTTGTCTTCCTCTCTGGTTTCATCTTGTTTCATTTCTTCCTCTCTTCCCCTGTGATCCTCTGCCTTGTTTCTTAAATTCCGCCTATCAGTGAGATCATATGATAATTGTCTTTCTCTGATTTACTTATTTCTCTTAGCACAATACCCTCTAGTTCCATCCACATCATTGCAAATGGCAAGATTTCATTTTTTGATGGCTGCATAATATTCCGTTGTATATCTATACCACATCTTCTTTATCCATTCATCTGTCGATGGACATTTGGGCTCTTTCCATAGTTTGGCTATTGTGGACATTGCTGCTATAAACATTGGGGTACAGGTACCCCTTCGGATCACTATATTTGTATCTTCAGGGTAAATACTCAGTAGTGCAATTGCTGGGTTATAGGGTAGTTCTCCTTTCAACTGTTTGAGGAACCTCCATCCTGTTTCCCAGAGTGGCTGCACCAGCTTGCATTCCCACCAACAGTGTAGGAGGGTTCCCCTTTCTCCACATCCTTGCCAACATCTGTCATTTCCTGACTTGTTAATTTTAGCCATTCTGACTGGTGTGAGGTGGTATCTCATTGTGGTTTTGATTTCTATTTCCCTGATGCCAAGTGATGTTGAGCACTTTTTCATGTGTCTGTTGGCCATTTGGATGTGATATGTCACTCTTAAGAGTGGCATAAAATCAGAGGGGCACTGGGAAAGCTTTATGATTTGCACTTATCACCCTGTTAGATCGTAAGTCCTCTGAAAGAGTAGGCTATCATTTCTTCTTGAATTACTGCCCCATTCCTTACTGGGATTAATTCATCTCATTGGTTTCCAAGATGAAGGCTAAACACCATGATTCTTGGTCATGCTGAAGAAGAAAAGGGGCAAGGGCCAAACTGCAATTGGGGCTCTGGAAGGGGACAACCAAGAGAAGCCTAGGCTCCTTTCCAAATTCTTGAAGGGTCAGCACTGGTCCTGAGCACATGGCTGTCAGTATGGTTGACCAATGAAGAGTTCAAACCAAGACCCTTTGTCTTCTGCCTATGATTTGCAGGAGGCTGAAGGAGGGTTTAAAAAAATTATAGCAATAATGAAAGTGCTGGCCTACCTTGGGGAAGGTGACCACTGCTGACCCACCTTGAGTAGGACTGGGTTTCAAGGCAATTTGTCCAGCAGCAGACAGGGCTCATACTGAATAGTTCACACTCTGTCGCCTAGTCCTCCCTGTGCCCAACAAGATGGCTGGCAGAGATGAAGGGAGATGTTTAGCCAGACAAAGGCATTTTTCTTTATTTATTTTTCAATAAAAAGTTAAACCAGCAATTTTGCCCACCTTGGTATACCCTGAGTTTGGCATTATACCCTGCAAGAGATACTCTTGACCACCGACTTTCCTATCTTCAAACCATAGAAAGACAGGGCCAGAAAGGAACTCCTAACTCATCCAGTTCTACCTTAGTTGCACAGATGCGGGACAGAGAGGCTCAGAGAAGGAGATGGATTTGCTCAAGGTCATGCAAGAGTTAGTTGTGGGCTAGAACCCAGATGTCCTGACTCCTGGCTGAGCATTCTTCCACTCCACCGCATTATAACCTCATCAACAGCAGACCTCCGATTAAGGACCTCTTGGCCTACATCCATTTCAGGTTCCAAAGTATTCTCCTAGCTGGCTTTTGGGACTCACTTGGTAATCCAAGGCCGTTTGGATAGTGCCTAAGTGTCATCCTGGATTGTTCTTCCCAGATCAGCTGCAATCCAGGCCAGGATGGAACACTGCCACAAAATCAGTCTTCCCTGGCCTCTGCACTATGAGTAAAGGAAAATGAATGTCTCCATCTTCTGTCTGGGGCTTTCAGATTGCTGAACAGATGTCTGTCTCAAAATGACTCCTCAGCTACCAGGCAGGAAAAAATATCAGCTACAAGCCCTGATAAGGGACACAAGTTTTTTGAGTGCGAAAGAGCTGCTGTCGTCTACCTCCCTCTCCCCAGAGGACCAAATGTACAACGTGGTGAATTTCCGTTGTCGAAGAGGATGTGCACAGACTCCCCTGACTTGAAATGGCTTAGTGAGCCCCATGTTTTGGAAAATTGGCTTTTAAGCCCAAGCTTGAGTCCCTCTCAGAGGACCTTACCTGTTCCTCTGCCAGGTACTACACTCCAGTTTTTCCCATTCACATGAAATAATCAATATTTTTCCAGTCCTGACCAAAAAAGGGAAAGATTCCACTTCATCCAGCTTGCTATGTTCCATATATTTCCATGCTTCGCCTCCCCTTATCCACCAGCCTGTGGCTCCGCACGGGCACTATTTTGGGAACTAACCTAAGAAGAAGGATGGTGGCATGGTGGTGAGGAATTTGAGAAGGGATTCCTGTGTCTAGTGCTAGGCCCGGTACAAATAACGCTCTGGGGTTACTACTCAAGGCTGCAGGTGTTTAGTTTCTGCTGGGGCTACTTTCAATAGCCCAAATATAGCGGGGGACACAAGTCAGAGCATGTTTCTCAGGAAGGGCACATGACACATGGCCACTCACTCAGCAGGGCCAAAGTTACTCCTCTGTAGAGAATGGCAGCTGCTCTGCGGAGGCCCTCCGGAGGGGCTAGGCAGCCTTCCAAGATACAAAAAGCCATTTAATCTCCACCACACCTTCCGCCATCAATAGAAAAGCTCTGGCAAAACTGTCTTTCTCCTACACAGTCCACGTCAGGAAGGGCCCTGCGTCCACTCTATGGGATTTGAGGAATATGCCTAGGACCAGCTGTAGGCAAAGCAATAGGTGACCACATCACATTCTGATGCAAGGGGTGTCTGACAAGGCCTTAATTATCTCTCCTTCCCAGCCGTTATGCTGTCAGAAATCTTAGACCAGACATGCCAGTTAGAGTCTGCCTCTGCACATTTCCTTCTAAGGGAAACTGCATGGTCCACAGTCCCTTGCTGAAGAAAATGGCCCTAGACTATTCTTTGAAAATGGAGTGGTGACTTCTTAGGTCATGGGTGGACATCTGACCCAAGGACAGTTAATCTATCCACTGGTGGATGACCTGTGTATGAAGTGGCCTGGCAAGAACAAATGTATTCAGTAGGGCAATAGCAGGTAAGCTAGGACATACAACTTGTCTCCCTAGAAATTAAGTGGGGGAAAATACTGCGGTTTTGGCAGCAAGAGTATAAGTGTAAGACACTAGATCAAAGCAGAGACCAATTACAGTGTCTTTTTTCATGGCAGAGCATTAGATGATAATCTGGCTATTGAGGAGATAATGAGATTTTAATCCTTACAACTCTTAGTTCCTGAATGATGCCAAATCCTGAGTTCCCATGAGAAGTTTTGGAGGGACATTCATTTGCCTTCATGTAGGTGGGGACCAGGCTGAAGTATGCAAAAAGGGATCATTCTTCTATTGAGGGTGATGGGGGAAAATTCTTAGCAGCAGGTGGGCTCCTTTTCCTTGGAACTCAGTTTACACTATTGATAGGCCTTAGTAAATGGACCCAATCTCTTACATGTTGTATAGAAGTCCCATCCTTAGTCCTTTTCTCCCACTCCACCCCTCTGCCCAATTCTAGTCCAAGTCCAATTCTAGTCCATCATTTGATGTGGCCAGCTTCTCATCAGGGTGGCAAAAGATCACTCTCTCTCTTTCTGACTGGGTATTTCAACCCAGGTCAGTCCAGAAAGGCAATGCACAAGGGGCCTCTGCCACCTTGCCTGTAAGGGGCATGCCAAATTAGCTTTCCCTTCAGATCTAGGCCAACATGATTGCAGATACCCAACTCAATTTTCAGGCCTTAAACATGGTACCCACACAGCCTGATGTGGGCACCAGGAGGGCACAAAGCCAGTGTTGACTGGTGGCAGCTCCAGAAGCAAGAGACCTTTCTTGGGAGAATAAGCATCCTTCCAAGCCTCTTGCCACAGTAGCTACCGTGGATGGTTTTCAGTACTTCACACGTCACATAGACACTCTATGTTTGGGCTCAGTGTTATGGACAGAACTCCGGAAGAACCCGATCCTTTGGCTTCACCAAAAGCCAGCCCTATCATCTGTTTTTAATCTGGACTGAATTAGTCTGTGATGGGAAGCAGAGAAAGATAAATGATACAAGGCCACTGTTTGCAAACCTCTGGCAATCCGTGGTGGAAAAGATTTGTGATACTCAGATCTTTGTGCCATCATGTGGTGAGAACAGACTAGAAATTCTTCTAGAAAAGGAACCTAGATTCTAGACTCCTCTGAGTGGGTCCATTTGAACCAGCTTGTGAAACTAACCTCCCCATTTTTGTTGTTTATGATGGCAGGGAGAGTGGGTAGGCCCGCAATGATGGGGAAAGGGTGCTGTGGCTGACATCTCTAGGATCTCTGCAGATGGTGTGAGAAATGACCACGGAAGTTCTGGGATGATTCCAGGGCCTGCTGAACTAAGCCAAATCGCATCTCACTGCTGAACCCACACCCCAAAAACCAATTTTGCAGCTTCAATCAGAGGAATAATGAAAACTTGAAGTTAATGTACCCCTTGACTTTTCTTAGTGTACTAGGACTTCATGGAAAATTCTAGAAATGGGGGAAAAGAAGAAAGTGTAGAAACTGAACAAGTAAATCACCCACAAGATAATACTGCACATTTTCCTGGGCTTTTCTCTACCACTTGTGAACTGAACAAGGATGAAAATGACATCTTGTCATCTCAGTTGAAGAGTTCATATGCCCTTTTACTTTATCTTCCCTTACTGTCGAGTTTGGCTTTACAGGGATGTATGTGACACTTCTTTTGGGCCATCTGAGTAGCTTGCATCCTGGAGTCAAGAGCGAATAGGGAGGCACTTGAGTCACCTGTGGCAAGGCCAGGCTTCAGTAACTGATCAAGACAAGAGGAACCATTTGGCCAAATGGTTCTTCCTTCCTCCTCGAGCACCTCAGAATCCATCTGAGCTTGCTTCCCTCCCTCATTGGCTCAGCAGCCTGGGCTTCGTGCCCCATCCAGCTGTTCTATGAAGAGCTTCATTAGTCAGTGGCCTTCCTCTCCAACGTCCCTGCTACCAGATAAGTGAAATCAGGTTTAATGATAGAAGCACAGAACATCTGAGTCATAAAGGACCTTAAAAATCACTTTGCTTGGAAGAATGCCAACAAATACAGAAGAAATCATAGAATTAGCAGATCACCATTTTGCAACCATCATCTTACTAAGGGATTCAGGCAATGGTCATCAATATGTGCTGAAATGCTAGGGTATGTTCATTTGGTTTCTTGTTTATATTGGTGTCTGCCTGATTTCTCCATTGTAAAATTATCTTTTCCCCTTTGAAATTACAAACCTAACATCCACAATCGAGCAAACTTGTATAATGTGCTTCCTGATACAATGCAATGATAAGGACACAACATCATTTATGTAATATTTTTGAAATAAAAATCTGAGGAAAAAAGCACCTTTTTGCACACATTGGGAAATTAATACCCCAAAAGGAGAAGAAACTGAGTCAAAAACTAGGGTTGGAGTCCTTTTTTCCATGACCTTTTGGTGAGCCACCTAGTTCTAGCCATGATGGTGTTGTTGCTGCTATTGTTATGTAAATTTTCTTCTCAACAAACGCTGTTATGAGTTCCTGCTGTGTCCTAGGTACTGTGCTTGGCACACTGGAGTCGTTGGTGAATAAAACATCTCTGCATTCATGGGCTTTCCATTCATTGTCATATTATTTCCTTTTTTTCCTTCTTCATTCCCATTCTCATTAGGTCATTTCATTGTATTTGCTTTCTTTAATTTTTATTTGTTTTCAACTTCACGAGGCCATTTCAGCTAGTCCTCTGTCCCCAGTGGGTTAAATGCAATGGGTTTATTAAGGAGGGCACCTGATGTAATGTGCACTGGGTGTTGTGTGCAACTGATGAATCATGAACTCTTCCTCTGAAACTAGTAATACACTATATGTTGATTAATTGAATTTAAATGTAAATAAATAAATGCAATGGGTTAAATGCTCGCCTTCTTTTAAATTTGTGGTCTTGTGCAGAGAGACTCCTAAATGGATATATCTCTAGAGCCTGGCACAGAGTAGGAGCTTTATAAATATTGAATTAATAAATGTGTGCATGTGTGTGCGTACATGTTGAGACTGTGTGTATATTACCACTCTATGTCTGTCTTTTAGCTCAGTCTATCCCCCTTGGAGCAGCATCTCCCTTCTCTCCTGTTATCCTTTAAGGCAGCCTCATTTCCTCACTGACAGTCTTCCCAAGAGGATCTCTTCCTCTTAACAACCAAAGCAGTTACCACTCATTTGATTCTCATCACACTGGTAGGTTCCTTCAAGGTAGAATAATTTCCAGTTTCCCAGGGAGCCTGTGGAAACAATGAGCAGCTAATACAGTTTCAGGCCCTGAGAAGAGGAAGTGACCCCTTGACATGCAGAATATTTTCTGGCCCGGTCACAGGAGACTGATTGCAATTCTTCCACCCAACCTGCTCGTATGACTCTGGACAAGTCTTAGGCCCTTGAAACTCAGTATGTTCACCTGTACAATGAAGGGGTTGACCTCTGGCCACTGGAATCCTTTGCACTTTTCTATCTGTTAGGCTCGATTCCTCCTGACTTCAAGAAGGGAAGAAGTAGCCATGACCAAAGGTCCAGTGACTTCTCAAATAGCCTCTGCATCACCACGTCTGTGCCCTGTTCTAATTAAAAGTGCAGTGCCAGACACTTGGCTATTGGCCTTAATTAAGGCAGCCAAATGAAAAGTCTAGAATTACAGCCAATGCCCCACATATAGAACAGATTTTCCAAGCCTTGAACTGCATCATTTTCTCAAGAGGCCACAAACAAGTGATGTAGGGGAAGGGGAAAGGCATTTTCCCTTTTTAGAATACTGGCTCATACAGAAGCCCTTCCAGAGACCAGGAAATGGCTAACCTCTGAGATGGGACTTGTTTCTCCTTTTCTCCCCCCCTGCTCGACAGCTCCAGAGCATATTGGAATGTGATGTGACAAGCCAGGTGACAGAGTGGCTAAGATGGTGCACTCTGGCATCAGGCAGACCTGGGTCTTCATTTCAGCGCAATCATTTGCTGGCTGTGTGACCTTAGCCAAGTTACTTAACCTCTGACCCCTAGTTTCCTTATCTATAAAAGGGAATGATAGTGGTGCTACCTCATAGGGTCATTGTGTGGATTAAATGATGTGATGCACCAAGAATAGTGCCTGGCACTTAGTAGGTGCTCTGTCAGGGTTAGGAAAAAAAATCTCCAAATCAAAATATTGGGATGCAAAAGTACCCATGTATGTGCTTCTCGGGATTCAGGGTGATAATTGTTTGAAATTGGGTCTGTCCTAGAAAATTCAGTCTCTGTGACTAGGAGGTATCATGCATTCTTCTCTTTGTCAGCTAGTGCTAAAAACTCTGCCCAGTGGCTTGTCCCAAGTGAGATTTACCTCTCGCTGGGGGGAAGAACAGACATGCAGACTCTAGGGCCTGGTGGAAGGCTCAGAGAGCAGCTAATGCAATCAGCCTGCTCCCCGCCCATCACCCATAGCTGCCCCAAGAACCCAGAACTTAGAAAAAGGAAGTACGTTGCACCAGGTCACACACAATAAACTAGTAGTGGAGAGTTGGTTGCCACCTCTTAATCTTTTCCCTGAATGTTTTCTAAATAAGTGTTTAGAAAGAAAATGTATGCATAATGATGTACTATATGTTGGCTAATTGAACATAATAAAAAAAAAGAAAATGTGTGCAGCACAAAATAAATGAAGGGAAAAAAAAAGAAGAAAAAACCCACAACACCAGGAGACGTAAGCCAGTCCCTATATATCAGGGTTTCTCATCTTCAGCACTGCGGACAGTTTGGGGTCAGATAATTTTTCATTGTGGGGCTGTCCTGTGCAGTGTAGGGTGTTTAGCAGTGTCGCTGGCCTCTACCCACTAGATGTCGGTAGCATTCCCCCCACCCCAGCTGTGGCAACCAAAACCGTCTCCAGACATTGCCAAATGTCCCCTGCTGCGGGAGGGTAGCAAAATCACCTTAGATTGAGAACCACTGCTGGAAAGAAACAGCACTGTAACTGTTTCCTCCTCAGCCTTCTTCTCAATCTTAACTCTTCTGTCTCCAGTGGGGATACCATCTAGCCCGGGGTTGGTGGTCCCCAAGTGCATGTCTCTAGCTTTGACCTCTCCTGTCTCATATATCCACTGCCTACTGAACATCTCTCTTATACATGCAGTGGGCATCTCAGACAACATGTCCAACACCAAACTCCTGATTCCCGATCTTACCCTCTTCCCATCTCATTCTTGCCCACATTCATTCATTCATTCATTCATTCCTACGTTATACGGCATTGCACACCTATTGTATGAGTTTCTTGTGGCTGCTGTAACAAATTACCACAAACTCCATAAGGCTTAGAACAACAGAAATGTATTCTCTTGCAGTTCTAGAGGCCAGAAGTCCTCAATCAAGGTGTCAGCAGGACAATACTCTCCCCAAAGTAACTCTCTGGGAGAGAATCCTTCTTTGCCTCTTCCGGCTTCTGGTTACTCCAGGCCTTCCTTGGCTTGTGGGCCGCGTCCCTCCAGCATCTGCCTCTGTCTTCACCCGGCCTCCTCTTCTCTGTGTCTCTCCTCTGTGTGTCTCTTGTAAGGACACTTGTCACTTGATTTCAGACCCACCCATATAATCCAGGATGATCTCGTCTCAAGATCTTTAACTTCATTACCTCTGCAGAGACCCTTTTCCCAAAGAAGATCACATCCACAAGTTCCTGGGGTTAGGGTATAGACATCTACTTTTTAGGGTGCCACTGTTATCATTCAACCTACCAGGCCCACGATGCACCAGGGGTGTCCCCAGAATAAAGTCCCTGATCTCATGGGAATTATACTAGATTGTAGGCAGTTGCATAATAAAGGCACGGGAAGGTCTGGGGCGGGGGTGCTAGAAGCAGAGAGAACAGCAAGCCAAAGGCCTTTAGAAAGGCCCCTTCTTGGCATGTTTGAGAAAGAGGCTAGGGGGACTGTTGCTTAGGGAGTGACCAGAAATGTGGCTGCAAATGTTTGGAGAGGCTAGCAGAAACCAGAGCACCCAGGAAATTGCGGGCCTTTCCATGGTGTGATGGGAAACCACTGGACTGAGGTCTAGAGATCAGGGGGGTGACCTCGCCTGATCGGCGTTTCGAGAAGGTCGGCCTGGCTGCCATGTGGAGAGTGAAGTGTGGCAGCGGGGTGCGCACATAGGGACCGGTGGGGACTCCAGCCAGTGGAAAGGGAGAGATGGCATTGCCAACCAGTTGCTCGGACCAAAAGCCTGGGAGGCGTTCTGGATTTCCCTCTCTCCCTCTTCCCCACGTCTGATCCATTGTCAGATCCCATTGGCTTCATGTTCAAAACATATCCAGGGGCTGACCACTTCTCAGCACCGGTGGCTCTACCATCCTTGTCCAAGCCATAGCCATCTCTTGCCTGGCCCACCACCATGGCATCCTAACTGGTCTCCCCGCATCGAACCTTGCCTCCCTAGTCTAGCTCCAACACAGGAGCCAAATCTATCTTTTAAAAGCATGCATCAGAACATTTCCCTTGACCCCGGCTTAAAACCCTCAATGGTTTTCCTGTGCACTCAAAATCCAAACACTCTGTCATGGTCCCATTATCTGGCTTCCCCCTATCCCTCCAACCTCATTTTCTACCATTCTTACCCTCACTTGCCACATTCCAACTACTCTGGTCTTTCTGTTTCTTGAACCTCTCAGCTTGTCCTTACCTCAGGGCCTTTGCACTAGCTCTTCCCCTAGAGAGTAATATAGGTGTTCTCAGCTGCTATCACCTCCTCTAAGAGGCCTCCCTGATTACTCTCATGAAAGTAGGACCCCAATGGTCACCCTATTTTCTTGTTTCCCTCAGAGCATTTATTACTCTCTGAAATTAAATTAGATATTTAATGCGTTATATATTTATATGGTTACTTGTTTACAATCTGTCTCTCTCTTCTAGAAGGTGAGTTTCTTGAGACAGGGTTCACATCTGACTTGTTCACTGTCGTATCCCCAGCACCTAGCACAGTGCCTGGCACAGGATGGTCCCTCTGTTAATATTTGTTCAGTAAATGCACATCGCACAGTACGCAGCTGGATGCTTAGGGGCCATCTAGCATCTGGGCTTCAGAATCACCCGGAAGGCCTTTTAAAGATCCATGTTGCCAAGGCCCCTTCTAGACCCACTCAATCAAATTTCTCAGGGCGGGGTCCAGAAATCTTCATTTTGAACAAGTTTACTTGTGTGACAAATGCTTAATATTGCCCTTACTATTACTGTTCTAAGTACTTTAGCAGTATTAACTCATTTGACCCTCGCAATAGTAATTTTAATATTTTAATATTCCCATTTTATTGATGGGGAAGCTGAGGCACCCAGAGAGGTTAGTAATGTGCCCAAGGTCACCCAGGTAGGAAGCGGTAGAGTCAGAATTCAAACCCCGGCCACCCGTACTTGGAACTGCTATTCTATGGTGCCCCTGCACAGTAGATTCTGTGAACAGTTCCATGCAGGACCCATGGATACATTTTCCCTGATGAGGACAAGCTGAGGCCCAGACCAGAGAATGGGCCTCTTTAAAGCCACGGTCAGGGATGAGCCAGGTTTTGTGTCTCCCCATCTAAAGAGCGTTCCATTCTGTCCAGTCATTCTGTGTTCTGTGAGGAGCGGGGCCCAGGAGCATGTTGCTCACATAAAAATCCAGTCACAAGATGTTATCTAGAAATGTTTTTGCTATCAGTGCTTGTTGTCAGGGAATGCCGGAACGCACCCTGGCACTGGGTTCTCTAACCATCTCTCTGGGAATACAAGCTTAAAGTCAGAGATCCCCTTCGGTCAGGATGTGGTCAGCAAAGCCAAAGGCGCCGAAGCCTGGAGCAGTGGGGTGTGGACTCGGTCTAGATGGTGTGCAGGGGCAGCCCCTATAATGTCTGTGATGGGGGGCAGTATGGGCCCTAGGCACCAGGCCCAGGCCGTCCCCACTCGCCCCACCCTCTACCCCGGGCCAGAGTCCCCGCTGAGGGAGCAGAGGATGGCCCGGCCAGATGACATGCATCAATTACTCTGCAGGGAGGCCCAGGGCCAAACAGGCTTTTCAATTTCCAGATGCTTTTCAATTAAAAGAAAGGCCACTCTGTAACCTGCCTTTGAATGGACAAAGTTTCCATAGTAGAATAACTCCACGAGTTCACCCTTTTTCCATTACTTTTCATTGAGCAACTGAAACGTTTGTAACCAATAAATTATGGCCCAAGTCCCATGGCAGCAAGGAGCATGGAAGGGTTAAGTGACTTATGGAAGGTCACTCTGCTAAAGAAAGGCTCCTTTGTTTCTGCCACCCCTTTTGCTCCTGCGACCCAGTCTACCTTTGGGGGAGACAGAGAGGCTAGGCTGCCTCACTCCCAACAACAGAGGGTTGAGCAATGATATGGTGACCTTGTCCATCTGGGAATTCAGGCTCTCCATCCCTGCCCCGAAAGGAATCTTCTGAGCTCAGATTTTCTGTATTGGGAGACCATGCTGTTAGTTCTGACTGTGCCTTATCCTCTGGGGACCAAAGTGGCAGGGGGCAGGGGCGGGGTGGGGGCAGAAAAGGCTACTTTTCTTTCTCTCCACGCCACAGTGAGAGGTAATATTTGGAGGGGCCTATGGGGAGACAAGAAAGCCTCACTAATTTTTGTCTTGGACTTACCTTTTCTCAAATTCCAGCATTGTCAGGGAGGAAGGGGCCAAGCGGTACTGGTATCGGTGGGCTCTGTCGAGATAGGACAGCTTACTAGTTCCTCTTGATGATAAATGGGCTCAGCCATGAGCAGAGATCAGAGACAATGGCTGGGTATGGGCCCAGAACAAAGCCTGCTGGTCGTAGATGGCAGAGTGGGTGTGATTTCAAGTGAGTCAGCTTCCCCGCCTCAGACGGATGGATGACACGCTCCACATACCATGGGGTTGGACAGTGGAGATTTGGGTGCTTACATGATGTGTCCAAAGACCTTGGCTAAGAACTGAAGAGACCAAAGAGTAGGTATTTCCTTAGTCCTTGTTCCTCTTACTAAACGTCCCCAAACTCCCATTCTGTGGGTCTTTTTTTAATGGAAGTAGGGCTCTTCCCACATTCTCTTCCCCCACTCCACCCCCGTCCTGCTGAAAGAGTGCGTCTAATCTGTATGATCTAATCTGTATCACTAGCTATAGAGGCAGGAAGAGGAAGGAATGAGAAATTGGTGAGGGGAAAAAACCCAGTTTCGAGTTTTCCTTGGATGCACCAAAATAGTTTCTTCCACCACGTGCAAGGGCCAAAGCCCTTAGTGTGGTCCACCTTGGGCCACATGGACCTAAAATTAACAGAGCCAGTAGGGAAAGAGGAGAACCCAGTCACCCTCTGTTTGAGAGGCTGGTGATGTTTGTTTTTTTACAAGTCTCAGTTACTCATTTCAGGGCACCACAGAAATTTGGGGGTTATGGTGCATGCGAGTGAGGTTAGGGGAAGAATATTCTAGGAACCATGTTTATTTTGTCTTGGGTCATTTCTCACTTTGGCCTTCTTTTGTTGAGTGTGTAAGCTTTCCTTGTTTGGATCTACTGAAGACACAGAAACTCTCCCACCTCTGCCCTACCCGTTTCTCTCCTGCATGGCCTCTGGGATGGAGGCTCGCTTGGCTTTGCAAAGATTGAGGGTGTCTCCCCGAGTCCTTTTTAAGCTTCCCAAGAGACTTCAAGGCGTGAGGCTGTGAAAATGAGTTTTAGGATTTAGTGCTTAGAATGTTTTTCCACATGTCATCCTGAAGCTAGAATTTCCAGGGAAGATCCATGATATCCAGATCCCTTTGGACAGCCTCAGTGTCTTCCCATATCCATTAACTTGTGAAATATCGCAAAAGGGCCATATCCTAAATGACTCCCAAGTGGGCTGTTGGGCCAAGATTTTGTGTCCAAGGCAAGCTTCTTGCGTTTCACCCCATAGGGGATTGTTGTAATCATATCCAACAGATGCGTAGCTTCAAAAAAGCCAAGGATGGTAGCCTTTAGAAATATCCATCTGTTGAACATTTTCCCTTTCATCTCCAGAATAGATAGAAACTGTGTGAACAATGCAGCCCGGCTCTGCACTAGATTACAGTCACATTTTTTCTCATTAACGGAAGAGTAAAGACAAGTAAGGAACACTTGGGGATTGGCCAGCAGTACCTAGGTCACATTGTTAGGAGCTCTTTGGGCCTTCAATCTGAGATTAAGTTATATCAGAACAAGGCAAGCCAAATTCCTCCCTCTACAGATGGAGATCAAAAGGCTGCGTCAGCCTCGCCGACCACAAATCTCTCTGGTGTTTGACGCTCACTGTCGATAAACACCCTCTCTGCTAGCAAGGTGGCAATCTGGAACAACCTCCTTCGCCAGAGGGCTTGGGGACCACGGTGGGCCCTGCTTCCTCTGCCATTTCTCATTTGGGATCATTTGGCCAACTAAATCTCTCTGTCGAATTTAATTTTTAGGACCATGATGACATGGCTTTCACGTGATAAGAGTTTCTAGGTGGAAAGGAAATGACCACAGAATGATGGGACATTTCCTTTCTCACATCCTGTCAGAAATCCACTCAGCTATTTCTTTTTCTCCTTCCTTCCTTCCTTCCTTCCTTCCTTCCTTCCTTCCTTCCTTCCTTCCTTCCTTTCTTCCTCCCTTCCTTCCCTCCTCCCTTCCCTTCCTCTTTCCTTCTTTCCTTCCCTCCCTCCCCACTCTTTCTCTGTCTCTCTCTCTAAACAAACAAATAAATAAACCTGCAGAGGTTCACCCCATATAATTTCAGCAAGTTCACAAACCCTGGATGTCTCTCTCTTTCTCTCTCTCTCAGCTTTGCTTCCGTTGGCACTAACTGGATTCCCCCCAAAGGACCATTTCAGCTTAAACGGCTACAGAGGAGGAAAAATCCATCTTGTCATAACTTACATAAGGAGTTTGAGCCTCCCACAGCCCCTAGTAAGCCTTGAGTTTGCCTCTAGCAGCATGGCTGAATGAGCCTCTGAAATCACAGGAGGCGTGCTTGTTCCCAGGCGGGGCAGTCAATGGAGAAGACTCGGCAGCTCCAGTCTCTGAGACCCGGAGCCTGACCCCTCTCCTCACCTGCCAACCGGTCACCTGCTACAGGCCCCCCCTCCGGGGGGGGGGCACTAGCTGCTGTTCACTAGTATGTTGTCAATTGGGATTTTTTCAAAGAAGCCCCCTTTGGGGATAACCCTCGTGACTTCTGAAAGAGTCACTTGCTCTGTTTCATCAGAATCATGACTTTCTTAAGGCTAGTATTTATCAAAGATATTTTCTTCCGAGTGGGGAGGTAGCTCCAAGCAGCTGGTGAGATTAGCAATACCATCATTGTTGGCCATTGAGCAAGGGAACAGAGTGTTGCCTGGTTTTAGTGCAGCTTCTGCAAGACACTCTCGAGACCCCATTTTTAAAAAAGATTTTATTTATTTATTTGAGAGAGAGAGAGAGGGAGAGGGAGAAGCAGACTCCCTGCTGAGCAGGGAGCCCGATGTAGGGCTCGATCCCAGGTCTCTGAGACCATGACCTGAGCCGAAGGCAGACACTTAACTGCCCGAGCCACACAGGTGCCTCTTGAGACCCCATTTAACAGCAAAATGGAAGGGAAGGGAGAGCAAGAGAGAGGGAGCGAGTAAGTACACGAGAGAACTCATGCTTCATATGTCTCTGAGCCCACAGCTAGCTAGGGTATTAGGACCACACAGAGGCACCAGGTCAGCCTCTGCTTTTCCCAAAAGGGAGATTATTATAAGCCCTCAGGACTTGTGGGGAGGTGTGCTTCAAGGTCATCTAGTGACCCTTAACCCCCCTCTACAGTCCCCACGCCACTGGCTCTCTGGCCTCTCTGTGCACTCCTCCAGTGGTGGGGACCTGACCTCCAGGGCTGGGTCGGCATTCTTGAGTGGCTCGGACTGAAAAAGATTTTCCTTTCATTTGTTCAGTCTCTCACTTCTGTTTACTGAGCACGTGCTTTGGGACAGGCACCATACTGTGTCCTGGGAATACAGCAGTGGATAAAACAAGTATGATCCCCACTCATAATCTAGTGAGGAGATAGGTAATAAAAGAACACAGCTCTCCCCACCCAGCTCAACCCTCTGTCCCCTTACCCACCAGTCCGCGGTGGCCAAAATGCCACGCAATGACCCAGGAAGATTTTGCTTGTATGGGGCCAGAGCCGAACTCCTTTATTCTGAAGAGTAGGCTTTTATGAATGCAACCACTTTTCTTTTTGGTTTCCTGGCCCCATCACATGCTGACTTACATTGGGCCAACTCACCAGAAACCCCTAAGCACCCCCCTTTTTTTCACATATTATACCATTAAGCCAGTTTTTGCCTATCTCATATTTGTGCAATTGATTTATTTTGGACCAAGTTCCAGGGCTTTACATTGATTTCTGTTCACATTTCTTTTCCTAAAATACCCTGTCATTCCAGTCTATTGAGCTAGTTTGTGATTCAGCAGGATAGGAAGTCCTGTGTAAAATTTACTCAGGGGCCTGTATATTAAACTAATAACACTGGATTATCACAGGGAGAAATTGGGCCTTTGCCAAAAGTCAGAGGCCTGACAAAAACCAATGTGTCACAGGAGTTTCACCCCGTGGGGTTACTTTTTTTTTTTTTTGAAACAAGGAAGCATAGCATGGATCACAGTCTTCTCAGAAAAGTCCCCAACTGTTCACCATGTGGTTGATACTGGATGGGGTCTGTGAACTGAAAATCGGGCAGTGCCTTTGTTAGGTGACAGGGCCGGGGGGGGGGGGGGCGGCGAGGCAATGGGACACGATTGGAAAAGGTGCCCATGGCCACTAGCTCTTGGTAAGAGCTAGGGCATCTCCTTGTCTTGTGTACATGGTGGGGCTGGCGACTACACTCTGGCTTGGTGTTCTACGGGACAAAAGGAAAGAGTGGCCGATGACCTTCTGTCCCGTGGAGGTCAGACAGAGCGGGTTCCTGGGGTGGTGTGCTCAGGGAGCTAGGTGTGTGCTCAGAGACCGGGATTCAGGGGCTAGTGAACTCAGCCAGCTAGGCAGGCCGGCAAGCCTCACTTAGGCAAACACCCCTAACCTCCTCCACCCCTCCCACCCAGCTCCACATTCTTGAGGTTTTCGTTCACCAGACCTGAGTGAAAGACTGGCTGCTTGACTGCTAATTATTCCTGGAAGTGGCATGCTATGAAGTCTGCAAACATTTTCTGCAAACATTGGCCCATAAGAGGCGAGCTGTTGAGTTCTGGAAGCCAGGAGGATGGAGGTGGGAGGGAGCATTCCTCAAGCATGAGGCAGTAGGGTCCCTTTGCCTGCTGGGTCTGTGCTGTAAGGTCAGTGGGAAACAGATGCGTCAAGGACAGTCCCCAGGTAGAATGGGACCCCCTCCTCGGGGACATGGGCTTTTCAGACTTGCTTTTCAGATGAACATGTGAGGCCGGTTGGGGGCTCTCGTGTAGCTGGACTGTTGATGGCTTTCTGTTTTCAAAAAAAAGTCTCATCTGCCACCCAGCCAAACTTTGCTTGCACACATGTTTTCCAGAGACAGAGACAAAAATGTGTTTCGGGGGGTGGGGGGGGGGAGACTGGAGTGACAGTTACATTAGCCGTATGCAGGGCCATCCTCATCACCTCGGCATTTCCTGAAGATTGTTGCAGCCTCCTGTGAACCCCAGCCAAGGTTCTTTCGAGATCCAGGGCAAGCCCCATGACCAAAAGCAGGCTGGCCTGGCTCAGAGGGAGGAAAGGGAGACTTCAAGAAGAGTAGTCAGGTTGCGAAGGCCCTCTGCCATCAGAGTCTACTCCACCAGCCTCTTCAGCCTCCTCTACCACTGCTCTGTACCTCTAACTCTAGCATTACCAGACTGGACCCCTAGCACCCCGCTGGTGCCAAGCGGTTTCCAGCCTCTCTGCCACAGTTCACGCTCTCCCCTCTGTGCACAATGTTCTCTCCCCACTGCTTCTCCATCCTAACTCCTACTCACCCTTCCAGACTCACTTCGGTGTCACGTCCTTTGGGAAGCCTTCCCTGATTCCCTCTGTCTGGGTTTGGCCTATCTCCTCTGCGTTCCCACAAAATGCTAACCCTTATCATCTGAACACAGGAATAATTACCTTGGACTCAGGATGCCTAAGTCACTGTTCTAAATCCTTCACACGTATTAACACTTAATCCTCACAGCCCAACGGGGCTATCGATATCTTGACTTTATTGATGAGGGAACTAGGAAACCAAGAGGCTAAGGAACTTTTCCAGTGTCCCACAGGTAGGGAGTGCAGAGGTGAGGATTTGAACCCAAGCAGTCTTTCTCTGGAAACTGAGCTCTTTGAGGGCAAGTGAGTAAAATCATCCCTGAATTCTCGGAGTAGACACTCCAGAGATGTTGGATGAACTTAACCGAACCACATGTGACCACTAAGCCCATGGGGAAGAACCTGAAAAAGTGGAAAGGGGTCAGAAGAAGAGGCGGCCCCTCGTAACACACATCTCCCTGCTGACCCTGTGGACGGATGTCCAAGCCTAGTGGACCTCTCTGTAGGTGAGCTCCCTCCTCCCAGCCCATAGCACGGAAGCTAGAACAAGGCCGTGGGTCCCACCTTGGGAGGCAGTCTCTGGGAGGCCATTTCCCAAGGCCAGGCCCATTTCTACTGGGCCTGCCTTCCTCATTGACACCAGGGTAACCATGACTGCTCATTTGGTTTTGGTTAAGGACAACAATGTACTTGCTCACTGGGGGAGTGGGTGGGGTGGGAGAGGGCTTTGTTTGGAAGATTCATGCTTAGCCCATCCTGCCGCAATCCCACGGAGAGATTTAGAGCAGCCAGGAGGAAATCTTTCTGAGTTCTAGAACTTTCTGTCTTCAGCCTGGAAGCCTTCCTGTGAAGACTTCACCTATGTGCAATTTCTATAGACAAGTGTGAGCCGGGCATTATGACTGGATTTAGACCTACCACTAGTCCTTCCCAAGACCCTCAGAGGACCTTTTGAGGAAATAAATAGATCATCCCTATAAAAAATTTTTTTTAAAAACAGAGCGTGATTCTCGGGACCCAGAGCGTTGGACCACGAGTCTGAGCATTCAACTCTGGGGAGAGTGACTATGGGTATGGGTGTTGGCGTAGGACTGCCTAGACTGGCATCTTGGGCCCGTCACTTGATACTATCTGGCCTTAGGTTCTGCATCTGTAAAATGGGTATAATAGCAATAACTACTTGCCTCATAGTGTTAGTTCGAGCATTAAATCACTTAACTGAAAACAGCTCCTGGCATAGAATGTATGTTCAAAGATGGCAAACTGTTATCAGTCTTGGTTCTTATGCCAATTAGCTCATGGCCTTGGACAAGCCTTGGATTTTTTTCGGTTTCCTTATCTGTAAAAGAAGGGGTTGGACCTTCTCCCCACGGCCCCTTCCAGCTCTCACTTTCTATAACAACATAGCTTGGCCACCTTAGTTTATATTTGCCATTTCTTTAGTTGAGGTACAACTGACCGTCAGTTAGGCGTTCAAACCTCATGGTACAGCTCTGTGAATTGTCATATATGTGTGGCCCCATGTACGCATCTATACCCACTACTCAGATCCAGATCTAGAAGGATTCCAGCAAATAGCAGGCTTCCTCATGGCCCCTTCCAGTCAACACCTGCTCCCGAAGGTAACTACCCTGCTGATCTTCATCACAAGAGATTGGTTCTGCCTCCTTTGTATTTTCTGTACAGGACACCATAGAATCACGTAGTATTCTTCACGTTTGGCTTCCTTTTGCTCAGCATTCTATCTCTGAGCTGCATCTGGCTTATTATGTGTACCAGTAGGCTTTGTCAAAATTGCTGAGTAGTGTTCCATCCTATGGCTGTGTTACATTTTATCCTTTATCCAGTTGATGGACATCCGAGTTGTTTCTAGTTTGAAGCTATTATGAATGGGAATACTGTGTCCCTTCCAGCACATGCCTTCACGCCTTTCGTGAATATTCTCATGCATTACTGTTTGGTGTAGATGCAGGGATTAAATTGCTGGGTCATAGGGCATGCATCTGTTTAACGGTGGTAGGTACTGCCAAACTGTTACAAAAGTGGTTTTACTAATTTCCACTCCCATTAGCAATGTATGAGAGCTCCATTTACTCTAAATCTTTGCCAACGCTAAATACTGTCAGTCATTTTACTTTCCCCATTTTGGTGTGTGTGTTTTTGACTATAGCTCTATCTAAGTTGTTCTAAGCAAGGTAGGTACCACATGAGTATCATTGCAGCTTCTTCAACTAGCCAGATGCGACTCTTCAAGAAGGAGACCATCCCTAGCATAGCCTCCGAAGTAGGCACTACATTCAGGGTAAAAAATATCCGAGGGACATATGTCCAAATTGGCCTTCTGACAGGGGCTGCTTCGGAATAAAGGCTGCACTGTGCTCACATCATTGAGAAAAATGTTACTTGGGAGCAAAAGACAAAAGCAGCTCCAACCTTAATTCCTAACTTCTGACTGTGCAGGCCCAGGAATTTAGAATTGAATAAAACTGACCACCCATCCAGGACAGCTAGAAGAATCCAAGACTGTGAGTACCAGGTGATTAGGCCTCCACAGGATTTTTTTTTTTATAGCACCTTCAGAGAGATATAATTCACCTACCATACTATATTCACAGAGTTGTGCCACCATCACCAGCGTTCTAGAACATTCACCAGCGTTCTAGAACTTTGTCGTCACTCCAAAAAGAAACCCTGTAGCCATTAGCAGGCAATCTGGTTCTTTCCCCTTCCAGCTCCTCCCAACCCCCAGTCTACTTCCTGTCCCTGTGGATTTGCATGTTCTGGACATCTATAAATGGAGCCATACAGTATGTGGTCCTAGAGCTATACTCTCACTTAGCGTAGTGTTTTCAAGGTTCATTGTGTTGTAACGCATGTCAGTGCTTTATTTCTTTTGCGGCTGAACAATATTCCATTGTGTGGGTATATTTGTTTGTTGAGGTGGACATTTGGGTGGTTTTCATTCTTGGGCTCTTGTGACGAACGCTGCTGTGAACATCCACGTTCAAATTTTCGTGTGGATATATGTTTTTAAATCTCTTGAGTATATTTCTCAGGGGTGAAACTGCTGGCTCATAGGGTAACTAACTCTATGTTTCACTTTTTTGGGAACTGCCAAAGTGTTTTTTCCTTTTTTAAAGATTTATTTATTTATTTTGAGAGAGAGAGAGAGTGAGAGAGTGCAGGGTGGAGGGGTGGAGGGAGGGGGGAGAGAAAGAGTCGCAAGCAGACCCGACGCGGGGCTCCATCTCATGACCCTGAGATCACAACCTGAGCTGAAACCAAGAGTCGGCCGCTTAACCAACTGTGCCACCCAGGCGCTCCTGCCAAACGGTTTTTTCAAAGTGGCTGCACAATGTTATAATCCCACCAGCAATGTGTGGCGGTTCTGATTTCTCCACATCCTCACTGACACTTGTTCGTTCCCTTCTTCTCTTTTATTCTAGCCATCCTAGTGGGTGTGGAGTGGTACCTCACTGTGGTTTGATTTTGCCTTTCCCCAGTGACTAGTGAAGCTGAGCATCGTTTCATGTGCTTATTGGCCATTCAGATCCTTTGATCCTTTTTTAGTCATTTGTGTTTTTATGATGGCATTGTAAGTGTTCTGAATATTTCCTAGATACAAGTCTCTTATCAGATACATAATTTGCAAAAAGTTTTCTCCCTTTCTGTGGGTGGTCTCTTCACTTTCTTGACTGTGTGCTTTGAAGCGCAAAAGCTCTTAATTTTGATGTGGTCCCATTTATCTATTTTTTTCTTTGGTTTCTTGTGCTTTTGGTGTCATGTCTAAGAAACCATTGCCTAATCCAAGGTCAGAAAGATTTACACCCATGTTTATTTCTAAGAATTTTATGGTTTTAGCTCTTCTGTGTAGACCCTTGATCTGTTTTGATTTAATTTTTATATATGGTACAAGGTAAAGGTCCGGCTTCATTCTTTTGCGTGTGGATATCCACTTGTCCCAGCACCATTTATTTAGAGGACTATTCTTTCCCCATTGGATTGTTTGGCATCCTTGTTGAAAGTAAATCGACCATAAATGTGAGGGTTTGTTTCTGGTCCACGGCATTTTTAACTGACAGAAATGAATGGTCAGATATGGAAGGCCCACAATAGTCCCAATGTCTCAGGCCAGCACACCCAGAGGCCTCCTATCCCTCCACTCTGCTGAGAAAGGGCACAGCCTAGGGAAACAGTAGTCGCCGAAGTTAGGTCTAATGACTCTAACCTGGAAGCAAATCATGTTGGAAAGTTACACGTGTTTCCAGAACCAAACTTCCTTTCTCTGGAAAGTCACACTTCAATATTCATCTTTCTAAGCATGCTGCCCTGAGTTTCAGAGAAGTCTTTCCCTCGGTCCGAGGCCCCTTTCCCCTTAGCTGGGCACTTCATCCAACGTTAACCCTCTTATGACTCTCACTCAGAGTCTGAGCCGTAGCTGGAGCCCAAACTTTCAGAAAGAAGAAGAGCTTGCCTTCATTTTTTTTTTTTTTCTCAAAGGAAAATGCTCTGGCCTGCGACTTATTTGCCTCACATACAGCCTCACACTCTGGGCAGCACCCCAGCGAGTGGCAATGGATTTGTTTTGGACATGTCTGTCCCATTTTTGCTGTCAGGACTCCAATTGACGGTAAGCACCTGACAGTTGAAGCAAACTGTCAAGGACAGAAGGGCGGGGCGGGGGGGGGGGGTGACCGGACTTGCCCCTAGCTTTGGCCTTCCCTAGCACCTGATGACCATGACTCATGCTGTGAAGAGATTCTTCACCTCTTGACTAGACGACTTTCATGACCTGGGGAAGGCAGTGTGCCCGAGTGGCTCCAGGTGACTTGGGTTTGAATCCCTGATTCTGCATTTGCTTGCTGTGGCGGACATGGAGATGTACTGCGCAGAATCCCTGTTGAGAAAGAACCCGCTACCCAGCTGTGAGTACTGTGGTTAGTTGACAGCCTCCAGCTGTTAGCTTCTTCAAGGTCTGCGTCAGCTTTGGCGCCAAGGCCATCCCGTTCTGGGGGTGGCCCCCAGCCAATGACTGATCGAGGAAGTGATCCAAGGCCCATTTCCGCCACACAGAAGGATTCCTCTAGAAGGCAGTCTTTGCTCTGGAGCTCTCCTTTGGGCTGGTAGACTTTGACAGGTCTGCACCACGATCTGACAGACCCCTTGCCCCATCCTGCTCCCTCCTCTTTTCTTTCACTGGTATTCTTTCCCCCTAAACCATGTGCACTTCTAACTGTTACAACATCTGCTCTCCAGAGAACCCGACCTGTTTCTCTCGGGGTCAGTTTCCTCCCCTGTGCAAGAGGAATAATGACATGGTCTCACCCAGGGCTGTTAGGACGATTAGAACTAAGTAAAAGACCTAGCACAAAGTAGGCATTCAATAAAAGCATGCTGTTACTGTTAAAGAATCTATCATCCCCACTGCTACATCCTAACTTTTGAAAGAAATAGAGACGGTATCCATAGTAGCCCAAACCTGGAAATAACCTCAATGATCATCAACAGGGGAAGAAATAAAGAAATTATGGTGTTTCTATACAATAGAATTCCAATTAGCAAGAAAAGGGAAGGAACTATTGTTCCAGGCAACAACCTGAGTAAATCTTTTTTTTTTTTTTAAGATTTTATTTATTTGACAGAGAGAGACACAGCGAGAGGGGGAACACAGGCAGGGGGAGTCAGAGAGGGGGAAGCAGGCCTCCCGCCGAGCAGGGAGCCCGATGCGGGGCTCGATCCCAGGACCCTGGGATCATGACCTGAGCCGAAGGCAGACGCTTAGCGACTGAGCCACCCAGGCGCCCCCTGAGTAAATCTTAACCACGTAAGATTGAGCTAAAGAGACTAGACACAAAAAATACATACTATATGATTCCATTTCTCTGAAGTTCAAGAATAGATGAAACTTCTCGGTGATGGTAGAGATCAATGACTCGGTGGTTACCCTTGGGGGATATTGACTGGGAGCATGAAGGAGCCTTCTGGGGAACTAGAAATGTTTTCTGTCTTGACCTAGATTCTGGTTACATGGGTATACACACACACACACACACACACACACACACACACACACAATCATGAAGCTATATATTTCAGGTTAGGGGAATTTATGTACTTAATTAGATATGCCATGCATCCATTTCTTTAAAAAGGGAAAAATAGGCATTTTTATTAGTAGTGTATACATGTTAAGTTTTTGTAACTTAGAAAATGCAGAGAAGTAGAAAGAAAAATATCACCTATGCCCCCCCCCCCCCAAAGATAACCACTGGCGACATTCTGGATATTGCACTGCGCTCCCCAGGGCTCCCATCACTCCAGCTCTCTACGGTGCCACTTTAGTTCATGGAGAAAGTTCTGTCACTTCCACTCTCTAGGGAGTAGTGCTGGAGGATCATTTCTAGGCTCACTTTCTAGCCCCTGTTTCACTCCTTCCCCAGACAGAACCCAAAGCTAACTAGTGCCAACCTTTCAATGTCCTAACCTGCACATCCTCCCCACACTGCAGCCGGAATCCCCTGGGCCTCTGGATCCTTTCTAGAACAGCACATACCCAGGGCTGGGATTCAACTGGGTCTTTTGCCTTAACAGGAGTTGAAACACTAACTCGGGCCCCAAAGGGCTTTCTGATGGGAATGGAGCTGACTTTCCCCAAGGCTGAAATGATCCAGGTTGAGAGCAGCCAAGCCTTTCACCTATTTTTGCGTGAATTGTAGGAGAAGGCATTTTCCAGCTTGCTTAGATGACCACAAACTGTCGAGGTGACCCTGCAGGGAACATCTCAAGGAAGATTTTAATCAAAACCAGGCAGCTGGAACACAAGGGCTTTCTTCTTAGACAACCGGTTCTCAAAGTGCGGTCCCTAGACCAGTAGTATCAGCATCACCATCACCAGGGAACTGGCGATAAATGCAAATTTGGGGCCCCCACCATAGACCTGATGATGCAGAGACTCCGGGGGTGGAATCTGGTCATCTGTGTTTCAACAGCCCTCCAGGTGATTCTGGGGCAGTCTCGAGTTGAATAGCCTTTGTTCTAGAGGTTTCTAAATTCCACTGCCAGAGAAAGCAAGAATTTACTCACGTGTGCTCTTTCATGCCCAAACTGGTGCACTGTGTCTTTAGCATGACTTAGGGGGGCACGTGCCAGGTCCATATAACTTCAAAGTTTCTTGTTCTTTATATCCTGAACTCAAGGAAATGCATTCCTTTTTTTCTCTGTTAGCTGAACAAAGATGAAATATAGCCCAATGTTCCCCCAACAAAAAGATTTATTAATTTGTACTAATGACTGTTTAGAGAAAACCATAAAAACCAATGTCCTTGTTGAGAGCTCCTTCTCGAGGGCAAAATGTGGATGTTATCTGTAAAATCAACAAATTTGTCACCAAAGTGAAATGTTATCTTTTCCCAAGGATTTTCCCAGGCAGCTCAAGGCCTCAAGGACTAGACAGCCTCCTCCCTCTCCATGATCAGATGAAGAGGGTTAGAGTTTGCAGCCATAACCCAAATGCTTTTAAGACATCTCAGATGTAAGTTTGTTTTCAGGTTAGTAGCTTTGCTCAGACCCAACTGAAGAAAGGGAACTCTGAACCTGTTGAAAGCCTCAAAGAATCCCCGCAGACCTTTGCCTCCCTAAGGTATGACCAGCGCAATGATCTCTTGGCTTGGACAACAGAGAGAGGCACAAGCAACAAAAGCAAAAATAGACAAGTAAAATTGCATCAAACCAAAAATCTTCTGCAAGGCAAAGAAAACTATCAATGGAGTGAAAAGGCAATCTATGAAATGGGAGACTATATTTGCTAACCATTTATCTGATAGGGTTTAATATCCAGAATATATAAGAAACTCCTATAACTCAGTAGCAACCCCGCCCCCCCCCCCCCGCAAATAATCCAATTTAGAAATGGGCAAAGGACCTGAATAGACATTTCCCCAAAGAAGACATACAAATGGCCAAATGGTCTGTGGAAAGATGCTTAGCACTACTAAACATCAGGGAAATGCACATCAAAACCACAATGAAATATCACTTCACACACCTGTTAGAATGGCTATCATCAAAAATGAAAGGATAGCAAGCATGGGAAGAAATTGGAACCCTTGTCAGTTGTTGGAATGTAAAATGGTTTGGCCACTATGGAAAACAGTATGGAAGTTCTTCACGAAATTAAAAATGGAACTACTGTATGATCCAGCAATCACACTTCTGGATATTTGTCCAAAAGAATTGAAATCAGGATCTCGAAGAGATGCCTGCACTCCCATGTTCATTGCAGCATTATTCACGATAGCCAAAATAGGAAACAACCTAAATGTCCATTGTTGGATGAATGGATAAAGAAAATGTGGTATATACATATAATGGGATATCATTCAGCCATAAAAAGAAGGAAATCCTATCATTTTGAACCTTGAGGGCATTATGCTAAGTGAAATAAGCCAGACACTGAACGACAAATACTGTGTGATTCGACTTATACGAGATACCGAAAATGGTCAAACTCAAAGAAGCAGCGAATAGAATGATGATTGCCAGGGGCTGGGATGGAGAAGGAAATGGGGAGTTGCTAATCAACAGTCGTGAATTTCAGATATAGAAGTTGAATAAGTTCTAGAGATCTGCTGTACAACATTGTACCTATGGTTAACAACACTGTATTGTACACCTAAAATTTTGTTAAGATGACAGATCTCATGTTAAATGCTCTTACTTCACTAAAAAAAATGAACTAAATATGTTAACCATAAAATAAACTAGAGATCTGAAAACAACCCCAAAAGTATGACCAGTGGTATACTGTTAAATGCTTAATAACCTGCTCTCTGAAAATAAAATACATCTATATATCTTTTTTTACTATGTTCAGTGAGCCAACATGTAGTACATCATTAGTTTGTGGGGTTTTTTTAAAGATTTTATTTATTTATTTGACAGAGAGAGACACAGCGAGAGAGGGAACACAAGCAGGGGGAGTAGGAAGGGGAGAAGCAGGCTTCCCCGCGGAGCAGGGAGCCCGATGTGAGGCTCGATCCCAGGACCCTGGGATCACAACCTGAGCCGAAGGCAGACGCTTGACAACTGAGCCACCCAGGCGCCCAGTACATCATTAGTTTTTGATGTAGTGTTCAATGATTCATTAGTTGCACATAACACCCAGTGCTCATCACCTGTGCCCTCCTTTATATATCTTGATTATAAATGTGTAGAACACAATTTACAAATACTAATAAAATATGTAATATTCATTGTTACAAATTTCACCAAATAACTCATAGAATGCTTTAGCTGATTTTCCCCTAACTCTTGCATCTATAGTCAACCTAAGGTGGCAATTTACAAACAAGTATGTTTCTGACATGAGTATTGGTAGATTTATTGATTTACATTAATGAGTCAAGATACATTGTATGCTGAAATTGCATTGGCTCACACCAGTGACTTGAGTGACTTCGTCACTAAATCTGGTAATAGTTTCTAAATACTGGAAGAATCTTTCCTCAGTTTTTTGTGTTATTTAAAATGTAACAGCCACAGGGGCACCTGTGACTCCGTCGGTTAAGCATCTGCCTTCGGCTCAGGTCGTGATCTCGGGGTCCTGGGATCGAGCCCCACATCGGGCTCCCTGCTCAGCGGAGAGTCTGCTTCTCCCTCTCCCTCTGCTCCTCCCCGCTGCTCATGTTCTCGCTCATTCTCTCTTTCTCAAATAAATAAAAACAAACAAGTAAAATGTAACAGCTACAGAGAGAATGCAATTTTAAGTTTAATTCTGCACTATTAACATTTCTCCATCAGTTTCTTAAGTCTAGACCAAGGGTCATCAAAATTTTTCAGTAATGAGCCAGATGGTAAATATTTTAGGTTTTGTGGCCTCATAGGGTCTCTGTTCCCTATTCTTTTTCATTTTTTTTTACAACCCTTTAAAAATGTAAAAACCATTCTTAGCTTGTGAGCCATAGAAAAACATGCTGTGGGCGGAAGTTCGCAGACCCCTGGTCAAGACAATCAACAAAATAATAGATTAAGCACTGATTTGTAGCATTTTCTAATTTCCATGATGTAAATACTCTTACCATGGCTGATTTCAAACTACTAACTTGACGTCACTGAAGGTGGAGTTGCAAAGAGATGAACAGTTGCAAAACATTATATATTATTTCCCATTTGATCTGTAGGCAAAGGACATAAATAACCTCAAGAGCATGGATAATAGTAAAGCGTAGTAAAATAATTAGGAAATGAGGAGTTTTGAGGATTTATTAGCTTTCTTTTTCAGTCTAGTTTATTTAATTGTAAGTTGATATAATTTAATTTTTAATAAGGGCTGTATTTAACAGCCAAAGTTTCTGAAAATGTAACAATTGGCTCTCACAAGCTGATACAAGCAGCTACTGTGACCACCCCAAATTTCAACCTGTTTGTTTCGGTTCTGTTGGATAAAAAGAGAATCTTCACTCAATTTGGTCTATTATTCCCTGTAACAAAAGGATTTACTACAGGGTGTCTTTGAAGTAGGCAGTTTCCTTGGCTGTCCTAAAATAGGAAATGATTTTAGATGTTATTTTTACATATTTTCAAAAAGAGGTCTGTCTCTATTCTCAACAGCTTCCTGACCACCTTTTGCTTCCAAGTAATAAGAACTATTTAAAGGAGAAAGGAACCACTATGGTGTGGTTTTCAGAAAAGCACATGCTTTGCTCTTTCAGAGGTCATTATCCAATAGTTCTGCTCACAGACTGGGGAAGAGTTAAAATAGCTTTCCCGAGGTCCCTCCCAAGGCTGTGATTTTCCTCTTATCTGCTCAAGTAAAGCCACTCATTGTGCTCATTCATTTATTCAGCTACGTGAGCGTCGACCGTGTGGCAGCCACGGCGCTGAGCTCTGGAGTCACAGCAGAGTGCAACAGACGCATGGGCCTTGCTGAATCAATAATGACACAGATCAGTATTTACTTAGACTTTTCAAAAGTGCATTAAAGGAGATCATATAGCATAGGTTGCCTGACCTCTTTGGGGAGGTTCAGGATGTGACATTTAACCCTGATACCTGAAGAAGGAGTAGAAAGGCAGGCAAAAGAGGAGGGAGAACAAAGTACAAGAGCCTCCCCCGCCCCCCTCCCCGGTGATGAGGACAGCCTATACTATACATGCTTATATAAAGCACAGTAGATAACAGAACATAAACAGATATACAGTATGTCTTTGGTATCAAAGAGGGAGCCATTAGGAAAAAGTGTCTAAAAATGCTCCCAGAAGAAGGGGAGGCAATAATGGAAAAACAATTGAGAAAAATTGGTCTTTATAAAGAGCTTGGCATTTCTGAGCTGTTATGGTAGTGGGGCTTAGAGCTAAGGATGCTGGCCTCTTCCCATGGCGACCAATGACCTACCTGTAGGCTCCTGAGCCTGACACGGCAACAGGAAGTTAGAGGACTCCTGGTTTTCAACAACTCTGGCAATTTTCCCCTATTATCTTTCCAATACTACCTCTTCTCCATTCGCTCTATTCTCTCCTACTGGAAACTTGTTAGAACTTCTCATTTTGTCCTCCAAGTGGTTTCGTGTCTCTTTCATATTTTCCACATCTTTATTCCTCTGCTTTGCGTTTCCGACGCTTTTCTCAGATCTATCCTCTTGTTCGCTAATCCGCTGATCAGCTGTATCTGGTTTGCTGATTACCTCATCTGTTGCGTTCTTTTTTTCCATTTCAATGCCCATAGTTTGGTTCTTTTTCAAGTCCACCCATATTTTTTCAACTGTTCTATTCTTGCCTTATAATTCCTATTCCTTTTTTAAAAACCTTGGGGCACCTGGGTGGTGCAGTCAGTTAAGCATCTGGTTTCAGCTCAGGTCATGATTTCGGGGTCTTGGGATTGAGCTCCGTGTCGGGCTCCCCACTCAGCAGGGAATCTGCTTGTCCCTGTGCCCCTCCCCCTGCTCGTGCTCGCTCACTCTCTCTCAAATAAATAAATACAGTCTTTTAAAAAAATCTTTTTGAACATTCTAAGCATACTCATTTTGAAGCCCCTTTCAGATTTCTCTGTTAGCTTAGCTTTTAAGATGTGAATTCTCCTGTTTGTTGTTCTAGTCCCATGGTGGTTTATTTCCTCATAGGCTTAGCAAGTTTGGGTTATAAATTCATCTTCAGAGTCCTAATTACCAACACAGATGCGTGCTGTAGTACCTGGGTTTGAATTTTTGGCTCCATCACTTAGTAGCTGTGTGACCTTAGGCAAGTTACTTAATCTCTCTGTTCCTTAGTTTCAGTATCTATAAGATACGGCTGCTCTCAGAATGAGCTAATATTAGCAAAGCACTTAGTACAGTGTCCAGCACATAATTAAGCAAGTACTGTTATTTGGCAAGAATTCTTTTATCTGGGTGGCCTGCCTGCCTACGTACCCTGAGTTATATGACTCTCTTCCTGCTCCCTACTCAAAGCAACCAGTACACTTCTAAACTTTTTTTTTTCCTACTTCTATCCCTATTTATGGGTTAGCCCTTCCAGCTGCTGGCTTTCTGTAGGAGTTCAGATCCCACTCCCATCCCCACCCCGCCATTAACACCCTGCGCCCAGGATGCGCATCCACCTTTGAGTCCTCTGTCGCCTGTGTAAATGCCAATTCCTGCTCACTGCTGTGGCTTTGAGCTGCCTCTTCATTTCTGGCACCAGAATTTGTTTGTTTGGTTTTGTTTTTGATCTCTACTACATATTGAAATTTTTTTTCTCCATCCTTCAAAATTGTTTACTTATTCACGAATCCATTCAGCAGAAATATGAATTGTAGGATCTGGCACCTTACTAGATCCTACAGGAGAATGAAAAACTCCAATTTCTTCCGCCAGGTAGCAGACACCCAAATAGATGAAGCTATGCAAGTCGGTGACTATGCTGAGCCTGGTTTTTTAAAATCTTTTTTTTAAGTTGTTATTTTAATGCCAGTTAGTTAACACACAGTGTTATGTGAGTTTCAGCTGTACAATATAGTGATTCATCACTTCCCTACATCCCGCGGTGCTCATCACCACAGGGGCCCTCCTTACTCCCCATCCCCCGTTTCATCCATCTCCCCACCCCCCTCCCCTATGTATTGAATTTTTTTTTTTTAAACAACACGATTGGATTGGAGGAGGAGCTTTCTGCCGCCAACAGCTCAGACAACCAAGATGACCAGAAATCCCTGAAGATCCTTACTGAAGAAGCTGACCTCTCACTTGGACATGAGATCCTTGAGAGAACCCGGGACGAGAAGAGATGTGTTTTGTTTGCTTTTGTATCCCGTGTCCAGCACAGGTCTTGCTACATTTGACATACGTTTGCTGAATTAAGGAATGAAAGACTACATTGGCCACAGCAAGTGCTGCAAGCAGCTAGCTCACTGCTTGGTTTCTCTAAGAATTACCACCACCACCACAGTGCAGTCCCTCCACCCTCCTTGTCCCTGTGAATGAGCTCTGTCAAAGCGATATGGTTTCTAACAAATGAAAGTAGGTATAAGTCATTTAATCGGTGACTGTCTCAAGGGCAAGCACCAGATGTGGGTTTCTTTTACTCTCAAAGCAAAATACTAAACTAGAAACACTGCAGAGACAACAGAGTATTTCTGATTTTCAGACTGGTTTCTTTTTTTTTAAAGCACCAGGGTAAAATGTTAAGCAGGTAGCTGATGCAATCTGGCAAAGTGAGCGTATAGCTCTATTTATATAAAGACACACACATATATCAGGCCATCAGCAGTATTTGTATAAACAGTAACTCTCCTATGAAGGTAAAGGCCACCCCCCTTCAGTTCCAGTGACTGAGATACATTTTTCCAATCCTGGGGGCAAATACAGAGTAGCAAGTTCCTTCTTCCCCTTGGAAATTTGGCAGGCACAGCAAGTCTGCCTCTGTTGCCACATTCCCTTGGGGTTTTATGACTCTGTGCATATGGCCTGTGTGAAGGCTTCGCTTAGGTCACCTTATGCCTTTGGCGGCCAGCATGGTGTATGACGATGCAGGAAGACCCTGGTGTTTCCCAGATGGGTCCAGATCTGGCCATGTAATTACTGCCCTCCAGCTGGGAAATGTGACGCCAGGGTGATGAAGTGGTCTGTTCTTTATTTAAATCCAAAGATTGAACAAATACACACACACACACACACACACACACACACACACACACAGAGACACGCACACCCCACTCCCCAACTGCAGGGCGGTGTTCTTTAGGATTTTATGTAGGATTTTCCTGAACACATATTTCCTAAGCTAATCTCCTATCCTGTCCCCTGTTTACTTGCCATCTTATCGTTCTCTCTTCCTTTGCTCTCCTCCTTACTTAGTTCCTTATCATTGCTTTCAACCCGCTGGGAGTTCCCATTAACCCAGATGGTCTGTTTGAGGCCCTTTGAGACAGAGATGGGGACCCTAAATCCTTTCCCAGTGTGAGCCGCTTCCCTTCATGCTCTCCCATGGCCACAGAGAAGCCTATCTCGGGGCCTTGATTGTGAGGGAAGACAGATTCATGGAAGTTGATCCACCCCTGGTAATATAGCATTACCACCAGGGTGGACGTTCTCATTAGAAAGGAGAGTCCTGGAATAAATTTGGTCCTAATCACAGTAGCTCTGATAACTTGTCCTTCCTTCCATCAACCTACTTACTGTTCACTGTTACTTTTGAGATAGGCAGAGAAAGAATATGGGCTCTGCATTTAGACAGATTTGGGCTCAACTCCCAGCTTCCCCAGTTTATAGTTGGGTGATCCTAGGCAAGGCACTTACCCTCTCTGAGCCTCTTCTTCTCAATCTCTAAAGTTGGAATCTCATAGAATATATATTCAAAGCACCGAACACATGCTAGGCACTCTATACATGGGGGCGGTGACTATGATATACTTGGATCATGGTCACAGTCCTTGGTCCTGCTTGTCTCACCCAAGACAGAGATTCTCAGTTCTATTTACTCAAGAGTTCAAAGGAGGACTTTAAACACCCGCAAAGCATCTTCTCACAGAGCAACACTGAGCCCTGGGAGAAACAACAGACAGATCTCTGCCTGCCCTCAAGGGGCCCCAGCCATCTAAACTAGCAGATAAGAGGAAAATGTAAACACTGGGGTTTAGGTTTCGACATATGCAGGGCAGGGGAGCACAAACATTTCGTCCATAGCAACTGGCATCTGCTACATTATTCCCTATAGACCACGAATGCTATGGGAATGCAGAGCAGGAGGGCTGCTGTAGATAGGAAGTCTTCCTGGAAGAAGCAGGGCCTGAGCCAAGACTCCAAGATCGAGATTTGAGCAGACTTTTAGAAGAAGTGGGGGCCCTGCAGATGTGTGCTGGACCAACTCGGGAGGCATTTCCATTTTACAAATAAGCCAATGGAAGGTCAGATCACCCTAGTGACTTCTCCAAGGCCACTCGGCAAGACATGGGCCACGCTGGGATTTAAGGAGAGATGCGTCTCTGATGCTGAAGGCTGTGTTCAAAGCTGGCTGCGACGGAAGAGACAGGCTTTTGCTGGAGAGTAGGAAATAGGGAGGTATTGAAGGTTTTTTAGGGAGGAGAGACGCGATGAAGGCAGTGTTTCGTCTCTACTCACAGCATAGCAGATGTTTAGGGGAGGATTCTAGCACTAGAGGGGTCAGTGAGGAAGTGGTTGCAGTAACTTAGGGGTGAGGCACTGGAGGCCTGACCTGGGAGGCAGGGGCACAGTGAGAATGGAGAAGGCATGGAAAACGTGACTCAGGTCAGAGGGCAAAGTGACAGACTTGCAGGAAAGAGGCTTAAAGAATCTGGTCAGAGGACCAGAACGCTGGGCAGCGCCACTGCAAGAGACTGAGATGAATTACTTTGAAGATTGCTGTTTCTATAAGCCAGGGCCTGATTTCTTTTACAACTATTGCTATTAAATCTTTTTATCGAAAAAAATAACGCAGGGGCGCCTGGGTGGCTCAGTCGGTGAAGCGTCTGCTTTCTGTTCAGGTCATGATCCCAGGGTCCTGGAATTGAGCCCCGCGTGGGGCTCCCTGCTCAGCAGGGAACCTGCTTCTTCCTCTCCTCCCTGGCTCGCGCTGTCCCTATCTCTGTCTCTCTCTCAAATAAATAAAATCTTAAAAAAAAAAAAAAGGAAAAAGAAAAAAAGAATGCATACCCAGAGGATCCGGAATATGGGATATACTACAACACAACTGACCCGAACTCTTCAAAAAGTCAATGTCACACGCGCACAAAATCAAGAGCACGCACTGATGTTGATTAGACAACACCAAGGTGACATGAGTAAAGTGCAATGTGCAAACTTTGAATTTGGATTCTTCTTCTGGATTATAAAATAAAAAAAAATCTTTAAAACACATTTTGAAGCTGTTGGGACAATTTGAATATGGATTGGAAATTAGATGATATTGGGTTATTTCTTTTCTTAGGTGTAATAATGGTTTGTGATGAGGAGGGAGAATTTCCTTATTCCTAGGTCAGTCGTTCTGAAGAATTTAGGGTAGTGTATCATGATACCCGTAACTTACATTCAAGTGGTTCAGCAGAGAAATACACACACACACACACACACACACACACACACACACACACACAGAACTATATAACACATATGTCAAAATGTTAATTGTGGAACCTTGATAGGTATATGTGTTCATTGCACCACTTTGGTCGATCTCTTTGTATTTTTGAAAATGTTGAAAATAAAAATTTGGGCAAAAAAATACATCATGAACATAGTGAAAAGCTAAAAGAGCACAAAAGCTAAAAGTGAACCTTTCTACCCCAGGCACTCAGTACTACCTTTCCAGAAGCAACCACTGTTCACAGCCCCTGCAATTTTCTCTGCATTCAGCAACCTATATATGTATTTATAGATCCCTTTTTTTTTAAATAGATTGGTTCATGCTAGAAATCTTTTTGTTAGCTACAGTAGAGAGTCTCTAATCTATGCAACTGGGGGAGTAGTTGGTCAGTTAATTAAAAATCCGTTAAAGCAGCAATGCATGGACATACTAAGGGAGAGACATACCAGCACATCCAGAGGCAGTGTCTTTCGCAGAGGGTGTGGACCGCATCCTCTAATCCTGAGAGGTGGCTCCCCGGAGGCCAGGTAAACGAGCTTCCACTGTCCTGTCAGCAGCTTGGTTTTTAAAGAAAATTTTTTTGCCACTTGACGAGCCTTCTTGGAAATTGTTCCATATGACCAAGTGTAGATCTGCCTCATCCTCTTGGCAGCTTTTTAGATGAGTTGCTTTTTAGGACGAGTATGGTTTTAATCAGACTGTGCTTGGGGTGATGGGGAGAGAGCACCTGGGAGGGTATAGCTTGGGCTTCCTGGAGTTGCTCGAGCCTGAATACCACTGGGGCATTTTTCGAACGTGCTCCCAAGCTTGCGCAGCGCTGCCCTAAGCAGTTGGAGAAGTGTGGCTGGGGTTCCAGGGGCAGGACTGCTCTGAGGGATGGCAGTTCTGCCAGAGGTGCTAGTGAAGGCAATAGAGAGAAGGCAAGATGCCAAAGAAATGCTGAGGTCCAAGGACAGAGCCCACAAACTCCCCTGGGAGCTTCAGCCCCCTGCCTCTCCTCCACCAAAGGGGATCGCCTCCCGTTGCCATGATGGGGGGGGGTGTCACATTTCCAAAGCATGTGCAACTTCAACTCTGAAAACGCTCCTTTCCTGCCAGCACCTGGGCATGCTCAAATCCCCCACTTGAAGGAAGGCTCCTCCCTGCCAATGGGAAGGATTTGATTGGAAAAATGTGATTCTAGAAATCAGATCTGGGACTGGACTGAAATTGCCTGAAAAAATGAAAGAAGCATTGGCACAATTAACAAAAAGGGACTGGATTCCTTTATTTGTTTATTTTTTTTGCAGCTAAATCCTGCACAGCTTGCAAACCTTGGGAGGCAGCCATCCTATTATCATTCCTGATATGGACTTGAATTTCTAAGAAATGCCTTTTTTTTTTTTTTTTTTTTTGAGAACTGTGGAGTTGAACCTCTATTAGAAGCAGTTCTAGGAGTCCCAGCCACAATGTCTCAGGATCAGTGGTGAGACAAGAGCCAGAGCTGTGGCGTCTTGAGTGCCTGCGGGCCCATAAAGCTGTGTACCGACCCCAAGTGGGTCCCTTCAGGAGTCCTGGAAAATGCAGCCCTGCATCTAAACCACTCTCTGAATTGGGACTTGCCAGATCTCTATGTCATTTGAGGGACCCCAAATACCAGGGGCCCCACTGGCTTGTCACACTGCCTGAAATAGTCACATTGTGAAGTAGTGGAGTCCCCGTCTTTTCTAAAGCAGAGTGTCTCAGAGGTAGAGACCTTCCCCAATCTTTAAAGAAAATCAGCTTTTTACTTGAGGCAAAAAAAAAAAAAAAAAAACGGAGAAGGGAGAGTAATGCTCAGTCCAGGTTTTGGTGTGAGCTCGGAGGGCGGACAGGGGTGGGCCGAGGAGGGCCCAGGGCCCGCCAACATGGCCCCTGAGTTACTGGTAGAACCTCTGGGAAGGAGGGAGGTGACTCATGGGGCCCCGGGGAGAGGCAAAGTCAGCCGGGGCCCAGGCCAGGACTCTCATCTGTGGCCCCAGAGGCACACACTGGCTCTAATCATTGTGACGTTGGGAGGCCACCCCCACAGTCTCCAATTCCCTAACTCTGTTTTTACCGTGACCACTCAGGGTGCGGGCACTCTGCATTTTCTGTGAGCCCGCTTAACCCACAGATACTTTTGCATGTCTCATTATTCGGTGGCACAGACAGACGGACCACAACAGCAGGGGACGGCCATAGACGTCACAGCCAAGGATCTTGCAATACATTTATTCCAGCTCTGCTAGGTCTCTTAAGAAATCTACAATTTTGATTTTTTTTTTTTTACTTAATTGTCCCTCCAACACTCTTTATTTAAAAAAAAAAGATTTTATTTTTTATTTTATGTTTTTCAAAAAGATTTTATTTATTTATTTGTCAGAGAGAGAGAGAGAGAGCACAAGCAGGGGGAGCGGCAGGCAGAGGGAGAGGGAGAAACAGGCTCCCTGCTGAGCAGGGAGCCCAATGCGGGACTCGATCCCAGGACCCTGGGATCCTGACCTGAGCCGAAGGCAGATGCTTAACCAACTGAGCCACCCAGGCACCCCCTCCAACACTCTTTAAAGCACATACTATGTGCCAAGTGCTGGAGTAAGCATATGGGATATATTGTTGATCTAATCCTTACCGCAACCCTGTTGTGTAGGCACTGAGAGGGTAAGTAATTTGGCCAGGACTGTTTGCCTATTTAGAGCTTCTAGAAGTCATCTGGCCTGCTGGAATCTTTGAGATTACTTTTCCTAACTCAAATTCACTTCCAAATTGTCTCTTCCCATTGATTCAGCTTCTGTAGTGAGAGATTCATCTGCAAAATGAGGTTGCCTGAGATAGCTCTGGTAGGGAGTCAGCCTCCCCACTCACCTGGGGACCGTCCCCCTGTAGAACCAAACAACAGAAATAACCAGCCTCACTAGGATTGGCCACAAACCTCAAACTCCTTTAGAAGGACCCCAAAATGTCTCTGAAAAACAATAGTCAGATCACTGACCTTACTGCCGGAGAATGAAGGAGCATCATCGTGGCAAGTGTCCATCCACTTTGAGCCACTTGACCTGCCACCTTGGATCTTTTCTGACAAAAGCCTTCAGTTAACCCAGCAATTCCAGCCTAGACTCCTGTCGGAGTCTGCCTGAACTAGCTAGATGGTTGCATCTGGGTCACTATAACCCAAAAGGCCTTAATTAAAGTCAGGAAATATGCTCAATCTCCTCCTCTGCAATGCTTTAAGTCTAGATACGGCAAATTCGCCTGTGAAGACGTAGAAGCATAAAGGGGCCCTGGACACAGCACAGTCATTTGGGACACCTTCCCCCACCCCTGCCGACAGTATAAATTGAGAAATGAGAAAAGGGAAGTATTTGGCTCTAGATGAGTTTCCTTTTGTAAAGACCGTAGACAAAGGGGCTTGTCTACTAAAGACACTTTGTTTGGGTACGGGGAGAGCAATTTCCAGCCCACAGGGCCTCAGGCAGGAGTTTGCATGGTGGGTGTTTGGGTGGGTGGGGAGGGGCAGGTCGGTGATGACTGGCAGGCTGAGGGCGTGAGGAGGACACAGGAAGGAAAAGGGGGCAGAAGGAGAGGGGGACAAGAGACTGGAAAGTGAAGGGAGCAAGCACAAAAGAGAGAAGAGGAACGGCAGGAATGTTCCTAGTAGGGGCAGTGAGGGGAGGGCTTGTGCCACTGGCAATCCGCTCACCTTTTTTTAAAGACTTTTTTATACTGGGGTGCCTGGGTGGCTCAGTCGGTGAGGCGTCTGCCTTCAGCTCAAGTCATGATCTCAGGGTCCTGGGATTGAGCCCCACATGGGGCTCTGTGCTCAGCGGGGAGTCTGTTTCTTATTTATTTGAGAGAGAGAGAGAGAGAGAGAGAGAGCACGAGCGGGGGGAGGGGTAGAGGGAGAGGGAGAAGCAGACTCCCCACTGAGCAGGGAGCCCAACACCAGCTCCATCTCCGGACCCTGAGATCATGACCTGGGTTGAAGGCAGACTGAGCCACCCAGGCGCCCCTCTGCTCGCCCTCTTGATGAAGTCATTTCCTGTTTATTCCATACCGTTGGGGCATTGGAGGTCTTACACCAGTGATTTATCCAGTAATGGACACGTATCCCCTTCAGGTATCAACACTTTTGTAACTCAACTTTGGAGAGATAGCCTTTCAAAATTTGTTCACACTCCATGGCTTTCTGACACAAGAATGTCCTGAATTACCTTTTCTGGAACTCGTGGTGAAATAGGCAAGGAGTTTGCTTATGAACATTGTTTTCATTCTTTCAGCAGAAAGTGATTAAGGGCCTTCTGTATGCCAAGCACTGGGCCAGGTGCCGTGGATACTGGTGGACACCAGGGACCTGGAGCCTTCCCATGGACCTTGTCGTGCCTGTAATTTAGCCCAGGTTGAGAGAGTCAGAGGGTCACCGCTACCACTTCCTAAACTGTGGGCTGTGATGCAGTGAGACCTTTGAGGGTCTTAGGAAGGAGTTGGGTTGTTTGTTCAGGACTGTGATGCCCAGGACCTCCCAATGCCGGCCGTCGATTCATGTTGTTGTCACCATGTTCCTTCTCATCAGCCATGTACTTGAACACCTATTTGCCCGGGCCGGGGCCTGGCAGTGGCTTGTCTCTTCCACACAGTAAAGTGTATGTGTTTGGGGATGGTGGTCACTCAGCAGCATCTCTTCTTCCCCCTGCCCCAAGTTCTGAGCTGCAACTATAGTTGAGGTCGCTGGAAGTATTGCTTCCAGGGAAGCGAGGACTGACAGCATAGTCAGGGGGTGGGGGCTGGTCAGTGTTTAAACATTGGCTGTCTCGGTTGGTGGGGGAGAAGGGTGCTGATTGATGGTGTTTGCTGATTTCCATGGTGTAAATATTCCCACCGTGGCCAGTTTCAAGCTCCCAACGCGATGTCACAGAACCAGGGGCAGAGAGGACATGCACCTCAGCGCCCCATTGGAGAGTATTTCCACCACACAGACATAGGAGTGAAGAGTAGCAAAAGTAATTAGCAAGGCATGAGTATTGAGCATTCATTAGCTTTTACAGAGCTTAATTGCAAGGTTGCATACTTTAATTTTTTAATAATTCCTGCAGGTAACAAACCAACTCCTGAAATTCCTGGTGAACAGTCAGTTCTCACTATCAGCTGAGCGGAGTGCTAGCTCACCTTTCTCTTAGGCTCAGCAGAGAAAGGGAAGCTAATTAGATGGAGCCCCAGAGTCCTCACCCCAGCTTTAACCATGGCAGCCCCGCTTGTATTCATTTTATGCATACAGGGATTCTGTGTTTGAACAAAGGGTTCCAGTATGTTTTTAATGTGGGGTTTTTGGAAAGACACTGGTGTAGACAGTTGCTGAGGCTCCTTCCAGCTAGGATGGCCCAAGTTAGCCAAGCCTGGGTACCCTCCTGTTCCCTTTCTCATTCCCTTGTCCCCTCTTGTCACTCGGGTTTCTTATTCCTGCCATCCCCATGAATGCTTTTGTCCCATCCCAAGGACCTCCATCTACACTGAAGAGAGAGCTGTTACCACCTGATCTGGTTTAAAGTGAGATCCCTCCCAGGCATATTTTACTCTTTAACACATGACTCTGGGAGACTCTAAAGTTCTTCCAAATACAAAGGGATGGACTTCTAAAGGGCAGAATTCCAAGAAGGGGAAGGTAACTTAAAATCAACCTGTTTTATGCTTTGCATTCTCCTTCAAAAGTCTCCGGATCTCGGTGGATGGCTGGGTTACCTCCAAAGAGCTGCCCGATAGTGCACCTCTATTTTTCTTTAGACAACACGCGATTCTTTGAGTAAAACCCAAAAGCTTTTCTTAGCATGTGTTTGGTTGCTCCACCACTGAATACGAGCTTTTCAGCCATGGAAATGCATAGAAGAGGCCGCAGGAGTTATGGATATGACACAATCCTTTTCTGAAGACAAATTCACCCTCCTTAGCCTGCCAGAGAAATTATTTTTCCAGGAAAACTAAACAGTAAGCACATACTTGGATGTTCCTTTCAGACAAGAGAGGAGACCTTTCTATCCCATTAAGGTCAGGCAATTGCCCAAATGATTTGCTTCACTGCCTATCATAACGGGGAGTGTGGGACAGAACCAGCAGGGGCCTACACTCATCTCCGTCCATCCAGCAGTCACAGTGGAGCAAAGTTCATAGTCACAGGCACCCTCTGAAGCCTGCAGTCAGAGAGGCTGAGGCTGGGGCCACTCGGGAACCTCCCCCCTGCACACACACAAGCCTACAGTGTTCCCACAGCTCAGTGCAACAGCTCATCGGGGTCAGCGTTCTAGAACCAAAAGTGAAGTGACGGGCTAAGGTGCATAGAGGCTGGTGGCCTAGGAGTCCATGGGATGAGGCACAAAGGTGAGCTTCCTGGCCAACTGCCAGATCTGCTGGGTGCACGCTCTTCAGATGCAGATAGGCTAACCAGTAGCCCAGGAGCTGGGGGGCAGTGTGCCCAGACCTAGGGGTCCACCCCGTAGCTTTGCTTCTCAGGTTCCGTCCCCGCTCCTGACACCAGCAGCAACCTCCCTTTGTTCCCTTTTCACTGAGAGTGACGGCTCCCTATCTGAAGGCTCCAATTGTAAGGAGGTATGAATGCATGCCCAACACATAAAACAGACTCAAAGCCAAGCTCTGTCCAGTCTAGGCCAACTTAGGTGATAAATCTTGCTCAATTCCCTGGTCTGAATACCTTTGGCTACCTCTGCAAGCCCAGTCTATTCTTGATCCAAGGCCCCTTGGCCAAGGTCCCTGCACAGTTGGCCCTTTCTCCTCTTCTCTGTCCAAGCTGAGCTCACTCTCCCCTCGCTCCCCCCAAAGTCCTTCACTTTCAGGATCGGAATTTTTGGAACCCAAACTTTCTCTCTTAGAAAAATCTCTTCTTTTACCTCTAACTTTAGTCCAACCTAGGCTCCTAAATTCTCTTGAGTCTTCCAACACTTGAATTCTGGAGGACTCTGGTCTCTCTGGGGAAACAGGGGCTATCCACATTTATCTAATAACATCCAATGGCTAGTATCATTTATAGATCATGTCCAGCAGACAGCAATCTCAGAGTGTGCTTTCCCTGTGTCACTTGCTCTTGACCTTGGAGAGAGGTTTGAGATCTAAGTGTAAGCCACCAGCAAAATATTGCCTTGTCAATGCACCAAAGAGAGGGAAAGTTAGCTTATCTTTCAGAAGTCCCCAGAGTATTGTGGACTAGCTGAGTAAGTGTAATTAGAAAAAGGAAAAGGAAGTCAAGGATAAATTCACATGGAGCTGAAGAAGTCTCATGATAAAGTGAATTTTTCCCAAGGTTGCCAGAAAGCAAGTCGTGCAACCTTTGGGAAATGGTGAGTTCAAGAATTTCCAAAGAGCCCCCCCATCCTTCACCTGGCCAAGTCCTTGATATCACCCAAGAGCTCTGATTGTCCCACTTCAGGCTAGAGAAGCAAGCTGCTTTTCATTGCTACTTTCCAAAGTGTGTTCATATCCATTATCTCACTTGATTGTTACCATGACCCTGTGAGGTAGGTAAGATAACTATTAGTTTTCCCCAGGCTCATTTCTGGAAGATTCCCAGGAGTCAGATTTTACACAATGGTAAGTTGACAGTGTTGGCTCCCTTTTCACATGCTAACAAAACCTAGCCTGGTCTAATCCTTATGTAAAGGGAAGATTCATCATGCAACATTGACCTAAGCTAGGCAGAGAGAAGCCTGATCATCAGGGAGTGACAGGATTGGGGGGCGGGGGTGATCTTGAAAAACTGAGTAATTCTACTCCTCCCTTCCCTTCCTGGAGCTAAAGTCCAGGCTTTTGAATGGGAAGGGCTTGTGTTATCTTCAAGTTACACAAACCTTCTTTCTTGAAGACTGGAGGCTAAGACCAAATTTCTATATATTTAGCTGTATTTGATCAACCCTTAGCAATTAATCAAGTGCCCACTGTGGGCCCAGCTCTGTGGGAGTGCAGGGAAGTATGAGATGTGGGCCCCGATCTCCAGGAGCTTACAGTTTTGCTGGGAGCTAAACTTGTACACACTAGACAGCAATGCCTAGTAGTCAAAGTGATGAAATGAAGAGAAAGTCAGAGGGGATTGATGCAGCCAGGGGAGGCATCCCAGAGAGGCAGCACAGAGAAGCGCTTAGGAGCATGAGCTCTGGGTCGGGCAGTAAACATGGCTTCAAATTTCAGATCCACCATTACTAGCATTGTGAACCTTGAGCAAATCCCTATACCCAACCCATAAAATGGGGCGAAAATTAAGAAATACTTATCGTATCAGGTTACTGAGAAGATCAAATGAGCACAGTGCCTGGCACATAACGCCAAATGCTGTTCAGTGTTCAACAAATGGCATTATTAAGGCCCTATTTAAGCTGACCGTTGAAGAATGGGAGAAGATTTGGAGACACTGAGGGAGAGAGACAGGACAATCCAAGGCACTGAATTAAACGAAGGCAAGGAGGTGTGAAAGGATGCTGAGGCTACTGGCCTTATTAAAGCAGAGGGGACATATTAAGGTAGCAGGAAAAGATAAACTTTGTTAGGTTGGATGCAGCTAGATGATGAAAGGCCTTACCACCAAGCAGAGGAGTTTAGACTGGATATGCTAGGAAGTGAGAAGCCACTGGAGACTTGCAAGCGAGAGAATAACCTGAGGATGGTGGTCTTAGAGTAACATTGACCCGTGGTGTGCTCAGTGACTTGGAGAGGGACTGAGGGATAGCCATTGTTTCAGGTATGAGTTGATACAGGCCTGGACTAGAATGACCATAGACAACATTTGAAAAATGTTTTGAGCGGGAAAATTAACTAGATGGACTAGGTAATTAGGTATGAGAAATGAAAGGGAAGGAAGAGTCCAAAAGGATTCCGAAGTTTTGAGTCTAGATGACTTGGAAAGTAAAATAGGAGTCAGGAGAAGTAGGTGTGGAGGAAGATACTGGGGTCAGTGTTCAGTGTGAGATAATGGAGATACCCACGTAGAAATGTCTAGAAGAAAATAGTGATACCCAAAGGTCCCAAGAGGGCATAATTTTTTTTTAACTTTTCAACCCCCTTCACCCATTTCTCCCACTTCCTTTTCTTGTACTTCCTCTCTGAACAGAGGCAGACTTCATTCCTGGTTAGATTGTTCTCTGCATGTATTGACAGCTGTATTCCTTTTTGGTTCTATTAATTATTTTTCTTATTCTATTACATTAGCTTGGACCTCCAGTAAAACATCAAATAGTAGAAGAACAGTAGTCCTGGATATTCCTATCTTGTTCCTAACTTTGGGAGAAAACATCTGTTTCACAATTTATTAACAAACACATATGTAGTGCTTCTATGTGCCAAGCACTATTGTGAATACTTTATTATTTAAGTATTTTTTATATTTATTTTTCCTCCTACATTTTTTTATTTAAATTATTTAATCCTCCTACAGTGTTTTAAGATAGATATTATTGTTGTTGTTGTTGTTGTTATTATATCCATTTTACAGATGAGGAAACTGAAGCACAGAGAAGCTATGTAACTTGCCCCAGGTCACACAGGTGGCAAGTGGCAGAACAGAGACTCAAACCTCCACTATCTAGCTTCAGAGACTGTATTTGTAACCACTCTGCTATGCCTGCTACCTTTGGAAGTATGGAGTTTTTTCTTTTTTTTTTTTTTTAAGATTTTATTTATTTATTTGACAGAGAGAGAGAGAGAGAGAGAGAGCACAAGCAAGGGGAGTGGCAGGCAGAGGGAGAGAGAGAAGCAGGCTTCCCTGCTGGGCAAGGAGCCCGATGTGGGGCTCGATCCCAGGACGCTGAGATCATGACCTGAGCCAATGACAGACACTTAACCCACTGAGCCACCCAGGTGCCCCTGGAGTTTTCTATAGATTTATGGAAGATACTCTTGATCACATTAAATTTTTCTTTTATTCCGAGTTTCCTTAGAGCTTTCTAAGAGCAAATGGGTGCCAAGTTGTCAAATACTTTTGCTATATTCGTTGAAATGATCATATGATTTTTTTTGCCTTTAATATGCAAATGTAATGCATTACATTGATATAGTTTCTAATGGGGAAGCAGCCTTGCATTGCTGGGATTCAACCCCTACTTGGTTATGTTATGTCCTTCTTTTACAAAACTGCACACTTTGATTTCCTAGTAATTTATTTAGGGCTGTCGCATACTGTTATTTTTCTGTCCTCAAGCAATTTGGTATTGGTATGATGATAGTTTTGGAAAATAAGTTAGGAGCTTTTCATCTTTTTTAATGCTCTGAAGCAGTTTGTTTGATAAGGGGATTATCTGTCTCTTAAAGGTTTTGTACAATTTACCTTTAAAACCTTTGTGTGTGTGTGTGTATGTTAAGAGGGCTGAGGTGTATGCATGTTTGATTCTATTTCGATTTCTTCTCTAGTTTATTGGTGTAGTCAGATTTTCACCTTGTTCTCAAGCCAGTTTTGGTAATTTATATCCCCCTAAAAGACTGTCCATTGCCTCTGGATTCCAAATTTATTGGTATAAATATTAATACAAAATACCAATGATTTATAACTTCATATCTATACCACAACTTCTAATTACAGACGTAGTCAAAGGTATTCCGAACAGGGAATTGAGCAAGATTTATCACTAATTACTTAGAATATTTCATCTTTCCTATACTTTTTAATGTATTCTAAATGTAGTTCTCTCTCAATTCTCTCTTTCCCTCTCCCTCTAGCTTTTCTTACTCCTGAGTGGTTTATTTATTTATTTTTCTTTTAAGCAAACTTGCTAACTATGCCCATTTTCATGGTGTTTCCAAAGAGCCAGCTTTTGCTTGTATGGATCAACTTTCCATTTTTTTGGTGATTGTGTATTTTATAAATTTTTGCTTTAATCTCTATTAGCAAGCGTTATTCCTGCAAAGCCCATCTGTCTGGACTATCCTTTCCTCCTTCCCTTTCACTTGGCTAACTCCTACTCATTCTTCAGTTTATGCATCATGTCTTTTAGGAAGCCTTCCCTGACCTTCCAGCATGATTTAAATGCTCCTCCTCTGTCCTCCCCCGGCAGCTTCCAGCGCTCATCGTTCTATGTTATCATTAGCCGTCTGCTTGTCTCTCTTCCCTATTAGACTGTAAATTCCTTGAGGGCAAGGACCGTGTCTAGTTCATAATTGTACCTCCGAGGGCCGAACAGAGTACTTGGCATCCCCAGTGGGAATTCAAATGGAAATTTTACTGGAGGTAACAACCCAGGAGCTGGCAGGCAGATCTAACAAAGGGGCTCCCACTAGTCTGTTGCCTGAGGTTTGGGGTCTTAAAAAAAAAAAAGAAAAGAAAAACAATGATCTTTGGAAGAATTTCTTTCCTTGATTTTTTAAAAGAATCAGACCCCTTCAAATGTGTAATTCCAATGGTCATCCCTTGGGGGAGGAGTCCTTCCCCACTCCCCTTTCAGCCCTACACTCCAGCAAGGATCTAGAAGGTTTGACTCCAGAAGGAGCCCAGGCCGACAGTTAGCCATAAAGGAGCTGACACTAACTGCAGTTAAAAGATCTATCTATAGATTGCCCCAGGACGTTTCCATTTAAAAGCAGCTTTCCTACACAGGGGTGCTTTCCTTTTCTACAGTGGGGGTGGGGGAACCTCATCCCATACTTCTGCCGCTCTGGCTTCCAATCTAATCTGAGACACCTTCCCTCTCTATTCATCTTCCCCCTCAATCCCCCCTACTTTTACTCACCATTGACCCCGGGAGTTTTTTATTACTTGTGTCCAGGAGGTGTTTCAAGAATATGAACTGAAGTCGTAGTTTGTGAAATTGGCAACATCTATGCGTCGCGGCCCTAGGTTTTCTTCTGGAAACTTCTGTGGTTAGCAATCAGGTCCAAGGAAAGCAAAACACAGGCCGAACTGAAAGAGAAGTATACCAAAATCATGGAACACCAGGAGCATTAGGGCCGGCTCCTGCCCACTTCCCAGCACCTACCTCCACCCTATCGGCCATGGTCTGATAGAAGACTCTTTCTATTTTTTTTTTAAGGATTTATTTATTTATTTATTTGAGAGAGAGAGAATGAGAGATAGCACGAGAGGGAAGAGGGTCAGAGGGAGAAGCAGACTCCCCGCCGAGCAGGGAGCCCGATGCGGGACTCGATCCCAGGACTCCAGGATCATAACCTGAGCCGAAGGCAGTCGCTTAACCAACTGAGCCACCCAGGTGCCCAGAAGACTCTTTCTAGAGACAAAAATCAAACTGGTGACAGAGAACATTTCTGTTCACCGTGCATTTACTCCCTGGGAAAGATGGTCTCACTTCCTCATACAGTCTAGGTTCCTCTTTGAAGAAGGGATCATGAGACTAAAACTATAAAAACACTTTCAAAAGAGAACTCATCCTGAAATTGAAGGGAGGTCAGAGGAAGCAGGACCCCAAGAAGGCCCATGCTGTGCCACCTGCCCAAGACAGAACTAAGGGAAGGGAGATGGCCCACCCAGAACCGTGAGGGCCCCAGGGCGGCTGGGACGGGGCAACAGCCTAAAGGGTGGCCTACTTCAGACCTTTCTGAGGCTGCTTTGCAGATGGCAGATGTGTTCCAGGCACTGTGCTAGGCTCTGGGGCTATAACAAAGACCGGGACACGGTTCTTGCCCTCAAGGAGCTTAGAGTGTGGGGTCTGTGTGGGACATGATGTCCATGATGTCCACATTTGGAACTCTCCTCCTCTTTTGATATCTGGCACCTTGACTTGAACGTGCACCATCTCCTCAGCATTTGCAATGTCCTCAAAGACAGGAACTGCATCTCATTCATCTTTGGACCCCCAGTAACTGGCACCCTACTTAAAATATGGTAAGCACTCAATGACATGAAGGAAAGAAGGAAAGAAGAGGAGAGGGAAGGATGGTAGGAAAGAGAATTAGATGTGACCACTGCTGCCAATACCCCAGAATCCTGAGGCAGCCCCCAGAGTCATGGGACAAAAACCCAGGGATACCTAGGTCGGTGTCACGGAAGCTGGTGGCTTCCGTGTTGTGTTGTGTTTACTAATCCTTGAAGGCATTAAAATAATAGGGTAGGAAAACAGTTGGTGGCTCTTCAAAAAGTTAAACACAGAATTACCATGTGATTCCACAATTCTGCTCCGAGGTATGCACCCCAAAAGAACTGAAAACAAGGATTCCAACTAGTACATGTACACATACGTTCATAGCAGCCCTACTCACGATAGCTAAAAGGTGGAAACAGCCTAAAGTCCATCCATGGATGAATGAACTTAAAAAGTGTGATATATCCACACAATGGGATGTTATTCAGCCATAAAAAGGAACACAGGACTGATACACATGCTACGGCTTGGATGAACCTTGAAAACATGATGCTTGGTGAAAGAAGCCAGGCACAAAGGCCACATATTCTATGATTCCATTTATTGGATACATTCAGAATAGGTAAATCTATAGAGACAGGACATAGATTGGTGGTTGCCAGGAGCTGGACAAAAGGAGGAAATTGGGAGAATCTGCTAAATGGGTAAGGGGTTTTACTCTGGAGTGAGGGAAATGTTTTGGAACTAGATAGCCGTGGTGGTTGTACAACCTGTGAATGTACTAAATGCCACTGACTTGTTCAATGTAAACATGGTTGGTTTTATGTGAATTTCACTTCCATAAATTGTTTTTTCAGTAACAATATTAGAGTAGCCCTAGGAAGAGCCAGGCTAGAGAAGCCCCAGTTCTGATTCGGGGCCGACTGGGTTGTTGTGGGAAGTGGTAGGCTAGGTGGGTACAGAGTGGGAGCTATAATCTTCTCCATTCCCTACTCCACCACGTTCCAATGCTTGTGCCTTTCCTACTCAGTGAGGTCAACTGTTTATTCCTATCTCCATTTCTGTCCATTCCATATCCAATCCTTGGATATCCAAAGATTGTCCAGAGTTATTTTTAAGAATATTCCACTTCTCTAAGGACTGTTCATCATGACAAAGCAGTTATTTGTTAGGAGCTCTTCCAAGAAATCCCAGGTATCAAAGATGTTAGGAATACAGAAAGCCGGCATGAAATCTTCTTAAAGGTCACTTTAAGAAGACGGCCTTTTGAAGACAGTCTTCAGAAAATGTTGATGTAGCCAAGGTGATGGATGAGCACAAATTGTTGGGTACCTGGGGGATGCTAGGAGATGCTTGTTAAATGACTGATTCCTTGATTGAACAAAGACATTTACACGAAGGATCCCACTTCAGTGGTGGCCCTATCTTGTTTATGGTCTTCGGGCCACGTTTTATGTAAGAGCTTTCATTCATCCATTCCTTCTTTCATTCAACAAATATTTATTGAGCATCTCCTATGTTCTAGGAAGTACAGTGCTAGGTATTTATCATCATAGACACGGATAAAAGAAATTCACATACATGAATTAGTCCCAGGGATGAAAGGCACAACATAGGGAATATAGTCAATGATATTGTAACAGGGCTGTATGGGGACAGATGGTGGCTACGCTTGTGAAGAGCACAGCATAAGGTATGGACTTATCCAATCACTATGTCATACACCTGAAACTAATGTAACATTGTGTGTCAACTAGGCTTCAATTTTTTAAAAAAAGAAATTCACATCCAGTTGCAAAAAATATTTTTATTTATTTTTTTATTTCTTTAAAAGATTTTATTTATTTATTTGCTAGAGAGAGAGAGAGAGCATAGGCGAGAGAGAGTGAGCGAGAGTACAAGCAGGGGGAGCTGCAGGCAGAGGGAGAAGCAGGCTCCCTGCTAAGCAAGGAGCCCGATGCGGGCCTCGATCCCAGGACCCTGGGATCATGACCTGAGCTGAAGGCGGCCGCTTAACCGACTGAGCCACCCAGGCGCCCCGCAAAAAAATATTTTTAGACATGAATTCAACCTTTTACCATCTCCAAGGCTTGAGCTTGACTAAACCGATGGGCAAAACAGGGCAAGTTCTGGTGATGATGTTTCCATAAACTAGAATATGTGGTCCGATAAGTATGGTTCAGGGGCAACAGAGCAGAATACTTGAAAAGAAGGCCATCTAAGGAAATGGCCCTGGCACCAGGGAGGTGGAGCAGCTTGGGAGAAAACCTGAGCGATACCTTCTTCCCATCTGCCCTGTCCTCTGTCCTCTCACCCCAAGCACGGGCCACCAGGAGACAAGACGATGGATTAGAGCAGCGTTCCCCTAGACTGCTGGGTCTCCACACACTCTGCGTGCAGCAGATGCTTTCTCCCACCCCCAGCACAGCCCATAAGGGGCTCGGTGTGAGCGCTGGGTTGCCTGAAATTGGGGGGAGGCAATCTGGTCAGAACTAAGGAGGGTCTGCTTCTTGCCGTCTATGCTACAGTTAATCCATTGCCATCTGTCTTTATTTTGCTGACTCACTGCTTTCATTTGGGTTGGCAGTTCTTTTGCTGTTGGCTGCAGTCTTTAACTGTTTACAGAGGGCTGAGATGGATGGAGAATTAGGGGCTTTGCATTCATTCCCTGGATGAAATCCTACCCAGGTACTGTGGGCCTCTTGTTGAGGGGCTGGGGCCAAGGCCCCTGGATTTTGATGGATGGTGGAGATTAAGTGTAGGGTAACACATCATTTAGTCTGATTGCAAGGCCAGATTTCTCCCAAGTGCTGCCAAATGAGCTGGGAGGTCATGTGAATTGTCTGCCCAAGCACAAGGGAGTATGGTGCCTTTTAATTAGAACAAGGATGAAGGATATTCGGGACCTTGGTCTGTCAAGGAACTTGGAGTGCCCAAATCCTGTACTTCATTCAAGGTTCTCTTTAGACCTCACCTCATCCATGGAAGCCTTCCCTGAATAAACTTCCATCCAACCCTTCCTGCAAAGTATACTTTCCTACGCTTTGAATCTCATCAGCATTTGGTTTCTATTGTGTATGACCCTGGCTCTGTCATTTGGGAGCCAACCTTCGGCAAATTTGAGAGATCCTTTCTTTATTCCAGTGAGACATAAATTCATTAAGATGTGAAAGTCTGTAGCCTTAAAGCTCTAAGTGGGATGCATTACATCTTTGCAGCTTAAAGTTGAGGAGACCATACAGTTTATCAAACTGGGACACCTTTGAGAGTGAAGGGCAGTGCTATTAATAATAATAATGCTGGAATATCAGCGTTAAACTGGGACCATCCTGGGCCAACCAGTACATACATTCATCCTACCTAAAGCACCTAGGTTCCTTTTTGACTTCTTTTGTTCCTACCCTGATTCCCAGGCAGGACTGGCGGACACAAGACTGAGTAGGTGGATATACCCAAAACCTCTCTACCTCAGAAATGATCTAGTGCTGACAGAAAGTACCTTAAAAGGGCTAAAACTGACATGGGTTCCACTACAAACCCACAACATCTTATTATAAGCCATTCTGCTGGATCGCATGGAAGTGTTTCCACTGAATTCTTGCAGATTTCAAAGGCCAGTGGTGGCTTCCCTCAAGTCACCTTCTCCTAGGATCTAACCACCATATAACAAAATGGAGGGGACTTGTTTATAAAAATTATCCCCTTGAAAAGTTAACATTTCATGGTCCAAACTATCCCAGGGAGATGGCATCTCCAAGCCATCAACCCTGGAAAATATTCCCTACCAATGGGACACAATTAAAATGTAACCTCCAGAAATTGGAGCCCTCATATACTGCTGCGGGGACTGTAAAATGGTACAGCCACTTTGCAAAACAGTCTGAAATTTCTCAGTTAAACACAGTTACCATATGACTCAGCAACTCTACTCCTAAGTGTATACCGAAAAGAATCGAAAACAAATGTCCACACAAAATCTTGTACATGAATGTTCAATAGCTTTATTCATAATAGGTAAAACAGAAACCCCTCAATGTCCATTAACGGATGAATGGATAAACAAAATGTGGTATATCTATGCAATGAAATGTTATTCAGCCATAAAAGAAATGAAGGACTGATCTATGCTACAACATGGATGAACCTTTAAAACTTTATGCTGAGTGCAGGGCGTCTGGGTGGCTCAGTCGGTTAAGCGTCTGCCTTCGGCTCAGGTCATGATCCTGCGGTCCTGGGATTGAACCCCGCATCTGGCTCCCTGCTCAGAGGGGAGTCTGCTTATCCCTCTTCCTCTGCCTCTCCCCCTGCTCATGCTCTCTCTCTCTCTCTCTCTCTCAAATAAATAAATAAAATCTTTAAAAAAAAGCCCCCCAAAACACACCCCATTATGCTGCGTGAAAGAAGCCAGTCACAAAAGACATCATATGATTCCATTTCTACAAAATGTCTACAAGAGGCAATTCCATAGAAACAGAAATATTAGTGGCTGCGTAGCACTGTGCAGCGTGAGGAGTTTGGGGGCAGGGGCATGACAGCTAAAGGGTACAGGGTTTCTTTTGGGGGTGATGGGAATGTTCTCAAATTGATAGTGATGATGGAGGCACAATTCTGAGAATATACTAAAACCCACTGAATTATACATTTTAAATGGGTGAATTGTAGGGTATATGAATCGTATCTCAACAAAGCTATTAAAAAAGTAGCCTCCAGGCTTAAGCAAGACTCAAAACCTGCTATCTAGGCTAGACTTGCCTTCCTTTAATGACATGGGCACTCTCTTCCAGGCCATTCTTCTCAGGCTTCAGGATAACCAAGCACCAACTTGGGCAAAGGCCTCCTAAGGGCAGATCAGAGGGGAGAAGCCTTGTCGGTATTGACAAGGCTTTGGCATTTGCTTGATTAACCTTTAGAGAAACACCCAACACAAAGTGACAGGGTCCAATAATATTTATTTGACAGGAAAGGGAGGGCCTGAGAGCATATGCACTCTCATACTCCCTGTAGAGATGCTCAGAAAGAAAAAGGGACGTGCCCAAGTCACACATTGAGTCAGTGGCAGGGCAGAGACCAACCCCCAGTGCTCCTCTCCCCCTAGTGCTCTTTCTCCTGCCCTGACTCCTCCACCGCGTCCCCTCTCCCTCCCCTACCCAAAGCAGCCCCCTTGGCCCTTCCTGCTGAAATCCGGGAGGAGGCAAGTCTGAGCATCCAAGCTCAAAATCAGGGTGAATTTACAATTTTGGAAATATGGTACAACTATGGAAATATGGTTGACTAAATAGCAGGCCAGGAAATCAGCATTATAGGTCTCCCAACATCAGGATGCGGACAGAGTACAGGATTTGACCCCTGGTACAACTAAATTTGTGGAATAATCACATGCTTCTCTTTATACTGTATTTGGCAATATTAGAAGAGAAAAATAATATTCATCTTAGGAAAACCTTGGTAACTGCAAATTTGCTGGCAACCTTATTTCCTCTCACTTTCTTGGAAGAAACCAAACGAAAAAGCAGCTGTACAAATTAGCCCTGACCAACAGGCTCAGGACCAAAACAAAACAAAACAAAACAAAACAAAGCCAAAAACAAATCAGGCTAAATATTTAAATCAGAATGGAAAATATATCCAACTATACGCCTACTGGAGCTCTTGAAACTGCTAATCTCTGCTTGATTATTGACAGCATCCTCTTTCCAAGAGGTCAGGACAAATCTGGGGACAGTGTGACCGAAACTTACCAGCAGTTTTCCAAGCCCCTTCATCTGCACCCACAGATTTTTCTGATAGCCCTAATAGAAGCAAAACTATTTTTCCTGCTTGTGAGAGGCAGATTAGTCCCACAGTGAAAAGAAACTCTACTTCGTAGGTCATCAGTCAACAGATGCCAGGTGCCAGGCACTGCGTTGGTGCTGGAGGAAGACATAAGAGGAGAGCAGGAGGACACGATGCCTGGCCAACAGCTCCAAAATAAGACAGGTCATGGCCAAGGGCAAGGGCAAAGGGCAATAGTAGCAAAGCCGAGGAGGTAGGAGAGTTTATATACGTTGAATAACAGTCAGGGGACCAGTCTTTCTGGAATAGAGTTTTCTTTGAAGGGGGTTAGGGGATATTTGGTTGAAAAAGAAGGTTGGAGACAGATGGTGGTGGCAACGTAGGGTTGGAGATGAGTGGCCAGATGAAAATGACATCAGGGGAGTCTTCTCTTAACTCTCTCCTCAACTCTCATAGTTGAGGTTCCGGGCTCTCCTCTGGCCTCCCATAGTCCCCGGGCCCTGGCCTAGCACTTTTCATACTTTCCTGTTATTCCCTGCCTCCTTGTCCCTCTTCCCCTTGAACTGTTTTTCTTGTGGAAAGAGCTTGTGTCTCGTTGACATGTGTATCCCTGGTGCCTAACAAAGGGCTTACCCCATGGTCAGCACTCAGGAAATATTTGTTAATGGGATGAGGCGGGATGGGATGGGATATAAGGTTACATCTCTGGAAGAGTGAGCAGGGAGAGGAGACCAGTTAGAAAGATGGTGCCCTAGTGCAGACATGAGGAAATATGGCCCTGACTCCAAGCAGTAGCAATGGTGACAGAGAAGGGAAGATGTCAGATGCATTTTGAGGGCCGAATGGACAGGACTTGGGAACCGTATTGAACAGCAACCTGAGGAAATGAAACAAAATGGCTGCCGAACTGGAGTAGGTTGCCCGCGAAGTAGTGTGGTAGGGCCTGAACACCCCAGTAGGATTAACCAGCCCCTGCTTCCACTTGGTGAGCAATTGGTCACAGACCAGCTGTCTACGGGGACCCTGGCCCTTCTGTTCTCTTCACATGTGCGGGGTCCTCAGGGAGCTCGCGCTGACCAGTAGGACGAGGCGCCAGAGTGATGAACCAGCGTTTGGCCGCCTTAATCCTGTGGTCTCAGCTCAGCTCCCGCCACCTGGAGGTGTCACACAAAGCAGTGCCAAACGAAGATGTGAGAGCCTCCCTCCCCTAGCCGTGCCTGTTTCGTTCCACCTCGGTCCCTCTGCCGCTCAGGAAGGGGAGGGGCGAGAGCCGACCACGGAACTTTTCAAAATCCCGTTTTCCAAAAGCTCAGTCAGATCCGTTCTCTGTCTCCCGCACAGACTGCATGAGTCTGGGTAATGTAAACACTGTGAGGCCACAGCCGTGTGCCGGCTGCGATGCTGAAGCCCATTTCGGGGGGCATGAAAAAAACCTGTGTGTAACGGTCACAGACGAGAAGTGTTAGCTAATGAATGGTTCCTGCTGAGCCCAGAGCCCAGCTGAGTTATTTCAGTCTTGGGCCTTAGCGGAGATTTTTATTGGGTAACAAATCTCAAATGCTTCAGTCACCCTCTAGACCCCAGATGGGAGCCGGTCCCTCAATACCCTCCAAAACTAATTCACTCCAGGGACATTCCTGGTTGCAGCTCAAGAATCTTAGCTTTTGGAGTGTTGGGTGATTGCTCAAGGAGGGTATGGTGGGGGCTTAATAATCCCATGAGCCCTTCTTAGGCTCCCTGAGGCAGTGCGGACAGGGGTGTTTTCCAAGAGCGGGGCTGTCAGTGGCTTCCACCAGGGCCAGTCAGCTCTGAGTGGCCTGACGGAAGAACCGTTGGCTTTGAGTTGGACACCACTGTTTCTCCTGGGCCTCAGCCTAGTCCTCTGGTGCCTGCTGGTGCCCTTCCTACTGTTTTTACTCCTCCAGCATGGGCTCAGGTCAGGGGCAAGGCCACAGGGCCAACGTAACACCAGCTCGAAGGAGATGAGGGCTAGGGCCCAGCCATTTTGTGGGATGTTGGCCCAGAGTGTGAGCACCTCATAGCCGTACCCTGTAGCCTGTCTGGGGTAGAAGCAGGGACCTGATTATCAGCCCCAAACAAGCACACTATCTCAGAGCTGTCTGTGAAATAGAGCCACACAAAAGAGAAGAAAGTGCTAAACCCAAGCCAATGAATGTTGGGGCTTAATGTGGTAAAATACAAATAACACAAAACTTACCATTGTAACCATTTTAAAGTGCACAGTTTGGTGGCATTTTGTGTATTCACAGTGTTGTACAGTCATCACTTCTGTCTAGTTCCGGAACATTTCCATCACCCCCAAAGGAGACCCCACACCCATTAAGCAGTCATTCACCATCTCCCTCACCCCCTAGCTTCTGGCACCCACCAATCTGCTTTGTGCCTCTATGGATTTAACTATTCTGGATATTTTATTTAAGTGAACTCACACGGGGCGCCTGGGTGGCTCAGTCTGTTGAGCATCCGACTCTTGACTTTGGCTTGGGTCATGAGCTCAGGGTCGTGGGATCGAGCCCTGCGTCTGGCTCCATGCTCAGCGGGGAGTCTGCTTGGGATTCTCTCTCTCCCTCTGCCCTTCCCACCCCCCATCTCTCAAATAAATAAAACAATCTCAAGTGGACTCATACAATATGTGGCCTTTTGTGTCAAGCCAGCATTGTTTTGAGTACCTACAGCGTGCTAGTCACACTGAGCTCACCCAAGACACATGCTGGGTGATTTTTTTGCACCATCCTGCTGAAGCCACACAACATCTCTCGGAAGTAGGTAAGAGTGATGTCCCCATTTTAAAGGCAAATAGTCTGAGGCTCCGAGAAATTGAGTTACTTGGCCAAGGATGAACTAGTAGTTAAGATCCCAACTTAAGTCCTTCTGTTATTTATCATGTATTTAGCCCGACTCAGAGCCCATCTGCTTACTTAGAGCCAACATATTGCCTTCGTGGTATGTGCTGCCTGCCCTGTCTTGCCTGCCCTTAAATCCCCACTGTGACAGACCCCATCGGCAGGGGAATAATCTCATGAGGCCCTTGTTAAAATACCCACGTGCTGCCAGGGATGGGAGCCCGGCATGAGTGCCCATGGTGTTCACATGCTCTTGGGCACACCCAGAGTTCTCCTTCGTTCCCAGAGCACTGAACAGAACCCCACCCCTTTCTCTCCCACTCCTGAGAGCATATGGGAATGTTAGTGAGAGTTATTTATAGAGAAATCCTGGAATCTGCTTGCGTTTATTTGTTTAAGTAAATCATACCCAAGCTTTGGTATTTGATTATCAAAAACAAATAGCAACTGATTGTCAGACACCAGAGTGTCCTGACATCAAAGATGAGAGCCTCTGGTCCAGAGACATCCTCCTTCATGACCCACCCGGAGGCCCCAGAGAGCGCTAACTCAGCTCAGCGGGTTCCCGTTTGCAGGTGAATTCCCGGAGCAGTCACATCCCCCCTGGGAACTCGCTCATTTCAAACAAAGGTCTGGAACGGCCTTCCTGAGGCAGCCTCAAAGTCTGTGCACCTGATGCCTGGACTTTTGAATGGTGATTCTGGCCGCGTTTGACAGGGACACTCATGTCCCAACCACATGGGCAAGCAACACCCAGGGCCTGACCCGAGGTCTGCAGCAAAAGTCCGAGAAACTGAAAAAGAAAATGGGAGCTGTTCCACTGTTTTATCGACTCCAGGATGTAAGTTTAAAAGATCCACACAACTGGGAGTGGCACCCCGGAAAGTTCAATGGAACTGAAAGAGACAAATATTGATACTCAACAGTCAGCTTCTACAATAATAATGGCACTGCCTAAATTCAAATAAGCGGAACAGATGTTCCTCATGTGTTATGAGTTGAAAATCGTTCCTTCATGTGGGATCAGTTAAAATCAAGCTTGAGACTTAGTGTATGTTTAATATAAAAACTCTCAATAAAGAGACGTTGGAGGCAAACCCAAAAGCAAGGGCATGCTCCAATCATCTGTGCAAATAATCAACTAGTCAGCATTTGCCTGGAAGACATCCAGGATGGAAATGTGTGATGATGGCCATCACCGGGAATGGAGGTGGTAATGAGAGAAATGTTCTTCACCATCAAATCTGACCAGAGCTCAGCATGTATGGTTTTTCTCAGCGGTAAGTGGGGCTTGGAGCTCGGCGCTAAGGTGAGCCCTGGAGAAAAAAAAAAAAAAGGAAATAACAATTCTTCTGACATTTCACATACATCAGAAAAATGTTCAAGAGCTGGGCTCTTAGAAATAGATGAAACTGTCCCACGGAATAGCTAATTTCAACTTGAACCAGCCCCACCAAGACACTGGGGTAGGGGTGATGAGAGAACGTTGCCACTGTCTCTCTGCCTTCAGGATCCACAGAAGAACTGAACATCAGAGCTGGAAGACACAACACTCTCATTTCACTGATGAGACAGATGCAGGAATCTCTTCAACGCACCCTTGGGGTCACACAGCGAATCCGGCCGCAGGCAAAACTGAGATGGGGGCCTTGCCTTTTGTGACTCCACTCTGGGAGCCCACTCAGTGAAATAGGCAGAAATCAAAACAGAACGTAAAAATATCATTTCCCTTTCACAATAATGGCATAAAATGAGGATCTTACAAGAATAAAAAAAACAAAATAAAAAACAAAAACCAGAACTGGCATGCCCTTTCATTCCACAGCACGGGCTAACAGCCCTTTTTGTTTTAAAGAATTAGTGGAGTAAAATCATCACCTGATCCCAAAGAAAAAAAACACAGAACAGGCAGCCACAAAGAAACTCTTAATGAAGCCAGGAAAGGACTGAAGGCATTGGGATGCTACCCTACAAGGCCAGGCAGGAAAGATTAGAGCAAAATAGTGGGGGAAGATGAAGACACAGAAGGGGTGTCGTATGATTAAAGTCTGTAGAGAAACTCCTGGAGGCCACGGATCCAAGGGACTTAGACATGCCCTCTAGATTTGTGGGTATGAGAGAGGGGAAACCTTTGCAGCGCGTAGCGGGGAAAATAGACAGAAGGCGGCCTCGCTGTATGCAGTGGGTATTAGATGTCCAGGAAGCATGAAGGAAACATGTGGACCTTCTTCTTTCAAGCGATGTTATGAAGTTACAAAGCACTTCTCAAAGAATTTCAAATAAACCAATTTCTGGTTTAATAATAAAAATAACAATAGTAATAATAAGTCCCATTTATTTGGCCCTTACCATGTGCCTGCCACCATGCCGAACTCTTTTCATGGTTTCCTCATTTCATTCTCACAACCACCCTATGACCATTTTTCAGATGGAGAAACTGAGGCTCAGAGGGGTTAAGTCAAACAGCTGGTCAGGGGTGGAACCCACCCTCCAGTCAGATCTCCCAGAACGTGGAAACACGCCTTCCGTCATTGTGATGGCCCAGATGCTTGAGACTCTGCCTCTGGCAGTAAGGAGATCTGGAAAAAGTGATGTTTTTGAACGTTCATTCCACTTGACGGGAAAGACGAACTGGAAAGAGAGACCTTGGGACCAGGGGACCAGTTAGGGGTCTGAACCAGTGAGAGGAAATGAAAGGGCAAGATTTTGTGAAATTGCTGGAAGGAAGAACTGACAGGCTCTGAAGACATACGGGATCCGACTGTGTCAAACTTTGCTTTTTTCATTTAGGACATCAGGGAGATCGTTCCATGACAGGACATACAGACCCATCTTACCAGTTTTTGTGACTGCTTAGGGTTCCATTCTGCCGGAGCACCGCAATTATAAATGCTATTTCGGGGAACACTCTGGAGGTCCATCCATCTTTGCAGGATCTAGTCGAAGCAGTGGGACTTCCAGGCTGAAAGAAACATATTTTAAATTTTGATCGACTTTTTGGGGAAGATTTTCAGAGTTGAGATGATTCATATTTTAAAATAGGGATGGGGGAAAACCTTCCTTGGTGGTGTTAGGGAATGATAGAGCAGAAAGACATGGGTTGGTTGCCACTGAAAAGTGTAATCAGAAAGCCCGGGGCCTTCCATACCTTTCTAGACCCAACAAACATCAATGTTGTTGAAGCTAATGACAGGAGGAAAGGGAGCAGAAGGCATGGGAACCCGATGGAAACTCTTTTCGAATGTTGGCGATCTGGTAACTCATTCTTTCCTTACTTAAAGGAAGGGGGACTGAGCAGCTGGGTGACTGTGGCTGTCCTTGACAACTGAATGGAAGGCCATCTTCAGACATAACAGCAACGTGACTTCATTTGTCGTTTTGAGAAGGCTGGCTACTGTTTTTATTTTTTTTTTATAATGTAAGAGACTTTTTTTAAAAAAAGACTTTGTTCATTTATTTGACACAGAGAGAGAGACAGCAAGAGAGGGAACACAAGCAGGGGGAGTGGGAGAGGGAGAAGCAGGCTCCCCGCCGAGCAGGGAGCCTGACGTGGGGCTCGATCCCAGGACCCTGGGATCATGACCTGAGCTGAAGGCAGACGCTTAATGACTGAGACACCCAGGCGCCCCTGGCTACTGTTTTTAGACAGGGAATCTAAATAACTTCTTAAAAATAGCTCCCAAAGGGAAGAGAAGGTAAACTCGAGTATTATTATTAAATATAATAGTCTGCTCCCCCACCAATGACATTTCGATCTGCTGCTGGTAGAGCAGTTCGGAGTGGCAAAGTCTCAGCCCTCACTGCCACCGGCCAAAAAGCTGCCTGGGCCTGGTGCCCAGATCCTGGGCATCGTGAAGCAAGTAAGAAGTAGGAAGTGGACAGGGGAAGGATGTGGCTGAGGGCTAGCTCTCTCTCCCAGATAGACAAGTGGCAACAAACGCAGGAAGTTTTTAGGGAGAGACCTATGTGTGGAGATAATAAAGCCTACTTTTTGAATTTTCACAGACTGGACGAGTAACCAGAATGCCACCAGTTTGTTCATTCGCTCAACAGGTATTTGTTGAGCATCTCCTATGTGCCAGGCACTATGAGAGGCGTCTGGAGTACAGTGTTGAACAAAAGTGGCCCCTGACTCCATGGAGCTTTACTGTATCACAGGAGAGATGAGTCATAGGCAGACACACAGATAAATACAAATGGTAATGAGGGCTTAAAGCAGAAAAAAAAAAAAATAGGTTATGTGAGAGAGAAAAATCAGGTAGGGCCTGGGCTAAGGAGTCAGGATGGCCTCACCAAGGTAGCCGGACATTTAAAGGAGTCCAGCATGAAGAGAGGGGGCCAGTTGCTTAAAAAGCCCGGAGGAGAGCCTTTAAGGCTGAGGGAAAGGTGTGTGAAAGAACTTTGGGGACTCAGACTCTTAGGGCTCCTGGTCGGGCAGGAGGCTCCCTGGGAGGTGCTCCGCTTTTGCTTCCCAGTGGGCAAACCAGAGTACTCTAGGCCTTATGGTTGCCCAGAGGCCCAGAGACCCAGGTGGGTTCCAGAGACCAACCTGGACAAGTTGCCTCATGAGGGTCCATGGTAACAGCCTGCGTGTTAAGTTCAGCTAGTTCAATAAGGTGAGCTTTCCAAGTATTCCCAGACCCCAGCACCTCAGAGAATCATGTCCCAGTGATTTCCATTTCTGCTCATGGCTTTCCACCAGCAGGGCATGCCTGCCTGCTGAAGACCTGGGCCTCACCTCGGTTAGGGTTAACGACGGAGGCGGCTCTGGCCTTCAGGAAAAGAACAAGCAGCAACGGAGAGTGAGAGCAGTAACCAGAGCCAAGGAAACAGCCCCTGCCAACAACTTCCGTTCCTTCTCTTTCCGGCAGCATGGCTGCCCAAGGAGCCCCTGGTGACTGTTTATGGTGATCTGTTTGTTTTGCAATTGACAAAGAAGGAGGGAGCCCTTTCTGACATTTTTGCCCAGAGGCCCCAGATTTTTCAGTATGAAACTGCCAAATACGCAACTTTGGGTGGATATTTGGCTGAATCACTTTGAAGGGCCTGTCAGTGCCTAAAATGGAAATTGTTAGAAAGCAGAGGCGGTTGGTTGCCAACAACCATGAAATGGTAATGACCAAATCATTTATTTTTGCAACGAAATGTCATCCCCTAACACTACAAAGGCAGGGTTTTTTTTTTTTTCTTCTCGTTTGCAAGTCCTGACTACCTAAGAAAAAAAACCTTCCAGAGTGGTTCTGTGGGCCACGCACGTGTGCACGCATGCCCTGTCGCTCTCCCACCCTCCGCCTTCCCGCCCAGCCAAGCCTCCTCCATGTTCCTGGAGACCAGCTGCAAGCTGGGATGAATTAAGAGGTTGGCTGATTGTGAAAGGTAATCAGGCTTTAGCCACCCTATAAAATGAGGGGGAGTTCATTCGGTTATTTATAAGATGGTGTGTGGCCGACTTTACCACATGGCAAAGCCAAGTAGGGGGCAGTAATAGACTCTACCCAACAACATAATGCGGGTCTTTTTAACAGCCTGTTCGAGTCTAGCTAGAGGAGACATGACACTTCATAAGGTTTCTATCTGCTCAGTAGCAGGCAAACCAGGCAAGAGCTCTAATTCTGTACCTTTTATTTTTAAACTCTGGTACTTTCTTCTGAGTTGAGGAGGAAGAGGCTGGAAAATACATTGTGGGCTCACACTGGGGAAGGAAAGAGGATCTGCTGTTTCTTTGAAAACAGCCATTAAGACACTGTTCCCTAGGGCCAATCCCTGGCAGCTTTAACCACAGACAAAGCTCCAGGTCCTTCTTCACATTTTTCCATATTGACTCTTGTGTTAGGATCCATGAAAACTTATACTACCATAAGATTTATTTTAAAAGAAGACTTTACACGCCTTTTGGCTTGAAAATATTTCAATAACGTCCGCACATTCAAAACTGAGAAGTAAGGTGGTTCCACTTGGCTTTCACTAGAGTCAGCTTTGAGAGGGTATTTGGATCACAGTCATTAGTCCACAAGTTTTTGACCAGCTTCTCTTTCAACAGAAGTGGTTTTCCCCAAAGTCCTTTGTGATTGTTGGTGTGGGATCCAATTTGTCAGTAGATCTGGTGTGAAGTTATGGGGACATTACCATTTAGCTGTGGCCCTTGGTCATCTGAATGTGGCGGTCCCTTGGTATCTCACTGCATTAGAAGCCCACGCTTATGGAATCCCTGTTATGCGAAGGGTTATGGCTCTGGTGTGTGGGTGAATCCCTCCTTCCAGTTCCCTCGTAGGGTGGGCTCAAGGGAATTATAAAGTAGGTGAACTCTGTCATTTCTGTCCCTTTCCCAAACTTTTAAGAGCCAACTACTCCTCAGTCTGCAGGCATCTGATCCCACTCTCTCAACTTCAGTCTCTCATCTGTAACAGGAAGGACTTTGACGATGCTGTAAGTTCTCCCCAAACTCTGACATTTGACAAGTTTAATGGATTTGCCAGCTCAGAGGAATGGGGTCATTTTCCAACACTTTCTTTAGTTTGGGGAAACCCATCTTATAGAATGATCTTTCCCTAGGTTGCCCTCATAAGAGGAAAACATGACTCATTTCTGGTGTCGTAGAGTCAACACTTGGCAGCTCTGCAGGAGGAAGCCTTTTTTCCCTGTAGAAGGGGGCACAGAGCGCCATGGAAACCAGACCAGGCACCTACACCTGACCAGGGATGCAGGCACCTGAGGCAGGTGGGGCGGGCAGTCCCTACAGGGGCCAGAATCATCCATACCATGTCAGTCCTCCCATAAAGCTGGCCTCTCTCAGAAGCATGATGGTTCAGAGCTGAGCCCTGGGTCAGAAGAACAGCTCCCCAGCTTACTAGTGGTTTAACCTCGAGCAAGTTAATAAACCTCTGATGTACCTCAGTTTCCTAATCTGTAAAACATGAAAAAGAATTGAACTGTTGTGAGGATTAAATGAAATCAAATGAGCATGTAAATTGCTTAGAACAATGTCCAGCATACAGAATAAATGTTCAGTAAATGGTAACCATCTTCAGCATTGGGCGCACATGTCCAGATGTGGATCCCGGAGTGGAGAGGGTCACATTATACGAGGCTCTTCTCTCTCATGTGCCCGAGACTCTCTGTGCTCTAGGGCAACTTCTGTGAGGTGTCTGATCTGGAATAAGTAACTTCCTCCTTTCTGCAGAGCTAACTGTCCAATGGATAGTCTATCCCAACCTTAGTCTCCCCCAGGGTCACAAGTCAGTGATAACAACCAGATCTGAGGAGAGGGAAGTGTGGTCACTGAAACCTAAGCAATGGCCTCCCTTGCCTGCAGAGGATTTACCAGAACTCAGACCTGAAGGCTCTTGGAGTTGACAAAGGATCTTCTAGAAAAGAATGTTCCCTGGGGGTTCTCCATGTCTGCAGAGGGCCAAACAAGAGAAATCAGACTGTGGTTAGACCCAGGGAAGACACTTGGATGTGGACATTTATCCCCAGATGGATAAAATGCCAGGCTCCCAAAACAGGTCATGTAGTGTCTTCTCTGGGTAATTTCGGAAAAGAATGGCTGGTCATCTGTCCTAGGTTGTCTCATAGACCGTCAGAGCAGGGAGAAACCTTACAGGTCTCTTATCCAAGCCTTGATTTTAAGCCTGAGAATGCTAATAGCCAGAGAGAGGGGACAGTCGCCCTATAGTCACATATAGCTAATTATTGGCAGGACCAGAACTTTAAGTCATAAGCCAACAGATCATGCCACTGCACCGTACTGGTCTCTTTAGGTACTCAGACTGTTGTCCCTGCTACTTCTGGAATGCTCTGTAGTACCAACATACTAAAAAGTAACTGAGGCTCACCCAGGAGGACTTGTGAAGGTCCTGAGCAGCGCCTAACTTGCAGCTCCTCCAATGTATCCAACCCGATTTCGGAGCTAAGGCTGTCAGAGCATTTCAGCCAAGCCTCCTCACTCAACTAACTGGTCTTCTAAGCTTACCATTTGAAAGCAGCTGTGGTTAAAGCAGAGCTTGCTGACTCAGCCCATGGAGTAAGGATGACTAAACACAAGAATTTCCTGTTGGGGGGGGGGGATGGAAAATATCTTTCAAATGCATTTGTTTCAGGGAACCATTCTGATCAGTCAGGACCTGGCCCACCGTGGGCCCATGAGGAAAAGCAGCAGGCTGTCCCCGCTCAGCACCAACGCAGCATTTGCAGATGTTTCCTTTCTTTTTGCTAAACAACACTGTGGCTGTCTCGGCACCATTTTGGTCTGGCCTGCATTCACACAGAGCTTAATCTGCCAACTGGTACAGCCCAAAGCCAAGGGGAGCGGATGTCTCCCCTGACCGGAGGGGCCTTTCACATTCCCCTGCTCGGAGGCCTTCCCCCCAGGGGTGAATGGGGCTGATCTGCTTTATCTCAAGACAGCTTCAATTCTGAGCCCACCTTGAACTCGAAAGAGAGGTTCATTTATGCTGACTGATCAGAAAACAGTGTGGGCTGGCTTGCATCTCCAGGGTGCACTCTGGGGAGTTTGCAATCTGGAGTAAAGTCATCATTTTCAGGTCTAAATACCACACAGACATTGGACAACTTTAGGAAACGAACATTGACCTTCAGTTGGATTGCTCACCAGCTTAAGGCATTAATTCAGTGAAGCTAAAATTTGGATAAATATTTCAAGGCTCTTGGCTGGGAAGGAGTCTGCCTTGCTCAATTAGAAAGTTGGAGACACCTGGTGCATTTGGGGGGCGACACATTTTTACAACTTGCAAATTAGAAAGGGGGGCAGGGAAAGAGGGAACCGTGAAGTTGTCGGCCATCTTCTCCAACAGTTCTGACATAGAGGGGTTGAGTCCGAGGGGCTGCTTCATCCTCTCTCTCCTCTCTCCATCCCCAGCCGCGCATTCACAAGGAGGAAACAGAAGCGACTGCCTTGGAGGTCTCAAGGAGGGTCAAGCATATATTTTTCATAAGTGAGTAACAATTTCTTATTCCAATGGGGGAATGTTCTGGGACAGGGCAACGTGGAGTAATAATGGAAAGTCATCTGGTCTTGGGGGAGGGGGAAAGGAGGAGCGAGAGAGAGAGAGAGTGCCCCAGTTCCTTGCCACCTGGCAGTGTGGGCTTGGAAGCCTTATTTTCCTTTTTCCAAGTCTGTTTCAGATCCTGTGTGCACTTAACGTACATAAAGTGCCTGGGAATAATATGGCCTCGATAAATGTTTTCTAAATTTCTGAATTGCTAATGGTTATGAATTCTTCTGTTTGTCGAACACTTTACAGTGAATACAGTATTTCTGTACACACTCTCTTATTCGAATCTGGCAAGACGCATGTGACGTAAGCAGGGTAAGGATTGTTACCTGTCTGAGAGAGGGAAGTGAGGCCCAGGGAGGTAAGAGGCTATATACACGCAGGAACGAGGGCTCCAGGTCCACCGTTCCTTCAAACATACTACGCAACATCTCATTTTCAAGTGCAAAGGTTTTTAAAAGGACAAAGTGCTGTAGGATCCATGTATCAGATCTATGCCTTGCAACTAAGCACCGTTTGTATGAGGGTTCAAACACTCGCGGGGGCCTTAGACGAAGCGGTCTTGGGCTGTGACTAACAATAGTATTGAAGATTACAGTAAGACCTTGTCTACTCAAAACCCAAGAGGCCAGGGGGAAGTGGCCTTGGAATGACTTGGGTTGGGATTATCTACTATTTTGTAAAAGAACAATAGGACCTCTGGTTGGTGGGGAACAAACACTTGCTATTTGGAATAACACGGGCCAGAGTTAAGGAGGTTGATTGTAGACTCAGGTGAGGGAGCCAATATATACTTATTCCACCCCCATTGGGTACCTGGCCTCTCGTGGAGCCATCAGCTACTTAACAAGAGTGGACTTGCAGTCTGAATGTTCTTTGGGTTTCCATAGGTCTTAGAACCCTTGACTCATGGTGCTGAGTAGGGCCGTTATAGGTCATATAGTCCAATCGCCATGTAGCAAGGCCACTGCTGTCTGCTGAGTGACTACCCCCCCTCTGGTGACCAAAACAAACAAACAAACAAACAAACAAACAAAACAAAACTTCCTACCAGCTCTATGTGTCATTTCTAGCTCCATGCCCTGGCAGTCCTGATGATGGTCATCTGCACCATCGTCATCTCTGACTGCATGGCGCTCCAGGGGAGCACAGCGATGCTTGTTGCAAATGCATCTCATGGAGGTGACTAGGCATGCTCCTGAAAGTTACATGAAAACAAAATTTCCATAAAGCAAACCCTGGCTTGTGTGTCCTAGGTTGTTGCCTACTTTATCACTTTTTTTAAAACATAGAATTAGGTTGGCTTAAAGCAGGGACTTTTTAACCTAGGGTCTGTAGCTCTTGGATGAAATACAGGAAGCTCCATGAATTTTTCTGAAACTACACAAAATTGTGTGTTTGCATTTATATACAGTTTTCTAAGAAGAGAGCCTATAGCTTTCCTCAGATTCTCAAAGGGGTCTACCCCCGAAAATGTTAAGAACTTTTGGCCTAGAGGAAGGTGGAACTGTGATCGTGTTCGTGAACATCACAATTTGCAGCCCTCACCGCAGGTTCGTAGGGCAGTAGCTTTGTCTTTGTTCTCGTCCCTCCCACTGCCTCAGGAGGATGGGTACCCACAGGGCATGCTGCCAAGCTCCGGTCATCCCTCTGCCCGATTTGCAAGGTGATGGCCACACCAAGAGGATTTGAGTGGGGATTGTTTGCCATACAGCTTGACCTTTAGAGGCAGATAGCTCTGTGATTTGGGGCAAGTCACTTCATCTCCCTGATCCAGTTTCCTCATCTAATATATAGGGGGAAATAACAGGGATGTTGTGAGGATTCTAAGCGAGGCGATGGCTATAATGTGCTTGATGCATACTAAATGCTCAGTAAATGAAAACATCAACAGTGTCTGTACCAGGTGGGCAAGTCCTTAAGAAGACCTGAAGCTCTTTTCTGGCTACATGACAAGCTCTTTCTGGGGGCCACCTTGCTGCCCAGGGCCATGCTCAGTGGCCCATTGGTGGGCATGGGAACAAAACTGATTGGACCTTTGCTATTTTGTCAAAACACAGGCTTTGGCCTGTTCAACACTTGTCCTCTGCTGAAAGCTGTGGAGGGGCCCTGAAACCGTGTTTGGTTATTGAAAAATTCTAGGTGGAGGTTCAGGCTGTGTCTATAGGAGACCAGAACGACTGGTGTGGTCAAATGAACATAGCACAGAGCTAGGCCCACGGGAAAGGCGTCTATAGTCAGGTCGGGGAGTGGAGAATTCCAATAGTCCAACAAGTCACTGCACCCGATGGTCTGGTACAGTTAGGGGCTGTGAGGCTACAGAGAAGGGGAGACATAAGTCAGTGACTGGACACTCGAACGACTTCTGAAAGTCAGGCCTTGGGTTTTGGGAGACAGAGGGAAGAAGGAAAGCGTGGTGAGCAGAACAGCGAGAGCAGAGAGGCTGGAAGGAGCACATGCTGGGGGCTGGAGGTGCTTCCACGGTGGCTAACCAGGGGGCTGCTTTGGAAAGTAGCAGAAATTTTGGTTGAACGGGTTACCGAAGGCCTCAAGTGCCCAAACCAAAAGGGAAAGGGTGTGGACTTGATGTGGTAGGCAGTGAGGAGCCACTAAGAGGGGCAAGAAAAGGGGATGGAGTCAGAGAGTCCGGCTGGGAACCGCAAATAAAAATCCAGACTGAAATGGGCAGAACGGTTGGGGCTAGCATGAGGCCATGGGAACGATGAGCGAGAGCTTGCTGGTCTCCGGAGCCTTCGCCTCCAGTAACACCAAGAGTTTTCTCTCTGCAAGGAGCAAATTGATTTTGCATCTTTATTTTTGTGTCTTTTTAGTTTAATTCCAGTATAGTGAACATACAGTGTAATATGAGTTTCAGGCGTACAATATAGTGATTCAGCACTTCCATACATCACCTGGTGCTCATCACGACAAGTGTGCTCCTTAATCCCCTCCCCGCCCCCCCCCACACCCACCTCCCCTCTGGTAACCATCAGTTCTCTATAGTTAAGAGTCTGTTTCTTGCTTTGTCTTTCTGTTTTTTTCCCTTTGCTCGTTTGTTTTGTTTCTTAAATTCCACATATGAGCACAATCCTATGGTATTTGTCTTTCTCTGACTGATTTATTTCACTTAGCATAATACTCTCTAGCTCCATCCGTGTTGTTACAAATGGCAAGATTTCATTCTTTTTGATGGCTGAGTAATATTCCGTTGTACGTATAGATATCACCTCTTCTTTATCCATTCATCAGCCAAGGGACACTTAGGCTGCTTCCATAGTTTGGCCATTGTAAATAATGCTGCTAGAAACATAGGGTGCATGGATCCCTTTGAATGAGTGTTTTTGTATTCTTTGGGTAAACACCCACTAGCACAAGCAATTCCTCTTTCATACAGGAGCACGTGACCTGCTTCAAGCCAACCAGGCAGAATCACTTGCAAAGGAGAAGAACCAAGAGGTGACCCTCCATGTTACCAAATGGGTCTTTACCAAAGGATGCACAGAAGGTTCTTTGACTTAGAAGCTCCCCTAAGTTTAGAATGCTTTCAGATTAGAACAGTAGGCTTTTTTTTGAATTTAAGAAGAACAGTCAAAAATTATATGGGAAAGATTTTTTTAAATAGCTAAAAAGGGGGTGGGGAGACCAGTCACGTGTTTCCAGTTGTCCTTTCTTGTGATACATGGGAATTATATAAAACTTACAATTTCTGAAAATAATACTAAGCTGTAGTAATTTTAAAAATAATTTATAGGGGCAGCAGGGTGGCTCAGTCGGTTAAGCATCTGCCTTTGGCTCAGGTCATGATCCTGGGGTTCCTGAGATCAGGCCCCGTGGACTCCCTGCTTATCGGGGAGTCTAGCTGGTCGCTCTCCTTCTGCTCCTCCCCCTGCTCGTGCTCTCTCTCTCTCTCTCTCTGTCTCAAATAAAATCTTTTTAAAAATAAAAATAATTTGGGGCACCTGGGTGGCTCAGTCATTAAGCGGCTGCCTTCGGCTCAGGTCATGATCACGGGGTCCTGGGATCGAGCCCCGCATCGGGCTCCCTGCTCTGCGGGAAGCCTGCTTCTCCCTCCCCTGCTCCTCCTGCTTGTGTTTCCTCTCTCGCTGTGTCTCTCTCTGTCAAATAAATAAATACAGTCTTTAAAAAAATTGTTAAAAAAAAGAAATAAAAATAATTTATATATGAGGATTAGCCAGTACTAATAATAACAGTCAGCATGTATCAAGGACTTGCATATTACTAAACAATTTAAAGACATTACCCTGTTTAATCTTCACAACAATCTCTTGAGATATATTTTGCTATTTCTCCCCATTTCACAGATGAGGAAAATGATGCTTTCAGAGTAGTTAACTAATGTGCACAATATCCCTAAAAAAAAACAAGAAAGAAAGAAACTCCCCTAAGTTATGTGCAGGTTAGTGCCCTGCCTCCCAGGGAGGATTTGGGGGTGCAGCGTGACAAAACGCCTCCACAGTCTCCCTCCTCAGCCTCTGCCCGGGGCTCTACTTGATGCAACAGGTCTTGAGAGGATTTTCAGGTGGAAAAACACCTCTCTCGGCCTTCACAGTTTGGTCATGGACCTGGTCCAGCGGTGAACTGATATTGTTGACATTTCAGCATAAAATGTACAGAGAGAGAGGTCTGCAAAGGAGGGGCGGGGGGAGCTCAGGATTCAGTTCCCTGGGTTGTCCTGAGAATTTCTTTCCTAGACTTGAACATTTTCCTTTGGGTGAGAAAACCCAGTGCTGTGAAGTAATTCTTCACTCCCAGTCAGCACTCCCCGTGCGGGGCCGTGAGTATGGAAATGCCTCTGAGCAATCACTTTAGCTGGGACTCTCTGAAGCACCATTTATTTCTACCTGTTATGTGTCTGAGTGGCCCAAGCCTGGTTCAATCGCCTTATACCCCGGGATGGGTCTCCCTCCTCAATGGGAAGGGGCCATGCACTTGATTGAGATTGCCGACAGAGGCTGGATTCAGCACCCGCTCAGCTGAGTGAAGGTTGCATATGTTCGCACTTGCTAGAAGACGATCTTGTTTTCACATTTAAGGGAATATAAAAATGACTTTGTTGTGTCTAAATTGCCTTTGCTGGATGAATAGAGCCCTGTGGCTTCAGGGCTTAGAAAGAATTGTGTAGCGATCACATATTTCCTTATATACGTTTCCATATGGCTCTATTTGCTAATATACGTACGTCTCAGGACTGCTCCCTGATTCTCACTGAGACTGGGTGTTTCCTGTATGTGACTTCTTTCTGTCCATCTAGGTGGTAAGTCCATAGCTTGTATCTGAGCCTCTGTACTCTGAGGAGTCCTGTGCGGTTGTGTTTGGGGTTCCCAGGCTAAAACTAAGATCCTGTTATTATTGAACCTCTCTTGGACAAAAGCTAGGGGTGGGGAAATCTGTTTAGTGGCTGTAAGCAGTCTGTAGCATATAAGAGATGAAACTTTTGTTATCCGTTTAGGACAAACTACAGTTAACTCTTGAACATGTTCACACCCCTGCACAGTCAAAAATCCGCGTGTACCTTTTGATTCCCCCCAAACTTAACTACTAGTGGCCTGCTGTTGACCTTACTGATGACAAAAACAGTCTATTAACAGACATTTTGTATGTTATAGGTATTACATACTGTATTCTTATAATAAGGTATGCTCTGAGAAAAGAAAATGTTATTAAGAAAATCATGAGGAAAATACATTTACAATACTGTACTGTATTTATATATTAAAAAAAAATCTGCACATAGGTGGACCCGTGCAGTTCAAACCCATGTTGTTCAAGGCTCCACTATATTCCTGTTTTAAGGAAGACAGCAGCTCCTGCACGTTGAGAGCTTCCTGTGTGCTTGGAACCGTGCTAAACCCTTTATGTACCTAATCCCACGTAAGCTTCACAAATCCCTAAAAGCCATGTGCCAGTGTTAGCCCCCAGACAATGGAAGAGGAAAGTGATGGGAAGAGAGGTTAAGAGACTTGACCAAGTCAAGGCAGCTAGCAAGTGGAGAGCTGGGATCTGAACCCGTACTATTTATGACCATGGAAACCTTTCCCCCGGAAACTGCTCAAGATTCATCTCCCTGCACATTTCAAGCAAGGACTCTCACAAAATTAAAGTGTGGTTCAAGAAGCGAAAGTGGGGGCACCTGGGTGGCTCAGTCGGTTAAGCGTCTGCCTTCAGCTCAGGTCATGATCCCAGGGGGTCCTGGGATGGAGCCCCTCGTCAGGCTCTGCGCTCAGCGGGGAATCTGCTTCTCCCTCCCTTTTTCCCTCTGCTCCTCCCCCCTTCATGCTCTCTCTCGCTCTCTCTCAAATAAATAGTCTTTAAGAAGTGAAAGTGGCCTTGTGAGGAGGATGATCTATAAAGTTGTGTACGTGGGAGGCAGGGGATCGGGTCTGCAGACTAGTTTGCTGTGGGAGCAATTGTATCTCAACTGGGGAGAGAACCAGGAAGCTGAGGGGATGGCATAGAGTCCGGCAGGCAGTCCCTTCAGCTGGGCTTGAGCCCCGACGGGAGAGGGCCGAGGCCAGAGCCTTGCTTGTAGGCCTGGGAATCTGTGTAGTACCAGTGAGACGGCTGCTAAACTCGGCTTAGTTGGGCAGAGGGGACACTCCGCTCTTTGCACTAAACCTACACTGCTCTTGTGATTGGTGTTTTTGTTCCTATTTTCTGCTTCTTGCTGACATCTAAATTTTGATTTCTGTGTGTTCGCTGTGTATCTAACTACCATACTGAAATCTTGTTAATTCTGATGTAAAATTATAATCCACTCACATCTCTTGGGTTGTGTAGCTATGCAAGCGTATCATTAATGTGTATCTACACACACACACACACACACACACACACACACACATACACACACACACACACACACACACCTTCTCCATTTTACAGATTAAAGAAACTGAGGTTCATAGAGGTTTAGTAACTCCCTCTAGGTCACAGAGCTAATAAGTGACAGTGCACAGATTAAACAATAGACCTGCCTTCAGATCCTGAGCCTGAAGTTACTATACAATAATATCTCTCTTATACCTAGAACTTTTTTGTAAAGATGGGATGATGCTGTACACGTTCTTTGTAATCTCCTTCTTTCACTTAATAATACATCATAACAACTTACCTATATGCCTAAATATTCAATAACATTTTAATGGAGGCATAAATACCTTTATGATAAGGATAATAATGAACATTTATTGAGGGCTTACAATGTGTCAGGCACCTTAACATGGACTATTTCATATCGTTGTGTTTATATGACACTGGGATGACTGGTTGCTACAATCACATCGGTTCAGAAGCTCCAGCCTGCTACTCTCCTTCCTGGTGGCACCCACCCTAACCTGTCACCGGCAACCAGCTTTGGGGCTGTGGGGTCTGCATGGACCGCTATGTTGTGTAATGCAAAATGCCCATGTCTTATTGGGTAAAAAGCAAGCAGCAAGCATCGGGGCTGGGCAGAGGGCAGGGCAAGGGTGGAGAGAGTGACCCTTGATGTTGGCAGAACTCCCTGGGCGGGGGGCTGGGGGGTGGGCTAACGTTACTAGAATAAATAAGGGAGTGAGAGAAACTGCTCCCCTCTAGATTCTTGGGAGCTTGGAGATGATACTACAACCCAAGGAAAACCGTGTCAGAGAAGAGATTTTAGGGGCTGCAGGAGCCAAAGATGAGCAGGCACCATTGGTGGGTCAGAGGGAGAAGATATAGTGAAGACATCAACATCTGTATCTTGCGCACAAATATGATCCTTTCCATTGATGCCCTGTGACTACTTAATGCATCCTGGCTGCTAGGGACTAAATTATGTCCCCTTCCCAAATTCCCCTGTTGAAGCCCAAACCCCCCAGTGTGATGGTCCTTGGAGGTGGGGCCTTCGGGAGGTCTTTAGGTTGAGATGAGGTCATGCAGGTGGGGCCCTCATGATGAGATTAGTGCCCTCATAAGAAGAGACACCACAGAGCTCACTCTCCCTCTCTCCCCACTGGCCTTATACTTCACCTGATTCCCTACCTTCTGGAAATGTTAGAGAAAAATGGCTCATGCTTCTCAGATGGCTCTCAGAAGAGTGTTAGAAAAATATATTTTATTCATTCTTTTAAAGAACGCCACGAATAATTATTGAGCACCTCTTACATGCTAGGAACACCTCTCGACAGTGACCAAGGCAGTTGCTCCCCATTCTTCCTTCCCCCCAGCCCGATGTATAACTAATCTACTTTCTGTCTCTGTGGATTTGCATATTCTGGATAGTTCACGTAGCTGGGATCATATCACATATGTCCTTTTGTGTCTGGCTTCTTTCACTTAGCACCGTGTTTTCAAGCTTCATCCCCGTTGTAGCATGGGTCACTACTTCATTCCTTTTATGGATGAATAATATTCCATGGTATGGATAGACCATGTTTCACTTATCCATTCATCAGTTGATGACATTTGGGTCGTTTCCACCTTTTGGCTATTGTGAATGGTGCTGCTGTGAACATCGATGGACAAGTTTTCGTCTGGACATAGGTTTCCATTCCCTGGGATATATATCTAGGAGTAGAGTTGTGGGTCATATGGCAGTGCTGTGCTTAACTTATTGAGGAATCAGAGACTGGCACCACTTTTATTCCTGAAGAGAAAAACCCAACAACCAAAATAATCATTGGAGGCTATATTTTTAGGCATTATGGGTAGTCTGACCAGATTCGTGACAAAATGGATCCTTCTCTTAAGGAGGAGAATCCCAGTGAGTCATTCAAGACACACCCATCTCTACAGTCAGAAGAACCACACCAACACCATTTTCTGTTGGCCCACTGAAGGATGAGCATGAAGGCTGATCTGAGTCATCTGTATTATCCCAGCGCCTGGCACAGTCAACATTTGTTGGTGGAGGGAAGACAGGAATGCCACCCAGCCCCCTGGGAGAGGTGATCTGGGGCACAGTCTCTTTTTGCCGGGCCTCTGCAGGGTAAATAAGGCACACCTACTCTCACACCGGCCTCCTTCCCATTAGCCACCACTTTGGGTGGCCCCACCGCTGTCAGTCACTCCATGAGCAAGCCACGTTTAGAGCATTTTTCACATCAACAAAGTGGCCAATCTCAGAAACGGATGTTTGTCAGACCCAGGTATTCTGATTCTTGTTTGGAACAATACGATCATCATTTCCTTGGGCAATCTCCTAGCGTCCGGTCGTTTGCCTTTCTCCACGGTCAACTGGGGATCCTGGTACTGGTTTCCAGTCCCCTCACGGTGTGGTGGGGAGACTCAAAGCAGACGTGGAAGCTGGCTGTCTGAACATCCCTGGGCTCGTGGAGTTCTCCCCAAGTGGGCAGCGATGGGGCATGATCCCCTTTGGAGCCTGTCATTGCTGTTGACATTGAGAATGCTGGTGTGGAAACAAATGCTGTCTTTGTCACAAGCTCGGCTACAGGGGCCTCTCCTTCCCGAAGCTGGCAGCTGAGGCTAAGCACTTGAAATCCCTGGGCCAGCTGTTGTGAAGTAAATGCCAGGCAGTAGGTAAGGCAGGATTCAGAGCTGGGCAGACAGCCAGGCTGGAGTGGGAGCACAGATGGGGGGGCACAAAAGTTGGCAAACAAGTGTTTTCCAAGGGGGGTTTAAAAATACAATTTTACTTCGTAAGGAGACAAAGCGCCAATGGGGGGGGTGCCTAAAAATTCCTGTTTTAACTCACTATCAGCTGAAGAAGATTCTAGTACCAGAAAGGCACTGTGAGCAGTGTTTCCCCGAGGAGGCTTCCCAGGGAGCACAGAAAGATAGCCACACCCTTTGAAGTTTGCTGGGAGCTTACAAAGGGCAGTGTTGTTTCCACTGAGGAAGAATGATAGCCCCGCATAATGGTGTCCTTATTCTCTAAACCTCAGACCTTATGTGATGAGGGGCAAGTGAGCCTGCAGGCCCAGGCAAAGGGGGAGAGGGGAGTGCTCGGCAAATCACACATGCTCTTAGCTTCCTTGCTAGTCAACATGGAAGGTCTTCCTAGGGAGATGGTGCCGTCAAAGTCAGGGGTCTGTTTCAACCCTCTTCCCATGGGGAAGGCTAAACCATCCCAAGATACCTTGTTCGTTTGATGGTGCCTGATAAAAATTTCCAAGTGGACATACCTTCCATCGTCCTTGATGGACTTCAGTGAAACGTGGCCTGAGCTTAAAGCTCATGGAGATAAAAGACTGATGAGAAAAAAATGGTCAAACCATTGTTTTAAATCCGACTGAGAATGGTGGTATTTCTGAGTGCTGGGATTCCTACCAACAAAAGGGCGAGTCAGTAGGCTGGCAGTTGCTGTCAAAGGCAGCTTGTCTGCCAGTTATTAGGAAATGGAGCCCCCAAATTGGGCTTGAGCGTAGCCATGACCAACTTTGGGATGTCTATGGTATTGCACCATGCATGCTTATGTTGGGACCACTTCCAAAATTCTGACTCATTTCCCAGGCCAGTGAAACCATGTCAAGCATATGAGTTTCATTCCTGGTGTCATCCCAGGGAGCAGCTGCATGGTGCCGTGGCAAGAGCCATGCGGAGCCCGAAGCCCCAGCCCTAGCTCCGTCGTCAATTAACTGTCATTTCCAAGGGAGTCTTTGAACCAATCTGTGTCTTAGTTAGAACGAGACTGTTTAATGAGACAATTTCATCCCTTCTGGCTTTAAACATAAAAATGTCTGTCTCTCAGGGTTGGATTTGACAAAGACTCGTCGTGGATATGCAAAGCATCTAATCTGATACATTTTTTTTTTTTTATGTCTGTAAGGGGTCTCAAAGATCATCAAGTCCAACAACCCCGTTGTCGTACATATGTAGAAACTGAGAGCCAGACAGAAGGGAGTTGCTCAATTAGTGCAGAATCAGGGTTTAGAGATCAGGTTTCTCGATTCCCAGTCCAGTGCATTTTCCACTACATTTATTTTTAAATCAGAGCAATGCATGAGCATGGTTCAAAAATACCTAATAATACAGGAGAGCTTGGAACAAAAAACAACAGTGCTCGGCCCCACCCCTACTCCCACTCCTCAGAGGCAACCGTTTTCACAGATTCTGTTTTCAATTCAGCTGGTGGTTACTCTGGTATCACTAAATAATATGCCTCTACTCCTATTTCTTGATTTATCCATTTGGGACCTTATCTATTGACTCCCTGCTATTAAAAAAAATGAACTCCCTTAACACGACTCCAACCTCCCCTCTTTCTTCCACCTCCCCATGTACGATAGTGTTATCTTCATGAGATTTTTTTCATTCACTGTTTTTAAAGATTTTATTTATTTGAGAGAGAGAGAGCGAGCAAGCATGAGCATGGGGTGGAGGGGCAGAGGAAGAGGGAGAAGCAGACTCCCCTCTGAGTGGGGAGTACGATGGGCTCCATCCCAGGAGCCTGGGATCATGACCTGAGTTGAAGACAGATGCTTAACTGACTGAGCCACCCAGACGCACACATTCACTTTTTAAAAGAGCCACACAGGGGCGCCTGGGTGGCTCAGTCGGTTAAGCATCTGACTCCTGGTTTCGGCTCAGGTCATGATCTCAGGGTCGTGAGATTGAGCCCCTCGTTGGGCTCTGCACTCAGCAGGGAGTCTGCTTGAGATTCTCTCTCCCTCTCCTTCTGCCCCCTCCTGTCTAATAAATAAATAAATCTTAAAAAAAAATAAGATAGCATACAGAAAAATTCACTATTTTTGGTGTACAGTTCTATGGGTTAAGACAAATATAGAAAGTCAGGTAACTACCACCACAATCAAGATATAGTACAGTTCATTACCTCCCCAAATTTTCTCATGCTGCCTTTTATAATCAACCCATCCCTCTACCCCCAACCCCAGATAACTACTGCTCTGTTTTATGTTGCTCTAATTTTGCTTTTTCCAGAATGTTACAGAAATGGAACAATAGAATATGTAATCTTTTGAGACTGCATCTTTCACTCAGGATAATTATTTTGAGATTCATGTATCAGTAGTTTATTCTTTGGTATTACTGAGTAGTATTCCATTGCATGGATGTGCCACAGTTTATGCATTCACCCGGTTGAAGGACAGGTAGGTTGTTTCCAGTTTGGTGGGATTACTTTTAGTGATTCCAGTGGTTCCCTTTTAAATTGCAATCATATTCTTAAACCTCTATTTCTTGAGCCATCATCCACTATCTCTTAAGTAGATCTTCCTCAGCATAGTAAATGCTTTTGATTGGATTTTAAACATGATACTTTCCTTCATTTAGTCTCAGCTTTAAATCAATTTCATTTGAGAGTGTAACTTTCCATGGGGGTGGGAGGGGTTGTTTAAACACTCTCCAGCAGCCCTATTCAGGGCTACCGCTATTCTAAATGATCCCCGTAGCATAGAGGGCCTCCTCTAGGACCAGACGTGCCTGTTGCTGGGAAGATATACACGTACTTTCTTTTCTGACCGTTGCTAACTCGGGCAGTAATTTTTGGGAAAAAGACCTTTCTTCATGTGGATTTCAGCTTTTGTCTGTCATGCTTTTTCTGTCCCAGCTGCCTTCACTAGCGAGCACAAAGCCACATTTCAAAGGAGACTGACAAATTATCCCCAGCTGCCAGAAGGAGGTTAGCTTTCTGTGTGTTCTGTGTCCCCCTTCTCTGATAACCAACAGGTTAACTTTCTAAAAGGACCTGGCAAAAGCAGAAATTGTCTTTTTTACCCGAATGGGGGTTGTTGTTGTTTTTTTTCTCTTTTAAAAGATGTGGATTTGTAATATTCCTCTCCATTCATACCCAAATGTACGCCAGGAAATACAGCATAAATGATCACAACTGAACCTTTATTATTTGCAAGATTCATATTGATGCATTTTTAAAGTGTTTACCAGAGCTAAATTATTTTTTTAACTTGGCTAGTGCGGTGTCTTTCCTCCAACAGTAGCCATTTAAAGACTGAATGATATCAGCCTTGGCCATAGGGATGTGTATGTTGTTATATTTCACTTGTGTTTTTAATCATCTTTGTATGTACATTATCTACCTAGCACTTACACTGCATGACAGGAGTGAGTCTAATGGCTGCACAGTACCCAACACATAGTAGGTGCTCAGCAAATGCCGTTCGAATTAAAATGGTCCCACATAGGGTCAGGTATACATGAGGGTGAAGTATTCTGGATGAATGCAATGAAGCAGGCATTCTCAAACACTACTGGGAATGCAAATTGGTACAACTCTCCCACTGGGCACTTTGACATGTGCCAAAGCCTTAACAGTGTTCTTCTTCTTTCACCCAGTAATTCTCTTTCTAAGGACTTATCCTAAAAAAAAGTAGAGATGCCCGAAAAAATATAAATATGGGGAAATTCAGAAACATGTTTTAGAATAGAGAAAAAGTGGAAACAACTTAAAAGTTGTCCTTCCTATGAAATCCTATGCAGTAACATTTATACTATGGAATGCTGTGTAGTTATTCAAAATCATGTTTAGAGGATTACATAATGACATGAGGAAATGCTCACAAGCTAAGTTAAGTGGGAGAAGGGGTATACAGGACGATCCCGTGTGTGTGTGTGTGTGTGTGTGTGTGTGTGTGTAAAAAAGACTGGAAAGAAAGAAAGAAAGAAATAGAAATATTAATACTTGGGGTGCCATGTCAGTTAAACAACCGACTCTTCATTTCGGCTCAGGTCATGATCTCAGGGTCCTGGGATCGAGCACCATGTTGGGGTCCACACTGGGTGTGAAGCCTGCTTAAGATTCTCTCTCTCTCTCCCTCCCCAGCTCCGTTCATGCTCTCTCTCAAAAAAAAAAAAAAAGAAATATTAATACTGGTTACCTCTAGGTTGTAGGATTATGAGTGACTTTCATTTTCTAATTTCTGTAATTTCCAAATTCCTTATAATGTGCTTATATTACTTTACAATCTGAAAAATATCTTTTTCATTTGAAGGAAATAAATACTATTTCTGATAGATGGAGGATGGATTCATAAAATCCTAGTAATAAGATACGGAACCGTTTCTCAAACCAAAGTCAACTCTTCAGATGCCATGTGAAAAGTCACAGCACTGTTTAGTTTTCAGAAAGACAAGACGAAGCCTAGAAGTCTCATGTTTAAGCCTTATGAGCCCCAGTTTGATAGCGAAAGGCAAATGTTGTTCATCCTTTTCTCTAGGCCTAGTTAGGTTTCATCCTCTTCTCATCCCCACCCATTTTTAAACTGTACAGATCTGTGGAACAAATGTTGAGCAAACTGGAAATAAATAAAATCCAATGGCCTTAAGATACCGCAAAGCCCTCCCTTCCTGTGTACTAATGGCTACCCGCCCGTTGTACTCCCCAGAGTGGAGGGCTGGAGTCAGCCAAAATGGAGGCCTTGCTGATTCAAGCGTGAACACTGCAAATGCTCAAAAGAGAGAAAAACTTCTAAAAAAAAAAAAAACAAAAACAAAAAAAGAGAGAGAGAAAAACTTCTGTCTGTAAAGATTGAGACACAACATGTACATTTTCTCTCCCCTACATTCTTACCTTCACATAATATAAACTGGTGAGCTCTGCTGGGGAAAATAAACTACTAAGTAAAACATCATACAAGGCGTTACAGTAAAGACTGTTCAAAGAAATCTCAGAATCCTAGAACCTTAGAGCTGGAAGGAAAACATTCCAACAAGTATATGGCTCCTTCCAAATACCAGATACTATGCCAGGTGCTGATCAATGTTATCTCATAAAAACCATCTAGCGGGGCGCCTGGGTGGTGTCGTCAGTTAAGCATCTGACTCTTGGTTTTTGGCTCAGGTCACGATCTGGGGGTCCTGAGATAGAGCCCTGTGTCAGGCTCGTGCTCCGTATGGAGTCTGCTTGGGTTTCTCTTTCCCTCTGCTCCTTACCCCCCCACACTTGCTCTCTCTCTCTCAAATAAATAAATCTTAAAAAAAAAAAAACCATCTAGCGATGCATCCCATTTTACAGATGAGGAAATCAAAGCCCAGGGAGGCGTTGTGAATTGCCTTAAATCACAGTTTGTTGGCTTCAAAGTTGGGGCTAGGTCCTACATCTTCTGGAGACTCAGGTGAAAAGGTGGGTTTTCTCAGCTCTGGATAGTCCAAATATTTACTGTGCCGTTGTGCTTGGATGTTTTGTTACAGCTCAAGCTAATTAGGTCCAGAATCAAACTCAGAGCCTTCCCCTTGTTTCCCAGTCACTGAGCATCTGAAGTCGCGTTGGCTTCTTACTCTCTTTTGCCCCCACCCTATAAACAAGTCCTGTCAGTTTTTCCTTCAAAAAATACCTCCAGATCCTACTCAGCCTATAAGACAACCCAACCTTTACCTCCTTAAGAAATGTCTTCTTGACTACTCCAGCCCATGCTGCTTCCCCTCATCCGGGAGCAATTAGCATTTGGCCAGCAGCATTCCTTCATGCGACAAACATGTACTGAGTGTCTACTATATGCCAGGTCCTAAGATGAAAAATTCATTTTTTTATCTCCCCGACTAGACATTAACAACCCTGAGAGTCTAGGGGATGAATTTTTCCATAGCCTTTTAAACGTCCATCGCAGCTCTGGGCACATATTTGAAGACTTGTTTGTTCAAGAGCAGAACAGATTTAAGGAATCTGTCACCAGCTCGGCAGCTGGAAAACTCTGGGGATGCCCTAATCTATGGTTCTTCCTCAACATCTCACAAGCTACATGAGTATGAACCACTCACTCAATGAAGACAGCATATTAAAATGTAACTTTTAAACACCATATCTTAACAAATAAGTGATGAGGTTTAACTAATATGAGATGTGGGATCCTAAAAGTCAACTGGGGACTTCTGCATCCAAGAAGACAGAATAGATCTGCTCTTCCCCATTCCTCTCATTAAGTACAACTAAAAACCCTGGACATTATATATAAAACAAACGTAAGAAGACTGATAAAGATAGAGAGAAGAAGGCAGCCTGGTTAAGGACCTCGGTAACCAAAGAATGACATGGTAGTGAGTTTCCTGAATTTTCTCTTTGCCTCACATATCTCAGACTGGCTGCTAGAGAAGCCAGCAATTCAGAAAACAGCAATGGGAGCAGACAAATATAAAGGCCTGCTCTCCCTAGCCAAAGGACCAGGAAATGGGCAACCTAGCAAGATAGAAAACTATCAGGAAAAACTGTGACCCCCCCCACCTCACCCCTGCCAGCGAAGGCCAAGTGGGGAGCCTGACCTTCTACTCCAATCTGTCAGTAACCAGGCAGTATCCCCTCCTTTCCTCTCCCAGAGCAGCATCAGAAAAAAAAAAAAACAAAAAAACCCCAGCTAAAACAGAAGGTTTGAATAAGATCCACAGTTTCATTACATGATACCCAAAATGAACAGTATTCAATTGGAAATCAGTCCTCATACCAAGAACCAGGAAGGTCTCAAACTGAACGAAAAAACACAATCGATGGGTGCCAAAACCAAGATGACGGGGATGTTGGGATTATCTAACAAAGATTTTGAAGCAGCTGTCATAAAAACACTTCAATCAGCAACTACAAACATGTTTGAAACAAATAAAAAGAATAGAAAGTCTCAGCAAAGAAATATGAAGTCTCAGCAAACAAATAAGAACATATAGAGAACAAAATGGAAATTTTAGAACTGAAAAATTCAGTGGATAGGCATAAAAGAGCAGAGGAGACAAATGAAAGAATCAGAGAATTTGAAGATATAACAACAGAAATTACACAGAGAGAAAATAGACTGGAAAACAAATGAACAGTGCTTCAGGAACCTGTGGGGCCTTAACAAAAGATATAGCACTTATATCATTGGAGTCTTAAGAGAGGAGAAAGAGAATGGGTCTGAAAAGCATTTGAAGAAACAATGGCTGAAAATTTCCAAACTGGGGAAAAGATATAAACCTACATATTCAAAAAGTTGAGAGGACCCCAAACAGGATGAATCCAATGCACACTCAGACATATCATAGTCAGATTTCTGAAAACTAAAGACAAAGAAAAACAATCTTGAAAGCAGACAGGGGAGAAAAGATATTACTTACAGGAAAACAATGTTTCAAATAAGGAATTGGCACATTTTTTCAAGTGCTAAACCTGCCAAACCAGAAGCCTATATCACGCGAAAATATCCTTCAGGAATGAAAGGAAAATGAAGACATTCTCAGATGAAGAAAATCTAAGAGAACCTGTCACCCTCGTACCTACCCTAAAGAAATATCTAAAGGTTGTTCTTTAAGCAGAAAAGAAATGATAAAAGAAAAGAAAAGAAAAGAAAAGAAAAGAAAAGAAATCTTGGAACATTGGGAAGAAAGAACACAATAAAAACATGAATAAATTAAATAGACTTCCCTTCTCCTCTTGAGTCTTCAAAATTATGTTTGGTGGTTGAAGCAAAAATTATAACACCATCTGATATAGTTTTAAATGTACGTAGAGGAAATATTTAAGACAATTATATTATAAACTGGAGAGGGCAAAGGGACATAAATGGAGGTAAGACTTCCACACTTTCCTGAACTGATAAAATACCACCACCATTAGACTGTGACAAGTTATGTATCTACAATGTAATACCTGGAGGAGCCACTAAAATCTATACAAAGATATACACTCAAAGCCATGACATAAATCCAAATGATATTCCAAAAAATATTCAATAACCCACAGGAATGCAGGAAAAAGAAAACAGACAAATGAAAAACAGAAACAAAAAATAAAATGGCAAACATTGACCCTAATATATCAACATTAACATTAAATGTAAATTGTCTAAATGCACCAATTAGAAGACAGAGATTGGCAAAGTGGATGTGTATGTGCCACACAACTGAGCTGTTTTTGAAGCAAAATATGTGAAGCAAAAACTGATAGAACTGAAAGGAGAAATAGATAAATCCACAGTTGTACTTAGAGATTTCAACACTCCTCTTTCCACAATTGATAGAACAACTAGACAGAAAATCAACAAAGATATAAAAGAACTAAGCAACACCATCAACCAACAGGATCTAATTAACAGTTATAGAACACAGTACCCAAAACCAGCAAAATACACATTCTTTTCAAGTACCCATGGAACTTGATAGACCACATCCTGAGCTATAAAGCAAATTTTAACATATTTAGAATTAAAACCACATACAGTGTGTTCTCTGACCATTATGGATTCAAATTAGGAATCAATCACAGAAAGATAACAGGAAAATATCCAAACACTTGGAAACTAAACTTCTAAATAATCCATAGGTCAAAGAGGACATCTCAAGAGAAATAAAAAAAATACATTGAACTAAATTGAAAATAAAAATACAACATTTCAAAATGTGTGGGACACAGCAAAAGCCATGCTGAGAGGGAAATTTATAGCACCAAATACATACGTTAGGAAAGAGGAAAGGTCTTAAATCACAATCTAAGCTCCCACCTCTAGAACCTAGGAAAAGAAGAGCAAAATAAACACAAAGGAAACAGAAGGGAGGAAATCATCAAGAGCAGAAATCAATGACATTGAAAAGAGGAAAACAATAAAAAAATCAATGAAACAAAAAGCCATTCCTTTGTAAGAAATCAATAAAATCGGCAGATTTCTAGCAAGACTGACAAAGATAAAAGAGAGAAGAAACATATGACCAATATCAGGCCAAAACAGGAGATATTACTACAGACCCTGGAGACATCAAAAGGATAATAAGGGAATACTATGAACAATTCTACACACATAAGTTTAACAACTTTGATGAAATGGACCCATTCCCTGAAAAACAGAAGCTACCACAACTCACCAAAAATAGATATAGTTAGTAGCCCTATTAAAAGAAATTAGTAGGGCTATTAAAAGAAATTAAATCCATAATTTTCGAACTCCCCGAAAAGAAATCTCTAGGCCCAGATGGCTTCACCAAAGAATTCTACCAAACATTTGAAGGAAAAGTAATGCCAATTATACATAATCTCTTCCAGAAAATAGAAGTACTGGGAACATTTCCCAATTCATTTCATGAAGCTAGTATTACTCTGATACCAAAACCAAAGATAGTACAAGAAAACTGCAGACCAATATCCCTCATAAATATAGATGCAAAAAATCCCTAACAAAATGTGAACAAATAGAATGTATTCAGCAATATAAAGGAATTATACGCCATGACCAAGTGGGGTTTATTCCAGGTATGCAAGTCTGGTTCAGTATTCAAAAATAAATCAGTGTAAACCACCATATTAACAGGCTGAAGAAAAAAAAAAGGACATGTTCACATCAATTGATGCAGAAAAGGCATTTGACAAAATTGAACATCCATTTGTGATACAAATCTCTCAGCAAATGAGGAATAGGTGGGAAGTTCCTCAACTTGATAAAGGGTATCTACAAAAATACCCACAGCTAACATTATGTTTAATGATGAAAAACTGAATGCTTTCACCCTAAGATCAGGAAGAAGGCAAGCATGTCCACTTTCACCACTCTTACTCAACATAATTCTGGAAGTTCTAGCCAGTACAATAAGGTCAGAAACAAAAATAGAAGGCATACAGATTAGAAAGGAAGAAATGAAACTTTTCCTATTTGGTGATGACATGATGATCTACATAGATAATTCCAAGGAATCTATTTTTAAAACTTCCAGAACTAGTAAGTGAGTTCAGCAAGGCCACAGGATAAAAGATAAACATACAAAAATCTATTATAGGAGTGCCTGAGTGGCTCAGCCAGTTAAGCGTCTGCCTTCAGCTCAGGTCGTGATCCCCAGGATCAGCGGAGAGTCTGCTTCTCCCTCTACCCTTACCCCCTGCTCATGATCGCTCTCTCTCTCACTCTCTCAAATAGATAAAACCTTTTTTGAAAAATCTATTGTATTTTTATACACAAACAATGAAAACATGGACACCAGGATCAAAAATACAATGCCATTTATAATTGCCAAAAAAGACTTGGATGTATATCTAACAAAATATGCATAAGACTTATATGCTGAAAACCACAAAATGCTAATGAAAGAAATAAAAGAAGATCTAAAAAAAAATGGAGAGACATACCATGTTCATGGATTTTGAAGACTCAGCATAGTAAAAATATCAATCTCCCCAAATTGATATACAGGTTTAACATAATTCCTACTCAAAATCCCAACAAGAATTTTGTAGGATTTTATCTAAAATTTATACAGAAAGTCAAAGGAACTAGAATAGCTAAATTTAAAAAAAAGAATAAAGTGGGAGGAATCAGTTGGCCCATACCTACAGTCTGTGTGGTATTGGCAGAGGAATAAACACATAGACCAATAGAACAGAATAGAATCCAGAAATAGACCTACATAAATATGCCCAAATGATTTTTTTTTTAAGTACAAATGCAGTTCAATGAAGGAAAGATAACCTTTTCAACAAAAGGTACTGGAGAAATTGGACATCTATAGGCTAAAAGAAAAAAAAATAACCTTGTATTAGTAAGGGTTCTCTAGAGATACAGAACCGAGAGACAGAGAGAGAGAATGTGTGTATAGAGAAGGAAAGAGAGAGAGATTTATTTTAAGAAACTGGCTCGTGTGATTGTGGAAGCTGGCAAGTCCAAATCTTCAGGATAGGCCAGGAGGCTGGAGACTCTGGGAAGAGCTGACACTGAAGCTCAAATCCAAAGGCAGTCTGCTGGAGAATTCCCTCTTCCTTGGGAGAGGTAGTCTTTTTCTTAAGGTCTTGATCTAAATGGATGAGGCCCACCTATATTAAGGAGGGGAATCTGCCTTATTAAAAGTCTACTGAATTAAATGTTAATCTTTTCTTTTAAAAATATACCTTCACAGCAACATCCAGGTTTTTCACCAAATATCTGGATACCATAGCCTAGCCAAGTGGACACATAATTAACTACCACAAACCTCATCCTAAGTCTTATACCTTATACAAAAATTAACTCAAACTAAGTCAATGTAAAACTATAAAACTTTAAAAAATAAACATAGGAGGAAATCTTTAGGACCTAGGGCTAGGCAAAAGGTGTTAGACTTCATACCAAAAGCAAAATATATAAGAGGAAAAATCAATAAATTGGACTTGATCAAAATTAAAAACTCTTATTCTGTGAAAACCCTGTTTAGGGAATGAAAAAACAAGCTACAAAGTGGGCAAAAATATTTGCAAGCCACACATCTGACCAATGACTCATATCTCAAATATATGAAGACCTTTAAAAAACTCAACAGTAAAAACAAAACAAAACAAAACAAATCCAATCAGAAAATGGGCAAGGGACATGAAAAGACATTTCAGCAGAGGAAATGTAGATGGTAAATAGATGAAAGCACAGTCACCATCATTAACCATTAGGGAAATGCAAATTTAGGCCACAATGAGGTGTTACTACACACCCATTAGAACAGCTATGACCGAAAGTAGTGACAATACCAGATGCTGGCGAGAATGTAAGGAAACCAGATTTCTCAGACACTGCTGGTGGGAATGCGAAATGCTTCAGCCACTCTGGAAAAGAGTTTGGCAGTTTATTCTTATAAAACTAAACATGCAATTACCATAGGACCCAGCAATCACACTCCTGGGCATTCATCCCAGAGAAATGAAAACTTACGTCCACACAAAATCTTGTACATGAACGTTTATAGCAGCTTTATTTGTAATAGTCAAAGACTGGAAACAACCAAAATGTCCTTCAATAGGTGAATAGTTAAACAAACCGTGGTATGATGAAAAGGAATGGGCACCAAGTTGGGTGGATCTCAAGGGTGTTATCCCGAGTGGCAAAATGGCTTGCACGAAGGCCCCCACCCCTCACTCCCCACCCCGCTAATCATTCTAGATTCAGTTCCCTAGGATTTAAAAGACAAATTGGCCAAAAGAAGCACCCCAGGTGATTTCAGTTTTGCGGCAGTGGATGAGGAATGGCCATCTCTAAGGCAATGTTTCTTATATATTTGTCGTTATCGTCCCACATCTACAAGACACACACACACACACACACACACACACACACACACACACACACACACACACCCCAAGATGTCAGGATTTTTATGCTATGGGATCCTGCTTCTATTGACTCATTTTCAAAGATGAAAGATAGATTGGGACACCTGGCTGGCTCAGTCGGAAGAGAGTGTGACTGTTGATCTTGGGGTCGTGAGTTCGAGCCCCACGTTGGGTGTAGAGATTACTAAAAACAAACAAGCAAATAAATAAATAATCAAACCTAAAAAAAAAAAAGATGAAAGATAGAGCCCCACCTGAGTTGCGCTCAGATGAGGGGAGCAAATGGTGGCTGGTAGCAGCATAGGGAAAGGAGTAGCTGGCAAGAAGGGAACATAAAACCAACAGAGTTGTAGGGACGGGATGTGCCGACCTGGGCTCCAGCTCTGTAGCTTTGGTCTTAACCAGTCCACTGGCACGTGCTCTCTCTCTTCCCCATCTGCAGCCCCAGTTCTGAGTCTTCGAACTGATGTGGAAATGTCTTTTTTTCAGGGAGGCCTGGCCAGACCCCAGACTAGGTTAGCTCCCTGTGTTATATACTCTCACAACACTTGAAGCTAGCCTTGGTATCATTTTATCACAGTTGTAATGACATGTATTGAGATTAACCATTCAATGTTGAATAATGATGGGTGGGTTTTTCTATTGAAGATGTCTCTGATTTGGGACTGTAAACTCTTATTAGCGTAAGGACCCTGTCTTAGTTCACTTTTGTATATTCCAGCACCTAAAATGGTGCTGGTCTGAAAAAGGTGCTCAGTACATATTTGTTGGATGAATAAAGGGGGGGTAGCAAGACCCTAACTGAATGAAGCATAGTTACTTACAAGCATGTTAAGGAATATAGACTTTGATGTGTATTTATTTTCTCTCTTACAAAATAGGAAAAACATTACTTACCCCACTCATCACATCAGAGGAGACTGAACAGATATGGAGATGCTTTGGAGTAAAAAGCACTGTTCAACCACCTGGGCTAATGCTAATGAAGCCATGGCTTCCTAGCCTTTGAGCTTTGGAGGCCCATTGTACATCCTCTGAGGCAGGGAATCCAAGCCCCGAATGTGCTTTGTAGGACAGCGTGGGCATCACCGCTCATGTGGCCATCACTGGGGGCTTTCTTTCTACCCACCAGGGATCCCTCCGAATCCTCCAGTAGAGCCCAGGGGTCAGTGGGAACATCTGCTAAGTCAGAGTGCCCGCCCACGCTAAATAAGGATGGGTAGGTATCAAAAATTACGGTTTCTATGACCTATATGTATTTCCTCCAAGGGAAAAACGAGCTGCAAGAGCACAAAAGATTTGAGAGGCAACTCTCCTTTAGACTTTGACCTTAGGGCCCAAATGCTGTCCGTCACGCTTCTGCGGATTTTCCATTACCTGTCACTCACATGGGAGCCCTCCCCACCAGCCAGTAAGGAAGGCTGGGGCCCCGGGCGGGGGGTGCCGATGTTACACGTCAGTACATTTCAGGGACAAGTCCAACCTGTTTAGCCTTTAACACAGAAGCTTGCCTTTTCTTCTCAATATCCCATGATTCAGCCCCAGGCCACCTAGGTTCCCCCCATGCCCTAGTCCCTCAGGAGAAACCAGCTCCCTGCTGGCTGAGCTCCACAGTCAGTCCCCAAGTCACAGCGAGTGCTGTCCTCCCCACAGCCACCTGACACCAGAGCTGTTGCTCAACGCTCCCTTGTTCCCACGCCTGGCCTGCCCTGCTTGAAGCCGCTTTTCTCCCTGTCCCCCCCTTCCCCCGCACTAAGTCAACTTCTTCCCAAGCTGCTCTTCTGCTTTCTGCTGTTCTTGATTGAATTCATCCCAAGTTTCTCCTCACTTCCTCCAGCCTGAGCTTTCTCTGTCCTTGAGGATATTCCTCGGGCCCCCTCTTCCCTCGCGGACCAGATGAGAGGGGTTTGCGGCAAAATAGCTGTAGTGCTGGGAGGGGCTCGTTGAATTCCACTCAAGACCAATCTCTGCGAGGGGGTTGGACCCCACTTTCCTGTGTGCCTACTTTTGGTGCATGAACCTCATTCAAAATGCCCTGGGGAAAAAAAAATACAAGCACCAGGATCCTTATACCTTGGGCTTTTCTAGGCTCAATGACATTTTTTTAGACAAGGAAAAAAACTGTATCAGTTCTTAAAAACAAGAAGTATGTTGGCAGGCGCTTTGCCTGGTGGGCCTCTAGATAACCTGATGGGCCCCGAAGCCTTGACAGAGGCCTTCAGAAGTAGCACATGAGTGAAGTGAGAGACAGAGATCATTGGGAAGCATCTGGCCGGCACTGCCCCTCGCCCTTGGCCTCTTTCCACCCTGTGCCCGGGCCCCCTCTTCATGAAATTGTCCGGGAGAACGGAGGGGTTTATCGGATCGGGACCCACATAGGCGAGGCTTCAGGAGGCTTTAGCCTCCTTCATGGCTTCTGTGGGGAGAGAGGCAGCTGTGGAGTCATCTCGCCAGGTCTCGGCCCTGCTCACTTGCCAGGATGTGCCCCACTGGCGCAAGTCCCATAAACTAACCCAGGCCTCGGTCTCTTCCTCTCTAACACGGGTGCTTGGCACGCTCTAAGTGCTCCATAAACGTTAGCGTGGAGGAGTGGGGAGCGGGGGGCCGGGGGGGACAGAGGAGGAGGAGAAGGAGAAAGTGACAAGATGACCTTGGAGTCTGCCAGAACAGTAGGGCCCGGCCGCGGGAGTCTGTCTCCTTCCCCTGCCCCGCTCCCTTTTGCGGCTCAGCTCGAGACGCCCTTCCTTTAACAGCTGAGACTTTGTTCCCAAACCCACAGGTGTGCTGTCCTGTGCACCTGGGTGGAATGTTGCTCTCGCCTTCCTGCAATTACCAAATCGCTTTAAGGGGAATGTCGTGCATGTTTTCGAATGAAGCCTGCGCTTGTGTTTGCTCACGGTGAATTTTAAAATTTAGAAGATGATGAGCTTGTTTACTAAATAAATATGTGTGTTTGGATCTGTTTGTCATGTCCTCGCTCCCAGAAGCCTTTGCCCCCTCCCGTTGCTGTGGACTCTCGAAGCAGGGGCGGGGGACAGGGGAGTATGAAAATTCCAGAAGCAGGGGGCCGCAGGGCCTGAAAATGCCAGTTGTTGGTCTTCTTGGACCCAAAAATTATTTACAGAGCACAGGATTTACAGTCAGGAAGGATTTTTTTTTTTTTTTTTACAGGAATGGGCAAATCCTAGATACTCTCTGTATACAAACCTCCTTTCCAACAGTTATGAAAGGACATTTTAACTTTAAATGAGAGCCCTGTTGGCGGTACATTCTCACTAAGTTTCATTAAAACATTGCATTGAGGGGAAGGTCACATGGGAATTGCCACTTTTGGGTCCTGAAATCTCCCCAGTAATGCTGTGACTCCGCAAGGAGGCCAAGGTCCTTCTTTGCGCCCCTGGCTCACTCCCCCACCCCTTGGGCATCTAACGTCAAAGCGTAAGCCAGTAACATATACCGAGGGCTAGAATTCAACCCCGGGTCAGGTCAGCTTGAACAGCTCTGTACAGAAGTCCAACTTTCAATTCTACCCTCCATGGACGCTGTCCCCTCCTGCAGCTGCTCCCCACCAACTGCCATTAGGCCCCAGTTTACCCCCACCTCAGGGTCCCCTGCACACACTCCCTGGGGCTCATCCACTGACCCAAGAGCTGGAACTGCCTGCATGGGGAGTCAGCCCTGGTTTTCTCCAGTATTTTCTATTTTCACAATAAAAGGGCAACTTATAGAGACCGCTCGCTCTCAGCGCGTGGGGAATGAGATAAAACAAAAGCTTGCTGAGTCAGACCCCCAGAACCAGATCGAGCCAGAGATGGTGAGTGTGAAACCAATCAAGAAGCTACGTGTGTTCGAAAGGGCTGGTTTAAGGGGTCGTTTTAAAATACTTTCTTTACTTTAATCACACCGTGTAGGGTAGAATTCTCACACTCTTTTTCCAATTCCTTGTTGATTTTTTTTTTTTTTTTGAAGATGTTTTGCCTGCTTTTATGTGCCATTGGTAGAATTTGTGGGTAACTGGAGGTTGGGTGGGAAAACCAGGCTGGGGACCCACAGAGAACAAGAGGTAAAGAAATTGAGGATTCAGGATCCAAATCACTGCTGCTTCTGTGTCGAGAGGTTGTGACACAGGCAATTAAGTGTATATTAATTTCCCAGCAATGTGGTTGGAAAATCAGCACATCAAATAAAATATTTAACACCCAGGAAAAGCCAAATGCATATTCTGCGTGTGTGTCCTTAAGTGGTATTTTTAGGGAAGGAAACCTTATTTGAAACAAATGTCAGAACAGAAATTGAGCCCATGAAAGGCACTGAGAAACCACAGCACATAAGGTTTTAAACGTTGCCCACAAAAAGCATCATCCTCAGCTTCAGTCCCTTCCACGGTCAGCACGCGGGTCCAATGCTTGTGTCAATCTACCTGTGCGTACAGTTGTCCTCATTTGCACCTGATTCACGGCCAGACCTGGGAGTCAGGCTGCTTCCACGTGTGAAGGAAGAATGGAAGTGGACCAGTGGGTCTGTCCCCTGGCACGTGGTCTCAGGACAAGGAAGGAACCTCCTCATGGTGGAAGGGATGGTATCTGGAGATCCCTTGAGGAGCTCGCTGAGACCCGCCTTAGAATGAAGCTATTTTCTACCCCGAAGCAGAGAGCCTCGGGGGCTCTAGACCCAAAGTGGGGAGCCCCGATCCACCCTCGAGCTTCTGTGTGGGGATCTTGAAGGGGGCTGAAGGCTATTGCACGCAGCGTGTGCAAAAGGAAGGAAGGATATGGGGGTGGCCACGGCCCGTGGCCAGGGGAGGCCCCCGAGATAAAGATGTTGTGCTGGCCGAGTGGGGGAGAGTTTGCCATGACTCTGATTTCTTCCTGTCCGTTCCCGGATGCCTGCCTGCCACCTTGCTTTTTCATTCATTTGTACATACATTCCTCAAGTATTTACCGAACACCTATTTCAGGCAAATGCCTGGGCTCGCCAGGGCCGGAGTATACAGAAGGCGTTTGTTTTCTTCTCTCCCTCTCAATGGTTCTTCTCTCCTTCTCTCCCCCCATAATTCAGTGGTAACAGGGGTGGACGGAGGAATATCCAAAATTTGTCCCTGTAGGAGACATCTGTGCCAGGAATTTCCGGCAACCCCCAAGGAGAGTGGCAGATTGATGGCACTCTAGTTGGGACTAACAAGGGGGTGGAGGGGAGGAAACATGCAGCCAGGCTGTCTGCCCCAGCCTATTCTATAGTTGCCATTTACTGGGCACTTGCTCTCTGCCAGGCCCTGTACGTGCAGCTCCTCAGACCTCACTCAATCCTCCAGTCCTGTGAGGTGGTTATTACAGAGGAGGCCAGGAGGGGCAAATGACTTGCCCAAGGTCACACAGCTAGGACGGGACAGAGCCCCAGTTCAAGCTCAGATCTGTATATCTCCAACTCCCGGGCCTTTGTGTTTTTTAGACGTCAGCACAAAACAATAGATTAGGAGCTGCGACAGGGTTTTCAGTGCAGTTTACTTGAGTTTCTACATTCACCAATAATAATTTTAATAGTAGCTCCCATTTATTGAGGGCTCGGGTGTCAGGAACCCTATAAAACAGTTTTACCCTCATGGTCTTCTGTAATCATCACACAAAACTATGAAGTACTAAGGCTGCTATTTTTACTCTCCTCATTTTACAAATGAGGAGGACAATGCTCAGAAAGTAACATGCCCTTGGAGCTCCTGGATGGCGCAGTCGGTTAGGCGTCCAATTCTTGATTTCAGCTCAGGCCATGATCTCAGGGTTGTCAGATCGAGCCCCATGTGGGGCTCTGTGCTGGACGTGGAGCCTGCTTGAGATTCTCTCTCTCCCCCTCTCCCTCTGCCCCTCCCCCCTCCACTCGTGTGCACGCGCTCTCTCTTAAAAGAAAGAAAGAAAGAAAGAAAGAAAGAAAGAAAGAAAGAAAGAAAGAAAGATGCCCAAGTTTTCACAGCTAGTAAAACCAGAGCACAGTTTCATTCGGGTCTCTGTGACACATCAAAGCCCCTTAGCTACTGGACTGTCCTGCTGTAAACCCTCCAGGACTTTATTACTTTCAAATAATGACTTCTTACTCACCCCTTTTCTGTCCACATAACAGTCTCACCCCTTTGTGCCCTATAAGGTGAATTAAGTCATTGTCTCCTCCATAACCTCCTCACCAAGACCACTTATTAGCCCAAATATCCAATTAGCCAAACCTGGAAGTCCCAAGGATGTGTCCATACAGGGGTAATAAGAACCAGAACATTACGAGTGTCAGATTTCCAGTCACCCTTAGAGGTTCGTGGAATCTTAAGATGAAGGCAAAATAAAGCCAAAAATTCTTATATTTATAAGTAACAAGTGCTACCTAAAACTTGATTTAAAAAAAAAATACCCCCCGCCCATGTCTACAATTTCCCACAAGCAGAATCTCAAAAAGGGAGGCAAAAGAGAAGCCCTCCTCTCTGAAAATCAGTTTATTTTACAAATAATGATAAGGTGGCCCTTTTGAAAGTATTGCTTATTTAGAGACTCAGAATCTACACATACCTCACCTTACTGAATGACCATATCCTCTGACAGAGAGAATCCTTCATACTTCTTTAATCCTTCATACTCTTTCACCCCTCGTTCTGTGGCACAACAGAAGGGCCAAGGCAGCTGCCATTTTGTGCCAAGAGTTTCTCTTTCCATTTTCCAAGGAAGCAAAGAACAAGGGGCGTCTCCCTTATCTCCCCGTTCCCTGTCTGGGGGTCATGCCCTCGAGGACTTATTCTATTTCAGCTTCTACCTCTAGGCAGCCAGAAAAATGACTCTGAAACACCCACAGAATGAGCACCTGCTTCGGTTATTGTCCCAATGCGAACATGCTAATCCCTGGGCTTAGGAGGGGTTTGCCTTCCGCGCAAAATGGTCAGGCCCTTCTAATGGGTCAGCACTGCTGATCTTAATACCCCAGTCTTGATTTGGAACAGGTGGGTGCCACAGTTGTTCAACTCTTATTATGAGCCAGAGCATGGCTCAAACAATATAAGATTCTTCATACAGAGTCTGAGAGAACGCAAGATGGTATTATTGGAGGGAAATAAATTCAATTCCTTTCGGTAACGTCTCCAGCTAATGGCTTCGACCAGGAATAAAGAGCACCCAGCCCTACCGCTTTCTTTATGCTCACTAAGTAGGCTTTTTTTTTTTTTTAAGTGAACACCAAAATGTTTGTGAAAAGCCAACCCAGCCCTAGTTGTGTAGAACACGGTTCTGATGTAAAATTACCCGCTGAATCTACATTTGGCTGTCTGTTTCCCCGCCCCACACTCTCATCCGAGCCCTGTCTGGAGCTTCCCAAACATCCAGGCTTAGTAAATAAAGCCCAGCCTTCTTTGTAAAGACATGATGAAATCAAAAAAGACACAATCTCTGTCCTTGGGGTGGAATTGGGAATATGCGATCCCCCGCGTCCGTAACAAATGTGAGAGTTGGGGAATGTGTGGTACCCTTTTTCCATTCAGAAAGATTTATTGGGTGAGCCTGCAGGCCATTCTTCATAGCTTGGGGTTGCCATATCTGGTTGCTTTGTACAGAAGCCATACACGTTTCCCTTGTCAAACTAGATTGGGAAGGCCTGAATATACAGTGTGTCCTAAGGTTCATTATGTTCTGGGTACGCATACAGCTCCTGGAAGAAATGTGTTACATGGAAATCAGAAATGACTGCTTGTTCTCAAGGAGTCTAAAATATAAGGAGTGATAAAATATAAACGGTGATCTAGACTGATCTTCTCCCAGTGCCTTGGAATTTCTGTCCCTCACTTATGGCCTTTCTTCCCCCCTCCGTTTCCTCTGCTTGAAAAGCAATTAATTTCCCCACCTCCCCATCACCCTAGACTCTGATCCCCATAAACAATCTATGCTTTTGTGTGCCCTCTTTTTTAAATACTTTCCCAGTGTTTACTGTCTCAGTGGTGGAATATACTAGAAAGAAAACTACGGAGGCTCCATGAGCATGGCAGATGCTTCCAGTCCTGTCTTTGCCATTTACAAGCTCTGTGACTTTAGTGAGTTTCCTAACTTCAATCAGTGTTCATTTCCTTCCTTCCTTCTTCAAAGGAATTTTAGTCTCTACGGTCAGGCAGCTGCCTCTGATGAATGGCCCCGGCTAATGGGTGGCCTTGGGTTCTGTCTTTGTTCCTTAACTCAGGAATGAAAAGAAAACTTGACCAAGCACAAACTCCCTGCTCAGCTGGGGTCTCACGGGGTCTGCCCTCTCCCGTCTGTGAATACTCCCTCCTTCCTCTTGTCTTTTGCACATCTTGGCCGGTTCTAGAAAGCTTGGTCCTTGCCCCTCACTGCCATTTGCCATCTTAGGGCTTCCCTCGCCTTTTCCCCAGCTGTGGGAAGTTGCACCCAGAGGCCCTCTGTGCTGTGGTTTGCTTAGCGACCTCAGCTGAGTGGGAGTTGGTTGTGGCTCCGTGTCCTGAATCACTGGGCCACCATCAGACACTGGAGCAGAACTCTGCCATGGATCTTGGCACAGGAGTCCCCAGGTCAGACCACTGCAGGACTTTCCCTTTCTTTCCACATTTATTAACTCAGAACAACTCACAACATTCTATACAGTATAAAAGGGGGGGAGAAGCCAGGCAGGCAGGTGGGAGGGCCCGAGGCCCAGATGCATATCTCCAATCTTGATCTTGGCCAAGGCTTTCTGCCCTTCTGGGTTCCCATTTCCACAGTTTTAACATGCAATGCCTGTCTTTGGGGAACCTTACAGGAGAGCTGTAAGGATCTAGGGAGATAACAGGAGAGAGCACACTCTATTGTGGCGGGGTGGCGGGGGGTCTCTGTGCAAAGAAAAGACACCCAAATAAAAGGAAATGTTTGAGACCTGTTGCCATAGGTGACCCATCTACGTTCAAACAAACTTTTAAAAATCTTTGGGTTCTGCCATTGCTTAAAACATCGCTAAGAAGCATAAGCATAGAAAAGAAGTCACTGCGACCCCTCCTTTCTGGGTTAAACAGAAACTATTTATACTTTGGAGCGCTCATCCTACAGCTGTGCTCGGGCCTCCACAGACATAGTTCCAAGGAGCAGAGCCCCAGCCTTTTCAATCCAGTGCCAGAAGTTTGGAAAGAGCACCCCTGGTGAGGGGCTTTCAGAGATCATGGACAACTTTTAAAGAACAGGAAAGTCTTCCTGACATTACGCTAACCCCACCACCATCCCCATTCCACTTCTTCTGTCGACGAGGAGCACCAGCACCAGCGTCCCGTGGGCTGGCTCCTCTCATCCTCACTTCCTGTCTCCGTTCCTTATAGTCTCACCAGCTTTGTGATTCTGAATGGAATTTAAGGTTGTAGCAAGACATGGAGTCAGAACATTCATAGTTAGTTGCAAGCCCTTATCTCAGGAAGGATGCATGTGTGTGTCTGTTCAGTTGGCTGGGAAAATATATTTATTGGTTTGTAAGGGACGCTGTACAAAGTACCACAAACTAGGTGGCTTAAAACAACAGAAATCTTGGGGCACCAGGGTGGTGCAGTCGGTTAAGCATCTGCCTTCGGCTCAGGTCATGCTCTCCGGGTCCTGGGATCGAGCCCCATGTCGGGCTCCCTGCTCAGCGGGGAGCCTGCTTGTCCCTCTGCCCCTTCCCCCTTATACTCTCTCTCTCTAAAATAAATAAATAAAATATTTAAAAATAAATAAATAAAATGACAGAAATTTACACTCTCATAGTCCTGGAAGCTGGAAGTCCAAGATCAAGTGTCAGAAGGGCCGTGTTCTCTCTGACAGCTCTAGGAGAGGATCCTTCTTTGCCTCTTCTAGTTTCTGGTGTTTGCTGACAATTCTTGGCATACTTGAGCTTGCAAATGCTTCATTCACTCCTGTCCCATGGCTGTCGTCCGCCATATATCTTCACATTATCTTCCCTCTGTGTCCAAACGTCCCCTTCTTATAAGAACATCGGTCATAATGCATTAGGGACCACCCCAATGACCTCATTTTAACTTGATTCTTTCTGTAAAGACCCTATTTCCAAATAAGGTCACATTCTGAGGTACTGGGAGTTAGGACTTCAAATATGAATTTGGGGAGACACAATTCAATCCATAAATATATATGTAATATATATTATAATTTATATTAAATAGATAGATATAGAAGGAAGGAAGACAGTGACCAGGAGTGTTATATATTATGTAGTGAATATATTTGCATGTATAATATCCATATACACATATATCTGCATATATTATATACATATATTTCAAGTCTCGGCCGTTGAGAAAAATTTCATAAGAGTTCTTTATTCTCTGTTAAGGGAATGATGGCTTGTCAGGGCAAAGGAGACCTCTTTTTGTTGTTAAAATATATTTTAATAGTATTATATATCACATATGTATATATTGTCAGAGATAATAATATAATAGATCAGCATTTTATATTTTAACATTATCTGTATTTACATATTTATTTTTACTTATTTATACGTTATCATATACAGATGATGAACACAAGTTCAACCCATTAGGTATATATATTTTTTGCAACGTGTTTGCCACTCGAACTCGTGACTCTGAGATCAAGACCTGAGCTGAGGTCAAGAGTGGAACGCTTACCCGACTGAGCCCCCCAGGCGCCCCTGCACCGTGTTGTTTTAACTGAAGTATAGCTGACTCACAATGTCACGTAGCATGTATATATTTGAACCAAATGCTAACTGCGTGCAGAAGGTACCAAGCCAGCTCTCTGGCCTGAGTCTTTTGGTATTGCGGGGAGGAGGAGCTTTCACACCCAGGATCCAACCTTTGTCGTATAAAAAATACAGGCAAGAGGAAAGGGAGAGTGATACTTACCGGTGAAATATGATAGCCTGTGTGAGGATGGGGTCAACTTCAAAGCATTTTGGGGAGCCCTCCAGCTAGGGGACGTTGAAACAAAACCTGGCGTTGGCCCGGATCGCTCTCTTGCCCTGGATCGGCAGAGCCGAGAGGCCAGCCCAGAGGGAGCCCAGGGGCAGCTTGCGGTCGGGGAGCCTTCACGCCTTCTGCGTCCGATTTCCCGGGAGCCGCTGTGCGGTCTCCGCGTCCGTGCTGGGAGCGGGCAGTGGGCACGCGGCTGTGCTCCCAGCAGGCACTGATATGCGGCCCGGGGTTTGAGCTTTCTCCTCCTGGCCAAGGCAGTCCGTCCACGGGGCGCCCCGTCGGCCCAGGGACCCCTGCAAGCCCCTGCCGGGCACCCCCTCACTCGGCAGTGCCCGTGGGCCCGAGGCTTCCGGCTCTGACCACACCGTGGCTCTCGGTTGCCTGGACTTGGTCTGGCTGGGGCTTGAGAATTTCTTCTTTCTCCCAGGGAAAGCCAGATCAGAGGACAGTTGCACCTTGTCTTCTCTAGAGGTGGACCGAGTTTACTTGCCCCAGACCAGCAGAGTGGGGATAGCCTGTGAATCTGTGGCTGACCGCAGGCGGGCTGACACTGGTTTGGATGCTCGACCGCAGGAAGGAGGACAGTGACCTGGGTGGGGGGGTCAGAGAAGAAGTCCTGGCTCTAGCTGGTACGGCTCGTCAAGAGCTCACCGAGAGGGCGGGGAGTACCATTGGCTGAGCAGATGTAAAGCCCTTGGCATCCGTGAGTGGGGACCTTGACCCTTGACCCTTGACAGGGGCCCTGCCCTCTCTACCAAGAAATACTCTGCTGCTCCTCTGGGCCTTCAGCCGAGAGTTTGGGGGAAGCAGTGGTGTAGGGGGTTAGCCAGTACCCAGATTCAGGTTCTCAGGGACCAGACGAGGAAGCACAGGGGCAGGTGGCTGGTGGTCATTCATTGATTCCTTCATTCTTTCATGCAATAAATATTTGCTGAGCACCAAGTAGCCACGTTCTGGGTGGGACATCCATCAGGAGGCTCTGGATTTGGGAAAGGAGCATATTGGTCAGGTCAGTTAAAAATCAGCCAAACAGCCTTATAAAGTCAACCGTGCTTTGATTTGGACTTAAGCCACCTTTCCACTAGGGCCGTATATGTGCACCTCGCTTTAAGAAAACCTGTACCCAAACATCCCAGCTTTGAAAGGGAGAGAGGAATGCGCCTGGCCATTTCTGGAAGCCATCTAGAGCCCTCATTTATTGACACAGGTGTATCAAAGAGGGCGGTGAAGCCCTTGAAGGAGCATCTGATTCGATCCCTGCCTTCAGCCGGGAACATCGGGAAATCATCTCAGGCGAACAGGCCTTTATCTGGTCCGAGCAGCCGCCCCAGAGACGGCTAATGGGTTAAAAATGCAGCCGCGTTGCCGTGGGGCTGGGCGTTCTGCACAGACACAAACTCACCTTGTCTTTTAAAATGAGAGGGGACTCGGGGGCTTTGTGGCAAAGGGTGTAGTTTTCTGGAAAAAAATCAAACTCAAATAAATGATTAAATTAAAACATACACTGAATTAGGAGCATGCCTTGGGGATTTTCCTTACATTTTAGGGAGATTATGAAATCCATCCCTCCGTTCAGCTTTAAAATCACACTAACTCAGCTTCTCTGCACGACAGGGAAGGAGTTCCCATGACCTGCTATGTGCGACTTCCACTAAAATATGGCTTTCTGTATTTATTTGGAAATACTTATGTTCCGTCAGGGTACGGTTTACCCTTGTTGCATAGCCTCGAGATGGTTTCACTTCACATCGGACCACGCACCTTTTAGTAACAAAAATTGTGACCCAACGAAAACTTCTCTTACAAGGAGCTTGGGCTCTTACTTATTTCGCAACCTTTATTTGTGCATGAGATGAACCATGACATTTAAACTATGCTTGATAGCTTAACAGATTATAAGAACAAAACCAGATGGCCCAAACAAAAATAATGCTTTGATTGCTTTCAAATTCAATGTCAAAAATTAAAAACAGCTTTCAAAAAGCCTTGGCTTTTTTTTTTCCAGAAATGACTTTGGATTTTATATATATACATATATAATGTTATAGATAATATATATAAAATATATTTGTTCTGTATTAAAATATATGTTTATATATGTATATATTCATATATGTATAAAATATATATTTTATATATTTTACTTATATAAATATTTTACATATATACATATTTTTATACATATATATACATGTATCCCCCGAAAATCCAGAAATATATAAACCAAAAATTTAACAGTGGTTACTTTAAAGATTAAGAAATATTTTCTTCTGTTTTCTTTTCTGCATCCGTCCACTTTTCTGCAGGTACTCTTAGAATCAGAAAACCTTTTTTTTAATGACTACCTTTTCATTTAATTTTAATGAAGACTTTTCTAGGGTTGAGGCAAGGTGTTTTCCTCTGTTGAGAAAGTGGACATTGTTAAGCATTAGCAGTTCATAATTCTTCTGCGCACGATGATGAATAACGTGTGGTTACTTTAACACTGTGCTTTGCGAGGCTGGCAAACTGAACCGGACCCAGATTCTCTCGAATTCATGAAAATTCCACCAAAAGCAGTTATTTAAATTTTTGAACTCACTTTAATGTGCCTTCGACATCATTAATATAATCACAATCCTCACTTTCTTTGAGAGCAGTGAACCAACGAATTCTTTAAAACTGGGCTTTATCAAAAGAACTTCCACTTTAAAAGCCTTCCGAACCTGGAGGAGGCTGGCAGGACACAGTCAGAAGGTGACGATTTGAATTTCTGAACTACAGAGTTCACAGAGTGTTAGGAGCCTTTTTTCTGTTTCTTGTTTTGTGAAAGAATCTTTGCTCCAGCTCAGATTCATTTTTCTTCGCATCAGCTGCAAGAGAGCGAACCCAACTTTGCTACAAATCAAAACCCTGACAGTTCTATTTCCCCGAGATAATTGCATACTGCTTTGGAGTTTCCTTTTCCCCTCTGTTTCCTTTTGTTTTGACAACAAGATACTGGGAAAACAATATACAATTGATAACTATGCTGTCATGAGTATACTGAATTTTAAAAATAAATAACTGTCGACCCCAAAAGCTTCCAGGAGCCTATGGAGTGAGTTCTTTTTCCAAACCGTTCCAAAACCAGATGTGGAAATGTTTAGCTAATTCCCCTCCCCAATCCCCATGCAAAGGGTTCATATGTGTCTCTAACGACATCAGAGGAGATGGGAAGGCAAAAAAAACAAAACACAACAAAACAAAAAACCCGTCTGCTCTCACCAGGCACAAACAACACAAAACTAATTTGGTCTGCAGCTTTTGTCTCTTTCAAAAAGGGTCTTTTCTTCCCGAGATTAGAAATGCTCTGTGTTTATGCCAATCTCCAGTCTCTTTCTTGTAAGACATGAAGAAATAGAGTTCATGTTCCCAAAGTGAAACATTTCATGATTTTTTTGAAATGTAAAAGATGAATGAATGAATGAATGAATGCAAAAGATTTATTAAGAATTGGGCTTATTAGGGAGTTCTTGAAAAAAAGAAAGGCAAGGAGGAAAAGTCTGTCAAAGGAACTAATGGAAAATATATATTCATAGACCACATGTAGAGAAACAGAAAGCTACTGTGCTCTGTCGCTGCAGGGAAAGCAAACATTTTGCATCCAGGTGCCATTAGTAGCTCTGGGTCTGTGGGTCTCTATAGCTCAGTTCTGGAAGGCTTGGACCCACAGCGGAGCCCTGCTCGGCTGTATGAGTGCACCAAACTCATTGCTTCTGGAATGTCGCGCGGGGCTAATTTGCAATCAAGTCAAAATGGGGCTATGGTAATGCAAACCCTGAGACTTGCTTTCTAAATGCCCAACCTCCCCCTCTTCCTCCTCCTCCTCAAGAAGCTGGACAGTGGTCCCAAGGTGAGCACTCCCTTCTCTGCATTTATTTCTTCCTTGTCCTCAGCTCCCCTTAGCTCTGAAGATTTCTGGAGACTTTAAATAGGATTCTGTCCACAGCTCCAGGGATGCTACAGATACCTTCCATTTGGCACCCCCCCAGCCCCCCCCCCACACACACAAAGCCTGCTCTTCTGGTGCCCCTTCCCATCGGTAGCCCCTCGGCCTTCTTCTTCCTCTTCCGCCACTGAGCAGAGCCCACCCTGTCCCTCGCCTGTCTGGTCCCATTCTGCCAGCACGCCTCAGCTAGAAGTTAGAAAAGCCAGCTGATGTGATGATTTTGCACTGTGTTGGGAATGGCTTGTCACCATCCACCACACACACACACACACACACACACACACACACACACACACACACACACACCCTCTACCCTGGCCTGGGAATGTTGGGCAGCGGGAAAGGGGGGGTGCTGCCCAGCGCTGATGACCTGTCCTCAGCAAAACAGAAGGACTCCCAAAGGGCAGCACCAAGCTGGGGTTAGCGAGCTCATTAGCAAGTGCATTCTGCTCTCCTCCTGGCCCCCCCCCACTCCTCCGTCTTGAACGTGGGTCCCCCTGACTTCATTTTTAAGTTTTCTCTGAGCTCGAAGGTGTGCTGCCACACACAGAGGCATCTTCAGGGACTGCTTCCCCTTGCGTGGCCATCTGCTCCTGCCTGTGAAAAACCGGAGAACAGAGAGATGGTCCTGAGTTTGGAGATTTGTGCTAAACGCACCCCCAAACTCAGTGACGTTACTAAACCTCTATCTTCAAGACTGATTCAGTGCAGAGGGTGAGGCGGTCTCAAATGATTGCTTGCCGGATGGCTGTCTTGTTTCTCAGAGACTCCGGGCTTTTTATAACCCTGTTTGGATTATTCATGGGGGGGGGGGGGAGAGCGAAGATGCTGGAGAAACGGAAGGCTGAATCCCCCCCCGCCCCCCCGCCCCGCACCGGAACCCGGCCTCAAACTTGGAGTCTCAGTTTAGGGTTGGGACAACCAAAATGGAAGAGAAGGATTGTTTCTTTGGCCTAGCCCAGGACCTCCTTCAAGGGGGAGGTTTTTGTTCAGGGCAAATAGGTCCTGGTTCTGAGATGACGGCAAGGGCAGGGAGAAGGGAGAGAGGGCAAGAAAGCCACTCCGAAAACACGCTCAGGGCAGGGTGGGCTCCGTGAGACCCGCACAGAGTGGATGGCGCGCTGGCGACGGAGCGATGACCTCAGCAAGCATCGGGCGCCATTCCAGAGCAAGCGGTTTGTTTACGTAACTGTTGAGTCATTCTCCAAGACCAACCGGCGTCAGAGTTGACTTGTGGTTTGTTGTTGTTGCTCTTTTATTTTGTGTGTTTTGTTTTTTCGGAGGGGCAAGAGGGTCCGTTTCTCTGTTTTGTTGCTGCTACTTCTGTTTCTGCTTGTGCAAGACAAAAAGGCGGTCCCAGGAGAGACACCGGAACAAACCAAGAGGGAAGGAAGGAGCCCGGGACACCCCTTAGACTTCTCTCTACACCCAGGGCCCCCGAGAGAGAATGAGGAGTCATTCAGGAGAGAGCTACGGAGCCGCGATCCGCACCCATCACAGCAAGTGCCTGACTTAGACACAAAGCCATTCGTGCAGGCCATTGCACTCTTCTAGGGGGCCCCTTACACCAGGGGGCCCCTTACACCATGGTTTCCATCAAAGAATGCAGCAAGTTCATCAACATCAGAGCAAGGGAAAGAGCCGCGTTTTTGCGACTCCCCCTTTTGCGGGAAGGGGGAAGATAGAAATGTCTGGGATGCCTTGCATATAGTAGGCGCTCAATAATAAGAATCCAAGAATGGATTCGTATAGGCACGGGTGACTTAACTCATCAGGGAACAAAAGTAAAACCCCACACTTACGCATATCCACTTCCTTCGAAAGTTTGGGCGCGTTTCTTTTTGGTTTATGTCATTTTTGCTTTTTAAAAATGGAAGTGGACTCGGACAATATTTGATGATATTCCTCTTCCTTCCTTCTTGTGCCGCTTGTCGCCTCCTTCTGATACTGGGTTTTCGACGTATGTCCTTGCTTAGCCTGGCTCATTTTTCTCCCCATTTTGCTCTCCCCGCCACTCTTTAGGAGGTGAAAGGCAGTAGGACTAGGAAGTGGCCACAGAGCTTCCCACTGAAAAAGAAGAGACATAAAAAACAAAAACAAAAACAAAAACAAAAACCTAGCGAAAACAAAAGAAAACTATAAAGCAAAGCATAGGACTCGGTGAGGTGCAAACCATGGCCACAGAGAGGATGTTAGGAGCTACCTCGCCAACTAGTGTGCGAGGTACAACCCCACGACTCGCTTTCTTCGATCTGGCGCTCTTGAATTGTTTTCGTGTATAATACGAATGGGAAAATGTAAAAATAAAAAGCAGTACTTTTTGTTTCTGCAGTTTCACCATTTTACAAGGTGCCCCGATTGACGTATCAGGGAATCTCTGGGTCTCTTATGATGTTACTGCAACAGTTTATGGAGTATCCATTTGCTTATTTTAAGTGAGTCTCTTGGGGAGATTTCAATATGTGGTTGTCAGGAATAAACCACATTTTCTTCTCTGGCTTTTATTTAATTATGTTTGTCGCTCACCAACACAAGACAATAGGGAGGGGTGCATTTATGGTATAAGAGAGGACCTGGGGGCCCTTAAGGAGAGTGGTGCCACCAGTTTGAATTAAACTGGATCTCCTGTCACCTTAGTTAATGTTTGCCATGAAAACAAGTTTCATTTTCTTTGTTGGGGCTGCACACAAAGGGATGCCTTTGCTGACCAGGGTCGACTCTCATTCGATATATGAAGGATATGCGTTTTATACTGAAACAGCACGGTAAAGCCACTGAGAGAAGACCCTGTGGTCATCTACCACCACGTGAGTTCCAGCAATGAAATTGAAATTCTGTTCTCTCTCACAAGAATGTTTTCCTTTTCTCTGTTTTCTGTTTTCAGTTTTATCGAGGTATAATTGACAAATAAAATTATAGGATATTGAGGGGCACCTGGGTGGCTCAGTGGGTTAAGCACCTGCCTTTGGTTCAGGTCATGATCTCAGGGTCCCAAGATCAAGTCCTGTATTGGGCGCCCCGCTCAGCGGAGAGCCTGCTTCTCCCTCTCCCTCTGCCCCTCCCCCCTGCTTGTGCTCTCTCTCTGACAAATAAATAAATAAAATCTTTTTAAAAAGTTATAGGATATTGAAAGTATACAACGTGATGGTTTGACATATGAATAGATCGTGAAAGAATTCGCCCAATCGAGTTAACATATCCATCGCCTCACCTTTGTTCAGAGGACATTTTAAGGCCTACTTTCTTAACCTTTTGGAAATACTTCTTTTCTTTTTTTTTTTTTTTAATGATTGTGTTTGAACTTTCAATAGGAAATAAGATGATGTGCCTTTTGTGTCTCTGTGTGTTCTAGAAATCCTCACCAGCCAGCTTCCAGTTTCCTGAGCGTCATTGCCTGATCGGCCACAGGGATGAAAGTGTTCGAGTTGATAGGAGGGATGGTCATCCTCACCTCTGTGTTTTCGGCCTGTGCGGCACAAAGTCCAGTGACTGTGCTGTGCTCCATAGACTGGTTCATGGTCACCGTGCACCCCTTCATGTTGAATAACGACGTATACGTGCACTTCCATGAGTTACACTTGGGCCTGGGCTGCCCTGCCAACCACGTTCAGCCACACGCCTACCAGTTCACCTACCGCGTTACAGAATGTGGCATCCGGGCCAAGGCTGTGTCTCTGGACATGGTCATGTACAGCACAGAGCTGCACTATGCTTCCAAGGGGACCTCTTCGAAGTACACGATCCCAGTGTCCTGCACTGCTCCCCAACAGTCCCCATGGCTTGCTCCGCCCTGCTCCATGAGAGTAGCTGGTGGGACAGGCACCGCCTCTCAGCTCGGCAGGGCAAGCTGTGACGTGTTCACCTTGTCGCAGTCCAGCCAAAGGCCTGACTGCGACTGTCCGCCTTGTGTCTTCGGCGAAGAGGAGTGTACCCAGGCCCCCCGGCACCAAGCGGAGGCTCAGGAGGGCCAGCTGGTGCGGCCGTCTGCCTCTGTGGATGTTTCTGAAGACTGGTCTCTTTGCTTGGATGATTTCATTGAGTCCATGTGATCCCCGGCTTTGGGGTCTCCTGTAGATGCTTTTTCTAACATGAGTATGTAATATTTTCTAATCTCAGACAAGTAAGTGGTTTTGGTAGCCCCTTTATGAGTGCCTTTGAGAGAGAGCAGCTCGTGGTATTTTCATGAATAAAGCTTTTCTATATTTTTATATCTTTTTTTAAAAATAAAATTTTGATGGCATAAAACTATCAGTCCAGCGTTTTTATTTAATAAACACACACACACACACACACACACACACACACACACACACACACACATAACTTTTGCTGGGGGCCAAACACTGTTCTAAGGGCTTTACAAACATGAGTGCCTGGTCTCTACTATCTAGGATGATTGAGCTCTCCTTGAAGGCCCCCAACTGAATCCCTCCCTCCATGTCCCCATTTCACTTACACTCTGTACCTCCCAACCTGGCACTGAGCCTCACGCCTTCTTCTTAGTCTGATCGACGACTGTACCACTTTTCATTTGTGGGACGTTTAGATTCCACTAGTGATTCAGAAACCACCAATGGTTCTAAGAATTACTCAGGTCACATCCCACCAACTAGATGGTAAGCTCCTGAGGCCAAGGGCTGGATCTTCTATTTAGTCCCAGACCGATAGCACTTTGGAAGGAGTTTTGTTCCCTGACTTTTGTGATCAGAAAATTTTCACCCAGGGTTGGCTAACCATTAGCTTTCTCAAACCCTTGGAAGGGTAAAAGTGGGTAAATGTATTCAACAAATATTCCCTGAGTGCTACTACATTTCAGGTACCATTCTAGGCACTGAGATATGACAGTGAATAGAAACTGAGCCTCAGCGTTGCCTGGGTGGCTCAGTCGTTAAGCGTCTGCCTTCGGCTCAGGTCAGGATCCCAGGGTCCTGGGATCGAGCCCCGCATCGGGCTCCCTGCTCGGCGGGAAGCTTGCTTCTCCCTCTCCCATTCCCCCTGCTTGTGTTCCCTCTCTCACTCTCTCTCTCTCTGTCAAATAAAATCTTTAAAAAAAAAAAAAAGAAACTGAGCCTCAGAGAAATTGAGGTCACACAGCTAATAAATAAGTAAACAACAATATGTTCAGATAACAATGAATGCCATGAAAAAACTTGAAACCAGGTAATACGAGAGAAATTGGAGAAGGGGTCAGAGTGGTCAGGGACTCTGAAGACTTGTCATTTGAACTGAGACTTGATGTGAAGAAGGAGCCAGTCCTGGGATGATCTGCGAGAACATTCCAAATAGTAAAAGCATCTCATGTAATCTTCACTACAACCTTGATCCACTGTACAAATAAGGAAACTGAGACACAGAATGATTAAGAAACTTGCCCAAGGCTGCACACCTATTAAGAAGCAACAGTGTTAGCACAATGTACATGATACTATACACAATGTGCATGATATTGTACACAATGGGCATGATATGATACTCATTCAGCGGATGAGTAGAAATTCAGTCACTGTCTCCCGTCTGTTCAGGCCACTCTAACAAAGTACCATAGACTGGGGGGCTTATAAACAACAAGCATTTATTTCTCATGGTTCTGGAGGCTAGAAATTCGAGATCAGGGTGCCGGTATGGTCAAATTCTGGTGACACACTCTTCCGGGTTGCAAGCTGCTGTCTTCTGGTTGTGTCCTCACATGGCAGAAAGACAGCAAGACAGTTCTCTGGGGTCCTTTTTATAAGGCAGTAATCCCACGCACAAGGGCCCCACTCTCATGACCTGATCACCTCCCAAGGGCCCACCTCTTAATGCCAGCACACTGAGGGTTAGGATTTCACCATATGAATTTGGGGGATACCCAAACATTCAGTCCATTGCATTCATGGTAGTTGAAGAAACAGCTCATTTAAAAATCTGCCCCTTTGGGGCGCCTGGGTGGCTCAGTCGGTTAAGTGCCCTACTCTTGATTTAGGCTCAGGTCATGACCTCAGGGTGGTGGGATCCAGCCCCAGGTCAGGCTCCGTGCTCAGCACAGACAGAGTCGGCTTGTCCCTCTCCCTCTGCTCCTCAATCTCTCTCTCTCTCTCACTCTCTCAAATAAATAAATAATCTTAAAAAAAAAAAAAGCTCCTGCCCCTCCCTGAGGAAAACCCAGAACGGAGACCTCGAAAACAGTCTATTCATTCAACAAACGTTTCTTGAGCTTGCCCTATGTCCCAGGCCTTATCTTAGACGCCGAGCTGCACTGGTGAACAAAACCAACAGTCTAGGGACACCTGGGTGGCTCAGTTGTTGGGCGTCTGCCTTCGGCTCAGGTCATGATCCCGGGGTCCTGGGATCGAGCCCTGCATCGGGCTCCCCGCTCCGCGGGAGGCCTGCTTCTCCCTCTCCCACTCCCCCTGCTTGTGTTCCCTCTCTCGCTGTGTCTCTCTCTGTCAAATAAATAAAATATTAAAAAAAAAAAAAAAACCAACAGTCTAATCAGGAGGAGGCAAGTAAAAAAGCCTAAGGAACTGAGGCTATTCCAGCCCAGAGAAAGCCTGTGTAGACCATACGAGCTATGGCCATCAGAAGGACCGCAAGTAGTTTAGTCCAATACGATGGCTGGGGGGGTGGGGGTGGGGGGAGGGCAGTCGATGGTAGCAAGCGATGAGGTTAGAGAAGTAGCAGTGGGGCGCCTGGGTGGCTCAGTTGTTAAGCGTCAGCCTTTGGCTCAGGTCATGCTCCCGGGGTCCCGGGATCGAGCCCCTCATCGGGCTCCTTGCTCAGTCTGCTTCTCCCCCTGCCTCTCTCTCTGTCTCTCATGAATAAATAAATGAAATCCTTAAAAAAAAGAAAAAGAAAAAGAAGTAGCAGTGGACAAGACCGTGCGCCAAGAGAACCAGCACTTCCCTCCCTCATCCTCTCATCAGAAGCTGACAGATTGTAAAACACCAAAACACATCGGAAGAACTGAGCAAGCATCCAATGCTAGACACATTAGACCCGGGGTTCCGTGTACAGGTTGTGTGCCTCACGAAGGCAAGGAGCACTTTTCACTGAGACACCCCTTGGGGTCATGTCATGTGCCAGCCTCAGAGGACACTCAATGCCTACGTGGTAATAATAGTTGTTACCACGTGCCAGACACCTTATAGGCATCATCTTACTTAATCCTCACAACAGCTCTGCAAGAGGGACATTATTTTCTCTTGTTTTATAGATGAGGAAATGGGCTCAGACAAATGGAGGTGGTGCAGTGAGTGAGCGACATCATTCAAATTCAAACCCGGCTTCGTCTGGCTCCAAAGTCCACTTCCCGCATTCTATTCAACACTCTCTCCCAGAGAAGAGACGCTTCTAGTTGCGTTGGAAGATCCGGGAAGATTTCCTGGTAGAAGTGGGCAATGACCTCCCTCTTGGAAAATGAGGAGGATTCGGCCAATCAGACAAGAGGAAGAAGAGCCTTCTTTGTGAGCCTAAGCACTGACACAAGGGGAGGAAGCAGACTGTGTTGGAGGGCGGACATTGCAGGGCTGTTACGCTAACCGCTCAAGGCGAGAAGAGATGAGTGGAGCAGGTGGGGGGAGGAGTTGACGTGTAGGAAGAGACAAAAATGAGAGCCATTTCAAGTGAAGAACAGCAAGACTTCAGTCCTTTTAGCCTACAGAACAGTTACATGTCTATATAAGCCCCACTCATGATTAAGAGATCAACCGAATAGTGCCGGCAAATTTGGAGTCTGGAAGACTCCAGAGTGGAGAGAGCCGGCTTCATGGAGGGCATAAGACTTGAGCTAAATCCTAACCTGTCTGACTGTGAAAAAGAAGGGTTGAATCAAAGAAGGTGTCACCATTTAGAGCCCTAAGAAGCTCAGAAGACACTGGTAAGCTCTGGATTTAAGTAAGGAAATTGGAGTGAGGGTAGAGGCCAGGGGTGAAGGTGAGTCCAGGTTGGACATGTTGAGTTTGGCAGATGATAATAACATCCCAGTGGATGGCCCAGGAATCAGCTCAAGGAATTGGAAGGGGTCATCACTGGGAGATACGGGCTCGGAGAGGTCACGTGCACACAGGCAGGTAGGACCACTGCAGCACAATTCCCTAACACTCACATTCAAGGCACAGTTAGGAAAAGAAGCAGATACGTCAAAGGGGACAGAACAGAAGTGATCAAGAGGTGGAAGGAGAAGTGTGACTCATGGAACTCCAGGGAGGAGAGATGGGTGGGCTCTGTCTTCCAGTGCAACAGAGGAGTCAAGGTGGGGGCAAACCTGGTCATCATGGAACTGGGAGCCTTTGAACTGGCCTTAAATCAGAGCATTTCATTAGGGGAAGTTGGGCTGGAAGGGCATCCGAGGCAAAGGAAACGGCAAGACCACACATGCAAAGCAACATCGTGGTCAAGAATCATCTTTTGCCTGGGTAAACGTCTCAGTATAATTAGGCATACCTCTCAAATTCCAGGCGTACCCTACATGTGTTCCCTTGGAGACGCCATTCCGTAGTTGGCGTGCTCCGGACCCATTTCGACTTCATGTTTGGTCTTCTCCCCTTGAACGCATGCTGCTGGAGCATGGGGGGGGGGGGCGGGTATCTCCTATTTGTCTGTTTCTTCGTTTGGCCTTTCTCTTACGTAGCACTTGATAGGGGCTCAATCCAGTTGACTGACTGGTACTGAAGATCATAAGCATAGGAGTCATTTCAAAGATGGGAAGATAAAACTGCTGTAACCGCCCCCCCCAAAAGTACATTTTGAATTGGGCGAATTTATTGACCTTTTGAAATGCCATCCCTAAAAGAGCATTTCCCTCCTTTATAGTGGTAACAGTCACTCCATTTTTAAGGTGACATGACGTCTAAAACAAAACCTGCCACATAGTGTTAATCATATCTGCAATAATAAGAAATGTTTTATTGGGGTCAAAAGAAATGAGCATTTTCATCTTTCTTTTGATCCCTGAGAAAGCCAGAAATGTCTGAAACCATTTGTTATGGTAATCACTTTTCAAATATTTAAAAATTAGAGCCATGGGGCACCAGGCTGGCTCAGTCAGAAGAGCATCTGACCCTTGATCTCGGGTCAGGAGTTCAAGCCCCGCGTTGGGTGTAGAGATGACTTAGAAATAAATTAGAGCCATAATCTGTACACTTAATCAAGGGTTAAAATGGCAAATATTATATTTATTTTAACACAGTTTTAAAAAAAATTTTTTTAGATCACCCCCCCAAAAAAATTAGAGCCATAATGAGATTTTTCATCCATAAAGGGAGACTCAAAGTAACATTAAAATTTTTATTCCTATAACTTGAAAACAACAAAACAGATTTTTTTAAGTGTGTAAATTATATGTAAATGTTAAGGGCAAACGTCTTTTATCCCTAATTTTAAAACAATAGCGCATTTTGGAGATGCATGTAAGTACCCCCATCCCTCCACATCTCTACCAATAATGGTAGCCCAGTCAGGCATTAAACTAAGCACATGGCTGTACACACAACACACGCGCGCGCGCGCGCGCGCTCACACGCGCTCACACGCCATGTTTAAAAGAAATGCATTATCAAGGGACAAGTGTTTATTATAAAGGGAAAGCTTTCACAGAAACCTACTTTAATTCTAATTTGTATCAATCCCTATGATTGATCTCTATGATACCCCATTTAAATTGTATCCAGAGGGGTGCCTGGCTGGCTCAGCTGGAAGAGCGTGTGACTCTTGATTTCGGGGTTGTGAGTTCGAACCCCACGTTGGGGTGTAGAGAGGACTTAAAAAATAAATAAATAAAACTTACAAAAAAATAAATTATAATGATAGTTGTTTCTTTCCAAAAAGAGAGAAAGAGAGGAGAAGGGGAAAGAGAGGGGTTGGGCTGGAGAGAGGGAGAGAGACTTTCAGTTTTGTGATTTTCTCCAACTTTCTCAGCAGAAAAGAAATTACTGGGTCAGATTTTGGCTTATAAACTTAATGTCGGTCATACATTTATAAGACCTTCTGTATTAGTTCTCTATTGCTGAACAACAGATCACCCCAAACCACGGCCATTTGTGACCTCACAGCATCTGTGGGTCAGGAATCTGGCCGGATGGAGCTGGGACTTCTGGCTCCCGGCCCCTCAGGACCCTCGCTCACGGTCAAGTCCTCAGCGCACCTGCACTCATGTCAGGGCTCAACTGTGGTTGGAGAACCCACTTCCAAGCTCAGCTCCCCTCTGTTGGCCTCTCCGAAGGCTGCCTGTCTGGATGTCCTCGCCATACGGAAGATGGGGGTGATGACTCATGATGATGGTGATGATCCCGATGACAGAGAGGACAGAGGGGACAGGGAGGGAAGGGAAGGGGAAGGAAGGAAATGAAAGGGAGGGAAGAGAAAGGAAGGGGAGGGAGGGGAAGAAGAAAGAAGGGAAGGGAAGGGGAGGGCAGGGAAGAGAGAGCCCAAACTAGATGCCCCAGGCTTGTCGTGATCCAGGCTCAGCGGGGACACCTCATCACTTCTGCCATAATCTATTTGCTAGAAGCACGTCTCCAGGTCCAGCCTGGAGGTGATGACACACAGGTGGGAATACCGGGAGGTGGGGGGGGGGTCACTGGGGGCCCTCACACTGGCAAACCACAAGTACAACATTCTTCAACTTATTTATGTAAATGCAACGAATGGCAGGACACAGACTGGGTGGAAAAACACACGGTATGTCGCTGCCGGACCCTTGCCTCAGTGAGTTCCCGTCTCCTTCTCCAGGGAAAGCAAGCCCTGTGAGCTGCAAGTTATAGGACTGACTGACCGACTGACTGGGGGAAAGCATTCCAGAGGCAGCTCCCATCTGTTGTTCTAAGAGGACGCTGATGAAGACAGTTAAAGCCAAAGGGAAAAAAAGCATAAAAGGTAAATCAAGTAACAGAAACGGTGATCCTGGGTAGAAACTGTAATGTTTCCAGTGTTACCCATGTTAGTAATAACAATCCTGTAATGTGGTACATAATTCAGAGGAGGCCAACAATCTTCTAATGTCATTCGGAATGGGGGTGGGGAGGTGGGGGAATATGAATCGTGTGTGTGTGTGTGTGTGTGTGTGTGTGTGTGTGTGTGTGTGTGATTATTATCCAGCTTCAAATTATTGTCCAGCTTCAAAATCAAGAGGCAGGGGCTTTGCTCATTGGTTTGCATATTAATAGTAACAGGATTCTTCCCATCACTTACTATTTCCATGTTTTTGCTTGCCTCTCATCCAGTCCACAGCCACCAGGCTTGGCCGTGGTCGGTGACGTTCCTGTTACTTACCTGAAGGGTGATGGGTGAAATCCAAGTACCTGGCAGGCTATTTAACCAGCACTAGCTGAGGGGCTCTCTGAGTAAGAGCAGGTGGGAGGAATGGGGGCGGGTATTCCTAGACAGGTTCCCAGAAGTGAAGGGACAGACCGGCCCTTTTCCCTGAGTGCCTTTGTCAGCACTCATTTGTAGATGTTCTCCGACCAAGAAGGGGGACTTGGTCTGAGAGAAGCAAAAGCCCAGGACCAGTTTTCAAACCAAAGGAACATACCAAACTCCCCACCAGCTGTCTAGAAACTAGTACCATTCGAAGGCACTTATATTCTACGGTTACGAGGAGGAATATTTAAATTGCCCAAACTATTTTCAATGTTATTTTAACTTTGTCACACACACCCTATTATATAAACACCATGCTAATGTAAATTATTCACCTCTTAAAGTTACTTCAAAATTTTTGACTTTTAGCCAAATACCTATTTCTTTCTATCAAGAATTCTTTTAAGTTGTAAGTCTACAACTTAAACACACACACATCTTTAAAAGAAAAGTTTATTTTCCAACTAATGCCTGTAGAATATTTGGTCTGTTTTCTAAGCAGCGTTTACGTGACAAAATACTAAAAGAAAGCCAGAGTGGGGAGAGAAGGACCAAGTCCTATAGAGGGAGTGAGACTGGTTTCTTGGTGGGAAGAGGAAGCCCAGCCCTCCTGGCTCCAAAGGGTGGGTCAACTTAGGGACAAACTGACCCAAAGTCAGCCTCAGTGACCTTCCCACACCAACTCCCTGGAATAATTTACAGTCTGCAATCCAAATAAAATAATCTTTGCAAAAATCTGCCTTTTCTTCATGACCCAAACTACCAATTCATTCTTGTTTTCATTTCATATTCCATCTGCTGCAATTCTGCCCCACTGGGGCGGAGAAATCACACCCTTCGGATGATATTCGGATGCACCTAAGCTCTACATATGTTGTGATACTTGGGTGACAGCAACTCTGGGAACATTTAAGTTGCCCACATTACTTTCCATGTTGTTTTAACTTCCTGAAAATATTTAATGACAATTTTTTTTTAAGGAGCCCATGAAAATTAACATGCTCCGGGTTGAAGCTCTGCCACCACCCCAAACCGGCTAGCCTCGGGCCTGAAGGTGTGTATGATCGTCCCTCTGTTCCCTCGGATCAGCACATGGTTAAGTGTCTGGATTCTTTCGATGAATTTGTTTTGCCTGATACTGACTGGTATTTTAAAACATATGTGTATGAGTAATTTAACAAGAAATTGATTAACTTTAAAGGGCAGCCAAGTCCTAGTTGGGGGTGTTTTGTTGTGTGCACGTGAAGCGTGGGAGAGAGGGAGGAAGTGGGGGGGGAGGAGGGGGGAAAAAAGAGGTCGAGAATAGCAGCTGAAAAAAAAAAAAAAAAAAAAGAAGCCGAGCTCAGGGGCGCTTGCATGGCGCAGTAGGTTTAACATCTGACTCTTGGTTTCGGCTCAGGGTCGTGATCTCAGGTCATGAGATTGAGCTCGGCGTCGGGCTCCCTGCTCAGCTTGGAGTCTGCTTAAGTTTCTCTCTCCCTTGGGGCGCCTGGGTGGCGCAGTCAGTTAAGGGTCTGAATCTTGGTTTCAGCGCAGGTCACGATCTCAGGTCGTGATCTCAGGTCAAGATCTCAGGGACGCAGGATCGAGCCCCGCATGGGGCCCTGCACTCAGCACGGTGTCTGCTCGTCCCTCTCCCTCTGCTTCTCCCCCCACCCCCCCGTGCGTGCGCTCTCTCTCTCTAAAATAAATCTTAAAAAAAAAAATTCTCTCTCCCTCTCCCTCTGCTCCTCAGAGCTCGCTTGCCCTCTCTCTCTCTCTATCTCAAATAAATAAAGGTTTTTTTAAAAAAAAAAACTTAGTCTATCTCCTGATGCAGAGTAGGCATAGAAATACAACAAGATGGTATTTTTCCATCCTTTCTCTCCCTTACTAAGAACACTCACTCCTGTGTAGCGTGGAAAATAGCACATTCCGATTATGCAGGTCATCGCAGGTTTGCCCTAGTTCAGAGTTTGTAGAGTTACCATGTAAGCCAAGTCAATCTGTTGCAAACACTGTTTTCATTACATCATGTCCCTACTCAAGGCCCTTTAAAGCCTTCACATCATCTTGCAACTAAAGCCAAAACTCCTCTGCCTACTTGCTGGCCCCCCGTAATCTCTTTGTTCTAGATTGGATGGACACTATTTGTCCAGCCCAATCTCCAACTAATTCCCCAGTAGATATCCTCTGTCCAGCTCTTCTCTGACTCCTGGCCTCCGAGCACACGGCGTCCCCCATTCCAGCCAAACTCCACCTTCCTTCAAGGACCAGCTTGAAACTTCGTTTGCAAAGCATAAAACAATGATGATAGTATTTCAGGAGAGGGTTTGCAGTACTGAGTAGCTAATTTTATTATTATGAGAGGAGATGTGTTTCGGATGTCAGTCCCAGGGGCACCAAAGACCACGTAAAGCTAGCGATTGAGGATGTTGGCCATAAGCTTTACCACCCACAGAACACCTTCTCGCTCCCCCCATGCCCTCCTTTCCCTTCTCGGGTTTGCATTTGTCTGACAAATATGTATCGGACACCAACTGACGGTGCAAAGTAATTGGGCCAAGTGCTGAAAATCTACCCACAGACAGACACGTCCCAGCCTCTAGGAGCTTGCTGTCTGCTGAGAAGAGACTCGGAATAACTAACTTTATTAATGTGCTGGGACAGCCCAGGGCAGAGGCAGTTAACTCCACTCTGAGGTCATGTGTGAAGGCTTCAGGGAGGAGGTGGCCTTTGAGCTGGACCTTGAGGGACGAGGAAATGGGAGGAACAAACATGCCAGACAGGGAAGCGCGAAGGTGTGGCCAGAGGGTGGGGCCAGAGGGCGGGGCAGATTGAAGCCAGGCTGAAGAGGGCCTTGAAGGCCATGTTCAAGGGTTATGCTTTCAGTTGTGTGATTTTTGTGCCAAGGAGTAGTGTGATCAGAATTGTGCTTTCAGGGCAGAACTTAGGGGGCCACCAGGAGGGGGCAAAACTCAGCCAGGAGATGAGTGGGCAGCCTGAGAAGGTGACCTTGGCGACCCAGTGGCACAGATGGATGGTTTGAACTAAAAGACAGGAATGGAGGAAAAGGATTTGGTTTTCGTTTCTTTTCTTTCTGCCTCTCTTTTGCCCTCACTCTCACTCTCCATCCACTCGGGTCTGCCTCTGGCCTAGACATTCCCCAGGGACTCTGAGCTAAGGAAGCTGCTGAGCCCTGGGTTTAGGGCAAATGGGAAAACTGAAAACTGGGTCCACGTCCCCAGCTCCCTTCCCTGCTGCTGGATGGGGCTCACTCTGCTCAGTAACTACTACAAAATCCCACCTGATTTTAGACCCAAGACTTATCTGAGGAGACAGGAAGTAAAAGAAATGACATTTCCACCAGTCCTAGAAATTCTGCCCATTAAGTCTTTTTTTTTTTTTTTTTTTAATGCAAATGGTTATGGGTTAGGTTCCAGGACAAGAAGGGGAGTGTTAACAGTTTTAATGTAAATGCTGCGGCAGCTATACATAATGACTTTTCCTCCTTCCCTACTTCAACAAAGTATTTCACGGTTTGGAAAACACATCTCAGTTTGAAACAAAGATAGCACCCCTTAGCACCCTTCAATTTCCTGTTCTCTCCTCCTCCCTCTACCCAGCAAGATATTATTTGCCCCCAGGAGCATTTTCCCTTTCTGTAGCTGAGATCCTCAAAGTGAAGTCATTCACACTTGGCACAGCTCTGTGCTTTTTTATGGGACCTCCTTGGTGCTGGTCACTTCGGGGCTTTAAATTTTTTTTTTTTTTTAATAAATGGGGCAACCAACAGCCCCAATGCACTTCACCCTCCCTGAACACCATTACGTGTGACATGTTGGCACTGATCTGCACGGGGTTCTTTTTTCTTCTCTCTTCTTCATAATTAGGGAAGGCTCAAAGAAAGTGCTGGAAGTGTAAGGTTAAAGACTGATGATCATAACGTTTATAGTGAAAGCAAGTGACAAAATGTAGCCTAGGACTCCACTTGAACTCCCGTTCTTGTACCCTGGAGATGGGTTTTCTGTCTCCTTGCCCCTCTCGTTGCACTTTGCTCTGTCAGTTCATACTCTGCAGGGAGGAGAGGGAGTCGTGCTCATTTCTAGGACAGGGACACGGTAGGGTCAGCCCAGAGCAGAGAAGGAGGCCGCCCTATGCCCCTTCACTGTGGCCTTCCTTTGCGCAAAGGTCCGATCACTTCTGTCATCTGAGACAGTCTTTGATTTAATGGGCAAAACTCCAGGAATAATTAAGACAATAATAGTACACACCCAACAAGAAAAACATGTCGTGTTTAAAGAAGAAACCCCTGCAGCACTGAAGGAGGTGATTCTGCGTCTTGGAGGATGGAAAAGAGACCTTGAAATCAAAGCAACAACCATCAAGGATTTGCTAAGCTCCTCTTTGGCAGAAAGGAAAAATGTACTAATTCATTCTACTTTTTCCTGGTGAGATCATGGGGGTGGGAGAAGCTAAGATTTGAAAATTTTCCCCAAGTTCTAAGTTTTGCAAAGAACTATTTTTTATAACTAATTTCATAAAGTGCCATAAAAATTACCAAAAGGCAGTATCTTTTTTGTTTAATCGGACAGTTGGGCGAGCATTTTTCTATTATTGCTGCTCACTACTAGCCTTTGCTTGAACCCTGAAAAAAAAAAAAAGCCTTCACAAATAACACAGTAGAAGCTTCATAACACGATTCCAGTTGTTTTCTTTCTGTTAAAACTGTAACTCTATCCTGATTTTATCTCTCTGAAGACTTCTGGATATTTACAACATAAGGAAAGTCTTGTTTCCCTAACTCAAGGCCTCCATGAAAAATATAATCATAAAAGACATTTCTATTTAAAATAAAAACGCTAAGATCTAGAAATGTTCTTTCCAACTTAAAAAAAAAGACTCTTCCACTCAACTCCCTTCTCTAGTACCTATTTCCAAACACTCATTGGCAATTGCTTTTCAGAAAACACTTTCCAGAAATTATTTCAAATACCTTGTTGTGCATAACCTTCTTGCTGAATATCTCCAGTCTAGAGCTAATTTATTTTTCTCAGCTGCACTTTCAGACCCTTCAAAGCTATTGCTAAATTCTCCTCCCTCCGCTGACTGTAATTATTTCTTAGCAAGGTAATTTCTGAATGCTGCATGCAAGAATCTGGGAAGGAAAAAAAATATGTGCTATTTTCCTAAAAACACTCGCTTGGAAATAGTATTTTCGAGATGACAAAAATCAGGGGCCGGCGTCCCTTTCGTTTTGGGGGCCCGGTTGCCCAGTGAGAGGTTGCCTCACTAGCGGTGGAGGAGGGCCTCCCCGACGCCCCGCTGGTGAGCCGGGGCAGGGTTCTAATCCCAGGACGAGTTTCTAAGCACTCCGGAGGGCAGTTTCTGTCCTGTGCGTTTTGTCAAGTTGCGAAGGGCCTACTAAAATGAGAAGCCATTTGCAGAATTAGGGTTTGCTTCAGAGGTCCTAAGAAAACCAAAGAAAATCCTTGAGACATCATATTTGAAAAGTATTTGAAGATTGTTCACTTAAGTAAATACTTAAGCCTGCCCTCCCTTTCTGCGGCCTGGAGCCATGTTACTCACCCTCAAAGAATTCATCAATATTCAACTGGCTCTCTAATTTGCTGATGTAGCAAAGAGAGTTTAATAAAGAAAGCTGTTGCATTTTTTCTTTAGAGGACGTGCCTCAGACTCGACTTTTGTCTTAACGGTGCTGGGTGCTGGAATCTTCTGCCCTTCTACTAATCTAGGTGGGGAAAGAAAGGCTTACATGCAGTTGGATCAACCCAGGCAAATTTACCCACGAAGCCGAGCCTTAAAAGCCCAGAAAAGTCTTCCACCCCAAGGACACTGGAGCTTTATAAATGATCTATCTGAGGATTTAGAAGCTTGTTCAGTCACGTCTGACAGCCCGGCAAACTTTCAGCCTGTCCACGAAAAGTCCTGAAGACTTTAATAGGGAAACTGTAGTTCAGTCAGGAGTACTTTAGCGCCCACCGAAGTCGTGCAAGTCCCTGCAGTTTTTTTTAAAACCTTTCCGGAAAATCCCATCTTCGTCGTAGAATCTTTCTGGTTAATTTTTAAAAAACGCTCCGCAGACCCTGTTAGACTCTACTCTCCCTCCCCCCGCCACCTCTAAATTTAAAAAAAAAAGAAGAAGCCGCAGACGCCAGCGAAAGGCCGCGCAGCACTTGCAACGCCTTGGGTCTGCGAAATCGCCGGGGCAAAGAAATTAAGGTTTTTACATCACATCTCCAGAAACATCACAGTAAAACGCCTGCGAGAGAGTTAAGTAGCTCAAGAAGCTCGAGCGCCGGGCACGGCGGAATCCGTGCTTCTATTTTCGTGCGCTGATTTCGTCCGTGCGCGTGTGTGCGTGCGTGCGCGTGTGTGCCACTAGTGCATTTTCTTTCCGCACCTGATCCCCCCCCCCCCGCCCGGCGGCCGCGCGCTCTCCTCCCCCACCCGGCGCGCGGGCGGGACGCAGGGCGCAGGGCGCCGGCCGCGACAGCCTCGGCCTCCCCGGGGGAGTGCGGGGGACTCGGGCGCGGGCGGTGGCGTCAGCGCGCGGCTCTGCTCCCCGCGGCCCACCGCTCTCCCCCGCTCGCCCGCGGCGCAGGCGGCCAGGCGCGGCGGAGCTCACCCAGCCGGGGTCGCTGAGAGCCGCCAGGGCGGCCCGGGCCCCAGCGATCGCGCCGGGCAGCTCCTCCGCCGCGCCGTGCGCCCGACTGCCCACCTGCCCCGAGGGCCCCGCGGCCGCTCCCGGCCTGCGCGTGGTGCCCGGGGCTGCGGGCGCCGCAGGCCGCGCTACCCACTGCCCTTCCCGTCCTGGGCCCAGCTCGCTTCGAGTCCTGCTTGCCGGCGGTTTGTCCCACCCGGGACGGGGAGAGAGAAAGCAGCCGGGCTCATTTCTTAGACAGCGTTTAGGCGCTAATTCATAAGGGGTGTCTCACAAAATTGTTATCATGACATTTTGCAAACATGCAGAAAAGTTGAAAGGACAAGACGAACGTCTGGTGACCCACCCCACCCCACCCCCGCCCCAGCTTGGATAGAACAACTGTTAGCCCATTGCAACACTTGCTTCCTCTGTGTGTGTGCGCGTGTGCTCGCTGCATCATTTGAAAATTGCAGACATTATGACGTTTCACCTCTGCACTTCAGCCGTGCATCTCCTAAGTGTAAGGACATCCTCCTACTTCAACTCCATTCTCACACCTAAGGAAATGAACTCTCCGTCCCTAACCGCCTCTAGCACACCCCACATGGGCTCTTCGCCGCCGGTTTCCCCACTACGGTCTTCAAATCAGTTTCCCTTCTTGGAATGGGGCTTGGGTGGACAACTGCTCCCTCCCTCCGCGCTCTGTCCCCCCCCCCCCAGGGCGGACGGCCAGACTGTTCGGGGCTAGTCTCGTGCCAGGGGCCTCCCTGGCGAGGGCAGGAGAATCCCGACGAGTCTGGACGCACGCGCACGGGGAGAGCGCTCGCTTCCGCGGTCCCAGACCCCCGTCTCCTCCCGAAGCCTTTTCAGGCACCCCCAGCGAGCACAGCGCCAGGGGCTTCGGTCCGCCACCTTGCTCCCTCCCGGCAGCTCAGAGGGCACCCCGACGGGACCGATGGGCGTGGGGCGGCACCGTCCTGTGGGTCGGCTGCGCTACCTTGTGCCCCTGGCTTTGCCATTGTCCATACTCTCTCTTTTCTCCCTGAAGCCCGCTACTCGGCTCTGCATCGGGCCACTCCGCCCGCCCCGCGCCCTCCATGGCCCTCGGCGGCTGTGGGCCCAGGCGGTGGCGTCGAGCGCCCGCACCAACCCCCCCTTCCCCGCCGCTCCCTCTCCCCCCTCCCCCCTTCCGCCCCCGGGCCCGGGAGCAGCGCGCGGAACGGGGCGGTGGGGGGAGGGAAGGGGGGGAGCTTGAGCACCGCGTGGCCACGCCCCCGGAGCCGGCTTTTTCTAGGGCCGCTGCCGGAGGCTCTCCGCTGGCTCCCGACTCGCCGCCCTGGCGCGCACAGCTCCGGCCTGCGCTCCGCTCCGCCTCTGCCACGCCGCTCTCCGAGCTTCGCCGCAGCCGGCGCGAGAGCGCGCCCTCCGCGCCGCCACCCCGGCTCCGGGCGCCCGGTCCCCGTGGCTCGGTGCCCGGCCCCCCGCGCCCCGCGATCTCGCCGTCTCCCGAGTCCCGGCCCTGCTCCCCGCTCGGTCCCGCTCTGTGGCTGTCTGTGTCCTGCCCCCCACCCCACCCCCCACCCCTTCCTCCCTCTCTCTTTTGCTTGCTTGCTCGTTCGCTAGCTCTCAGACCAGGCGAAGCAGCTTCGCAGGAAAATCCCAGAAACCTTTGCAAAAAGCTGACAATGAAATTTAAGAAGTTCTTCGATTTCGGCGCCATTTTCGAGTGGAGCGAGAGGTGACATGCGATTTTTTTTAAAAGGGACTTGTTGGCTGGCCTCTTCCCCGCCAGTAACGTTGGCTACGGCCGACTGAAAAAAATCTGGTGACAATGCTGAAAAAGTTCTGTGTTGCTTTGGGGTTGTAAAGCGCGTTGGGGGCCGGGGTGCGGGCGAAACAGACCTTGAAAGTGTTCAGCACACGAGTCCGGCCGGGAAAATTCTTAGGAAACGGGCTGGGGTGGTGGTGGGGAAGCTAACATGGACGGGCGGGGAGAGCAACGTGAGTAGAGGGGCAGTGACCGACTGTCAGCCTCGCCCGGCTCCGGAGCCACCGGTTTTGACCCACTGTAAATGGACTTTTCGTGGCTCTTATTTGCAAGCAGGAAAATAAGTGTTGGAAAGAAATATGATTAATTTTGCATTGTCCTTACCCAATTAAAACTTTAAAGGATGTTTAATTTTCCCTGGAGGAAACTTGACATTGGGAAAGTTTGGCACGAATGCGCCGAGGGAAGGGACACCGTGTGTTTGGGGTGTGGGGAAGAAGGCATCTGCAAAATTAAGACAAAACGTTGTAAAATATGAACAGAGGAAGAGGCGTTTTCTTTGGCTCTTAAATGGTTTGGCCAAACACAGTTCAGTTCGGCGGGGGGGTGGTGGGGGGGTGGAGCTATGGGCCACTCGCAAGTATCAATTCTTTGTCTATTGTATCAGCGACTGACCGTCTCCTGAAGTGACCAGACGCCTCTTTGTAATCTCTTTTCGTAAGTAAATTTCAGTCTAAGGGGAAACCCGTAAACTCGGGGAGCGAGGTGGCTTTTTAGGAATGTAAGTCGTTGTTGTACTGTCACTGGGAGAGAAGAAAGGGGTTAAGTGAAAGGTACAAAATGAATTCAATTCCAGTAAGCTGGCAGAGCGATCTGGGGGGGACCTTCGCCTTTGACACCACTGCTATTTCGAATAACTTTTGTTTTGCTCAGTAGTCAACTAAGGAAATGTTAAATTAGGGATGACTTTAACATCTGATGTGATGGTTCACATATTTGTGTGGAACATAAATACTTAATTGGGAGAGGGTTGTGGAGTTTTAAAGCATAACTGTACGTTTGCTAAACATGTTTTTTTTTTCTTTTTAAGGGCAACCAAGGACGTTTTTCGCCATTAATCCCAAAAGTCACTGTAAAAGTTGTTTGTAAATAGGATAGCCAAAACAAGATGGAATTTAGAGACACTTAATTGTATGTCCCAATTGAGGGACTGGAGTTATTATATTGATAACTGTGTTCACCGTGACATAAGTAGTGTATTTGGTAACACTGGATCTCCGTCTGGTGTGATGAGTTTTGTTCTTAGTCTGATTAAATACTCTGCGCGTTTCACTAACTAATAAATAGGACACAACATCCATTGTACTGGTTCTGAAAAACCGACGTGATTTTTAAATGAACCAGAACACTTAGCAGACTTGGATACTTTAAGTGTCCATTACAGTATTGAAATGTATTTTAATTTTCAAAACCATTAGAGTTTGTGCTGGTTTTGTTGTTCTAACTTTTAGGTCTGTGATTGGAGTTACAGAGTAGTTTCTTCTCTGCTTAATTGACTATTTCGCTTAAAGGAGGGGGAGTGGGTGCCATGTAACTTATTGCTGTGTGTGTCCATTTTAAAAAGGAAAAGGTGGTATCTAATGAGTTAATCATTAAAGAGTATGCACTGTGCCGGCCATTTCAGGACATGAAAGAGTTTCTGTGGAACTGCTTGAGACAGGAAGGAGTGAATTGACATCAAGTATTTAAACTTTTTTTGATTTATGGTTTGATAGGTGACATTGAAAGGTATAAATTATTTATAAATAAGTTTGAGTAACCAGTTTCATATGTAAACATCCAGGTATTTTATTTAGGGACAGTTATCTCTCATACTTTGGTAACTTTAAGAAGAGCTCAGAGCAGGGTGTGTGCTGCAAGAATGAGGCACTGGGGGTTAAACAGGACATCGGAGGCTTGCCTGGACCAATCTATATTTCCCAGCTCTCTTACATGTTAGAATCAGCTGAAGCTGCCAGAGACATTTTGGTTATCTCCTTTAAGTCAATAAATGAAAAGTTGTGTGTTCCCCCCCCCCCCACGGGGACATTACATGAGACTTACGATTTGTAACATGCAGCAGGAAGAAGTTTCCCCAAGACTTTAAAGCTCCCAGGAGTGATCCAGATATTGCCAAAGTGCCTCAGTTTATTTTATATTATTATTATTATTATTATTACCTTCAGAGGTAAGACTCTCGCCCACCCTCATTCCTGTCTCCCACCACTCTGCTTTTCACCCTACACTTTTCCAAGATTCAGTAGCTGGGGGGAAAAATATATTGAGAGTCACACCCTTCGCTCCACCTGCCAGTCTTGGAAGTCAAACGATGAAGCTCTAAAAAGCACATCGGTCTGGAATGACGCGTCTTAGTCCTGCGTTTGGCTTTATTCTTCGCCTCTCGGTGGGACTTGAGGGGGCTTCCTTCCAGTCATCTTGTATTTCTCCACCTGCAGGTACCCCAGAGCGATCCCTCCCTTCGTTGACTCCGAGGGGATGCAGCAGCAATTCATGTTTTGAAGTGCTTTAAACGGTTCAAAACGTGAGGCGCTGCTATACCCCCTCGCGGGGGAGTTGGAAGGTTGGGTTCTGCTGGACGTGTGTTCCTGCGGGGCGCCCGCTCCCAAAGGCCAGTTCGGGAGCAGGTAGGTGGGCGGGGGCTTTGGTCTCTCCTGCTCTTGCCTCTGCGCCCTTCCCCGGCCCATGAGGCACCGCCGTTGTCCGGGGAGGGCGCCACCGCCGGTCGAGGATCTGGGGTGGTCGGGGGCCGCGCGCAGCTGATGCGCACCGAGCAGGGACGCGGTGGGCCGCACTCAGCCGTGCCCTAGCAGCGGGAACAGTACTGCAGTGGGCGATCGGTGCTCTGGAGTATTGTTTCTGCTGCCCGGGCAAGGCTGGGACTCTCGCACCGGCCCGCCCGCCAGGTAAGTCCTAGAGCGGCGTCTCTGCACGTGTCCGCCCCGGGAGCAGCGAGCCGCGAAGCCCGGGACTTAGCGCGTTAGCCCTCCATCACACGTCTGCCGGTCTTTGACTACGTAAATGGCTGTGAAAGATGCTTCTTGTTAGCACCCCTTTCCCTGCCCGGGGAAAATTTAGACGATTGCAAAAATCCCTTCCGAATCACTTAGAATACCACCCAGACGACAAAAAGCAAGAAGGACTTACCTTCCAGCCCCAACGACGGAAAGGGGGCCGGGAACTGGGAAAGGGGCTAGAGGGGGGCAGGAAGGGTGACCCGGTGCTCTGTGGCTCCTGGTAACTGGGCTCACACCCTGCGTGTGGAGAGGACTCTGGAGTCCAGGACAGATGCCCGTTTCTGGGCCCTTCCCCCCAGCTGTGTTGCGGGGAACTTCCTGCCGGCTCGGGCATGGTCTGGCGAGGCTCCGGGCCTAGCATGAAGGTGAATTCCGGCGTGCGGATGGGAAGGCCCTGACCTGCCCGATCTGAGGCCTGCAGGAGAGCAAAGGCCCAAGGGAGTGGCTCGGGAATGAGGCCCTGCGTTTTCTAGCTGCCTCTTGCCTTATTGCCCCAAATCTGGTCCCAGAATTCCACTCTGGAGGCGCTGCCCCAAGGCCACCTTTGTCGCCCCAGGGGCCTTACAGAAAAGAAATTACCCCACTGACAGGGTATTGGCCTGACACTTCCCCCAAGAAAATGGCAGCACCCGAGCTGTCCCCTCGAGGGCCCTTCCTGCCTCCAGAACTCTGGCACCACGGCTCACTCGTGCCGCACGTCCGCCTACCTCTAGAGCCACCGCACCCCTCACAGGGGGTCCCAGTCGGCTATAGGAGCTGGATGGCCGGCCTAGAGGGGAGGCGGCCGAGGCCTGACTTTTCCTGTGAAAGTCACTGTAGGGCCACACGGGTTTTGGACCTGGGGTCTGGGCAGGTAGGGGACAAAGGGAGCCGTGGACCCTGTCCCGCGCTTCGGGTCCTCTTAGAAGCAACACACACCACCAACAGCCCCTCTGGCCTGCACGGGCTGTCTCGAGCTGGCCTTGCGGGGGGCCGGCCCGGGGTCCCGGCAGATCTGCAGGTTGGCAGGGCGGCCCCGAGCTGAGGACTCTGGCAGGCCCCAGTGCCCACGCGGCCGCGCTCCCAGACTCCCTTGCGCCCGGGGCGGGCGCGGGGCGCTTTGGGGCCCTTCCGGCCCCGCCGCGGCCCCTCGGGCTCCCCGGGGCGCTCCCCGCCGCCCCGGCCCCACGGGCGCGCAGTCCCCGGCCCGAGCGGCGAACGGGTGCCCGCGCCCGCCTTTGCTCTGCGCTCGGGGGGCCGGGGGGGGGGGTGTCGGCGAGGCACCTCGCAGCTGCCCTCCTGCCTCTCGCCGGCCTCCCTCGTCCCTCTCTCCCCGCTCTGCACGGGCGCCCCTCGAGCCAGGAGGAGGCGCGGGCGCAGCCGGTGCCCAGCTCCCCCCCCCACACCCCCTCCCCTGGGGAGGACGGCGCCCGCGCCTTCCGGCTCCCTCCGGTGGGCGCCTGGGGGACCCAGGTGAGCCGGCGGCCGGAGGGGGGCCGCGCGGGGCGGGGGCCGGGAGCGGCGGGGTGAGCGGAGGGGGGGGCGTTGCCTTCCAGAAGCCAGGCGGCCCTTTGCCCCGCCCCGCCCCCCCCAGGGGCCTCGAGACCCAGGGAGCCCACGCAGCCCTCTGCGCGGTGCCCTTTTCTGACTTGCACCATTATTCACACGGTCCCAGTTGCAGTGTGCCGAGATTTGCCCCCAAGGACAAAAATGTGAATAAAGCAATATTTTAGTCAAACATTTCTGTGTTAATTAAGAAGATGGCAATTCGTTCCAGACTATAAATTCTCTTTAACAACTCTCCAAGGTATTCTTTAAAATTGTTTTTTCAGCATTGCTGAACGTGCATCATAATGTGTGGGAGACTTGTGTAAAGTGAATCAATTTATAGTCGGCTGAACAATCGATCCAATGTTACACCTTCAAGGAGGCACCTTTCCATTGTTTTCTCATTTTCTTCCCCCAACACATGTTACTTGTTAGTGAGGAAGCTGCATGCACACGGCATTGTATTAAGTTTATTAGGCAGACGTGGCTCTTAAACTAGGACAAGCTTGGTCTAGCTCTGAATTTAAAATGTGACGTTTCTTTAAGTTGTGGGATAAGACATACAGGTAGCTTTTAGAATCCAGAACTGAACATAATATAAAAAAATTTTTTTAATCACAAGAATATTTTTTTGAAGGCATCCAGCATCTCCCCCCTCCCCCCCCCCAACAAAGGCACACTACATCAACACTCTCCGCCTGGATCTGGACACAGAAGACTCCTGTTTCAAGAAAATACATCATCTCTCAAAGTCTGTAATTTATATGCATTTTTAACTCACTAGGTATGGAAAACCACCCGTGTCCCACAACATGGGGTAAAATATAATCAATCACTGAGTGTAATATTATACATCCTTTAAAAATGTTATTGGAAAATGCTTTATGATCTGTAAGGCAAAATACCCTCTCCCACCATTTCTTTCTCCCTGCCACTCCCCCAGACCCACGCATCTTTGTTCCAACTGGCACGTTGAACTTGCTTTTCCCGCCAAATGAGTCAGTTACGATGGGAACGTCAATTGATTTGAACAGATGTGTGTCAGTGTTACTCGGGAAACTAGATGCCAATAACCAGGGCCACAAAAGAAGGCAGTGGTTGCAAGTCCGTAAAAATTTATGCGGGCATGCAGACAAGGACTAAAGTGGAACCCCAAACAGGAAAACAGTTGGCTATACTCCAGTGCTGAGAGACTGACTGATTGTATGCTGCTTTTGATTCCCATTAATACGGGCAACTGTCCGATTAAAAAGACCCAAGAAGGACTCTGCAGTGCAAATTATTTTGCTGGTTTCACACACCATACCTATCAGATCCTCAAGGCAGATGGGGCGGCCAGATTTGGTCCCCCCAGCCCTGGGCCATAGAGCTCAGGGCAACACTTGGAGCCAAAGTGCTCCCACACAGGTGGGAGTTCACTTCTAGGCAGCTTTGCCAAGAGACTGCGCAAGATGAAAGTAAAAATAGGTTCAGAAAGCATTTTTTGGAAGATCAAGGAGTTTATTGATAGGACTGAAGGACTTGAATCGAGGGCTGTATATCCCAGTCAGCATAACTTTTTAGAGATCTATTTTCCCATGGGCCGGCAGCATAACTTATCCTCATAAGCCTAGAACTGTATATGTGCGTTTGTATTTCGAATGATTACATTGCTCTTAAAATACATATATATATATGTAATATATATGTATACCAATTATAGCAAATGTGTACCCCCCTGACCCTGCCCACCTCACTCACCCCGCCCCCTAGGCACTGCTCAAAGAACAAAGATCTGCTAGCCCTTCCTTCCTGTTTCACCTATCCACCACCTTTGCCTCAGTCTCCTCCTCCACAGTTGATCTCTTTGGCAAGTTCAAAAAGGTTTAGACCCCTGTGTGTGTGGGGCGGGGGGGGGGGGGGGGGATAGTAAGTTGAACCCTTAGGGAGAAGCCCTGAAAAGATCTCCATTTCCTGGGGCTCAGGTTTGGGAGCACTCCCCTGGCCCTGGGGAGCTCTATAATCTGAGCAGCCAGGGGGAGGGGGGTTTGGGAGTTGGGGGGGGAGGTGGCCCCGGCTCCACTGCCCCCAGTGCAGTTAATCCGGAAGCTGAGAGAGAGGGCGGCGGCGGCGGGGGCTGGCGCTGGGAGTCCTGATTGCTTTGAAGTGTGATTCTCTCCCGAAGCAGCTCCCTCCCCTGTCCCCCTTCCCCGCCCCCACCCGCTCTCCAGACCAGGCTGTTCTTCCAAGACCAGATCTTTTAAGGGCCTGGCCACAGACACCGCAACAATGAGAAACCCAGTAATCCCAGCATCTCGCTGCTGCAGCGTGTTTTTCCTGCCTTCCCAAATGTTTTCGTATTTTCATATTTTCTACTTGCAACAAGAGACAAACGGGATAAGGCAGTCAACAAAAAACAAACAAGAAAACGGGCTTCTGGAGGTGAAGGGTTTGTCTCAGGCTGGGCGGGGACCTCTCCCTGCAGACCTCTGCCGCGCTTCTTACACCACTACCTGTTCATCAGAGCCGACCACCCGGTAGGGACTAGAGCAAGAAATGAAGTTGGATTCGTTTGGTTAGAAAAATTCAAGGTGCAACTGATTCGTCTCCCGAGGAGCTTTCGCCTACTCCCTGGACACTTCCTGGGGGAGGCCCAAGATTGGCCCCAGAATGATGAAAGAGTGACTGTGCCTGCCCCAGCCGTGGACAAGTAGACGTGTGCAACCCCCACATGATTGCGGTTCATTTAAAATCTCCAGCCCATATTGAGCCTTTCGGTAGGATCAACCAAATTAATCTTAAGGAAACAAATGGAACGTCCAACCAGAGGGGTTAACTTAATTTAGCCACTCACTCAATGGAACCTCTTTCAGCCATTACAAGTAATAATTATAAAGACTACATAGAAACCTGGAAAACGCTTATGATGCCAAGTTTTACAAATCAGGGACACAAAATCACATGGACACCACAATTGAAAAGTAGGTCTAGGCAGGGCAGAAACCGGAAACATACCTGTTGCTTAAGGTGGTTGGATTTGAGCTGAAGTGTTTTTCTTTCTCTACTTTCCCGTGTGTGTTTGTTGTGCCCTGTTTTTGTGTTACCTTGTCAAACATAATTGTCTAAAAAGCCTCTAGGGGTCCCAGGCAACACAGAAATTTGGGGTCAAGGATGCGCAGACCTCAGACATCTCGGGGATCATCATGTCACGAGATACCGCTGTGCACTTGTGACAGATTGATAACTGAAAGGTCTGGGAGCCACTCCTCTTCGTAGAAATACAGCTGGTAAGTATTACAAGACCATTTCATGAAAAGATGGGTGCGGAGGTGGGGGGAGCAGGCCCTAAGCAAGGAAGAGAGTGGTTGCCACGGGGGGGGGGCGGGGAAACTGAGTTGTTTTTTAATAGTTTAATGGGAGGTGGGGGTCAAACTTTGTGTCTTTTTAGTTAAAGTTTCTTCTTAATGAATTGAAACTTAGATAGTCATGCCAGGACGTTAAAGCAAAGAATTTATGCTCGAACAACTGGAAATACATGAGCTATAAGCGTTGCAAACAGAAGGTCATCTTTAATATGTTGACTTCACAGAAGTGGTCAAGAAAAAAAAACTGCATGAACAAAGAGTCACAGAAACAGAGTATGTAAAAACGCTCATTTCAGCATTTTTAAGGCTGGAAACTAGGACCTTCCTGATGAGCAACGACACAGGATTGGGGTAAATAAAATATGGTGCATCTAATAAGTGACATAAGAATGTGCTCCTGCTGAAATATTTGGTGCAAAAAGAAACATGCCAAGGGTTTGCCCTTTGCGACTCCGCAGTCTAAGAATACAGGGAGCATTCTGTGTGCAGTTTTGTTTCAACGCGAAGACAAAAGGCCGGGAGGAAACACATCAAAGCTTTCATAGCGGTTACCTCGGAATTGCAGTGTAAGTGATCAAAGAAAGATGCCGAACTATTTTTGCGATGTGTTCCTAATATGTACTCTAAGTGTATTGGGAACATTTTGCATTCATAGTTCTGTATCAATCATATGGAAAGAAGGCTAGAAGGAAGTATGCCCAAAGTCCGTCAAAGAAAGATGCTGAACTGTTTTTGCGATGTGTTCCTAATATGCAGTATAAACATATTGGGAGCATTTTGCATGCATGGTTTTGTATCAATATACAGATAAAAGGCTGGAGGAAATACCCCCCAAATTTTTATAATGGTTATCTGTGGGTTGCGATACGATAAAGTAATAAAGGTAAGGTACAAAATTATTTTTGCAATATGTTCCTGAATATGTAATATAAGTGTATTGGGAACATTTTGCATCCATAGTTTTGTATCAATATTTAGAGAATAAGGCTAGGAAGAAATATATTAAAATTTAATAGTGCTTATTTCTGGGTTCTAGTATTATAGATGCTATCTGTTCTTCCCTTTATGCCTTTATGTATTTTCCAAGTAATACTTGTATAAACAACAAAATTCATTGCTTTTATAGCGATAATAAAACTTATTTTATTTTTTTAAAAGAGTTTGTATTTACTTAAAACAACAACAACAACAACAACAACAACAACAACAACAACAACCAGCACAGTCCCCTGACCCGGGGATGGGGAAGGACTTCCTCTTTGGGCAGTGAGGGGCCTAGAATACATTTGCAAACCTGTCTGGCCAAACCCTCCCCAGCTTCGGTTGGTTTTGCAGTGCATACTGCAAACGTGGCTTATCATTTGCTCTTGGCAAAGGGAAAAGAAAGCATAATTTAAAAATATGGCCATGACAGAGTCGTAATAGTAATATTGCTAAAGAGACTGCTATCTCCTGTCTAATCAAAGTAACACTTTAAGAAGTACAGAAAGTTGAAACAGGGTCCTTTTCCTCCAGGAGCAATTCGGGATGGCGCGACTTGGACGCTTGCCCGGGGCCTCAAGACTCAGTGGCCAGTTTGGGACATGCCCGAGTCAGGAAAACACCCCACAGAAAGCCCAATTCCACTTAGCCAACTTTTTGCAGGTGCCGATAAAGCCCCCCGCATTTGCATTTCCCCACCACTTCTGCTCCAGAACAACCTCGGCATTGGGGAGCACAGGTGACACCCGAATTTAGGCTCTCCCTGTTCTCTTAAGAGAGACACAACCATCTGGAAACCCACCAGGGCCATGGCTGGAGAACACACCTACCAAGGGCTCAAGCATTCCTAGGCTGCACTTGAGGATGTACGGCCTCACCCACACTTTTAGAAACTCTCTGGGGAACCTGTTTCCCCCAGAGACTTATTCGCACTCTGGAGCAAGACCATATTACTGGGCATTACTTTCAAAACACGTCTATCGTATTCCTTGAAGCAGAAGCCGCAGTTGTGAGGCAAAAATACACTTGGAGAACATTCTTCCCATTTCCTGGTGTCGCGCCCTCGTTCTGCTTGAGAACAAAGAGTCATACGACCAAAGGGGTCCTTTTGTTGTTTGCTCCTCTGTACATCTCTCGTAAGCATTTTTCTCTGCCGCATTCCATCAATCCGAGCACATTTTCTGGGGGAGGGCAGAAGTGGGGGGCGAGGGGACCCTAAGACATGAATCCTTTCCTGCATCTGCCACTGGGTACAGAACTGGGATCAGCTGGGGCTTTGACCTTCTTCTGAGCCAGGTCGGACCACACAGAGAATCTGCTTGGCTCAGCCAAATTATCCAGTGTCCTCCTTTCCCCTAGGCTCCATTCTAGTCCCTACTAGACAGAGTGTTAAGAGAGGGGGTGAGTATGGGAGGGCCCCCCTCCTAAATGGAAGGTCTCCTGCCCAGCTGAGAGAGAGAGAGAGAGAGAGAGAGAGAGAGAGATCCTTAATATAAGCACTAGACCTTAACTCTTTTCATTTACCAGTGAGAAAAGCTCTAGCCCCTGAATTTCTGAACCAATAAACGGTCTTAGGATTTGGCCAGCACAGAGAGCACTCGGAGCTGGGAGTATGCCAAGAAGGAGCTGGGAGCTGCCCTTTGCTAACAGGGTCAGGGCAATCCCTCATTTTACGGAAGAGGAAACCAAGTTGCTGAGAGAGGAAATACGGTGTAGAGAGGTCATGCAGAGAACCGGTGGCCACGTTAGGACTAGAAACTTGATCTTCAGGGCTCTGTCCACTCTAACACCCTGTCTGTAAAGGGCAGACAGAGCCACCCAGGAAGGCGCTCTGAAGGATGTGGGGCTCCGTGAGGACCTTTGAAGGTGGGCAGGGCCAGAAGAGGCAGAGAGGGCACTCCAGCAGGGGAGCATGGCCCCCCGCCCGGGGCGTGGGCAGGGATGGAGGTGGCGTGGCACCAGGGCACTCAGGAAATAGGTCTGGCGGAAATTGTGAAGGCCAAGTCTGGCTTCCCAGCGTGAGCTATTCAGACCATTGAGGGGATAAGCCAGTGTCCCCAGGGGTGCAAAAAGCCACAGAATACATATGGCACAACTTCCTAGAGCACACACTGGATCCAATCGTGAGTCATTTGAAGCATTGTTTTCCTGTGAAAAGCAGCACAGATCTCAAAAGATAAAACTGAGGCCTCAAAAGCATTTCAAGTTTGTCGCGGTGTTGCAGGCCCCTCGGGGCTGTCCCACAACTTCCACCCCAGTCCCATTCCAAGGGAGCATCTGTGTACTGGGCTCTAGACATTTTGGCTTTTTGTCTGTTTTTCCTGCGAACACCAGGATCCGGCACTTCTCCTGATAAGAGCAGTTCTGCCCTTTCCTTGGGTGAACTGCTTCTCCCCAGCCTCCTGCCCAGCACATGACCCAAGTCAGGCCGAGGAGGGCGTCTCATGCCCCTTTCTGTGCTGACTGTGCTAGAGAAAGCGCATGGGACCCTCGCCTGACCAATGAGAGCACTTCCCTGGGATTTTTCCCCCCCCTGAAATGGAGAGAGTCTCTTCTGCGGTTTCTAAGCCTGATTTACCATGTTCATCACTGGGAGGAAACCCACCTTCAGCAGAAGAGAATGAGAACGATATGCACACAGAAACACAGGAGGGAGAGAGAAACAGAGAGACAGAGAGAAATGACATTGCTTGAGTCCCTGGACCCAGGTCTGGAGCACCTATTCTCCCTTTTTTTTTTTTAAGCTGGTTTCATTTATTCATTCAGCATGTACTTACTGAGTGCCATCTTGGTGCCAGGCCCTATTCTAGGGTCTGGAAATAGAGCAGTAAACAAAAGAGACAAAGATCCTGCTCCCGTGGAGTTTAGTTATAGGTTGAGTTGTGCTTCTGTCATTTGCAACTGAAAATGCTGCCCGCCAGATCACGGAAGAATTTACAAGCTACGATAAGGATCAGAGAGAGAGAGAGAGAGAGAGAGAGAGAGAGAGAGAGTCTTTACTGTAAGCAAGGGAAAGTCTGACATTTCGGGAGCAGAGAAATCACATGATCTGTCACAGCCCTCCAGATCTGAGGCAGACCGGGTTGGAAGCAGTGACTTTACAAAGGCTGGAGTGGCCAGGGCTCTGATTTGCTCCATTTTTAAAATACCCGCATGAAGACGATGTCATACCTGAAGCAAGGCTCCCGGGATGAAACTCAACTTAGAGGGAAAAGAAAGTGCTCCCAGGAGGTGCTCCAGGCCCAGCTCTTCCGATGCTCCCACCGGCACCTTCATCGGGCGGGTCGTTCGCTTCGGCCTTTCCGGGCCCTTTGTCCACCGGCTGCCCCGACGTCCATCTGCATGTGCAGTGCGCGCGCCCACTGGCCCGACCAGGTCGGCTCAAGGGAAGGCCCATGGGAACTCCCATCCAGGCTGACCAATGAGAGCACTTCCCTGGGCTTTTTTTCCCCTCCTGAAATGGAGACAGTCTCTTCTGCAGTTTCTAAGCCTGCTTTACCATGTTCATCGCTGGGAGGAAACCCATCCTCTCCCGGTCCCGACCCACTGCACCTTTAAGAGCCATTGCAAGCGCTTCCTTCTCCAGAGGGTTTCCTTGACTGCCCCCCACCCCTGCCAGGCGGAACCTGCTTTGAACTCCAGCCACACCCATGTCCAGGCACCTGCTCATAGCAGCTGTGGATTTTTGTAGGAGTGTCTCCTGCAATTCAGTAGGAAGCCACCCGAGGGCAAGAACCTGGGCCCCCCTGCACCGCCTACCCCCTGGAGCCTAGCCCCATGCCCGACCCAGCAGACTGGGTGCTCAACTCAGGCTGCTGGAGGGACCTGTTGCAGAGACAGCTCAGAGATAAGGTATATCTGAAGTCCTTTTCCTGGGACAGTCCTGGTTTAGGCCGGTTTTATGGTCATAATTATTAGTAGCATCCTCTTTCACTCTCGAAAGTGCCTTATGATAAAGTAGACTGTCACCTGTTTATCGGGGGAGTCACAGAGGGGCTGTCGTCACAGCCAAGTTGGAGTGGCTCCCGATATAGGACAAAATATTTATAAAGTCCAAACAGCATCCTATTGCAATTCCGTGCTCCGTCACTTGGAACTGAGCATGCTCCTTGCGGAGCTCTGGAAGGTCCTGCCCGCCCGAGTCTTGCCTGCTCTGCTGGATCCGGTTCCCACGCACCCCCCGGCACACGAAGCCCGAAAGCCACAGTACAACCTGTCGCAGGATTCCGATGTTGCCTCCATTGCCGTCATGCCCCGGGCGTGGAAAACAGCACCGCTACGCCCCACAGAGACTGGAAAGGCCCACGGGCCCCATCCAGGTGCAGAAAGAATTCAAAGGCAGTCATGAGTGAACCCGAAGCCCAACAGATGGGCTACCCATGTTCCCAGAGTCATGGCTCCATCCTGCCACTGCCCTGGGACGCTCGGTGTGCCTGGGATGCTCACGGTCTGCAGAGCAGAGCGCCCGTCTCCAGCAAGTCCCTCCTTGGTGGGTGAACGGTGGCCGCAGATTCTCCGACACTCTTCCCACTGGGATGTGGGGTCTGGGTCCCCTCCCCTCTAGTCTGGGCTGGCCTCAGTGACCTGCTGTCCAGTGTGGCAGAGGTGGCCTCACCTGGCTTCCGCCTGGGTCTCTTGGAGCCCTGAGCTTCCACACGGAAGTCCAGCCACGTGGAGAGGTGCCACAGAGAGGCCCCCGAGACTCCACTAAGGAGGGAAAAGAGAGGCTCCGGGCAGCCCCTTACTATTCCAACCGCCCCAGCGGTCAGGTCATCCCTGCTGAGTCCTCGGATATCACGAGACATCCAGGCCGAATCGCAGATCCTGAGCAAGAGAAATGATTGTGGTTGTTTTAAGGGCCAGAGTTTGGGGGTGGTTTGTTATGCAGCGGTTGATAAGCAGGACTCTCCCTGTTGCCAGTGCTGATTTATCACTTCTCCTAGCGTCATCCGCTGTGCTAGGTAAGCTCTACAACACAAAGGGAGGCAGGAGAACAGAGCAGGTGGAGGGAACAGAGACTCTGCTACTGCTGCGCTCTGAGTTCAGAGCTAGCGGGAGGTGGGAGGGTGGTCAGACAGCGAAGGTGAGAACTTTCAGACATCTGTAGTACTGTGTTTACTTTTACTTTCTATTTATGGCAGGTGAAAATGGGTTTTGTTTACCATAGCGAAATGAAATGATACTTAAAAATAAATTTATGTCACACTCATGAAGATGGTTACTACGGAGGGGAAAAAAAAAAAAAAAAAAAAACCCAGAAAAGAACAAGCGTTGGCCAGGAGATGGAGAAATTGGAACCCTCGTGCGTTTCTTAAATGGTGCAGCTGTTGTGGAAAACAGCATGGCAGTTTCTCAAAAATTAAACCCAGAATGACCGTAGGATCCAGCAATCCCACTTCTGAGTATATACGCAGAAACATTGAAAGCAGAGATTCAAATGGTATTTGTACACCGGTGTTCATAGCAGCATTATTCACGATGCCCCAAAGGTAGAAACAACCCGTGTCCACTGACAGATGAATGCATGCAGAAAGTGTGGTCTATCCATATAACGAAGGATTACTCAGCCTTAAAAAGGAAGGGAATTCTGACACCTGCTACAACATGGATGAACCTTGAAGACATTATACACTCAGTGAACTAAGGCAGTCACAAAAAACCAAGTATTGTATGATTCCACGAGCTGGGACTCTCCACAGGCGCCCAGGGGTTCCTGCCTCCCCAAGGATACAGAGTGCAGGTGCGTAGGGCCCATGGCCCTGGGTGGCCCCTCCCAGGGACCGCCTGGCATATTACCCAGGCCTGGGGCGTGGGTGGCATCTGGGGGAGAAGATCCAGGCCTCCCGACTGCCCCGGCTCATTCTGACCCCCCACTCCCACCCTCACTGCCACCCCCCCAACCCCCCATGTCGACTCTGCCTGTGACCACCCGCGGGACATAAACCTCCGTGCCTCAGACCAGTGATGATGCGTACATGTGGAGGGGTGGCCCAGCAGGGCATGTCTTGGCCCAGGTGAGTTCAGGAAGGCATCAATATGTGGCGGGGGGGCGGTGAATTATAGAAGTTCTGTTCTTGGTAACACAACACAGCTGAGGATGGGAGTTACTGGCTAAACCAAAAGCAGAACAATTCATGGAAAGTCCATTTAGACTTTAGTAAGTCCAGCACCCTCACCCCTAGGCTCCTTTCCCCAGAGCTCCCAGTATGCTGGCAACCTGGCATACATCCACCAGTCTGGAGACTGGAGTTTTATGTAGTGGACTCCCGTAGCGCGTCTTGTCCCTTCCCGTGGGCCACGTCTGATTTCAGCCACATACACGCACCACCGTTTTGTACAAGATCAGACTGACCTCATGCTGGTAGTGTTCGACCTTCGGGGAACATGAGGTTTCTTTCTGCTTGTAGTTTCCAGGCCTTCTCTGATGCTGTGTGCTATGGTCTGAATATTTGTGCCCCACTCCATTCAGATGTTGAAACCTACCCCCTAAGGTGATGGTATCAGAGGTGGCGCCTTTGGGAGGTGATTAGGTCCTGAGGGTGGAGCCTTCATGAATGGGAGTAGTGCCCTTATGCAAGAGGCTCCAGAAAGATGTCCTGCCTCCTCGACCATGGGAAGACACATCGAAAAGATGGCTGCCTATGAACCAGGAAGCGAGTCCTCACCAGACACCAGACCCTGGACTTCCCAGCCTCTGGGACTGTGAGAAAGAAATGTCTGCTGTGAACAAGCCACTCCATGTGTGGGATTTTGTTACAGCAGTCCAGATGGACTAAGACATTGTAGGTGCCTACCTGGCTCACTTTTAAGAGCAGCATGAAGTGTGGTCAATTATCACCCCAGGATTAACTCTCCACCCATGGGGAGAGATAGGAGCGGGTGTTTAAATGCTCCAGGTTTGGGCACCTGGGTGGCTCAGTTGGTTAAGCGACTGCCTTCGGCTCAGGTCATGACCCTGGAGTCCCGGGATCGAGTCCCGCATCGGGCTCCCTGCTCAGCGGGGAGTCTGCTTCTCCCTCTGACCTTCCCCCCTCTCCTGCTCTCTCTCTCTCATTCTCTCTCTCAAATAAATAAATAAAATCTTTAAAAAAATAAATAAATAAATGCTCCAGGTTCCCGGCGCCTGGGTGGCTCAGATGGTTAAGCATCTGCCTTCGGCTCAGGTCATGATCCTGGGGTCCTGGGATCGAGCCCCGCATTGGGCTCCCTGCTCAGCGGAGAGCCTGCTTCTCCCTCTCCTTCTGCACCTCCCCCTGCTCATGTGCTCTCTCTCTCTCTCTCTCTGTCTCAAATAAAAAAAAAAAAAATCTTTAAATGTTCCAGCTTCCTGGGGCACCTGGGTGGCTCAGTTGTTGGGCATCTGCCTTCGGCTCAGGTCATGGTCCCAGGGTCCTGGGATCGAGCCCCGCATCGGGCTCCCTGCTCAGCGGGAAGCCCGCTTCTCCCTCTCCCACCCCCCTGCTTGTGTTCCCTCTCTCACTGTGTCCCTCTCTGTCAAATAAATAAAATCTTAAAAAAAAAAAAAAAAAAGCTCCAGCTTTCTGTTCTCTGTGGTCAATTCCGGGAGGCCTTTGAGGGCTTCTAAGGAGGCGCTGGGGCGGCGGGGGGGGGGGGGATATGAAACCATGTTTCCTACAGGGGTGACCTCAGGCACGCACGTTTCTATTGGCTTTCTCTCTTTCCCTGTGTCACTCTCTCAGCTCCTTCGCTCCAAACTCCTGAGACCAACTCCTAAATACACTGCCTGCTCTCAAATCCTGTTCTCAGCCTCCACCTTTCAGAAAACCCAAATTAAGATGCTCTCCATTTGGAGATGCCATAATGAAATGTCTGTGTCCTGGTCCAGGCATTCTAGAATGAAGCCAGTGGACAGGCCTGACCCATGCCACAGAGCTTCTGGTCAGCATGTTCATATCTCATCCCTAAATATGGATCAGGGTCCGGAGCTGGGACTAGAGTAAGGCGAGATGCCCAGGGCGCACAATTTAAGGAGGCGCTCACTCTCACGTGCTGACCCTGCATTTGCATGAGCCTGAGAAGGGAGTGCCTCCTAAATTTTACACCCTCGGCGTCCTGCTTGTCTCACCAGGACCTGGTTCTGGCCAAGACCCTAGTAAAAAAACCCCTGAGATTAAACCAGACAAGGGGCACCTGGTTGGCTCAGTCTGCCAAGCATCTGCCTTCAGCTCAGGTCATGATCCTGGAGTCCCAGGATCGAGCCCTGAGTCGAGTCGGGCTCCCTGCTTAGCAGGAGTCTGCTTCTCCCTCTGCCCCTCCTCCCTCTCCTGCTCTCTCTCACTCACTCTCTCTCTCTCTCTCTCAAATAAATAAATAAATAAATAAAATCTTTTAAAAAAAGATTAAAGCAGACAAATAAGAAAAAGAAACTCAAATAAAAAGGAAATCATGCACACAGCAGAAAACAACTTTTAAAAATCCACAATATCCTCGGAGACGTAATTCATCGAGAAGGAGCACTTAAAGAACAAGAAAGGGCTCTTGCAAATTAAAAGTTTAGGACAGATTTCAGAGAATAGAACAAAAAGAGTGGGGAAATAGGACTTAAAAGAAAAAGGACATTAGAGAATTGTTCCAGGAGACAAATATTAGACATTCGAGAAAGAGAGCAGGGGGTTAAAAAGGTGGAGAGGAGATTATTGAAAAAATAATACATGAAAATACCCAGAGCTGAAGGACATGAGTTTCCAGTTTGGAAGAATAGGGTGCGCCCAGCACAGTGAGTGAAAAGAGCCCAAATTAAGGCACCTCATCATGAAAATTTCAAACACAAGGATAAAGAGAAGCTTTAAGCGCTTCCAGGAGGAAAAAAAAAATAGATTCGATGAAAAGGATCAGAAATCAGAATGGCTTTGGATTCTTCAAGAGAAATGCCAGCAGCTAGAAGATAAGGAAGCAATGCTTTCAGTATGAAAATTAATATCCAACTAGAATTCCAAATCCAGCCAAACCAACAATTATGAGAATAGAAGTTTCAAACATTACAAGGCCTCAAAAAATTAATTCTTTTTTTTAAGATTTAATTTATTTACTCTAGAAAGAGAGACAGAGAGCCGGGGGGGAGGGGGAGGAGCAGAGGGAGAGGGACAAGCAGACTCCGAGCTGAGTGCGGAGCCCGATGCAGGGCTCGATCTCAGGACCCTGAGATCATGACCTGGGCCGAAACCAAGAGTCCAACACCTGACCGACTGGGCCACCCAGGTGCCCCCCTCAAAAAATTAAATTCTTATATACACTCTTTCTCAGGAAGCTACTGGAGGATGTATGCCACCCAAACAAAGAAGAGAGACTTCAGCTTCTGTAAATGGCAGACTAGGTAATGTGGACCAACACTCCCACTGGAGACATCAAAGAAGGTGGACAAAATAATTTTAGTGAAAAAGTAGTGAGCCAAGATCCGGGAAAGGACAAGAACCCAGTGAGATGAGAACAGCTCTTCGGGTCACTTTGGCTCAGAGAAATTTTTTCCAATCAGGAAGAAGCAGCTGAGAGATCAAGTGCTTCTGGTGGCCTCCCAGGGACAGGGAAAAAAAGTCAGAGTCCAGGGTCAGGCCAAAGTAAAGACCCCGTTAACCACTGCTTGCCTTGGACTGGTATCTTGAAAAGCTGTGCCCTAGCAGTAAGGATGAATGGGATACAAATCATATCTCACGTGCATTGCAGCCTGCCTTCCGCTCATCTGTGTAACCCAGAAAAATCTCACACCCCAAAATCAGGTTAAGTTTACTTCAGATAGCTAGGAGCCCCAGGCACCTAGGGAAAACAAATCAAAGTCTTCTTTGGAGGAACAACAGTATCTTAGGCTTAAAATTATTTCTTTAAACTAAAATCTAATGTCCAACACAAAGACACATAAAAATTTAAGACACTACAAGCAAGAACCAGTAGAAATCACAGCCAATAGAAATAAATGCAGAAGAGTTTCAAATACCAGAATTTGTGAGCGTGATCGTAAAACAATGATGCTTATTTTGTTCAAGAAGAAAATGCCAAGCTTTCCAAATGTGGGGGAAATTGGAAAACAATAAAATGAGACATAGATTAAAAATGAAAGAAACCAAAGCATGAGAGTAAACCAGTTAAGACAGAGATAGCGGATGCATCAAATAGGGGACACAACACAGAAGTACAGAGGGAATCCCTAAGGTGATAGGGGAGGAGCATGCCAGCATGCCAGCCGAGTGTGAAACCTTGAGAGCTCCAAGTTCAGATGGGGAGCTCCAAGTTCAGATGGGAGCAGGGGACGGGAGGCTTCCAGAAGGTTGTTTTCCAAGAGGAAAAGAAGTGGAACTGATAGGTTATCACCTGGGCTGAAAGCTGTTTTACAAAGTGATTGGACATTATGAGAACACTTAGCCAAGGATTTGAAGAACTGAGAGAGAGAGAGAGAGAGAGAGAGAGAGAGGCAGAGGGGCGGGGGGGGCAGGCTATGGAAAATACTTAAAAGATTTTATTTTATTTATTTGTAAGTCTAATTTCTCACATAATTTCTTCTTTGGCCCATGGGTTACTTAGAAGTGTGTTTATTTACTAATATTGGGGAATTTCCTTCTCTCTCTGGGGTTAATAAAGTATCTCTTTCTAGGTTAACTATACACATCTTTCACTTAAGAGAGTCTCTTGAGAGTCATACGTCACACCCGAAAACATCAAACTTCCAACTTTCCCCTTCTCGCTTTACATGTGACACGTCACAAATCTACTAAACCTTCCAACACAATAGTTAGTTCCATATACCTGCCCTCCTATTCTTGGTGCCACTTTGTCTTATCTTTTACTTCCACAACTGTTGTAAACCCCAGTGTACAGTTTTTGTTCTTTCCATTAGAGAGTTGTTTACCTTTTAAGTCAGCTACAATAAGAAAGCATAATTTTTATTACTCACTGACTTGCTATTTCCAGTCTTCATCCCTTCTTGTACATCCGGGTTTCCTTCCGGCGCCATTTCTCTTTGGTCTGAAGGACACCTTTTAATGGTTTCTTTTTTTTTTTTTAAGATTTTTATTTATTTATTTATTTGTGAGAGAGAGAGAGAGAGAGAGAGCACAAGCAGAGGGAGCGGAAGGCAGAGGGAGAGGGAGAAGCAGGCTCTCCACTGAGCAAGAAGCCCGACGTGGGGCTCGATCCCAGGACCCTGGGATCATGACCTGAGCGGAAGGCAGATGCTTAACGACTGAGCCACCCAGGTGTCCCCCTTTAATGGTTTCTGGTAATGAAGGTCTGCTGGTGACACATTTTCTCACCTTTGGTTTATCTGAAACTCTGTCTCTCACTCATCTGCGAAGGATCCTTTTGGATGGATATAGGTCCTTTTGGTCATGATCTCGGGGTGGTGAGATTGAGCCCTTTGTTGGGCTCCGCATTTAGCAGGGAGTTGGTTTGAGATTTTCTTGCTCCCTCTCCCTCTGCCCCTCCTCCCCACTCCCATCTCTCTCTCTCTCTCTCTCTCTCTCTCTCTCTCCCTAAAGTAAATAAATAAATCTTTTTTTTTTTTTTTTAAGAATTGTCATTTACTGACTACCTACCCCATGTTATTGGAAGTGGACCCTCAGTGGAAAGTGAGGTTCAGAGAGGTGGAGAGGAAGTGAGGGTGAGCATAGGAATCCAAATCTGTCAGTAGACACATGTTGGTCTTCTCATGCAGTAGCCTGGAAATGTGTATGACACACAAACCTAAGCAAAAAAAAAAAAAAAAAATGTCATGGTCAGATATAAAATGTGCTTATACTTAGGATAAAAAAAAACACTGCACTTCTGATTGCATTTGAATGATTCACTTCCTAATTTTCTGTATTTCTCACATTTTTAAAAATCAGCATTAAAAACTGTAAGAGCACAAATCGAGGCTTTCTTCTTGATATAATCAGAATGATTGAAAAAGAATGATTGAAAAGAGGGGGGAAAATGAGAGAGCATAAGCCTCCTTTTTAAAATTACTCCCTTTCTCTGTTTCAGCTGCGATAAAACTAGTTTCATTTTTTTCTGATTATATACATTTAGATATATACATAAAAGTTCAAGAACCAAACAAGCAACCTGATTAAAAAATGGGCAAAGGACTTGAATAGACAAGTCTCCAAAGAAGATATACCTTTAAATAACCAATAGGCACATGAAAAGATGCTCAGCATCACTAATCATTAACAGAAATGCAAATCAAAACCACAATGAGAGACCATTTTATACCCATCAGGATGGCCATTAACAAGAAAACAGGGGTGCCTTGGCTGGCTCAGTCGTAGAGCCTACAACTCTGATCTTAGGGTTGTGAGTTCGAGCCCCACGCTGGTGACAGAGCTTACTTAAAAAATTTTTAAATATTACAAAACAAACCAGACAACAACAAGTGTTGGTGAGGATGTGGAGAGAACGGAACACTTGTGCTTTGCTGGCGGGCATGTAAAATGGTGTAGTCACTGCAGAAACCAGCATGGCTGTTCTCCAAAAAAATTAAACATTGCATTATCATATGATCCCGCAATTCTGCTTCTGAATATATACCCAAGATAATTGAAAGCAGACTCAAATAGATATTCATATACCCATGTTCACAGCAGCCTGATTCACAGTAGCCAAAATGTGGAAGCCACCCAAGTACATTAATTTGCCAGGGCTGCCATAACAAGACTACAGACTGGGTAGCTTAAACAAGAGAAATTTATTTCCTTACAGTTCTGGAGACTGGAAGTCCAAGACCAAGGCGCCAGCACGGTTGATTTTTCCTGAGACTTCTCTCAGTGGCTCGCAGATAGCTACCTTCTTGCCACGTCCTCACATGGCCTTTTCACACATCCTTGGTGTTGCTTCCTTTTCTTATAAGGACACCAATCCTATTGGACTAGGCCCCCACCCTTATGACCTCACTTAACCTTAATTACCTCTCCAAAGTCTTATCTCAACTACAGTCACACTGGGGGTTTGGGCTTCAGTATGGATCTGGCGGGGGCGGGGGGGGGGGGCAATTCAGTCCATAGCACCAAATGTTCATCGATGGATGAATAGATAAAAGGAAATGTCATAGACACATGAAATTCTGACACACGTGACAACGCGGATGAATCTTGCAGACATTACGTGAGGTGAAATGTTGGTCACAAGGGGACAAATGTTGTATGATTCCACTTCCATTTAAGTTCCTAGAGTGGTCACATTCACAGAGACAGTACGAAGAGTGGTGGCTGCCAAGGGGCTGGGGACAGGGAGGAGGAATGGGGAAGGATTACTGGGAATGGGTACAAAGCGTCAATTTTGGAAGATGGCAAAAGCCACTGAATTGGAGACACCTGGGTGGCTCAGTCGGCTGAGTGTCTGCCTTCAGCTCGGGTCGTGATCCCAGGGTCCTGGGATCGAGTCCCGCATCGGGCTCCTTGTTCAGCGGGCAGCCTGCTTCTCCCTCTCCCTCTGCCTGCCGCTCCCCCCTGCTCGTGCTCTCTCTGACAAGTAAATAAATAAAATCCTTCTTTAAAAAAGCCACTGAATTGTATACTGAAAAATGTTTAAAATGGTAAATTTTATATTATATATGCTTGCACAATAGAAGCACTAGAACCCCCCTCCCCCCGAGATAATAATCATTAACATTTGGGGAACTCAACTTTTCATGCCTCTTTTTCTACACTTAATGTATACACATATCACATGCTGTTTTTTTCTTTTTCGTCCTTGTAGAAGGCCTACTAATTTTAGGATGGTTTTATTAGATTTCAAGTGTCTTAGAGAATCATATTTCAAATATAAAGCATACAGAATCATGTGTACCCACCTGTGTACCCACCACTCAGGCGTCACAAATTTTACCATTCCCCACGCTTGCTTGAGATCTTTTATAAAAGTCTTTTTGATGATGTGATATTTAGGACCTACAATATTATATATGAAATGTGCCCATAAAATAAAAATGCATACTTGAGAACCCACAACACACAGCCTCAGCGTTAGGCCCTTAAGGGTACCTTTGAATCTACCTGTGTTCCTCCCCCAAGAAACACTACCCTGACTTCTGGGTTTATTATTCCCTCGCTCAAATACCTTGTCACTTAGATATACAGCTCTATTCTGACCACCTTTTGCTGCCTAAGAAACTACCTCTAAACTTAATGACTTAAAGCATCAACCATTTAATTACATCTCATGACTTTATGGGTCAGGAATTCAGGCAGGGTTCAGCTGGGTGATTCTTTTATTTCACACAGCAGATGCGCTGGTCTGGAAGGTTCCGCGTGGGCTCCACTCAAGTCTGGAGACTTGGTGGGGCTGGGTAGAAGACTGAGTTCAGCTGGGACTGTTTATTGGGAGCTTCCAGAATGACCAACTCTGGGTAGTCGAATTTCTCATATGGTGGCTCAGGACTTCCAGAGTGTTCCAAGAGAGCCAAACAAGGCTGGAAAGCCTCTCCTAACAGCCTCACAAGTCCTAAAACGTCACTTCTACTGCAGTCAATTGTCAACTCTCAAAGGCCAGACTGGATTCCGGGGGAGGGGAGTTTGCTCCACCTCGTAATGGGAAGATTAGGAAAGAATTTTTGGCCATCTCTAATCTAGCACAGCCCCTGGATAATATATTTTTTAGTCCTCTTAATGCCAGATGGTGGCAGGGGCCCTGTACATGCTGAGCATTCCACAGCAAATGTCCCCTTCTCAATTAGGTTATCCTGGTAACTTGTTTTTCTTCCTTTTTTTTTTTTTTTTTTTAAGATTTGTAAGTAATCTCTACGCCGAACATGGGGCTCAAACTCACCACCCCGAGATCACATGCTCCACCAACTGAGCCAGCCTGGCGCCCCTCTTTCTTCCCCTCTTAAAAAACAACTTATCATGGGAAATTTCAAACATATATAAAAGGGTAGAATAGTATTCCTGAACTCCGCATATACCCATCACCCAGCTTCAGTGATCATCAGCTCATGACCTATTTCCCCTGACTCCTGTATTTTTTTGAAACAAATCCCAGACATCGAGCTGTTTTCATCTGTAAAAAATTTAGTCTGTATTTTCTAAAAGATAGGACTCTTTTTTTTTTAACGTAACCACAATATATTATTCCACATTTTAGAGACCACAATAATTCCTTGGTACCGATGTATATTCGAGCCGGGGTTCACATTTCCAATTGTCTCACATCATAAATGTGTATTTTCAAGTTTACTTGAGTTGGGATCTAAATGAGGGTCCGTACAGTGCTCCTGGTTGAGATTTCTGTCTCTCTTAATCTATAGGTTTCCTCCTTCATGTTTTTCCTTGCAAGTTATTTGTTGAAGAAACCAGGTTGTCTGCCCCATAAACAACTGATAGCATCTTAGACTCACTGAAAACCAGGAACATTTTTGGTTTATCAAAATTCACATTTTTTCCACATTCCCCATTTCTCACTCAACGAGCACAATCCTCCACTTTCTTGGCACTCGAGCGCACAGAGGTTGCTGGTTGCCTCCCTAGCACCGAATCCGGGCTACGTCCTCTTGACCAAGTTCTGAGTTTGTGCTATGTGTCCCAAGGGAAATGGACTCTAATCTTAGCTCCGGAAGTGGGCCTGATGGGCCAGAGGGCAACCCACCCCCCCATCGCCAGTGACTGGCTACGGAATGGACATCTGAGCCTGTTCTGGCTCGTGAGACACCGGGAGGGATTTTTCACCACTTCTACAAGCAAGTTGACACAGAAGGCCGTTCTCAGTGAAGCTTGCCCCCCGCCCCATGACTACCGGCGGCCCTCACCCGGCCACAGGACGAGCGGCCTTTAGGACGAAGCTGGTCCAGAGCAGGCACGTGGGAGCCTGGCATCGTCCTGGAGCAGGGGATCACCCCGAGCGGGCTGGAGCTACTCCCGGCCTTCCCAGTTCTGTAGTTAATGCCGTTTACTGCGTAAGCCGGTCTGAGCAGGGCGATCTGACGGGAAGCCTAGATCATCCTAACAGATACAGAAGCCCTTAAAATGACCCCAGTCTACTCTGCTGGCTTTCTCTCTTATCGCTCCCCTCGACATCCTCTCTGCCACAGCCAAAATAGACTCCTCACCATTTCCCACACTGCCCTGTGATTTGTTTTTAACCCATGCCTCTGCCCAAGCAGATCCTTTGGCTGAAACCTTTTCCCCAGCCTTCCTTCCTCTCTATCTACCTAGTCAAACCTTTCCTGTTCTCCAAAGTCGTATTTCATTCATTTATTTTTTAAGATTTTATTTATTTATTTATTTATTTATTTATTTATTTATTTGAGAGAGAGAGAGAGAGAGAGCACAAGCTGAGGGGAGAGGGGCAGAGGGAGAGGGTGAAGCAGGCTTCCCTCTGAGCAGGGAGCCCCGATGTGGGACTCCATCTCAGGACCCGAGGATCATGACCTGAGCCAAAGGCAGACACTTGACCCACTGAGCCACCCAGGCGCCCCTCCAAAGCCATATTTTAAATGCTGCTTCTCCCTGAAGCTTCTTTCAGAAGGTTCCCCTGCCTCCCCCTCCTCGTTCTGAGTTTCCTTTGAATTCCCATTACATTAGGTGTACCCTCTTCTTCGGCCCTGAACGGAGCCTTGCCCTGCGTTGGGAACACTGGTAGACTTGCCCCTCTCCCCTCCTAGATCTGAAGCCCCTCGAGGGCGCGGACCGTTGGCATTCAGCGCTATCCCTGAAATGCCCAGCACACAGCCCGAGACGCAGAAAGGCCCCATCATCACCTACCGAACGGAACAGCGACAATGCCAAGTGCGGATGCTCCTTGAACCGCTGTGCTCCCAGACAACTGTTTTCCATGAACCCTCGGTGACCTCTCAAAGAAATTGCTAGGTTGCCAAATTTACAAGTAAGACGCATCAACACATTTTGGAAAACGGGGAGGGTGGAATCGACCGAGGGCAACGTCTTCCCCCCAGGTCCCAAGCAAAGGCCAGGTGGCCCCTCGTGGCCCTTGTCTAGCCACGCCGGAGCAGAACAAGGCTTGCGACAGTGAACAGAACGTTTTCAGAAAGGTGAACTTCAGACCTGCCGAGCTTTCAGGGAGACCCAGGATGAGGAGGGACCAGAGAATTTTAAGAAAAAGGTGGTCCCAGTGTTGGTCCTGGTGTCAGATCCCGGCTGGGGTAGCGGTTATGCGCCAGGATGTCAGCTCGGACAACGTCCTTACATCTGTGGGGCTCAATCCCCTCATCTAAGAAAATGGTGGTGATCCTAGGACCTACCTCAAGGGGCTGCCATGAAGGGGAACGTGCCTAGCCGTAGTATGTGCTCGGCACACACACGGCTGCCACGAGAAGCCAGGAAGATGATGATGGTCGAGTGGGCGGGAGCAGGAGCGGAAAGCTGAGGCAATGGGAACAGGACGAGGGGACAAAGTATCTCCGAGCAGACCTTTCCGTATCGCTCTCGCTCTTATTACGATCCACCGTCAGACTCAATCACGACTAGGATGTGAGAGCCTAAATAAAATACACTAACAAATGAATCAAACTGCATGACAGGTGAATACTACAGCTGCGCTAAAAGGGAGGGAGAAGAAAATAATTCTGGAAAAAAGCATTTCGATCGGATACCGTAAGGCTTACGGCAAAAAAATGTGCCCACAGACACCGGGCTCTAGTTAGTCCAATCTGTCACAGGCACACGTAAGTCCTTCATCATACCGGGGTTGAACAAGCAAGTGAACGGAGCCAGAGTCTCCAAGTCGAAGCGAAGAGAAGTTCAGAAATCAGGCAAGGCGGCTAGAATGAATCCTGCGGTGTGGATGAGAGCAGCCTGCAGTGTGAACTCTTTGTTTTCCTACGTACACAGATGCAGAAATAGACACAGATGCGTGTGTACGTGTGCGAGGGCGCATGCTCCCTCCTCTAGCTCTGTTCCACCCGGAGGCCCCGGAAGCCAGGACGCCCCGACGGTGATGAGCGCCGCTAGCTGCCCCATCCAGGATGAACCCCTCAGGTCTTGCGGAGCTGGGGAAATGCGGAAGCCCTTGAGAAAGGGCAGGGCAACGAGGACACGGGGGCCGATGGGCAGATGCGGGATGAGCGCTCCGGACGACGCCCCGTGCGGGAGAACCGAACTGGTTCATGTTCACAGCTCTCGAATATTGTCACGACGAAGAAATGTCAGGAAAGGAAGCTCTACTGTAAAGCTATGGAGTTTGAAAGTCACTTCAGTCATGAATCATAATGAGGAGGCTCATTATGAAGTACACCCGTGTTGTGTTAAGAGAAAACTTGAAAGAATTTGGCAGTTTTTATCAGTAATGCTTGGAAGTTACAACTAATAATGAAAAACCATTAAAAAATCATTACTCTTTCAAGTGGTTTGAGGGATCTATAAAATTCACATTTAAAAATGGCAAAGAGCATACACACAATCCTTCATGCCAGAGAGTTATTTTGTCTGAAGCTGCCCACGGGGTCGTAAAATAAGCCAGCAGAAAAATTCGGAGATCACATTGGAGGAACTCCGCAATTGTCTTTGAAAACGGTCCCCAGTGCTGGAGGAAGTCAGTGTACATTCTTAAAGATCAGCTGTGACCTCGAAAAGCTGTTTAATACACAAGTCATTTGGAATTATTCCCTTCAACGAGCTTAGTATTTTTCTCTGTGCCCTCAGTGTATTAGTTTGTAACTAAGAACCAGGCACTAAAGGTTAAGTGGTAATGGACGAAGAGGGCAGGTT